>NC_138751.1:4269248-4856262 GCF_965113315.1 Podarcis vaucheri | reverse complement strand
GAATGTGAAATTCTGGAACGAAGAGACACTCTGAAACGCCAGGCAGCGGAGCCGGAGTCAGGAGATGAAAGAAGATACGGACTCCGGAATCCAATCTTGCACGTTGCCAATGCAAAAAAAAGAGAGAGAGAAAGAAAAAGAGAAAATACCTCCGGGGGGGGGTAGGAATAAAGGAGGGAGAAAGAGCAGGAAGGTGAAGAGAGAAAAATATGCCACAAAAAGACTCCTTTGAAGGAAGTGGAAATGTTTTGTTCCCCAGATTCCACTCTCCACCCCCCCAAAAAAAAAAATCATGTCTCAAGGTGGAGATTTGCTAACACGTTTTCTTTTTCTTTTTACCCTTGCAGGGTTTGTTTGGGGTGCATTTGTGTGGCTGCTTTTAAAAAGTGGGAAATGGTAAAAAATAAAATTTAAAAATCTAATGTTGTGGGGGGTTTTCTCCTCTCTCTCTCCACCCCCAGGTGAATAGAATTGGAGGTAGATTAATGGAATTGCTGATTTGGAAGGAGTCAGCATAATTATATTTAGAAATAGGAGTGGGGGGAGAGAGAGGAAGGTTGGCCAAATTTGGGCAAGGTTCAAGGAGGTGGGATGTTGCTGTCTCTGCACACACAGAGAGGGGGGGGCATTTGGTGAGCTGGCAACGTTGGGCATCGCCAAAGGGTGGCCCAGAGAGATGTGCCCCGCCGTGGGGTCAAATCGAGAGAGAAATTGGCACATTAGTAGGAAATGGGCTCAAGAACTTTTGTGTTCCCAAAACTCATCCAGAAAACAGCCCCTTTGACAGAGGAAGTTTTGGTTGAGGAGATGGGGAGATTAATTTCCACAGAGAGCCACAGAAGCAGTTTGTTTTAATTTCTAGGGAAAAGATCCCCGGAGAACCCAGCATTCAACAGGGGTAGCTTTCCCCTTCTCTGCATGCCTGGGGGGGGGGGAGCCACACCTGTTGAATTTTGGCCTGTCCGGCAGCTATCCTCCTCCAGTTCACAAGAACGCTGTAGAGGAAGGCAGGCCCAGAGAGGCAAAGCTTGCTTCGAAACCGAGCTGCCGCTGCAGACGAAGCCAGTTGTACGGTAGCACGACTGACAGGTTATTAAATAAAAATAACAGATCAACTGACAAAGGCTCAGTTGCAAACAATGTGTTGTGGTGTCGGTTGTGCAAGATGGAAGAGGCAGCACTCTCAGATGAAGAGATCTGTGATACCAGCAACTCACACGCTCCTGTGCCAATTGAACTCGGTTCGATAAAAGGGAGGAGGGCGTTGTTTTTGTTTTGCGTGTTTTCTAGTTTCACAGAGCTTTTCTCTGGAAAGATAAGAAGTCTTACGAGTCTAAGTGGTACGAGTGAAGCCGTCTTGGTGGAATTCCAAAATGTTCCACGGAACTAACCTCGCGCTCTCCTTAAGTGACAGCAGAGGCCTAGCTGGGGGACCCAAACCAATAATTACAGAGGCTAATGTGCCTTTGAGCATATACAGAGTACTTTCCTCCTCTGCACTGGGAAACCACAGCCTGATAATCCCGGAACCTGATAAGAAACGGAAAGCCTTATGGGTGAGAGCGAATGACTTGTGAGAAATCCCTTGTTTCCGAGCTCAAAGCACTGCAAAAATCCCAAGCCAGCGAGAAGGCCTCCTTTTTATTAGCCCTCGGGCTTCCTCCACAGGGCTAACAAATACAAAAGGAATTCGCCTTATCTCCTCATCACTCACAATAATTAACCAGTGGAACCTCCTACCACAAGATGTTACAAAACACCACTAAACTAGACCTTAAGAACAACTAAACAAACATCAAGGTGGTAACTCTGGCCGGGGAGAGCGGGGTATAAATAAAAATTTATATATATTTATATATATAACTCCACTACCAGCTTCGAACCAAAACAGCCGATGTGGCTTCGTTCTCAGAATATACCTCGCCGTTTGTCTTTTGGTTTTAAGATGGAATGTTGCAAAGCAGAAGAGCTCTTAACATTTTGACCCCTGCTTTCTATATTTCTGAAAACTTCTGGTCCTCAGTACGGAAGCAAGAAAGTCGGCCCACCTTCAGAACCTACTTAGGGTTCCTCCAGTCTGGGGGTTTTCATGGTTTTGTGATGCTTCCACAAAACTACTGTATTATTGCCATCTGGGGCGACAACTCTTATGCAGCAAAGGGCGACAAAGGGGGGAAAACTGGAACATTTTTGGGATGAAAAAATTATCGATTTTCAGAAGGAAGCTACAGCACAAACACCGGTTGGGAACAAAGCAGTACAGTGGTACCTCAGGTTAAGTACTTAATTTGTTCTGGAGGCCCGTTCTTAACCTGAAACTGTTCTTAACCTGAAGCACCACTTTAGCTAATGGGGCCTCCTGCTGCTGCCGTGCCACCGGAGCACGATTTCTGTTCTCATCCTGAAGCAAAGTTCTTAACCCGAGGTAATATTTCTGGGTCAGCGGAGTCTGTAACCTGAAGCGTATGTAACCCAAGGTGCCACTGTACAGCCACTCCAGAACTTTTGCAGGCACAAACAGTATTGAAAACGGGTGGGCGTATAACTGCCCTGATACCATCATGAAGACAAATAATCACAAACGCACAATAAAATTGATTCTCAGAGGAGCCCCTGGGCTCTGCGATCATCAGATGGACACCTATGTACAGGTACGTGAAAAGGAAAACAACCTCACCTGGACAAGACTTAGGGTAGCTTTCTTGTCCGCAACCAGTAAAGAAGGTGCAAAGAGGAATGGAAGGGGCCACTCATTTCTCATAAGAAGTCCATGCCTTCTTAAGTTATTTTGCTTCCATTAGGGGGCCTAACCCAGTTTAGAAGACCAGAAAGTGTGCACAGGAGGGCGACCAAGACGATCGAGGGTCTGGAAGCCAAGCCTTGTGAGGAACAGCCGAGGCAGACAGAGAGGAGCATCTTCAAATATCTAAAGACCTGGAGGATGGGGCAAGCTTGCTTTCTCCTGCTCCGGAGGGCAGGACCTGAACCCGTGGCTTCAAGAAAAGAGGTTCCGACTCAACATCTGGCAGCAAGAGCCGTCCGACAGCGGAACGGACTCCCTCGGGAGATGGACTCTCATCCTTTGGGAGGATTTTAAGCGCAGGTGGGGCGGCCATTTGTCAGGGATGCTTGAGATGAGATTCCTTCATTGCAGGGGGTTGGACTAGATGGCCGCCAGGGTCCCAACTCTGTGGAAGAAAAGAGGCTCAAGCTTTCTGGACTGCAGGTCAGCCTGTCCCTAGATGAAAACCTTCTAAAACATGACGAGGTTTTTATTTTGTTATATAATTTTAATTAAAGATTTAAACAAAACATATTATCCAAAACCATGTCATCCTTATTTTTTTCCCCATTTTCCTCCCTCCCCCTATCCACCCACACAACCCCCCCACCCCCGACTTCCCTCAGTTCCAGTCTTGGGTTTCTCTGTGAATGCTGTTCTCTGCATGTTACAAAGCTGTATAAATCCTTAAATTGTTTAACTAATTATTGTCAATAAAAAGTTTGTGAATGTTTATTCAAAACCTGACAAGGAGTCCAATTCACTTTGTTGCCTCTTCAAATACTTTGTAAAGGGTTCCCATTCATCTTTAAAGTCAAAGTTATCTTTGTTCCGTAACTTATGTGTCAGTTTTGCCAGTTCTGCATAGTCCATCAATTTTTCTTGCCGTGATTCTTTAGTTGGAATTTCTTCAGTCTTCTATCCTTGTGCTATTAGGACTCTCGTGGCTGTTGTCGCATACATGAAGATGTTTCTCAGCTTTTTTGGCAGGTCTTCCCCTACAATCCCTAACAAAAATGCTTCAGGTTTTAAGACAAATGTTAAGAGGAACATTTTCTTCAATTCCCTGTATATCATTTCCCCAAAAAAACCCCTAATTGCCGTATTTTTCGCTCTATAAGACGCACCAGACCATAAGACACACCTAGTTTTTGGAGGAAGAAAACAATAAAAAAATATATTCTGAATCTCAGAAGCCAGAACAGCAAGAGGGATCGCTGCGCAGCGAAAGCAGCGATCCCTCTTGCTGTTCTGGCTTCTGGGATAGCTGCGCAGCCTGCATACGCTCCATAAGACGCACACACATTTCCCCTTACTTTTTAGGAGGGAAAAAGTGAGTCTTATAGAGCAAAAAATACGGTACATTACAATCCCACCACATATGATAAAATGTCCCTTGAGGTTTAAATCTATAGGCAAAAGCTGGAGGAGATTTGTGCTGCTCCCCTTCTCGAAGACGGACAGGCTGACGTCAACACCTGCCTGCTCCATTTTCCAGGTGTTCTGCATGTTCTTCCTTTCGGAGGTGTGGAAAGGCTCAAGCCTTTTGCATCACCTCCGTGGACTTTCCCCTACACACACACACGCCCTCCTAAATATATAAGCAGCTCATTTGAGCCACTCCTTGAGAACCAGACTTGCGTATAAGAATGTGCACACCTTACACTTCTAGCATCAACCTGCGGAAACCGTGCAAGTTAAGCAAATTTGCACCTCTGTTTATCTGGCGCAATCTGATCAGTTTCCTTGCTGGTCAGAGGAGGAGGAAAGAGGGACGGAAGAATTCCTCCCCTCCACCATCCCGAAAATATCTGGGAACCTTCTCTGCCACACACCTCTTAGTCTACCTCCGTGAGGTTGCCGCAGGAAAGGGGTTCACGCAATTTCAGTTCATTTTAGAATCATGGGGACTAGTGGCGCTGGCGTTTGCGTCGCTGCAGCATGACTCTAACCTGCTTGAGTTTGTGGCCTAGTTTTTCTTAAAAAAGAACAATGGTGGGGGGGAGAAGAAAAAATAATTGGTCAAGATGCCCAATTCTGCAAATTATCAAAGCCCTGTTTTGGTTTTTTTCCTTAGGAAAAATGGTTGTTTTTCGCAGTGGTTTCAGGGGGTCAGAGTTTCTTATGAACAGGGGTCTCTCTGTTAGAAGTCCAGTCACAAAGGACGACTTTCCTCACCGCTACCAGTCTTCCCTGACCCCCTAGGGAGGAAAAATTGAGTTTGTTCTAACAGGGCACTCTCAGTTCACGGGTGGCAGTGAGACTCCAACAGGCCAGGTGAACAGAGTGTGCCCCTCTTAAAATATTCCCCCCAGAATCATCTGCCCCGTCCAGGACAATGGATGTGGAAAGTATTCCCTGAAGGCCTACACTTTGGAAAATCAAACCTCAGATTTGGGGAAGCCTCAAAATCAATATTCCTGCTGCCTACAAGGCTGGGCAGGTGTGGGCCTCTATCCCTCCAAAAGGACCCAATATATTACCTGCGTACACAAGCAGTACGAGACTCTTACTCTCAAGGTTGTGGGTTCGAATCCCACGTTGGGCAAAAGGTTCCTGCATTGCAGGGGGCTGGACTAGACGACCCTGGCGGTCCCTCCCAGCTCTACAATTCTATGATTCTATGCTGCCTTAGGGACGCGGGTGGCGCTGTGGGTTAAACCACAGAGCCTAGGACTTGCCGATCAGAAGGTTGGCGGTTCAAATCCCCGCGACGGGGTGAGCTCCCATTGTTCGGTCCCTGCTCCTGCCAACCTAGCAGTTCAAAAGCACATCAAAGTGCAAGTAGATCAATAGGTACCACTCCGGCGGGAAGGTAAACGGCGTTTCCGTGCGCTGCTCTGGTTCACCAGAAGTGGCTTAGTCCTGCTGGCCACATGACCCGGAAGCTGTACGCCGGCTCCCTCGGCCAATAAAGCGAGATGAGCGCCGCAACCCCAGAGTCGGCCACGACTGGACCCAATGGTCAGGGGTCCCTTTAGCTTTACTTTTATGCTGCCTTAAGTGAAATTTCTAGACCTCATGGGAAATCCGAGGGTAAGAGGAAGCGAAAGGGGACAGCAGAGTGGGGAAGGGAGGTGATGTCGACTCGCCCAGAGCTCTCGAGACAGGGTGGGATAAAATAAACGAGATCTTTTTAAAAAACCTCTTATTTAAATGGAATTTGGTGCCTGTTTAGGGTTAGGTCGTTCAGAAAATGCGGCCAGGGATTCTTCTGTGGGGTTGTTAAAGGAGACAGTACTGCAAAGGTGTGTTAGCTTTGTGGGGGATGGGTTGGGGGGGAGAACAGAGAGTTGCAAGTCCCCAACACACACACAAAAACACAAAACTCCACACACAGTGTGTCCTGACCTCCACTTTGCAGGGAATCAAGGTGAGACAAGTTCAAGCAGCAAAAGACCACCATCTAGAGGCGAAGAAGCGAAAGGACACCAGGAACAAAGATACCACAGGATTAAACAGCAGTACATATTGTAATGATTTAATCATATGTGCTGTAATATGTTTTTGAGGCCTGTTTGTCTACTCCTTCCTTCCTTCCTTCCTTCCTTCCTTCCTTCCTTCCTTCCTTCCTTCCTTTTGTTGTAACCTGTATTTCTATGACCAGTAAAATCTGATGATATTCAGAATTAAACAGCTCAGACCATAGCTGTCAACTTTTCCCCTTTCTTGCGAGAAATCCTATTCGGAATAAGGGAATTCCCTTTTTAAAAAAGGGAAAGGTTGACAGCTATGGGTCAGACCTGTAAGTGGACTTTTAACCAAGAGCCCTGTTCATAAGAAACCCCTGAAACAACCGCAAAAACCAATAGGTTTTTCCTGCAGGAAAAAAAATGGGGCTTTGACCATGTGCAGAGCGGAATTGGCTCGTCTCCACAAACTCCAAAAAACACCTTTTCTGCTCAGTCCATGAGGTGTTCTTATTGAAGGATTCCGTTATCACCTGCAATGGATGGAACTGCCATCCACTTTTAACCCGGGTGCAGAGTCAAAAACTCTCTCTCTATATATATATAAACATATCTCAAAGGCAGGACTCCAAGAAATCTAAAATTGCAATGAAATCAAGGGTGGGAGCAGGAGTTCAGGGGTCTCTGGGATTTGCCTAGGTGGGAACCTGGCTTTAAGTGTCATCTAATAATAATAATAATAATAATAATAATAATAATAATAATAATTTTTATTTATAGCCCGCCCTCCCCAGCCAAGACAGGGCTCAGGGTGGCTAACACCAGATATAAAACAATTGATTAAGACAAACTTAAAAACAAGATTAAAATACAACATTAAAATGCAGCCTCGTTTCAACAGAAACTCAAATCAGAAATTTGTTGGGGATAAAAACGTCAAATCTTCACCAAGGCCAACTATCCAGACTGGTCCTACGTGGGCCAGAAAAAAGCCAGGGAAGCCCCCAAATAGGAGTTCCGTCACAGAAAAGGAAAAAGGAACGAGGGGAAGGGGATCAAGTTGTTTCCAAACCAAAGGCCAGGCGGAACAACTCTGTCTTACAGGCCCTGTGGAAAGAAATCAGATCCTGCAGGGCCCTGGTCTCATGAGACAGAGCGTTCCACCACATCGGGGCCAGTGTTGAAAAGGCCCTGCTTCTGGTTGAGGCTAATCTGGTTTCCTTAGGGCCCGGGACCTCTAGGGTGTTGCTATCCCCCCCCTTCTTTACAAGACTGTGTATTTCATTGAAATCATTTCTATATATTTTAAACACCTTACGATTTAACTTAAAGCATCAAATAAAGAATGACAGAGTATCAAAACATTACAGTTGTTGTTTAGTCGTGTCCGCCTCTTCGTGTCCCCCTGGACCAGAGCACGCCAGGCACTCCTGTCTTCCACTGCCTCCCGCAGTTTGGTCAAACTCATGCTGGCAGCTTCGAGAACACTGTCCCACCATCTCGTCCTCCGTCGTCCCCTTCTCCTTGTGCCCTCCATCTTTCCCAACATCAGGGTCTTTTCCAGGGAGTCTTCTCTTCTCATGAGGTGGCCAAAGTCTTGGAGCCTCAGCTTCAGGATCTGTCCTTCCAGTGAGCACTCAGGGCTGATTTCCTTCAGAATGGAGAGGTTGGATCTTCTTGCAGTCCATGGGACTCTCAAGAGTCTCCTCCAGCACCAGAATTCAAAAGCATCCCTTCTTCGGCGGTCAGCCTTCTTTATGGTCCAGCTCTCACTTCCATACATGACTACTGGGAAAACCATGGCTTTAACTAGACGGACCTTTGTCGGCAAGGTGATGTCTCTGCTTTTTAAGATGCTGTCTAGGTTTGTCATTGCTTTTCTCCCAAGAAGCAGGCGTCTTTTAATTTCTTAGCTGCTGTCACCATCTGCAGTGATCATGGAGCCCAAGAAAGTAAAATATCTCACTGCCTCCATTTCTTTCCCCTTCTTGCTATTTATGGACCTTAAGGTCCTCCGAGCAGCATACCGGGAGAGGCGGTCCCGTAGGTATGTGGGTCCTAATCCGACCCCCTGCAACGCAGGAATTACGAGCGAGATCCCTTCGCCACACACCTTGCAGGGCTAAGAAACATCAGTCCCTGTTTATGCTGCGTGAGTCATGGGCTGCTTTTGAAGCAGGTTCCCTCCCCTGGAACACGTGGATAGGACACAAGTGCCTCTGAACATATGCAGAGAGCACCTCCCTCTCCGCCAGACCCAATCCAGCGCTTACTGTATCAGTAGACAGAGCTGTTCCACCAGGCTTTTGGTCAGGGCGCAGCCTGGCTCTCTCCTTTGGCAATCTCCACAGAATTTTAGCTTAATGGTTGCCAACAATTTGATTTTAATTAATTTTTATAATGACATATTTTTAGAATCTTGTACTATTTTATTGTTGTTAGCCGCCCTGAGCCCGGCTTTGGCTGGGGAGGGCAGGATATAAATAATAATAATAATAATGACCATGAGGGAAGGAACTGGAAACAAAACTACTAATTATTATTATTATTATTATTATTATTATTATTATTATTACTACTACTACTACTACTACTAAGATTTGCAAAGCAGCAATTCTCCTGCTGGTACCCTAGCTGAGCAGCTTGGCAAAGGTTTCTATCCCCCCACCCCAATATAATTTTTATCAAATTTCTGATTTTTAAAAAACAAAGGTTTCTTGAGCGCGAGAAAAGCCTACCAAACACTGGGCCTGAAATCCGCCCCTGTTTTCGGAAATCCTCTCCCCTCTCTCTCTCTCTTGTCAACCGAGCTCTGACCACTGGGCTCCACTTCCCCTCCGCCTGGAAAGATAATAACCGGGAAAGATAATAACTTTGTCCTTTACTTGGGCTCCCCTTAGGAAGCCTGGGCATTTGAATGCAAATAGCCAATGAATATGCTCAGAGTCTGGGCAGGCAAGACTCCCTGCTGGCTGCCCAGAGCCGAAGACTAAAACCTTTCGGGTCCCCACTGGGGAGACAAGCCCCCCTCCCAAGAAACAGACACACACACACACAGCCGGTCCTCCTCCCTCTGGGCCGAGACAGATTCCTGATGGAGAGCAGAAGAGGCGAAGGCAGGTGGCGGAAAAGAATGTTTAATACATTTGTCTGCATGCTGAGCAGGGTTGGACAAGAACAGAGAGAGAACCGCTTAGAAGGAGACAGGCAGGCATAGGAAGAGACGACAGGATCAGGCCAGCGGTTCAGCGTGCTGTTCTCACAGTGGCCAGCCAGATTCCCACAAAGGAAAGCTGCAATCAGGATTCGAACTCAAGACCCATCTCTTTCCCCCCCCCTCTCTCTCTGCAACAGGTATTCCGAAGCATTCTCGCCTCCAACTGCAAAGGCGAACGACTTTATTTTCTCAGCCCCGAATCTTCCCCAGCATTCGCTCCGTGGAACGCCCTCCCATCAGATGTCAAAGAAATCAACAGCGACCTGACATTTAGAAGACATCTGAAGGCAGGCCTGTTGAGGGAAGTTTTTAATGACTGGTGTTTTAATGTATTTTTAATCTCTTGTTGGAAGCTGCCCAGAGTGGCTGGGGAAACCCAGCCATATGGGTGGGGTGTAAATTTATTATTATTATTATTATTATTATTATTATTATTATTATTATTATTCGTTGGATGTTCATGGGTTCCAGCGCTATCACTTTCTCTGTGCCATGTACAGTTTTATAAATTTGGAGGTGCTCTCCGAAACAAACAGGGGGAAGGATATTTTGAACTCTTCCCCCCGCCTTCAGGGGCCAAGCCCTCAACATATTCTCAGGTTCTGTTTGCTTGGTTCGCCCCCCCAAAAAAAACCACAGCTATTTATGTGCTTTCAGATGCTTCCAGGAACTCACAGTCGCAATCTGATTAAAAGAATTGCGACAGCCTGACAAGGTAGGCAGGATTGCGATAATTTCCACCCGTGTTCACGTTCTCTTGCAACAAAACACACAGAGCGCTGCTTTCGACAATAATATTTTTGGTCCATCTCCCTGGCTCTTAGAGATGCACACGCCTTTAACACTTCCAATTAGCTTAGATAGTTTATGCAAGATATATGCAACTGTACTTCCTTTGCATAAGTCTGTCTCCCGCCAGCGGTGAAGCCCCACCCTCTTGATCTCTGCATTGCTCCGGCGCCTCAAGATTTCGTGCCAGTCCTGTAAATTTGCATCCCAAGAAACAACCGCCACCAGGGTGTTGAATTCTGCGCTTATACCAAGTTTCAAATTAGTGTGGGACACACATATGGCCCTCTTTATGATACTCTGTACTGTTGGGGTCCGCGGACTGAGCCTTTTGAGCAGACTTCAGAATGAAGAAATAAAGATTTCAGAGCAAATCCAAGCCCATATCTTTCATTCAGACCAACCAACCTGTGTTTAAAACGATGCAAGCTTTCAGATCATACAGAAATCTCCTGTTTTTATCCATTAGCTGTCTTGAGTTTCAGAGGGGGAAGAAGATAGATGATTGATAGATACATGATAGAGAGAGAGCTAGCTAGCTAGACATATGTTGTTGTTGTTGAGTCGTTTAGTCGTGTCCGACTCTTCGTGGCCCCCTGGACCAGAGCACGCCAGGCCCTCCTGTCTTCCACTGCCTCCCACAGTTTGGTCAAACTCATGCTGGTAGCTTCGAGAACACTGTCCCACCATCTCGTCCTCTGTCGTCCCCTTCTCCTTGTGCTCTCCATCTTTCCCAACATCAGGGTCTTTTCCAGGGAGTCTTCTCTTCTCCTGAGGTGGCCAAAGTCTTGGAGCTTCAGCTTCAGGATCTGTCCTTCCAGGGAGCACCCAGGGCTGATTTCCTTCAGAATGGAGAGGTTGGATCTTCTTGCAGTCCATGGGACTCTCAAGAGTCTCCTCCAGCACCAGAATTCAAAAGCATCCATTCTTCGGCCATCAGCCTTCTTGATGGTCCAGCTCTCACTTCCATACATCGCTACTGGGAAAACCAGAGCTTTAACTGTACGGACCTTTGTTGGCAAGGTGATGTCTCTGCCTTAGATCTATATAAACAAACAAACGAATGAATGAATGAATGAGTAAAGGTGGAATACAGTGGTACCTTGATTCTCAAATGCCTTGCTTCTCAAACAACTTGGAACCCAAACACTGCAAACCCGGAAGTAAGTGTTCCGGTTTGCAAACTTTTTTCGGAAGCCGAACGTGCTCCGTATTGAGTGTTACACTTCCAATTTGAGTGCCACACTTCAGTTTTGGGTGTTACGCTGAGGTCTGTCTGTTTTCGCTCTTTATTTTGCATTTTTGTGGCTTTTTTATTTTATTTTTGTGACTGTGTGGAACCCAGTTCAGCTACCGATTGATTGATTGATTGATTGATTGATTGATTGTGTGACTGCAGTACACTGTTCATTGCTTTCGTTTTATAGATCCATGGTCTCATTAGATAGTAAAATTCATGTTAAATGGCTGTTTCGGGGGTTGTTTTTAAAAGTCTGGAACGGATTAATCCCTTTTGCGTTACTTTCTATGGGAAAGGGCGCCTTGGTTTTGGAACGTGCTTTGGTTTTGGAACGGACTTCCGGAACGGATGACGTTTGAGAACCAAGGGATGATCTTAGCGCTCCCCACATCGCCCCATGCAGAGACTAGCCAAGAATCTCCCATGCTTAAGAACGAGGCTGCAGATTTAAGGTGTTGTGTTGGAAGAGGAAAATCCTGCTGGGATCTGCAAGCAACCATCCAAATAACAGATTCGCTGGCGCTGTGCTCAGCTCACAATGCACAAACCCAGGCTTCTAGTGTGGCATGAGCACAAAACAGGATGACATGGCATGCAGAACGCCCCAAGTCCAATCCCATCTCCGGTTATGAGAATCCATTTATAAGGATCAGTCGAGGCGGCTCGGTCGGCAGAGTACGAGACCTTGGGGCTGTGAGTTCGAGTCCTGAGTCGAGCAAGAGATTCCTGCCTTCCAGGGGGTTGGACTAGATGACCCTCGGGAACCCTTCCGACTTTGCCATTCTATGATTCTGTGATAAGCAGGGGAAGGCAAAGACCTTTCTTCCTCTGCTGAGATAACTTTCAATAGGAGGAAGGCGGAGGGTACAGGAAGTCCCAAATCACCCCGTTTGTGACTCCATCCTGGGTAGAGAGAAGTTTTTCTCCCTCTCTCCTAACACTAGAACTCCAACCAAGCTAAGTGTTGAGAGATTCAGGAAAGAAAGTCCTTTTTGTCACACAGCGCAGACTATGGAACTCCCTGCCACTTGAGGCAGCGATGGTCACAAACTTAGATGGCTTTAAAAGAGGATTGTTCTTGGCTGTTATAATGTTGGATTTTAATGGCTGTTCTTAAATGATAAGGACGTTGGGTTATTTGCTTTGCACCTTGTGCTTTTTGTGGGGTGAAACATACAACTCCAGAGAAGGGCTCTAAATGCCCAAGTAGCTTTCGAAGAACCTTATTTCTGTGACGTGAGGGTGTCTATTGCATTTTGAACCTGAAACAATGGCTCGCCGATTCGTTTTACAGATGGCAGGGAGACGGAATTATATATTGGACGTCTTGCCCTGTTGTGTTAAAACAGCTACAATCGTTACACGAGGAAAGCACTTTTTGTGTTGTTTTTCCAGCGCCGAGGGAAAGAAACAGCGTACCACCAAAGAAGAAAACCGGAAGGAGACATAACTGGAGCGATTTTGGATTCTCCCAGAGCTCAAGGGTGCCTTTCACAGCAAAATAGAAAGTTTCTCTATGCCAGATTAACCACAAACACAAAAGTAAGGTTCCCCAGGTAAAGTCAACTGGGCCCGTAAACAGTGTACTCTGTGTAATTGACAAAAATAACAATACAATATAGTGCGGCGATGGAAACGCAGGGAGACCTTGTCAACAGCTCTGCAATACATTCATCTTAAATTCAATTTCACAGGGAAATCTATATTTCCAGTCAATTTAGTGGGGAGGGGCCTGGCTACAGGGTGAGTCTCGCAGGTGCTCTTACGTACTATTGCCGATAGCACGGGAACGTAGCATTGTAGAGTTTGAAGGGACCTTGTGGGGTCATCTAGTCCAACCCGCTACAATCCTGTTCCGCCTGGCCTTTGGTTTGGACTCGGTCTGACCCCTATGTTTCCCTCCCCTTATGGTCTTGATTTATCAGTTACTTTAAAATGAGGCTGGATTTTAAATTGCATTTTAACCTGTATTTTAAATTGGTTCCCCCCCTCTTTTCCCCCTATTATGTTTTTACTGTGGATTTTATTGGTGTTAGCTGCCCTGAGCCCGGATCTGGCCGGGGAGGGCAGGGTATAAATAAAATTTATTATTATTATTACAATGCAGGAATCACACTCGGACGGCTGGCTACTCAAGCTCTGCATAAAAACCTCCAACGAAGGAAAGTCCCAACGCCTTCCGACAAGAATTCATTCCACTGTCAAACACCTCTTACCACCAGATAGTTCTTCCTCGTGTCCGTCGGTTCAGGTCCTACCTTCCAGAGCAGGAGAAAACAAGGTTGCTCCATCTTACATGTGGAAGTATCCTTTAGATACTGAATAACAGGGAGAAATGTAAAGTATTGCACTTGGGCAAAAAAAATGAGAGGCACAAATACAAGATGGGTGACACCTGGCTTGAGAGCAGTACATGTGAAAAGGATCTAGGAGTCTTGGTTGACCACAAACTTGACATGAGCCAACAGTGTGACGCAGCAGCTAAAAAAGCCAATGCAATTCTGGGCTGCATCAATAGGAGTATAGCATCTAGATCCAGGGAAGTAATAGTGCCACTGTATTCTGCTCTGGTCAGACCTCACCTGGAGTACTGTGTCCAGTTCTGGGCACCACAGTTCAAGAAGGACACTGACAAACTGGAACGTGTCCAGAGGAGGGCAACCAAAATGGTCAAAGGCCTGGAAACGATGCCTTATGAGGAACGGCTAAGGGAGCTGGGCATGTTTAGCCTGGAGAAGAGGAGGTTCAGGGGTGATATGATAGCCATGTTCAAATATATAAAAGGATGTCACATAGAGGAGGGAGAAAAGTTGTTTTCTGCTGCTCCAGAGAAGCGGACACGGAGCAATGGATCCAAACTACAAGAAAGAAGATTCCACCTAAACATTAGGAAGAGCTTCCTGACAGTAAGAGCTGTTCGACAGTGGAATTTGCTGCCAAGGAGTGTGGTGGAGTCTCCTCCTTTGGAGGTCTTTAAGCAGAGGCTTGACAACCATATGTCAGGAGTGCTCTGATGGTGTTTCCTGCTTGGCAGGGGGTTGGACTCGATGGCCCTTGTGGTCTCTTCCAACTCTAGGATTCTATGATTCTATGATTCTAACCCTTCCCAGCTCTTGCCACCAGGTGCTGTTAGTTACCAATTGGCCTCACCTGTGTGGCCGCGCCTTACCTCTTCAGAACAAACTTAGGAAGCCCCCAGTCCTGCAGAGTCCTATTGGTCACAGGGCCTGGCTCCTGCACGCACTCCTGACACAAGCCCTGGAGTTGGAAGGGACCCCAACGGTCAACTAGTCTGTAATAAACAAAAATCTGCCCTTATTCCCTTATGGGGGACACAAGAGCCCTTATAGAGTCCTTTGCAGGTTCTCCATCGGTCGGAGAAAAGAACAGAGGCCAGGCAGAGAATATTGAGAAGCAAAGCAGCTAGTAAGCCTGATCTTTATTGAACTGTTGCAACAGGGTGCCCCCTTCACACGCAGGAGAAAAAAGAGGATCCCGAACAAAGGAGTGCCCGCCCTTATATAGACGTTTTAAATTGCCTGCCCTGGAGTCCAAGACCACCCCCAGAAACATCATACCTACATCACAGCAAGGGCGGTCTACAACAGAAATCTGAGTGCGTTGTTTACCTCCTGTCTGGCAGGTTACCTGTTAATGCTCACTTGATTGGATACCCTGGGGAGCCTGGCCCGTCTTTGGTAATGACAAATAATTAGTTCCTGAGCCAGGTCACAGGCTCACCCTATTCATACACAGACATGCCCTTAGGACAGGATTTGTGAAGGAAATGACAATGGGGAGGCTTTTCCATCTTCCTTCGACCTTGCAGAGAAATATTTGAGGTCAATTTGGGAGGGACAAAATGGTTTCAGGACTTTTTCTGCGGGGTTTCAGACATGTGGTTTATATATGCAGATATATATATATATATATATATATATATATATATATATATATACCTTAATTTTTTTTTTCAAGTCCAACCCCCTGCAAAGCACGTGAGACTCGAACCCACAACCCTGAGATCAAAAGCCTCATGCTCTACTGCCTGAGCTATCCCAGGCCATTCTTCTGCTCTTACTTGCCAGTGCCCACTCCTAAAGGAGTGAAACTGCAAGAATGGTCTCCTTCAGCAGCGAGATTCTCCCCCTCTTTCTCGCCAGCGTCAGCCCCTCTCAAAGGCATGAGAAGCATGTTCACAGAGGGATAACTGTCAGAAAAATAAATTGCAATCTCAATAGGAAGAAGGAGTCTTTGGTCTTAGCTAACCCTCGGCGTCCGAAATAGGATGTTCTGTACCGTGCTTGAGCCTGTCTGAAAAATCCCCGTAGGAAGGAAATCCCAACATGTCCATAACGTGAGACACCTCCAACCGTTTACTCTGGTTTTAGGTAATCCAGAGGAACTATCGCCCTCTGATCCCGTACCTGTGAGAAGTGAGGACTGGAAATCTAATTCTACCCGTAAATGTGCTATTGATACATTGGGGTGGGTGGGGGAGAACACTCCTGTTAGCAAATATATATATATATTTGAAAATAGTTGTTAAAAACTGGGGCTAGGGATTTTTGAGGGAGCCCCACTCTCAGTCCCTCCCCCCCTCACAGGGACGCCTGGTGGGGACGCGGGACGTGGCCTTCTCGGTGGTGGCTCCTCCCAGGCAACTTTGGAACTCCCTGCTTAGACTTAGACTGGCTCCCTCTCTGCTGCCCTTCCGTCAGCTGGCTGAGACGGTTTTATTCCAACAGGCCTTTGGGAACTGAATGCTTTTTGTTTTTGTTTTTCAGGAAAGGGCTTTTAAAGAGTGCTTTGACGTTTCGGCTATCTGTATTTTAATATTCCTTTTTTAAAATTTTAGTTCTTTTTCAAAATATATTTTTATTAGTTTTTACATGAAATTTCCAAAAAACATACAACATATTTTCTCATCTTATTCAATGCTTTGGACTTCCATCAAACCACATCTGAAGGTTTTTCAATCTTTATCACTTCATCTGCATTTCAATAGTTTCACTATTACTTGTAATAGTCCTTCACTAATAATTTTCTTCATACTTTTCTCTGCAATATTTCACATAGTCCTCCTTACAAAACTTCTTGCAATCCTACTAGCTGTTGATTACAATTGTTTTTCAAATAATTCACATATTTACTCCAGTCCTCTGAGAATCTCTGGTCCCGCAGATTTCGAATCCTTCCTGTCATCTTGTCTAATTCTGCATAGTCCATTAATTTTTTAATTTTTAGTTCTACTTATACTTCAATTGCCTTTTGAACCGCTGTCTTCTATACGTTTTTTAGCTTTTTGCGTTTTATCCATGCCATTTGAATTTGCGCAAACCGCCTCGACTCCTGGCCAGGTTGTGCGGCTAACCTGTGTATCCTTATTTGGCGGGAAAGTCCCTTATCCCAGCGCCGTGTCCTGCTGCTGTCCCTTATGGATGATGTCCCTTAAATTTCCCGGGTTTCAAAGGAAGCAGCTCCTCTCCCTCCCTCCCTGCCGGCCAGGGAGGAGGGAGGCTCCAGCTGTGTTGCTCGGCTACGTTGCTCAGCCAATAAGGAGTCTAAGAACAACTGGGGGGTGGAGCTTGCATGCCTTGTGCCAATCAAATCGGCCGCCTTGCCTGGGGACTCGCCTTTGCTCAGCACTTCCCAGCGGAGAGGGGACGGTGGTTTCCCTTGCTGCATCCCCTTTGCTGGGTTGCTGCGCTGTGGGAACCACCGCTTGAGGCTTCCTTTGGCTGCTGGCTGGGCTTTCTGCCTTTGGCTTGGAGGGGCTCAGAAGTTGAACATACCTGTGCTTGGAAAATCCCTTATTTTGGCTGCTGATCCCTTATTTTCGAGGCTGCTGGTCCCTTATTTTCAAATCTGTAAGTTGACAGCTATGGTCCAGTGATCTGCTGGGAGATCATGCTCTACCTGTTGGACGTGCCTGGTTTAGTACCTCTTTGGATGCCAGGAAGACAGCTACTTGCCAATCAGCTGGCGTTAAACGGGCGCTGTTTTGCCAGCATGAACGCGCCGGCAAAGCAGACCCTTCTCCCCGCAGGCCAGCTCTGACAGGTGAGCGTTTTGAGACGTCATCACAAAGTATTTTATCGGCAGATGGGTGCCCCCTGCCCAGCTCCTGAAGTTGGCCCACGGGTGGGGGAGAGATAAAAATCTGGCCTTATCTGAAGGGTTTGTCGCACAGAAGATGGAGTGGGCGCCACACGAACCAGTCGATCTGGAATGCAGGAAAGGAGATTCTCTTTGTGTCGTAAAAAGCTTCAATGAAAAAAATTGTGCAGAAAAGGGACAGTGGCAGTGAAACAGGATCCTGAGATGAAAAATATGGGATGCTAATCAAACGAGACAGTAAAACAGAACCAAACAAGCAAAACAAAAAATAAAAGAAATTTTTACACACACACACACACACACATATATACACACCATATTTTCATTCCAAATTGTTTCCCCCCCCCCACTTCCTTCATCCTGTACACGGTTTTCTATTTTCTCCTTTTCAACTGCCTCTTTTTTGAATTATTTTAACAATTTTTCCAAATTGTAACCTAAGAGCCATAAATCTTCCTGTTTTGCTTTGGGGGGGGGGTCAAGGGTAGCGGTTTGTTCTGTTTTTTTGTTGTCGGTGTAATTGATTTCTGTTCTAAATCATTTCAACAAAATTAATAAAAAATTTAAAAAGAAATATATGGGATGCAAATAATCAGCCTTCTCATTACCAACGCTAACAATACAGGCGGCCACCAAATTTGCCGCTCCTCCTTTTCTGATATGCTCTGGCGGAACAAAGTTTCCTGCAGAAGTGCACTTCGCACGTGCTCAGAGGCAGCCTTCTCCTGGCCTGGGAGCCAGGATGACGCCCAGACAATGGGTTTGCTGGAGGCAGACGGGCATCGCTTGCACGTAGGCCAGGAGGCCTCGTTGTGCGTCCGAGAAACTGGACCCGTTTGAGATCGTTTTTATCATTTCGGCCTTTGGGGTGGGGGGGGGCGAAAATGGCTGGGCTAGGCCTAGTGAGAGAGGAAATGTCCCTATACACAGGCAAGCCACGCTCACCCGCTCACCAGGGCCAGTTCAGTTTACACGGTTGCCGGGCAACCGCCTCTCCGTGCAAGAATTCACTTTGGGCCCATTAACAGCATCTATTTATACCACAATGGCGGCGGGGGGGGGCAGAGCCAGCAGGATAAGAGGCGAGGGAGCCTGGTTGTGTGTGTGCAAATCCTGATCACCACCACACACACACCCCCAAAAATAAAAAACCCTTTTACCGGCTGGTTTGAAACCCAGTTATGTTCAGGCTGGGCGAAGAAGCCGGGATTTATTTTTATTTTTAACAAGCAATTAAGCGACGTATCATCTCCGGGGAGGGGACTAAGGGCTCCTTGAACCGAAGACAGACGCCGCCCCCCCAATCCTCGTAAGGAGAGTTATATTTCTTTACGGCGATAATCAGGGACGGAGAATTAAATTCGTTTTTAATTCACCCGCAGGCTGGTTTTCTTTGAGGCGGACGCAGCCCTCAAGAGCCGCTCGCACTGCTGGTGCTACAAAAGACGCAACAATAAAAATGTTCCAATGTTCAAAATCCACTTCCACACACACACACAACCGAGGTGCACAAACCAGCATGCTGGCGAAGAAAAAAATCCAGCTAGGGTAAAAGACAGCACCTAATTTGCAGATTTAAATTTGCGTCCCAAGGCTGTGGTTTTTAAAAAGGCCCGTTGAAACATTAGCGTCTCACATGGAACTGAAATCCATATTTTTTGGGGGGGGCAGGGAGATGGCTGAAAAGGGCACCCTCTTCTGGGTCACCTACTCATAGGGTGGTCAAGCCCAGAACATCCCAGACCCTAAGATTTCAAGTCCAGAGGAGGGCAACCAAAATGGTCCAAGGCCTGGAAATGATGCCTTATGAGGAACGGCTAAGGGAGCTGGGCATGTTTAGCCTGGAGAAGAGGAGGTTAAGGGGTGATATGATAGCCATGTTCAAATATATAAAAGGATGTCACATAAAGGAGGGAGAAAGGTTGTTTTCTGCTGCTCCAGAGAAGTGGACACGGAGCAATGGATCCAAACTACAAGAAAGAAGATTCCACCTAAACATTAGGAAGAACTTCCTGACAGTAAGAGCTGTTTGACAGTGGAATTTGCTGCCAAGGAGTGTGGTGGAGTCTCCTCCTTTGGAGGTCTTTAAGCAGAGGCTTGACAACCATATGTCAGGAGTGCTCTGGTGGTGTTTCCTGCTTGGCAGGGGGTTGGACTCGATGGCCCTTGTGGTCTCTTCCAACTCTAGGATTCTATGATTCTGATTCTAAGTCCCAAACCTGAGACCTTGGGGCAGCCCTTGTGATTTCATGGGGACCAGTCCTGGAGATGGAAGTTAATTGGGAGACGAGAGAACTGCAGGAGGCACGCATCCCAAATGTGATGAAAGACCTGCGTGACCGCCTATGAACCTCCTCACCTGTGATGATCATCATCTGAAGATCTTCTCTGGCTTCCACTGTCAAGACTTTAGACATCCGAGGAGGCGGCCTTTTTCGTGGTGGCTCCTCATCAGCTTTGGAAAACCCTGGCGGAGCCCAGTTTGCTAAATTCGAAGGGACACACCTATCTGTTTCGTCCCAGTTCTTGAACGCTTGGTGGTTTTAAGCTACGGCTCGAAGCTTTTCGACGTTTTTACTTTGCTATTTATGCGTTCCTCCGCTCTTCCATGGATGAGAGCGGCCTTGAAAAAATTGCCAGAAAAATAAACAGTAAATCTATCTATCTGCCTGCCTGCCCGCCTGGAAAGGGCCCCCTCAGCCAGTTTGAGAACTGGATCCATGCAGAGACAAAACCGCATTGCCGTCATTTACCAAGATGGGATAAAAAGGGGCTGCTGGATTCGTCATGTCCGACTCATTGACAAAAGCAGGGATCCCAGTAAAAACAGCCTCACCAATCTAGCCTGAGAGACTCATCCTTCGGGGCTGTGTCGTGATTTGGAAAAGGGAATGGTGGTTTGGGGGCAGAGCCGTAGCTAGGGGGTGGCGAGGTGGGCCCCTGCCAGGGGTGCGTGCAAAATCAGCTAAAAAATATGTCCATAAATACATCTATAAATAAAAATATTGATTAATGTGTGAGAAGTTGAATGGGTGGAGTGGGGGGGTTGGGGTTGGAGGAGAGGTGGGAAGAAAAGCTACCGTACTTTTCCATGTATAAGATGAGTTTTTTTAAATTAAAAAACGACGTTAACAATTGGGGGTCGTCTTATACACAGATAGTGCAGAGGGGTCCGGGACGTTGGATTAGTTGCTGCTGCGAGCCGGAAATTGTCATCGGCTATCGGTCATTGCTTTGGCAAGGGCTGTTATTGATTGGTTTTGGCTGCGGCAATTGGGCGAGCAATCCCCTCCCTCAAAAAAGCTCAGTAACTCTGGGCAATCTCCCCCCATTTTCTTAATTTGGAGTCCCCAAAAATAGGGGGCGTCTTATACACAGAAAAATACGTGATTTGTCTACCACAGAGTCTAGGACTTGCCGATCAGAAGGTCGGTGGTTTGAATCCCCGTGACGGGGTGAGCTCCCGTTTCTCGGTCCCTGCTCCTGCCAATCTAGCAGTTCGAAAGGACGTCAAAGTACAAGTAGATAAATAGGTACCACTCCAGGGGGAAGGTAAATGGCATTTCCGTGTGCTGCTCTGGTTCACCAGAAGCGGCTTAGTCCTGCTGGCCACATGACCCGGAAGCTGTACACCGGCTCCCTTGGCCAGTAAAGTGAAATGAGCACTGCAACCCCAGAGTCGGCCACGACTGGACCTAATGGTCAGGGGGCCCTTTACCTTTACCTTAGGGGCGCAATCTGGATGGTTCTGCCAGGGGCGCAAGATCACTCGGCTATGGCTCTGGGGAAGGAGCCTTTGATCAGATCATCTGCTTGGCACGCAGACAATGCCCAGGTCCATTGCCGACTGCGTGTCAAGGACTGGCTGAACGCAGAGGGATGCTGGGGGGGGGGGGAAACCAGCTGTGGAACCCCCAAGGAATGAAGGCTCAGAGGTCAGGGAATGGTGGTGGGACGCCGAGCAGTCAGAGAGAGAGAAGACTGGGAAGAGGTGTCGGAAGCTGAGGGGCAACAGGGCTTAATGAGCGGGAGGAATCTGTGGCAGAGAGCAGAATCGAGAGGCAGAAGAACAAAGCAGGAGAGGAGGGAGGCAGAGAGAGGCTGATGAAGAATCATGGGGGTCTCCCTCCCTCCCTCGGGTGGCGCTGTGGGTTAAGCCACAGAGCCTAGGGCTTGCCATTCAGAAGGTCGGCGGTTCGAATCCCCGCGAAGGATTGAGCTCCCGTTGCTCCGTCCTAGCTCCTGCCAACCTAGCAGTTCAAAAGTACACCAGTGCAAGTAGATAAATAGGTATCGCTGTGGCGGGAAGTAAACGGCATTTCCGTGCGCTCTGGTTTCTGTCACAGTGTCCCGTTGTGCCAGAAGCGGTTTAGTCCTGCCGGCCACATAATGCGGAAAGCTGTCTGCAGACAAATGCCGGCTCCCTCGGCCTGAAAGCGAGATGAGTGCCACAACCCCATGGTCACCTTTGACTGGACGTAACTGTCCAGGGGTCCTTAATCTTTTTACCCACGGCAAGGAGAGGCATGAAAAGGGCAGAGAGGTTGGCTGAACGCAGGCGCAGTCTCCGATTGCTTGGAAAAAGCCTTGGAGAGGAGACTTAGATGGCTGTGTGCCTTGAAATTCAGAGTAAAAGGGAATGGTGGATGATACCCCAGTCAGACACTTATCTCCATGTTTTCCCCAACTTTCAGAAGTGGGAGGGATGTTTCTGATGCATTTCCCCCCCCTGTTGGTTTTAACATCTCTCTGTGGAGGATTTCGTCTGATGTTTGGTTGTAAGTCACTTTGGGTTGCCCTGAGCAATGTATTATTATTATTATTATTATTATTATTATTATTATTATTATTATTAAAGGTAAAGGGACCCCTGACCATTAGGTCCAGTCGTGGCCGACTCTGGGGTTGCGGCGCTCATTTCGCTTTACTGGCCAAGGGAGCCGGTGTACAGCTTCCGGGTCATGTGGCCAGCAGGACTAAGCCGCTTCTGGCGAACCAGAGCAGCGCACGGAAACGCTGTTTACCTTCCCGCCAGAGCGGTACCTATTGATCTACTTGCACTTTGATGTGCTTTCGAACCGCTAGGTTGGCAGGAGCAGGGACTGAGCCACGGGAGCTCACCCTTGTTGCGGGGATTCGAACCGCCGACCTTCTGATCGGCAAGTCCTAGGCTCTGTGGTTTAACCCACAGCGCCACCCGCATCCCATTATTATTATTATTATTTACTGAATTTCTATGCCGCCCTATACCCGCAGGTCCTAGGGCAGTTCGCAGAATAAAATCAAAATATAAAACCTCAAAATACAAGATCAAACTAAAAACAACCACCCAGTACTCCCCCCATAAGGGACTAACAAATTTAATGAATAATAAGCTTACTAGGATTGTTTGCCTTTCAAAATTTCTGGAAAACCTTCCTGAGGCAAGACCTTCTAGGCTGCCCCAAATGCGTGGAACTGCTTTCCTTCTCGCCCCACCTCCCATTAATATATTCTGCAAAAAGACAGGGGGGGGCTGGGTGATCGGCTCAGAAATAATGTCGGGTGGGGGGCGGGAAGGGAAGGGAACAAACAGATTTTTCTTTAAATTCCTCAACTGCAATCACAATACCCAACTGTGGAATCTCATAGATTTACAGAAGCAAGAAATCTGTGGGGAGAGGCTGCCCCCTTATGGTACTTAGCGAGTCGTGCAGCACCCGTTTCATAATAGCCAATAAAACAAGCAATTCAAACAATGATTCCTGCTTATCTGAGATAAAGGACTAGAAATTATTTGCGCACCAAGAATATTCCCCCCTTATCTCATCCACAATGGCCATTTTAAAATGTGGGTAGCTTCAAACAGCATCTTAAAAAGCAAAGGTCTTTATAGTGAAAGCTCTGGTTTTCCCAGTAGCGATGTATGGAAGTGAGAGCTGGACCATAAAGAAGGCTGATCGCCGAAGAATGGATGCTTTTGAATTCTGGTGCTGGAGGAGACTCTTGAGAGTCCCATGGACTGCAAGAAGATCAAACCTCTCCATTCTGAAGGAAATCAGCCCTGAGTGCTCACTGGAAGGACAGATCCTGAAGCTGAGGCTCCAATACTTTGGCCACCTCATGAGAAGAGAAGACTCCCTGGAAAAGACCCTGATGCTGGGAAAGATGGAGGGCACAAGGAGAAGGGGATGACGGAGGACGAGATGGTGGGACAGTGTTCTCGAAGAGACCAGCATGAGTTTGACCAAACTGCGGGAGGCAGTGGAAGACAGGAGTGCCTGGCGTGCTCTGGTCCATGGGGCCACGAAGAGTTGAACACGACTAAACGACTAAACAACAAGCTTCAAACTTCATCCCTTGTTTGACCTATTTCCATGTAAAAGTGAGGGCCAAGATTTGCAATGATCACAAGCCCCAAATTCTCCCCACCCCAACAGAAACCCATGCAACTTGAAAGCCTGTATTTAAAAATACACCGCAAGTTCTCTGCATTAACTTACCTTGCAGGACTAACATACATTTTTACAGCGGATGTTTGCATGAAACAAGGTTCTCTGTTTTTAAGATTAAAAAATAATTAAAAATCCTAATTTCAGAACAGGCAGGAAAAGTCTTAGACCTTTCAAAGTACAGTGGTACCTCTAGTTGCGTTCACCTCTGGTTACGTATCCTTCGGGATACGTACATGGCAAACCCGGAAGTGTTTTTCTGGGTTTCGCCGTGCACGCATGCGCAAAAGCGCTAAACCGCACCGCACGCATGTGCAGAAACAGCACCTTCTCTGCATCTTTTCGTAATCCTGTGTCGGAATTCGCACCAACGCCCTCCCCCTACAGAAAGGCAAAGACTTAGGAAAAAGAGCTACAATCATCATAAACTTTTATTAATCACCTGCATCACTTACTTGCCAATGAGAGGACGTATTCTTTCGTCAGGAAATAGCAACTGGTGACGAACATTCACAAAACCCACCACAACAGCCCTGCCCTCCCCCAAGCGAGTCAGCACCACGGCCCACCCGTTGGGCAAGGGGTGGAAAACTATTTACAGAGCACAGAAAAGTGGGGGGCAATGGAAAAATCCAATTCTTCTCCCCTTATATAAAAAACAGGAAACACACACACATACATACATACAGTTCCCAAGGACAAGACTCAGATCGACACACAGGTGCCCCAAAATCTTTCCCCTGCGTGGAGCTAGTGCTTCCGCTAGCCGGGCGAGAGAAGAAAAATGCTGGTTTTTTGGGGACAGGAGAGATTCCTTACCCTCGTGCCACCGACCCACAGAGGCACAGTGACAATTCTGCCCTGACCCAACATCTCTCCTTCAGAGCATGCAGAAAATCTAGTCCCTACGGCAACACCCAGCTCCATCCTGTCAAAAAACACACAGTTTTCAAACGTCCCCTCGCACGACGCACGTTCTCTCTTTGGTACAAAAGCGCCACACGTAGAAACATATAAACACGGCGACGTTCATGGACCGAGGGCACCTGTGGCACGCCAGAGGTCCCACACCCTCGCAGCCCTGTGGCAGTATCAAGCGTTGGCGTTGGGCCGCCTGGCAAACCCGGGAGGCACGAGGAAGGGGGCCGAGGCTACGGGGCGGCCTGGGGCTTCTCCTCCGCCCCGGTGCCCGGGGAACACCACCACAGCTGGAGAGAGTTGTCACCGTGGTCTTGGTGGCGAGCGGACGGCCTTCTCCCTTTCTCCTGGTCGTCGTCCTCGCTGTCCCACAGGTCGGGGAATTTGCGCTGGCCGGAAGCCGTGGCCAGAAGGGGCAGGCTGGGGTGGAGGCTAAGAGAAGGAGGCAGAAAGACGGGGGGGGGGGTCAGGCTTCAGGGAACCTAATAATAATAATAATAATAATAATAATAATAATAATTTATTATTTATACCCCGCCCATCTGGCTGAGTTTCCCCAGCCACTCTGGGCGGCTTCCAATCAAGTGTTAATACAGCATTAAATATTAAAAACTTCCCTAAACAGGGCTGCCTTCAGATGTCTTTTAAAGAGAAGATAGCTGCTTATTTCCTTCACATCTGAAGGGAGGGCGTTCCACAGGGCAGGTGCCACCACCGAGAAGGCCCTCTGTCTGGTTCCCTGTAAACCTCACTTCTGACAATGAGGGAACCGCCAGAAGGCCCTTGGAGCTGTATCTCAGTGTCCGATCCCCCTCCCTCATGGCTGGGGACACAAGAAGTTCTCACCATGGTATTTTATTCCCTCCTTGCGAGAAGCTAAGCTACAGGGAACCAGGCAGAGGGCCTTCTCGGTGGTGGCGCCCGCCCTGTGGAACGCCCTCCCACCAGATCTCAAAGAGATAAACAACTACCTGACATTCAGAAGACATCTGAAGGCAGCCCTGTTCAGGGAACTTTTTAATCTGTGACATTTTAATGTATTTTTAATCTTTGTTGGAAGCCGCCCAGAGCGGCTGGGGAGGCCCAGCCAGATGGGCGGGTTACAAATAATAAATAATAATAATAATAATAATTATTATTATTATTATTATTAAGATCTTTTTGAGTTCATTGTATATTATATGCCAAAATTCTCTTATCTTCACGCAGTCCTACCACATGTGCATAAAGGTTCTGTTCTCCTACTCTCAATGCCTGCCTAGTTCTGGGAGAAGTGAGGGATCTGGAATGCTTTCTAAAGACTCCGTCTGTCAGCTGTCTCTCCCCGGTGATACTTCTCCTTCTTCCTCCTGCTCCCCTCCCAATATTTCCTAGCTTCTCCCCTCTGCAGCCTCTGAATAATAATAATAATAATAATAATAATAATAATAATAATAATAATAATTTTATTTATACCCCGCCCTCCCTGGCCAGAGCCGGGCTCAGAGTGGCTAACACCAGTAAAATCACAATAAAAACATAATAGGGAAGGGGGGGGGAACCAATTTAAAATACAGGTTAAAATGCAGCCTCATTTTAATAGTAGCCCATAGTTCAAAACCATAAGGGGAGGGAAACATAAGGGTCAGATTGAGTCCAAACCAAAGGCCAGGCAGAACACCTCTGTCTTGCAGGCCCTGCGGAAAGATGTCAAGTCCCTCAGGGCCCTAGTCTCTTGGGACAGAGCGTTCCACCAAGTCGGGGCCAGTACTGAAAAGGCCCTGGCCCTAGTTGAGACCAATCTAACCACCTTGTGACCTGGGACCTCCAAGATGTTTTTGTTTGAAGACCGTAAGGTCCTCCGCGGGGCGTACCAGGAGAACCGGTCCTGTAGGTACGAGGGTCCTAGGCCACATAGGGCTTTAAAGGTCAAAACCAGCACCTTAAACCTGACCCTGTACTCCACCGGGAGCCAGTGCAGCTGGTAAAGCACTGGATGAATGTGATCCCACGGCAAGGACCCCGTAAGGAGCCTCGCCGCAGCATTCTGCACCCGCTGGAGTTTCTGCAAATCACTGTTCTAAATCTATACTGTCTCCCTCTTCTCAGGAAGTGCAAGGTCCCCACCATTCCCCTTCAGTCCAGTCCCTGACATTGGGTGGGCAAGTAAGGGTGAGGGGAGTGCCACCCACCCACCCTCAGTGCCAGTCCATCAACAGGCCTCAGCAGGAATGGCTGACAGATTTGGGCATGAAGTACTGTTTTGGGGGGACAGGGAGCAGGCGGGTGTGGGGGATTCCCTGGTCCTGAATGGGGCAACTGTGCCCCCGAAGGACCAGGTGCGCAGCCTGGGAGTCATTTTGGACTCACCGCTGTCCATGGAGGCGCAGGTCAATTCTGTGTCTACCAGCTCCATCTGATACGCAGGATGAGACCCTTCCTGCCCGCAGACTGCCTCACCAGAGTGGTGCATGCTCTGGTTATTTCCTGCTTGGACTACTGCAACACGCTCTATGTGGGGCTACCTTTGAAGGTGACCCGGAAACTGCAATTAATCCAGAATGCGGCAGCTAGACTGGTGACTGGGAGTGGCCGCCGGGACCACATAACACCGGTCTTGAAAGACCTACATTGGCTCCCAGTACGTTTCCGAGCACAATTCAAAGTGTTGGTGCTGACCTTGAAAGCCCTAAACGGCCTCAAAGGCCCAGTAGACCTGAAGGAGCGTCTCCACCCCCATCGTTCAGCCCAGACACTGAGGTCCAGCTCCAAGGGCCTTCTGGCGGTCCCCTCATTGCGAGAAGTGAGGCTACAGGGAACCAGGCAGAGGGCCTTCTCGGTAGTGGCGCCCGCCCTGTGGAACGCCCTCCCACCAGATGTCAAAGAGATAAACAACTACCTGACATTCAGAAGACATCTGAAGGCAGCCCTGTTCAGGGAAGTTTTTAATGTGTAACGCTGTACTGTTTTTAACACTTGATTGGGAGCCGCCCAGAGTTGCTGGGGAAACTCAGCCAGATGGGCGGGGTATAAATAAATTATTATTATTATTATTATTATTAGCCTGGGGAAGAAGAAACCGAGAGGAGAGATCTTCAAATATCTGCAATAATCCCAACCCTCAGGGGTCCTAAAACCCCATTTCCACCTCTGAATCAAGGGCAGGGCCTCAACACCCCCCCCCCCAATAAGTACCTGATCCCGTTGACGCAGTCACTCAGAGCCTGGAACTGCAAGGTGGGGTCCAGAAGGGGGTGAGCCGGGTTGTTGCTGCTGCTGGGGCCCCGAGCCGTGTCCCAGACGCTGACCAGTCCTTCTGTGTCGCCGCTCAGGAGAAATCTCCCACTCCTGCGGAGGAAAAATAGTAAATAATAATAATAGATTTTTTATTCATGTCCCACCCTTCCCGGTTCAGAAAACCGGGCTCAGGGCGGCTAACAACAAATTTAAAACACTTAAGCGATGCAACAACATCTCAGCGTAAGGAGGTGGAGGTTGCAGAGAGGGAGGAAGGATTCTGCACGGAAAGGAAAAAGTTGCAAAATAAATAAGAATGCCCAGACCATAGCTGTCAACTTACAGATTTGAAAATAAGGGATCAGCAGCCAAAATAAGGGATTTTAGTCAACCAGCAGCCAAACGAAGCCTCAAGCGGTGGTTCCCACAGCGCAACAACCCGGCAAAGGGGATGCAGCAAGGAAAACCACCGTCACCTCTCCGCTGGGAAGCGCTGAGCAAAGGCGAGTCCCCAGGCAAGGCGGCTGATTTGATTGGCACAAGGCATGCAAGCTCCACCCCCCAGTCGTTCTCAGACTCCTTCTTGGGTGAGCAACGCAGCCAAGCAACACAGCTGGAGCCTCCCTCCTCCCTGGCCGGCAGGGAGGGAGGGAGAGGAGCTGCTTCCTTTGAAACCCGGGAAATTTAAGGGACATCATCAATAAGGGACAGCAGCGGGACAATTGTTTATTTATACCCCGCCCTTCCCGGTTCAGAAAACCGGGCTCAGGGCAGATAACAACAGATTTAAAACACTTAATTGATGCAACAAAAAACAGCATGAAATACAGTATAAAACGTGAATAACAATAAATTCAGAATTCAAAAATCAATTTAGGGGGGAAATCCATACAATAAGCATTAGATGATCACCAGGGCTAGCTGGCTGAATTGGTCCTATTTGGGCCAGCGAGGAGACCAGGGGAGAATTAGCTGTGGGATCCCAGAGTGGGTAATCTTCATAAAAAGGGGAGGGGGAGGGAAGGAAAGGGAATAAAAGATCAGGCTAAGTTCAAATTGAAAGCCAGGCGGAATAGCTCTGTCTTACAGCCCCTTTCTTTCGTATTTGTTGTTGTTGTTTTCCTGTATTATTTAAACAAAAATAAATAAACAAAGAAAAGGATATCATCTTGTAGGGCGAGAAGGGTGCACTCACGGATCTAAGTCGAAATACAGCCTCTGGTTGGTGGCAACTGTCCGGGACACAGAAAACAGGACCTCGCCTGGCTGCCGAAGGTCCCAGCAGAGGATCTCAGTGTCCTGGAAAATAAAGGCAACAGCAAGCCCCCATCACAGGCCGCTTCCCCCAGGCCGGCCTTCCCCAAGGTGGCGCCCCCTCCAGCTGGTTTTGGTCTGTGCTGCTTGGGGCTGATGGGATTGATAGACAAAACCAGCTTGGGAGCACCGGGTTGGGGAATGCTGCCCCAGACTTCGAGGGAGATGGGGGAACCTGAAGTCTCACTCCTGTTCCCCCACGTATTCCCAGGAAAGAGAGGATAAAGTCCACACTTGCCAGAAATAACTGAAGGCTGGGCGAACGAAGCATTTTGCGTGGGTGTTAAACTGTGGAACTCACTCCCACAGGACAGGCAACCCGGATGGCTTTAAGAGGATTAGGCAAATTCATAGAGTTGAGGACTGATTTATGGGCTACTTTTAAAATGAGGCTGCATTTTAAATTGAATTTTAACCTGTATTTTAAATTGGGTTTTTTCCTATTATGTTTTATTGTAATATTATTGGTGTTAGCCGCCCTGAGCCCGGCTCTGGCCGGGGAGGGCGGGGTATAAATAAAATTGCAGCAGCTAGACCGGTGACTGGGAGCGGTCACCGAGACCACATAACAACGGTCTTGAAAGACCTACACTGGCTCCCAGGACGTTTCCGAGCACAATTCAAAGTGTTGGTGCTGACCTTGAAAGCCCTAAATGGCCTCAAAGGCCCAGTAGACCTGAAGGAGCATCTCCACCCCCATCGTCCAGCCTGGACACTGAGGTCCAGCTCCGAGGGCCTTCTGGCGGTTCCCTCACTGCAAGAAGCCAAGTTACAGGGAACCAGGCAGAGGGCCTTCTCGGTGGTGGCGCCTGCCCTGTGGAACTCCCTCCCGTCGGATGTCAAAGAGAAAAATAACTACCAAAATTTTAGAAGACATCTGAAGGCAGCCCTGTTTAGGGAAGTTTTTAATGTTTGATGTTTTACAGTGATACCTCGGGTTGCTGACACTTCAGGTTACAGACTCCGCTAACCCAGAAATAGTACCTCAGGTTAAGAACTTTGCTTCAGGATGAGAACAGAAATCGCGCGGCGGCGGCAGGAGGCCCCATTAGCTAAAGTGGTACCGCAGGTTAAGAACAGACCTCCAGAACGAATTACCTAAGTTCTTAACCCGAGGTACCACTGTATTGTGTTTTTAATATCCTGTTGGGAGCAGCTCAAGAGTGGCTGGGGAGGCCCGGCCAGATGGACAGGGTTACAAGTAATAAATTACAGTGGTGCCCCGCAAGACGAATGCCTCGCAAGACGGAAAACTCGCTAGACGAAAGAGTTTTCCGTTTTGGAGGTGCTTCGCAAAACGAATTTCCTATGGGCTTGCTTCGCAAGACGACAATGTCTTGCGAGTTCCTGCTGGTTTTTTTTCCTCCCCCCCCCCCGCTAAGCCGCTTATCAGCTGATCTGATCAGCAGATAAGCCACTAAAAGCCACTAAAAGCTGCTAATAGCGCTAATCCGCTAATCCTTCAATGGGCTTGCTTCGCAAGACGAAAAAACCGCTAGACGAAGAGAATCACAGAACGGATTCTTTTCGTCTTGCGAGGCACCACTGTATTATTATTATTTATTATTATTACCATTAGTCACTGTGAGAACAGGATGCTGGACTCAATGGGTTCTTAAGGGCCCGGCCCACAATGCCCCTCGCGCCTGCGCCCAGCCCTCAGCTTCCCCCCCACAGGTAAGCTCTCACCTTGCGCCCCCCGGTGAAGAGGTGGAAGCCGTCCGGGGAGAAGAGGGCGTGGGTGACGCCCCCCTGGTGCCCGTGTAGCATGGTGAGGGGGTCGCCCTCCGCCTGGGAGTAGAGGCCCACTGTCTTGGAGTACGAGGTGCAGGCGTAGATGGGCTGCGTCGGGCTGAAGGCAATGCAGGAAATAATCCCACTCTGGCCCTGTTTCTTCACTGGGGGACCGGAGAGGGGAGAGGTTAGAGGAGAGAAAGGGCTTCTCTGCGCAGCGTTAACCTGCGGAACTCCCTCCCACAGCAGACAGCTGTGGCCACCGGCTTGGGTGGTTTCAAAAGAGGACTGGACAAATTCAAAGAGGGCTATCGAGGGCTGCTAGCCTTCATGGTCGGAGGCAGAGATGCTTCTGGATCCTGGTTGCTGGGGCGGGAAGGGGCTCTTGCGCTCGGATCCTGCTCATTGGGTTTCCCACAGGCTGGTCGCACTGCGAGAACAGGATGCCGGGACTAGGAGAGCCGTCGGCCTGATCCAACAGGCTGCTCTTGTGCTCAGGAGAGCAGGGACAGATGCAGGGCGCAGCAGGGCCTTTTCTGCAACTGCCCCCAAGGTTATGGGACAACTTTCCAGAGGAGGCGCGTCAACACTGTTATAAGAATTCTAAAGTCTCACATATAAATGTTCATAAATGTACAAGGCAAACGCATACGCAAGTATAGAAACCACGTGTCTGAAATAGTACAGGAGAGCAATCCTGAAGCTGTTTTGACTCTCAGTGTATTTCTCTGCAAGGTGGGAGGAAATAGAGAAAGCCTTCCCATTGACTTTTGCTTACAAATCCTGTCTTAAGGGCGTATTTGTGTAGGAACAGGGCGAGCCTGTGACCTGGAGTCAAGAACTGAAGTGACCATTATCAGGTCTCCTGGCAGACAGGATTTCTGCTGTAGACCGCCTCCTTCTGTGATGTATGTACGATGCTTTGGGGGGTGGTCTTGGGCTACAGGGTGGGCAGTTTCAGAAGTCTATATAGAAGCTTGTTCTGGGTTCTCTCCTCCCTCCTGCACGCAGTGAGCGGGGGACCCTGTTGCAACAGTTTAATAAAGATCAGGCTTACTAGCTGATTTGCTTCTCAATATTCTCTGGTCGGAGTCTGTTATTTTCTCCGGCCAATAGGGAACCCACTTAAGGGCTCTGTATGGGCTCCCTTAAGGGAAAGGGAGCAGTTTTTTTCTTATACAACACCAACATGCAATTGTTAGGCTTCCCAAAGCGGTGCAACAGCCGTTTACCTCATTTTAAAAAACACACACATCTGATCTGAGCCAAGGTTTCTAAGCTTATGGGGGACGCGGGTGGCGCTGTGGGTTAAACCACAGAGCCTAGGACTTGCCGATCAGAAGGTCGGCGGTTCAAATCCCTGCAATGATGGGGTGAGCTCCCGTTGCTCAGTCCCTGCTCCTGCCAACCTAGCAGTTCGAAAGCACGCCATTACAAGTAGATAAATAGGTACCACTCCGGCGGGAAGGTAAACGGCGTTTCCGTGCGCTGCTCTGGTTTGCCAGAAGCGGCTTAGTCCTGCTGGCCACATGACCCGGAAGCTGTACGCCGGCTCCCTCAGCCAATAAAGCGAGATGAGCACCACAACCCCAGAGTCAGCCACGACTGGACCTAATGGTCAGGGGTCCCTTTACCTTTACCTTTCTAAGGTTATGACTGGCTGCTGTTGGCACTGGGACTTATTAGTATCCCAGCTTTTTTCTCATGGTACACCCCCTCCTCATTTAATCCCAACGACAGCCCAGCGAGCTTGGCGAGGCCGAGAACGGCAGGAATCTTTATGGGTCGAGAGGGATTTGAACTCTGGTCTCACGGGTCGTAGTCCAAACACTCAGACCAGGACACCACCCTGCCCAGATCCCTGCCTCCACCGTTTTGCTCCTGGCCCCATCGAGACACGCCAACGGGTCCCTCAGCCCCAAAGCACCCGAGAAGGGGAGATGTTGCTTTGCCCAGAAACTCCCCGGATGGATCTGAGGCCGACTCACCGAGGGTGGGCCTGTTTTCGCACATGCGCCCGGGCCGCGCCGTGTCAAACACCCTCACGATCTTGTCGAAGCCGCAGAAGAGCTGGGAGCCGTCCGGGGTGAAGCACAAGGAGTAGGCAGCCGTCAGCTCATCCTGGCGAGAAAATGGGAGGGTCAGCGGGAACCAACTCCAGGAGAATAGTAATAATAATAATTTTCATTTATACCCCGCCCTCCCCAGCCAAGACTGGGCTCAGGGCGGCTAACACCAGGTATAAAAACAATTGATTAGAATACAGCTTAAAAAACAAGGTTAAAACACAACATTAAAATGCAGCCTCCTTTCAGTAGAACTCAATCAAAAACCTTTTTGGGGATAAAAACATCAAGTCATCATCAAGGCCAACTATTCAGACTGGTCCTACGTGGGCCAGAAAAAAGCCAGGGAAGTCCCCAAATAGGAGTTCCATCACAGAAGGAGAAAGGAAAAAGGAACGAGGGGAAGGAGATCAAGTTGATTCCAAACCAAAGGCCAGGTGGAACAACTCTGTCTTACAGGCCCTGTGGAAAGAAATCAGATCCCGTGGGGCCCTGGTCTCATGAGGCAGAGCGTTCCACCAGGCCGGGGCCAGTGTTGAAAAGGCCCCGGCTCTGGTTGAGGCTAATCTGACTTCTTTAGGGCCTGGGACCTTTAGGGCGTTGCTATTGCCCACACCACGTCTGCTGGGCAAAGCCAGCGACACCCACCCACCCCCCGGGCACATGCTCACCAGGTGATTGTAGGGTCGAAAGGTGGCGCGCAGGTCTCCGTAGAAAGCATCCCATATGTGGATGGGATTGTCCCGGCTGCTGCTGGCAACACTGCAAGGGGCAGAGAAGCAGAAGGAGGGCCAGTGAGGGGCAGCCGGGGGGCCGGGTGAGCTGGAAAGGAAGGGGCAGGCAAAAGGGTGGGCAGTGCTCGCTCACTTTCCAGTGCCACCCTGCACTTGGGCATAAATGCCAAAGACAAACCCTGGATGAGCCCTGGCAAATTCGTGGAGCAGAGGGCTAGTGATGGCGGGGCTGTGCCCTGCCTCTGCAACTGGAGGGAGCGATGCTTCTGAATTAACAGTGAGGGGGGAATGTGCTCTTGCACTGGGGGGTTCTGCTCGGAGGTTTAACACCTGATCCCACTGTGAACGGTTCGCTTTGAGAGCTACTGTTATCTGCGATGGCTGCTGTCGTATTATCATGGGGGAGCCGAATGACATTCACAAATTTATCTGAGCAGTCAATTTTCAGGAGGACAGTCCACAGGGCATTACGATCTACAGTACAAGACAGAAGTACTGTTTTTGGGGGACAGGGGGAGCTGGTGTGAAGGACTCCCTGGTCCTGAATGGGGTATCTGTGCCCCCGAAGGACCAGATGCGCAGCCTGGGAGTCACTCTGGACTCACCGCTTTCCATGGAGGCGCAGGTCAGTTCTGTGTCCAGGGCAGCTGTCTACCAGCTCCATCTGGTACGCAGGATGAGACCCTCCCTGTCCGCAGACTGTCTCACCAGAGTGGTGCATGCTCTAGTTATCTCCCGCTTGGACTACTGCAATGCGCTCTATGTGGGGCTACCTTGGAAGGTGACTGAGAAACTACAACTAATCCAGAATGCGGCAGCTAGACTGGTGATTGGGGGTGGCCGCTGAGACCACATAACACCAGTCTTGAAAGACCTACATTGGCTCCCAGTACGTTTCCGAGCACAATTCAAAGTGTTGGTGCTGACCTTTAAAGCCCTAAATGGCCTCAAAGGCCCAGTATACCTGAAGGAGCGTCTCCACCCCCATCATTCAGCCCGGACACTGAGGTCCAGCTCCGAGGGCCTTCTGGCGGTTCCCTTACTGCGAGAAGCCAAGTTACAGGGAACCAGGCAGAGGGCCTTCTCGGTGGTGGCGCCCTCCTTGTGGAACGCCCTCCCACCAGATGTCAAAGAGATAAACAACTACCTGACATTTAGAAGTCAGCCCTGTTCAGGGAAGTTTTTAATGTGTGACATTTTAATATATTTTAAATCTTTGTTGGAAGTCACCCAGAGTGGCCGGGGAACAAATAATAAATTATTAGTATTATTACAGTGTCGAAAGCCTTAGTCAAATCAATAAGCGCCATATACAGAGGTTGGTTTTGCTCTCTGCATGTTTCTTGGAGCTGTCGAGCGGTGAAAATCATTTCCACTGTTTCCCTAGAAGGCCGAAAACCATTTTGGGATTCAGGAAGGGTCAACTCAGATATTGTTAAGAGACGGTTTGCTAAGATCCTTGCAAGAATTTTGCTGGCCGCAGTTAATAGGGAGGTCTCCCACTGGGGCATCTGGCTGGCAGCTGCAAGAACAGGACGAGGAGTGGCCCAATGTCTGCAGGCAATGGCTTCCACCTGCCTTGCCTGCCCCCCGCCCCCCACCCTGGGAGCCGTTCCCAGACCGTGACTTTGAGAACAGCAGAGGCAGTTGAGAGGAGAATTCAAGAATAGTTTTTTCGTTTTGTTTTGTTTTGAAAATAATTTTATAAGTTGTGTGTGTTTGTTTCTTAAATTTAATCCTTTTACATCCTTTTGTATGATTTGCGGTATTTTATGCATTGTGATTTGCTGCTATTTTAATCGATTATAGATGATTAATTCATTATTGTAACTGATAAGTGTAAACTGTCTATTACCCGCCCACCTGTCAAACCACAATGCCAAGGCAGGGGACGTACAGGTTCCAGCTCCCTTTCCAAAGCCCCATCTTTCTAATTAGGCGTTGATTAATTTCAATTCAGTTAATTTAATTAAGGCAGCGTTCAATTATTTCGGCAATTGGCTTTTCTGGACGCCTCTCATGGGGCTGTTCAAAGCTCGAGCCTCTTCCGGCTACTTGGCAAAATGTTTTCTTTCTTTTTTATTCCCACCAGCAACTGGGGAAGAAGAGGAAGGCAGGGGGGGGGAAAAGAGGGGAAAGATGGATTTACAAACAAGTCTGCGGGTCGGAGGAGTTCATCAGCGGGAACCAGCAGTAATCGTAGACGGTGTCTCCTTCGGCCATGCGCAAGACGGGACTCTGGAGAGAGAGAGAGAGAGAGAAATGAGCACCCTGTCTGGAGCAGAGATTGCAACCTTTGCAGAAATATTTCCTGCGTTAGTCTAGAAGACTGGCCCCCACCCAGTCTTTCCTGCCCCCACACTCTTTGACGTCCCACACAAAGGAAGATTCGCGCCTGGGAAAGCGACGCGAGGTCTTTCCCAGAATCCTCCTCTGTTCTGCGCTCTAGGGAAGAGCAAGGCTGGCGAGACCTTTCGCAGCTCCACAAAATCCCTTTCTGAGGCAAGACCAGAACCGTATTCCAAACAAAGTGTTTTGTTTTTGTTTTAACTATTTATCTTGTGCTTTTATCCTGAGTTTTTATCCTGTGAACCGCCCCGAGATCTTCAGATGGAGGGTGGTATATATATATATATATATGCAGGTTTTGGTGTCTTCGGGTGTCTTCCCGTGTAAGAGTCGGGGTGTCTGTGCGACGTTTCGACGAGGTCTCACTCGTCATCTTCAGGCTGGTGCTTTCGGCTTCTTGTTACTGGAACAGAGCAGAGTCTGGTGTTTGAGTTCCTATAAATACTGTTGAGGGGTGTGGTGTATAGCCTCCAACGTTCTGGGTAGAGAGGAAGTTCCTAGATTAGTGTGCCTTTTCTTCTTTTGTTCCTTAATTACTTGAGGGAACCCAGTAACAAGTAACTGGAGCCCAGTAACAAGAAGCCGAAAGCACCAGCCTGAAGATGACGAGTGAGACCTCGTCGAAACGTCGCACAGACACCCCGACTCTTACACGGGAAGACACCCGAAGACACCAAAACCTGCATTCCTATACCCGTGAAAATCTACGAAAGCAAATATATATATATATATATATATAAATAAATAAATAAATAAATAAATAAATAAATAAATAATAATAATAATGTGATATGGTAATCTTTATTGTCATTGTCCCATACAGAACAACGAAATTGAAAAAATCTACATCACACATTCAAAAACCAACAAGCCTGCTATCCCAGCCTGGTTAGCCCCCTAAAAACTCTGAGATACCCCATAATTAAATACAATATACTCCCATAGAGACTACCTTACACTGCGTTTAAAACCAAAATCGCATTTGGATAGAAACTGTTTCTCAGGTAGCTAGTCCTAGTCTATATAACCCTGTTCCTTCTTCCAGAAGGCAGAAGCTGAAAGAGATCATTTCTGGGGTGCGCATTATCCTGCGCTATCTCTGCAGCTTTCTTATGGCACCTGGAAGCATAGATTTGATCCAAGGTGGGAAGAGTGCACCCAGTTATTCTCTCCGCAGTCTTTACAACCCTGGACAGCATTGTTTTTTCCCTGGCCGTGCAGCTCCCAAACCACACACGGAGACCATAAGTTACAGACCATATGTTAATACACTCTCCACAGTACAATGGTAAAATGCCATCAACAGGTCCTTTGAGAGATTATTTTTCCGGAGGATTCTCAGAAAATATAACCTCTGCTGTGCTCTCTTCATCAGGTCTTTACTGTTTTCTCCTCAGGTTAGGTCATCTCTCAACCTCATTCCCAGAAATCGAAACATCGAGACCTGTTCCACACACTTCCCCATAATAATAAATAATAATAATAATAATAATTTGTGTAACACTATCACTAGTTTTGTTTCCAGTTCCTTCCCTCATGGTCACAGAATCTGCCTTATTTTCACAGCTTGCACGCTGCTGCGTTCTGGGTCTATGTCTTCATTGAGTGATCTGCTACCTGCCCGAGGCCTCATTCCCGGCCAATCATGCCAGTTCAGACCCATGGATGTTAGGAATATTTCTGCCCCTGCACGCACCGCTTTGCACCTGTTTTCGCTGAACTGCCTATGTCCCTTTACCACGCCATTTGCTAACTTTGGAGAGGTCCTTTCGGAGCTCAACCCCATCTCGTTTTGAGGACCCTGAACCATTTAGCATCGCCGGCAAACTCTGGAATCTCACCGCTCACCCCCCATGTGGAACCCGCTGTTAGAATTCCTGCTCCATGATTGCAGTCATGGGATTTTTGTCTTTCACATGACGGTATATGTTTTGACTCCACAAAGTGGGAAGTGACGGAAACAGGATGTTTGTGTTACTGTGAAGTGGAACTGTTCTGCCCGGACACTGAGGTCCAGCTCCGAGGGCCTTCTGGCGGTTCCCTCGCTGCGAGAAGCCAAGTTACAGGGAACCAGGCAGAGGGCCTTCTTGGTAGTGGCGCCCGCCCTGTGGAACGCCCTCCCACCAGATGTCAGAGAGAAAAATAACTACCAAACTTTTAGAAGACATCTAAAGGCAGCCCTGTTTAGGGAAGCTTTTAATGTTTAATAGGTTACTGTACTTTAGTGTTTTGTTGGAAGCCACCCAGAGTGGCTGGGGAAACCCAGCCAGATGGGCGGGGTATAAATAATATATTATTATTATTATTATTATTATTATTATTATTATTATTATTATTATTATTATTATTATTATTATTTGTTATTTCTCTTTGCTGTCTGCTGCTAGAGAGAGGGAGCCATGTTGCAGTGCTCCGTGTGTGTTTATATGTAAATAAAGTAGATTAGCCAAAATGCTGAGTTCCTGAGGTCTGTCACGCGAACTGTGCAAACTCTGCGGATCCCTAAGTGTGCCGATGCCTGTTGGCATCGGTCGCTGTGATGTTCGGGCTGAAGAAAGCTTTTGAAGCTCCCGAACGATCGACCAGGAGGGAGGGAACATGCCAGTCGGGCATGTGTCTCTGCCAGGGTCTTACTCGAGTGTAGGGATGAGCTTCTGACACCTACAGCACCTCCAGGTATTTCTGGGGCTGCAATTCCCCATCGCCACCACACTGCCCCCCAGCATGGCCAATGGTTTGGGATGATGGGAAGGGAAGTCCAGCAACTTTGGGAGGTCCAGAGGCCCCCTGATTTCTGCCACAGGAGAATTTGCCTCTTCCCCTCCCGACGCAAACATGCGCTGGCAGGCAGGCAAGACGCACACTCGGCGCTCATACCACTACCAACCATTTCAGAGATGGTCCCCCATTCCTCCGCGTACAGCTCAGCAGGGAGGTTGTAGATCCGCAGGGTGTTGTCAGCACTGTTGGTGAGCAGGCAAGTCCCGTCAGGAGCCCTGGGGAGAGAGGTGGGAAGGGGCACACTGTTATTGAGCAGAGTGGCAACTTATTCCCTTGTTTGTCCAGACCACGGGTTAGCAAACTTTTTCAGCAGGGGGCCAGTCCACTGTCCCTCTGACCTTGTGGGGGGCCGGACTATTTTTTTTTGGGGGGGGGAATGAATGAATTCCTATGCCCCACAAATAACCCAGAGATGCATTTTAAATAAAAGGGCACATTCTGCTCATGTAAAAATACCAGGCAGGCCCCACAAATAACCCAGAGATGCATTTTAAATAAAAGCACACATTCTACTCATGTAAAAACACCAGGCAGGCCCCACAAATAACCCAGAGATGCATTTTAAATAAAAGGACACATTCTACTCATGTAAAAACACGCTGATTCCCAGACCGTCTATGGGCTGGATTTAGAAGGCAATTGGGCTGGATCTGACCCCCGGGCCTTAGTTTGCCTACCCATGGTCCAGACTATGATAGGCCACGGGCCCAAACAATCGTTTTGAGGCTCAGGGAAGCCAAGTTATACAGCAAGAGGGGAAAGAGATAACACACAACCCGTCTCCCCAAATATGATTACCCCATCCCCATCTTTCCCTGCCCCCCCTTCCAAAGGAACGGCCCATTGCTGTCCATCAAGTGTTTCCAAACTGGGAACATTCTTTCATTTGTGGTGGACCTGTAAAAGGGTATTGGAGAATAATTCATAATGAATGGAAAAAACCGTTTTAAAGTACCTTTCCAAAAAAACAAACAAACAAACAAAAAAACCAGAGTCTTTTTTGTTGGGGATAATTCAGATGGAAATTCCCAGGCGTCAAAAAAGGTTATTTATGTATGCCACTACTGCGGCCCGTGTTTTGTTAGCCCCCAAATGGAAAACAAGTGAGGTCTCAACCAAAGAAGAACGGCAACTTAAACTGATGGAATATTCAGTGTTTGTGGACCTAACATATAGAATAAGAGATCAAGAAAAACATATGTTTAAAGAAGATTGGAAAATGTTTGTTGAATATATGGGGAGAAATTGTGTACACTTGAAAAATGTCGGCAGCATTAAGATAAAATCAACAATGTAAATAAGTTTTGATGGATGTAATAATGGAATACTGAATGCTTTGTTGTTGTTTTGTTGTTTAGTCGTTTAGTCGTGTCCGCCTCTTCGTGACCCCCTGGACCAGAGCACGCCAGACACTTCTGTCTTCCACTGCCTCCCGCAGTTTGGTCAAACTCATGTTTGTAGCTTTGAGAACACTATCCAACCATCTCGTCCTCCGTCGTCCCCTTCTCCTTGCGCCCTCCACCTTCCCCAACATCGGGGTCTTTTCCAGGGAGTCTTCTCTTCTCATGACGTGGCCAAAGTCTTGGAGCCTCAGCTTCAGGATCTGTCCTTCCAGTGAGCACTCAGGGCTGCTTTCCTTAAGAAATGCTTTAGTTTATGTAAAACATGCAGGGATTTATGATGTACAAAACGAACCACAGAAAGTGAAGAGGGGAAATCACTGATATTTTGAGGATGTTTAAATGAGTATTCTAAATTGTAAAATTAACAAAAATTATTTTTAAAAAGAGTTCTCAAACTCTACTCAAGAAGAGAAGTCAGAGACCAACAAGACAACAAGTTATTAGAAGGAAGGGGCCTTTTCATAAGCTGTGAAAGGGTTGAAGAAAACACCATCTTCTTAGAGAGTGCTGGATCAGGCCCATCGCCCATTTAGTCCAGTGTCCTGGTCTCACAGTGAGCAACCGGATGCCTGCAGGAAAACTTCAAACGAGATCTGAGCACGAGAGCAGCTCTCCCCTCCTGTGGTTTCCAGAAACTAGGAGGATCGCTGCCTCTGACTGGGGAGACAGAACACAGCCATCTTGACTAGGAGCCATCGATAGCCCTCTCCCCCTCCATGAATTTGTCCAGACCTTTTAAAGCCCATCGCAGCCTCCTGTGGAAGGGAGTTCCACAGTTCAACTATAGTTCAGCTTCCCCAACCCCATCCCCACTAATTCCCCTGGCGTACCACCCATTATTCCATCATGCAGCACAAAACCTCCAGCTGAAAACCTGGCAAACCAAAGGCTTATATCATCTAATAGGTAAAGGGACCCCTGACCATTAGGTCCAGTCGTAGCCGACTCTGGGGTTGTGGCGCTCATCTCACTTTACTGGCCGAGGGAGCCGGTGTTCAGCTTCCGGGAGGTCATGTGGCCAGCAGGACTAAGCCGCTTCTGACGAACCAGAGCAGCGCACGGAAACGCCGTTCACCTTCCCGCCGGAGCGGTACCTATTATTTACTTGCACTTTGACGTGCTTTCAGACTGCTAGGTTGGCAGGAGCTGGGACCGAGCAACGGGAGCTCACCCAGTTGCAGGGATTCGAACCGCCGACCTTCTGATCGGCAAGCCTTAGGCTCTGTGGTTTAACCCACAGCGCCACCCACGTCTATATCATCTTATAGACTTCTATAATAGACTTCTATAAAAATAACAAACCTTTGTCAACACAAGAAATACAAGACAAACTAGAAGACACCCAAATGTCCTGGTTAACACATCACCAATTACATGCCCTCTTAAACAATCCAGTAGTAAAATCAGCAGCAGCTAGGCCCCTGACAACCTTCGAAAACCTCCTAACAATAAAGGGACATGGTAAAGGGATGGTTTCCACAATATACAAAATAGTACTACAAAATCCCACAAACTCCCTAGATGCAATCAAAAAACAATGGGAGAATGACATAGGTTATGAGATTAACCCCACTCAATGGACCAGAATATGGTCTAAACCCCCCTTTCCATCCATATCAACAAAAAGAAAAGAACTCACTCTGAAAATCACCTACAGGTGGTACCTAACACCAAGAAAACTAGCGCTAATACGCCCAGGAACGTCACCAAAATGCTGGAGAGGGTGCACCTCCACAGGCACATACCTCCACATGTGGTGGGAGTGTCCCAAAATCCAACTATTCTGGACAACTATAGTTCAGCTTCAACATTTGCCAGTGACGAAGGCGGAGAGCGAAGGGAGCAGTGCGTGTTTTTGCTCCTTACAAAAGCCAGGAAATCAGAAGAACTGGGTGGCAAGAAACGGAAATTCCGACTCGAACACCAGGAAGAACTTTCTGACTGTGAGAGCTGCTCAACAGTGAAAACGGTCTCCCTCGGGACGTTGTGGACTGTCCTTGCTTGGGAGGTTTTTAAGCAGAGATTGGACGGCCATCGGTCAGGGGTTCTTCAGCTGTGATTCAGGGGGTTGGACTAGATGACCCTAGGGGTCCCTTCCAAATCTACAGTTCTACAATTCCAGTCCACTCACCATTTGCAGCCTTTAAGGAAATTCTCCGGTATGTGGCTGTACTCCACCCAGGAGCCTGTCAGAGGTTTGGGGGCCTGCGAAAAATCGTAGGTCGGGAAGCTAGAAGGGGGAGGAAAAGGAAAGTCACGCTGTGCTAAGCCAGGAACACCCAGCCACCCCCTTGTGAAGCTTGCTAACATCCCATTCCCCTCCCAGGATCCAGCCCAAAAGGAAGGGCAGGAGCTTCTATAGGAATACTGCAATAATAATAATAATTTATTATTTATACCCCGCCCATCTGGCTGGGTTTCCCCTGTCACTCTGGGCAGCTCCCTAATCCCTAATAATAATAACAAGGACAACCCTATCCCTGACCCTAAGTCCAATCCCTATCTCAAACCTCTACCCCTATTTCTAATAAATAATAATAATAATAATAATAATAATAATAAAGGATACAGGAGACCACCCCCTTCGCTCAGACACGCTGGGGCCTCACCCTCAGAAAGAGAACTCTGAAATCCAGCCCCCCTGCAATTTGTGGTGGATCAAAGTATCAATATACACAGTGGAATAAGCAGTAAGAGTAAGTTTGAAGAGAACAGTGAATGATGGTGTAAGGGTTTCAAGCTGGCTGTGAAGATGAGTGAGGGATTTTTCTAGCACTGATAGATGAATCTATGGCAGTGTTTTTCAACCACTGTTCCGCGGCACACTAGTGTGCCGTGAGATGTTGCCTGGTGTGCCGTGGGAAAAATTGAAAAATTCGAAAGATTTTTTTTTTAAAAAAAAGTCAATTTTTCGCCCACTAGGCGGGCGCCGGACTGTGTCCACCCTATTTTCCATCCATCCTGGGTGGGGATCAGATCGGATGGGATCGGATGAGAGCGGACAGGCGGTCCGCTCTCATCCGATTCTCCATAGAGAGCGGCGGGGCTCTGACATCTCCCTCTCCGCACACAGTGGTGGTGTGCCTCGTGATTTTTTTCATGAAACAAGTGTGCCTTTGCACAAAAAAGGTTGAAAAACACTGATCTATGGCCTTGTTTTCACTCAAGGCTGTACCTACGACGCTACTTTTGCTCTTCCGACAAGGCCGTTGCAACTCTGCTTACCGTGAGGCTTAATTTCTACGCATGTGTAAAGGCGATGGAATTCCTAAATGTGCGTAACTGAAAGGTCCGTGAAGCTGGCTTCTGTGGTCTCCCAGTAGCTGCTATTGTTCTGCCCTTATGCGTTAAACACCACAACTAGTGTGGCAAACTGAGTACAAGTAAACTGAAGTTAAGCATCCTGTTTGTAATGTTAAGGAGTGAGAGCCTGCAGGCCTTAACTGTGTAAATCCTTAAGTGATCTTGGATTATGCAACTGAACCTGCTTTTATTTGCACGACCAGATTTATAACAGTGCAAAAAGAGCAAATACACTAGGGCTCATGCCTGCAAGAGGGCAAAGGCTAAGTTTACTTCTTTTTTCAAGTAAAACAAAGAAAGTTATGAAACAAAATGTGTAGGCACCTTTCTAAGCAATTTTGGTGAGATAAGCCACGCTGGCAGCTCATGCCTTTAAGTGCATTTAGCCAATGCTGTGTTTAATAGTATAGCAATTGCATTTTAAAAAAGAAGAAGCGGCTATTGTGATTATTGTGAGATGCTTTGAGCTAAACATTTGTTGTTGGGAAAGCGGAACACAAATATTAAATCAATAATTTTAAAAATCATCTTTCTATACCAGCTGTACACCAGCTGCACTGGCTCCTGGTGGAGTACAGGATCAGGTTTAAGGTGCTGGTTTTAACCTTCAACGCCCTATACGGCCTAGGACCCTCGCACCTACGGGACCGCCTCTCCTGGTATGTCCCACAGAGGAACTTACGGTCTGCATACAAAAACATCCTGAAGGTCCCAGGCCACAGAGAGGTTAGGCTGGCCTCAACCAGAGCCAGGGCCTTTTCAGCCGTGGCCCCGATCTGGTGGAACGCTCTGTCCCAAGAGACGAGGGCCCTGCGGGACTTGACATCTTTCCGCAGGGCCTGCAAGACGGAGCTGTTCTGCCAGGCCTTTGGTCGGGGTTCAGTCTGACTCCCTCTCCCCTTTCATAAGGACTTGCATGAAAGCGGCCTCCCAATTTTTCTCACAGGCCCGTATAAGTTCAGCACAAACAGTTGGGTCTGGTGAGCATTTAAGGTCCCCAACCCTAATCTGTGGGTTGCCATCTGATTGGATTTTATTCTGATCCTGATCTGATTTGAGGATGTATTTTAATTGATTGTCTGATTTTATGTTAATGTGTTATATATTTGATGTTAGCTGCTCTGAGCCCGGCTTCGGCTGGGGAGGGCGGGATATAAATAAAATTTATTATTATTATTATTATTTCCCCTCCCTGAACTGGGCAAAGGATCAATCTGAGCTGGTCCTCCACCCATCTGCCTGCAAAGCAAGACCCGACACTCACTAATACTCTCCTTCCTCTGCCAACATTTCTCCTCCATCAATCGCGTCTTCCTTCTTTTCTTCCTTGAGGTGATGCGCTGTCTCCCCGATCTCGGGTTCTTCCTTCGGGGGTTTGGGCCCAGGAACTGCCTCCACAGCAGCCCCCTCTTCTTCCTGGCCCCCATTTAGCCTTGGCACCTTTGCCGCAGGTCCAGAAATGGCCCCAGGGTCCACCTTGCTGTCGTCTGGCTGCTCCAGTTCCAGCACAACCTGATGGTCAAGGGGCGGCTCGGCATCCATCACACAAGCCTTGGAGTGTCTCCTTAAGCCCTGCTCCTAAGAGGCGCCACCGCTACTACTACTACTAAGAGGACAGTGTTTATGTAAGCCAGACCACCAGGGAAAGCTTGAGTGTACCGCAGCGCCGGGTGCTTCATTCATCCCAACGGAAGAAGATGGAGGTTGCCGAGAGGGAGGAAGGATTCTGCACGGAAAGGAAAAAGTTGCAAAATAAATAAGAATGCCCAGACCATAGCTGTCAACTTACAGATTTGAAAATAAGGGACCAGCAGCCTCGAAAATAAGGGTTCAGCAGCCAAAATAAGGGATTTTAGTCAACCAGCAGCCAAACGAAGCCTCAAGCGGTGGTTCCCACAGCGCAGCAACCCGGCAAAGGGGATGCGGCAAGGAAAACCACCACCACCTCTCTGCTGGGAAGCGCTGAGCAAAGGCGAGTCCCCAGGCAACGCGGCCGATTTGATCGGCACAAGGCATGCAAGATCCACCCCCCAGTCGTTCTCAGACTCCTTCTTGGGTGAGCAACGCAGCCAAGCAACACAGTTGGAGCCTCCCTCCTCCCTGGCCGGCAGGGAGGGAGGGAGAGGAGCTGCTTCCTTTGAAACCCGGGAAATTTAAGGGACATCATCAATAAGGGACAGCAGCGGGACAATTGTTTATTTATACCCCGCCCTTCCCGGTTCAGAAAACCGGGCTCAGGGCAGATAACAACAGATTTAAAACACTTAATTGATGCAACAAAAAACAGCATAAAATACAGTATAAAATGTAATAATAAATTCAGAATTCAAAAATCAATTTAGGGGGGAAATCTATCCAATAAACATTAGATGATCACCAGGGCTAACTGGCTGAATTAGTCCTATTTGAGCCAGCGAGGAGACCAGGGGAGAATTAGCTGTGAATTAGCATATACCTCTATTCATAGAAAAAATACCAGAGCGGGTTACAAGATTTACACATAAAGCCAAACAAAAAACGTCAAAATCAGGAATCAGATAACTGTATTGTGGAAGATGTACTCTTAATTGCCGGAGTAAGACTGAAGGAACAGAATAGTTTCCCGCAGGTTTTTTAAAGTCACCGTGTGCTAAGTTTTAGTGTTTAAGCTACTTGGGGGTGGGAGACCAGCCCCCCTGTACTCCTGTTGCTCCCCAGGCCTACTGAGAGTGCTGAAAATAATAACTGCAAAGAAAGCCAGTGGTGGGCAAGTTGTTAAGAGTGCTGAACTAGGACCTAGGAGAGAGACCAGGGTTCAAATTCCTCCACTCGAATACATGAAGCAGCTCACTGAATCACTGCCTCTCTCCTCCTAACTTACCCCAAGGTTGTTGTTGGGGATTAAATGACATGGAGAACCACATATTCCGAGCTGAAAAGCTGGAATATTATTTATTTCATAAAATTCATAATATTAATTTTTTGTTCTTCTGCTACACATGCTGTTTTAAATGTGCATTTTATATTAGACTTCCTTTAGTAATGTTTTCTTTTGAAACATTTATGATAATTTTTTTGTTAACACCGCTGCATTAAATGTGCCTTCTGTACTTGACCTTCTTTGTAATGTTTTTATGATAACCTTTTTTGTTAACTATGCTGCATGTTTTATTTTGAAATCTTTCAAGATAATATTTCAGTTTCCTGCTAATTATGTTGTTTCGAACGCATACTTTATACTTGACTTTCTTCTGTGATATTTCATTCTGGATTGTTTTACTTGGATGTTTTAACGTGGGCTTTGTGTTTTTATTTTGTATTTTTAATGCTGTGACCCACCCTGAGGTGGCATACAAATTTAATATATAAAAGGCTTGCAAACCACTTTGAGATCCCCCCCCCCACACACACATAAAAACAGAAAGTGGCGTTGAAAGGAAATGAATAATAATGATGTATCGATTGTAATGAAAGAAACAAACCTCAAAGCCATTCACAAAAAGTGATAAAATCCGAGAAAGTGAAACGAACAAACCTCAAATTGCTTCACAAAAAGGAACAGCAATAAAATTGTGGGAAGGAAAGATCACAGACGTACTTTAAAACATATGAAAGTGAAAACATTAAAGCAGATCAAGATTCATGCCAACTTTCCAAGCAGCTTTGTGTAAACGAGAATGTTTTGGGCTTTTTAAAAAAGAGAACAGCGAACTCTAGATGTCAACAGGCAGGGAGTTCCAAAGTACAGGTGCAATAGAAGAGAAGACGACGAAAATGATGGACTTTGCAGAAGTGGTGAAGCTGACGGAAAAAAATCCAAAACCAGCACGATCAAGTATTCCAAAAAGATTGGAATAATTTATCCAGTATTTGAAAAAACATTGTAAGCCATTAACATCACCGCTAGGATTGCCTGAAGCCTTGTAATGAGAAATCATCTTCCTTTTCACGTTTATTTAAATCTTGAGGTACCTTGTAACGAGTTTAATTAAAATTAATTAGAGTTTAATTAAAACGTATTAAATGCTCTGATAAAAAGGTGAATTTTGGAAGCCACGAGGTGGGAGGGAAGGAAGTGGACAGGCTCTATAGAGCCAGAAAGTGGAGAATAATGATGTGATTATATATTATAAAATGGAAAATAAATAAAAATTATAATTTTTAAAAAACCAAATACAAAGTGCAGGCGCAATAAATAAAAGTAAATAAATTACCTATTTTAAGGGGAGAGGGTCGGGGGTGCAACTACAGAAAAAGCCCCCCCCAATCTCCCCCCGCCCAGAGAACAGGAGCGCCCCTTTACCTCCCAGCAGCTCCCCAACAGCAACTCATGGGCAGCCACTGGAGGCGGCCATGACACCCCGCCGGCTCCGCCCACTCGCGTCTCGCGAGAGCTGGAAGGCTCGGGCTACCTCTCGCGTGACGCTCCGCCCCCCCAGCCTACCCATAGAGATACGAAAGGCTGTTAGAGCGGCGCGCGGCGCCTCGGTGTTTGGAGGGAGAGTTTCCGGGTTTGCAACGGGGTGGGCGGGGTTGCGGGAATGGAACCCGCGAGTTTTGCCAGAGGCGTGTGAATGGGCAGTCGCGTGTCCGCGCTCCACGTCCCGAACAAAGAAGGTGGCAGGAGGAGGAGGGTGCCGGTGTTGGCCAAGGGCAATGCAAAATGGAAAAAGAGAAAAGGAAGTCTGCGGCTAACAGGGTGGCTTACAAAAACCCTGCAGTTGTGATAGGAATTTTGAGGTCTTAGATATATGGTAATGCTCATTTATATATATATATATATATATATATATATATATATATATATATATATATGCAGAATTTATCATGCGAAAGCCTGGGCTGGATGAATCCCTAGCCAGAATTAAGATTGCTGGAAGAAATATCAACAAACTCAGATATGCAGATAACACAACATTGATGGCAGAAAGTGAGGAGGAATTAAAGAACCTTTTATTGAGGGTGAAAGAGGAGAGTGCAAAATATGGTCTGAAGCTCAACATCAAAAAAACGAAGATCGTGGCCACTGGTCCCATCACCTCCTGGCAAATAGAAGGGGAAGAAATGGAGGCAGTGAGAGATTTTACTTTCTACGGCTCCATGATCACTGCACATGGTGACAGCAGTCACGAAATTAAAAGACGCCTGCTTCTTGGGAGAAAAGCAATGACAAACCTAGACAGCATCTTAAAAAGCAGAGACATCACCTTGCCGACAAAGGTCCGTATAGTTAAAGCTATGGTTTTCCCAGTAGTGATGTATGGAAGTGAGCGCTGGACCATCAAGAAGAATGGATGCTTTTGAATTCTGGTGCTGGAGGAGACTCTTGAGAGTCCCATGGACTGCAAGAAGATCCAACCTCTCCATTCTGAAGGAAACCAGCCCTGAGTGCTCACTAGAAGGACAGATCCTGAAGCTGAGGCTCCAAGACTTTGGCCACCTCAGGAGAAGAGAAGACTCCCTGGAAAAGACCCTGATGTTGGGAAAGATGGAGGGCACAAGGAGAAGGGGACGACAGAGGACGAGATGGTTGGACAGTGTTCTCGAAGCTACAGACATGAGTCTAACCAAACCGCGGGAGGCAGTGGAAGACAGGAGGGCCTGGCGTGCTCTGGTCCAGGGGGTCATGAAGAGGCGGACACGACTAAACGACTAAACAAGAACAATGTTCATAAGTGTACCAATCAAGCACATACATAGATCAGCACAGGAAGACCGACCTGAAACCATTTTGATTCCCAAACTGACCAAATGCTTTCCCTGCAAGGAGGGAAGAGGTGAGGGAGCCTTCCCATTGTCTCAGGAATTGAGTAATCAACATTTTAATGGGTGACAGACTATCAGGAAAGGCAATTGGATAACCTGGAAAACAGGAAAAACAATATTCAAATTTCTGTTTTAGACCACCTTTTCTGTGATGTAGGTGTGATCTTAGGTTACACTCCTTCTGTGATGTATGTATGATGTTTCTGGGGGTGGTCTTGATCTACAAGGTGGCAATTTCAAAAGTCTTTATAAGGCCTTGCACACCATTTTTCTGGGTCCCTCCTCTCCTTCAGGTGAGGGGAGCACCCTGTTGCAACAGATCAATAAAGGCCAAGCCTACAGGCTGCTGTTTTGCTCCAAGTAATCCTGGTTGGGGTCTTTGTTTTGTTTTTTTAGCGGGACGCGGGTGGCGTTGTGGATAAAAGCCTCAGCGCCTAGGGCTTGCCGATCGAAAGGTCGGCGGTTCGAATCCCCGCGGCGGGGTGTGCTCCCGCTGCTCGGTCCCAGCGCCTGCCAACCTAGCAGTTCGAAAGCACCCCTGGGTGCAAGTAGATAAATAGGTACCGCTTACCAGCGGGAAGGTAAACGGCGTTCCGTGTGCTGCGCTGGCTCGCCAGATGCAGCTTTGTCACGCTGGCCACGTGACCCGGAAGTGTCTCCGGACAGCGCTGGCCCCCGGCCTATAGATGTGAGATGGGCGCACAAACCCCAGAGTCTGTCAAGACTGGCCCGTTCGGGCAGGGGTACCTTTACCTTTACCTTTAATCCTGGTTGGGGTCTTTGTTTTTTGTCCAAGGGAGCCCTCGGATTTTTCCGTTAACAGGATGTCCAGAAATCCCTGCCTTTTGCATGTCCGGAATGTAACCTCTGCCCCTTTTCCCATCTGTCCCTGCCCGTGGCTGGTATGCGACGCCCCCCTCCCATCTAAAGGGGGCCACCTTTCGACCAAAACCCTCACCCTAAATGACCTCCTGGTTTGCTTGCCCATAGCCCAGCCCTGCTTGGGTCAAGACTGCTTCAAGGAGGAGGTGAAAGTGATGCAAGCTCATGCCAAAAGAAGTTAATTTTCACCGGGGGGGGAGGAACCTTGTCGCCTTGTTTATGGGTCAGGGTTTGCAAACCGGCACAGCTCCCCAAGAAAACAGCTGAGCGTCAGCAAATTGAGATGGCCTAGTGACCCAAAGCCTTGGGGGGGGGGGGAAGGGACCCCTCCCATTGTCAAATCCAGCGAAGCAGGAAAAAGGAGAACATCGCTTCAGTAGATCAGAGTCCAGGCCAGGAGAGCAGAGAGCAAGGATCTCGGAGAAGGCAGCATGAGTTACATTATACGCCCCTGGGTCGCAGGAGACCTTAAGGCCATCATGCGACTTATTAGGGTAAGAGATTTGGGGGGTGGGAGGGCAGGAGAGCACATAGAAAGCAGGAGATTTGGGTACAGGGAGTGCCTTAGACCCAGAGCTGGATTACTCCCCACCCCCTTTATGGTTGGGGTGTACGGGGCATTCGGGAAAGGGAAATTACCGTATTTTTCGCTCGATAAGACGCACCAGACCACAAGAGGCACCTAGTTTTTGGAGGAGGAAAACAAGAAGAAAAAAAATTCTGAATCTCAAAAGCCAGAACAGCAAGAGGGATCGCTGCGCAGAGAAAGCAGCGATCCCTCTTGCTGTTCTGGCTTCTGGGATAGCTGCGCAGCCTGCATTCGCTCCATAAGACGCACACGCATTTCCCCTTACTTTTTAGGAAGGGAAAAGTGAGTCTTATAGAGAGAAAAATACAGTACCTATGTTGAGGGACACGTCGTGCTCCTGGGGTGGTTCGTCCACCTCTGGACCCCATCCTGCGTTCTGCTCTCACCTGCGGCTCCGAGAAGCTGTCGGCGTGCGACAGCGGCCACACACCGGGAACGGCTTCAACCGGCCGGCTGAACCAGGCGAGGGGAGCCAGTGGGTCTCAAAGCCTCTAGGAGTTAGGGACCTCCTCTGCCTGTGAGGACAGACTCTAGAAGATGGAGCAGACGAGACCAGGAGCGGGTCTAATGGTCAAGAGGGAATGAGGGGCAAATGGGGCTCGTCCACCTAGGAAGAGAGCCCATCTTGGAGAAGGAAAACTGATCCTCAACCTCCTCTGCCTTGCCGGACATCTTCAGGATGTGCTGGGCCAAAGGGTAACCTGAGTAACACGGTCCAGATCCAGTCCCGTATCCAAGGGTTCTGCGAGGAGTCAGTCCAACAGAGCCAAGGCAGGAAACCAGGCAAGGTCAGGCACAGGATCACAGGCAGGTTCTGGCAAGCAGCAACGTTGCTCCCACAACCTGGGCCCGGGTCCGACAGCCTTTTATCTTTGTCGGGGTAACGGCCGGTCCTGATCCCCCGGCGACTCACCTCCCTGTCTCACCCAAAGGCAAGCACTCCTCCTGCGAGTACTCAGGTCTCTCCTTCTCTCAGACCTCAGTCTCTGCAGCTCAGGAGATGTTGGTGGGTTCCTAGACCCAGAGGCCACCTCAGCCTCCCCTGACCCAACCGGTAGTGGAGTAGCTGTAAGTGATGGCCCAGCTGGAGGCAATGAGGTCATCCCCGCATCTGGAGCCAGGGCAGGATCAGGCCCCTGACTCGGCCCAGCTGGTGTTTGTTGCAGGGGGACCTGTGCAGACTGGGGCTTTTCAGGATCAGGCTCCATACTTGGTTCAGCTGCCGCCTGGGGCAAAGGATCCGGTGCGGACTGAGACTCCTCTGGCTCCGAGTCCGAGTCCCAGGCCATCACACAGGAAAAGAAAAGGCTCTGGAGGAAACCCTACACAAATCTGGAGTGGAGTCCCTAAGAGGGTTGGATAAGGCCTTCTACGCCTCCTTCCAGCAACCCCTGGAGGCGCACTCCATTGCCTCTCAAGATAAACAAACCATTCGTTTGTTAACTTTGCATTCCGCCCGCTCAAGGTGGCGAACATTTGTTATTTATTCATGTATCACATTTACTGACCGCTTTGATCTTCCCAGGATCTCAAGGCGTTGTGGATAGCTCTCTCCCCGCCCCCATTTCATGCTCACAACAACCCCGTGAGGTAGGCTAGGCCAGGCACCGGCAAACTCAGCCCTCCAGATGTTTTGGGACTACAACTCCCATCATCCCTAACCACTGGTCCTGTTAGCTAGGGCTGATGGGAGTTGTAGTCCCAAAACCTCTGGCGGGCCGGAGTTTGCCTATGCCTGGGCTAGGCTAAGGAGACAGCGACTGGCTGAGTGGAGGATTTGAACCCTGCTCTCCCAGGTCCTAGGCCGATGCAGTGACCACTATGCCACACTCGGATGGGCAGTCTGAAATCCTGGAGAGCTGCTGTTGCCATTCAGTGTAGGCAATGCTGGGGTGGATGCACCAATGGTCAGAGTCAGTAGAAGTCAGTTCCCTATGTCCCTACAATGTGGCTGGCATTGTAATCCAAGGGCCTTGCATGACTCATACACAACATTTTGCTTCTTCCAGGAATCTGCAGCTTTCCACAAAGCTTTGGACCAGCTGACAACCACCCCAGAACGTAAGGAAAATTCTGCAGCAGTGTTTCATGGGGTTGTTTTTGTTTGTTTTGATTTTGAGTTTCAAAGCTTTACTGCAGGACAGTCTTAAAAGAGTTGAAAATAAAGCTTACAAAGATACCAAGTACAGTGGTGCCTCGCAAGACGAAAAGAATCCGTTCTGTGATTCTCTTCGTCTAGCGTTTTTTTCGTCTTGCGAAGCAAGCCCATTGGCGGATTAGCAGATTAGCGCTATTAGCGGCTTTTAGTGGCTTTTAGCGGCTTATCTGCTGATCGGATCAGCTGATAAGCGGCTTAGCGGCTTAGAAAAAGGGGGGAGGAAAAAAAACCAGCAGGAACTCGCAAGACATTTTCGTCTTGCGAAGCAAGCCCATAGGAAATTCGTTTTGCGAAGCACCTCCAAAATGGAAAACTCTTTTGTCTAGCGAGTTTTCAGTCTTGCGAGGCATTCGTCTTGCGGGGCACCACTGTAATACATCTGAGTTCTCGGGTTCCATTTTCTGCCAAAAGAGACCACTCGGGTTTTCAGCAGTGAGTCATTATTTAGCCCAGGGTTTTCCAAACTTGGTTCTCCAGCCGCTTTTGGACTACAACTCCCATCATCCCTAGCTAACAGGGCCAGTGGTCAATAATGATGGGAACTGATGATGGCAGCATTTCGTATTTAAATGGATTGCAGCTGGCACACTACCCTGTAACCTTGAGAGATGGCATCTCTCCCCACACCCTCCTTGACAGCAGCCCTAGGTGCTTCCAGACTGTCACCTGTTTTGGGTGGGAATTCCCCCCGAAAGATCAGAGGGGTGGTTTTTTTGCAATAAGGAAAGTGATGGGAAAATGCAATGGGGAAAGTACAGTGGTACCTCGGGTTACAGACGCTTCAGGTTACATATGCTTCAGATTACAGACTCCACTAACCGAGAAATAGTACCTCGGGTTAAGAACTTTGCTTCAGGATAAGAACAGAAATCATGCTCTGGCTGCGCGGCAGCAGCAGGAGGCCCCATTAGCTAAAGTGGTGCTTCAGGTTAAGAACAGTTTCAGGTTAAGAACGGACCTCCAGAACGAATTAAGTACTTAGCCCGAGGTACCACTGTATGAGATAAGATTCGCTTTGATGAACCGCCGTCTAACCTACCTGTCAACAAATCAAGATAAATGCTCTATAAATGGGACGCCTGTAGGATAAGAGTATTCCCAGCCTTCCCCCCGGTTTCTGAATTCTGCCTTTTGCAAGACCTTCAGATTCTACAGTAGTAGAAAGCAAAATGGCTCTCACAAACTGGGATTTGGTTCACCCCGATCTCCATAACAAATATCAATCTATCGATCTATTGATCTATCTATTGTCTGTCTGTCTACAGTGGTACCTCAGTTTATGAACTTAATCCGTTCTGAAAGTCCGTTCTTAAACCAAAACCATTCTTAAACCAAGGCACGCTTTCCCTAATGAGGCCTCCCACCGCTGGTGCCCTTCCACCATTCAGATTCTGTTCTTAGACTGAGGTAAAAGTTAAAGCTATGATTTTCCCAGTAGTGATGTATGGAAGTGAGAGCTGGACCACAAAGAAGGCTGATGGCCGAAGAATGGATGCTTTTGAATTCTGGTGCTGGAGGAGACTTTTGAGAGTCCCATGGACTGCAAGAAGATCAAACCTCTCCATTCGGAAGGAAATCAGCCCTGAGTGCTCACTGGAAGGACAGATCCTGAAGCTGAGGCTCCAAGACTTTGGCCACCTCAGGAGAAGAGAAGACTCCCTGGAAAAGACCCTGATGTTGGGAAAGATGGAGGGCGCAAGGAGAAGGGGACGACAGAGGACGAGATGGTTAGACAGTGTTCTCGAAGCTACCAGCATGAGTTTGACCAAACTGCGGGAGGCAGTGGAAGACAGGAGTGCCTGGCGTGCTCTGGTCCAGGGGGTCACAAAGAGGCGGACACCACTAAACTACTAAACAACAACAAATTATGCATTTTGTTACTATAGTTATTGCTATAAACTCAAATTTCCAATACATCTATTCTTAATTCTCTTCACAATAATTTATAAATTACTCCTTACAAAACTTCTTTGAACCCAACAAGCGATGTCAATTGATTACAATTGCTTTCCAGATATGTCGAAAACTTCTTCCATCCCTTTAGGAAAGTTTGGTACTGCTTGTTCTGAGCTTTCCCTGTTAGTCTCGCCATCTTGGCATAGTTCATCAATTTCTCTTGCCACTCTTCTTTAGTTGGTATTTCTTCTTGTTTCCATCTTTGGGCTAATAGTGTCCTTGCTGCAGTTATCACATATAAAAACAGGTTTTTTTTAACCATTGTTATGAATTTTTGTACCCACAATAGCCAATAGAAGGCCTTCTGGGGTTTTTTAAACAAATGTATATTTCAACATTTTTTCCTTCTCATTATAAATCATTTCCCAGAAGTCCTTCACTTTCTTACATTCCTACCACATGTGGTAAAAGGTGCCTTCTTTTTCTTTACATTTCCAACATTTATTATCTATTTTATACATTTTGGCTAATTTTGCTGGTGTTCTATACGTATATACCACCATCATTTTAATTTATTTTATTTTTATTCATTTTTAAACATATCAGTTCCAACAGTCATACAACATATCTTCTCATCTTATACAATATTTTAGACTTCCATCAACACCTCTGGTGATTTTCCGTTCTTTATCACTTATTCTGCATTTCTTAATTTCTGTATTACATTTAATTGTCCTTAACTAATAATTCTTTTCATATACAGATAGGTAGCCGTGTTGGTCTGCCATAGTCAAAATAAAAAAATTCCTTCCAGTAGCACCTTAAAGACCAACTAAGTTAGTTCTTGGTATGAGCTTTTGTGTGCATGCACACTTCTTCAGATACACTGAAACAGAAGTTGCCAGATCCTTCTATATAGTGAGAAGGTGGGGAGGGGTATTACTCAGAAGGGTGGTGGGAATGGGAGATTGGCAGATAGCTGAGATGAATTCTTTTCATAGTCATTCTTGCAGTATTTCAAATAGTCCACCTTACAAAACTTCTTGCAGTCCTACTAGCGTAGTCTGTTCATCACAATTGCTTTTCAAAAAGTTCATATATTTACTCCAGTCTTCTAAGAATCTCTGATCCTGCAGGTTTCAAATCCTTCCTGTTAATTTATCTAATTCTGCATAGTCCATCAACTTCATCCTCCATTTCTTAATAAATGTATATTTCAACATCTTTTTCATCTCATTATATATCATTTCCCAGAAGCTTTTCACTTTTTTACATTCCCACCACATGTGATAAAAGTTCCTTCCTTTTCTTTACTATCTATCCTTCTATAGACCACCATCATTTTCATAGTGTTTTCTTTCAATGCACTACATGCAGTAAATTTTATTCCCTCGTTCCATAATTTTTTGTATATTATGACCAATATCTATAGCCCAATGAATCATAACAGTGTTTTAAATAAATCTGTCCCTTTCTTCCTAGTTCTCAGAAAAGATGGCTTTGAGAAAGATTCCACCTTTGGGTGCCTCGTAGCTGAGCTGCCTCCGGAACAGAAGAGCAAAGACGGTAAGCAAAAGAGGCGGACTGAGCCTTGCAAGGGAAAAAGCTCAACTTCTTTTTGGCATGGGCGGGAAAATGGAGCAGCGTTGCCTAGTGGGTGGGGAAAGCCAAGGAAACTGGCTATATATATAGCTCAGCAGGTAAGGGACAGAAATACAAAACCGGGATGATTATCAAGATGAGGAACGATTGTCGGGGTTGTCGATTTATTATGCGATACGCTGCGGGGTGAAGGGAGGTGGAGACGGCCGCTAAGCAGGATGTCTTCAAAAGAGAATTAGGCAAATTCGTGGAGGAAGAGAGGGCCATTGTTGATGATTTGACGTTTTCATCCCCAAAAAGTTTTTGATTTGAGTTTCTACTGAAATGAGGCTGCATTTTAATGTTGTATTTTGATCTTGTTTTTAAGTCAACCTGGCCTTGGGCTGGTTAACATCCCATAATATCCTTTTAAATAGGTTTGTGGGAGGTTTATATTATTGGTTTGGTTTGTTCTTGTTTTTCTTATGTATGTATTTTGTGTTTTTATCTTGTATATTGATGCCCTGAGATCTACAGATGAAGGGTGATATACAACTTTAATAAATAAATAAAAACAAAAACAAAAACTACTGTATTTTTCCGTATACAGTCATACCTCGGGTTACAGACGCTTCAGGTTGCGTTTTATCAGGTTGCGGACCACCAAAACCCGGAAGTACCAGAACGGGTTACTTCTGGGTTTCGGCGCTCGCGCATGCGCAGAAATGCCAAATCGCAACCCGCACTTGCACAGATGCACCACTGCAGGTTGTGGGCGCTGCGGGTTGCGAACGTGCATCGGATCACGTTCGCGACCCGAGCATCCACTGTATAAGACTAGGTTTTTCCCCTAAAAAATAATGTCCAAAATTTGGGGGCGTCTTATACACAGGGCCATCCCATTTTCTTAAATCAGGATCCCCCAAAAAAGGGGGTGTCTTATAGACGGGAAAATATGGTAATCATAAAACTGGAGGTGAACTGATGCTGAATTTGGGATTCCGCTGGTGTTGGGAATTATCGCCCAGCCCATTCCCTTTTAATATGCTTTTTAATTTTGCTCCTCCTCCCTGCTCTCCAGGTCGCACAATAGTCGGGTACCAGTTCCATTACCTGTCCTACTGCACGTGGCACGGCGGAATCCTCTTCGGCGAAGATCTCTACGTTGTGCCGGAATTCCGAGGTACTCGGGAAGTTGGGTGTCTCTGAGCATGTGTAGAGTGCACCCCTCTCTCTTCTCACTGAGCGCACAGACCATAATCAGTAAACTAGGATGAGGAATAGTGAAGGATCGGAGGGCAGATAAGTGGGGAAAACTTCATAGCCTTTTTTGGGTCCATTTTATGTGTTTGCTGGATGGGTCTGACACATAGCTGTCAACCGTCCCTTATTTGGCGGGAAAGTCCCTTATCCCAGCGCTGTGGGATAAGCGCTGTGTCCATCAGCGCTGTGCTGATGATGTTAATTTCCCAGGTTTCAAAGGAAGCAGCTCCTCTCCCTCCCTCCCTGCCGGCCAGGGAAGAGGGAGGCTCCAACTGTGTTGCTTGGCTGTGTTGCTCACCCAATAAGAAGTCTGAGAATGACTGGGGGTGGAGCTTGCATGCCTTGTGCCGATCAAATCGGCCGCCTTGCCTGGGGACTCGCCTTTGCTCAGCGCTTCCCAGCGGAGAGGTGACGGTGGTTTTCCTTGCTGCATCCGCTTTGCTGGGTTGCTGCGCTGTGCAAACCACCACTTGAGGCTTCGTTTGAATGCTGGCTGACTAAAATCCCTTATTTTGGCTGCTAATCCCTTATTTTCAAGGCTGCTGGTCCCTTATTTTCAAATCTGTAAGTTGGCAGCTATGGTCTGACTGTTGGGGAAGTGGTTGTTGCAGTTGCAATAAAGTGTCTAGATAGTTGCCTGCCGATAAGAGTCAGTTCTGTTGTAAACAAAACCTGCCCTTCTTCCCTTATGGGGTATCCAAGAGCCTGTATAGAGTCCTTAAGTGGGTTCCCTATCAGTAGGAGAAAATAACAGAGGCCAAACAGAGAATATTGAGAAGCAAAGCGGCTAGTAAGCTTGATCTTTATTAAAGCTATTGCAACAGTGTCCTCATACATAAATTCCCACAACAGTTCTTTCACCCAGTTTCGCCTCTGGCCCTGCCCATCTCTGGTAAGTGGCCCCCAGAAGGTTGTGCGCATGGGAATCTGGCCCTCAGACTAAAAAAAGGGTTCACACTGCAACTGCTTTTATAAAAAAAAGTCCTGAAGCGAATGAAACCTGTGTCCGCACGTCTGCGCGTGTGCAGGTTGCGTTCCGGCGCTTCGACGCATGCGCGTGATATCATTTTGAGCATCTGCGCATGCGTGCACAGCGAAACCTGGAAGTAACGCACTCCGTTACTTCCGGGTCACCGCGGAGCGGAACCCGAAAATATTCATCCTAGGACTTGCCAATCAGAAGGTTGGCGGTTCGAATTCCCGCGGCGGAGTGAGCTCCCGTTCTTTGGTCCCAGCTCCTGCCAACCTAGCTGTTCGAAAGCACGTCAAAGTGTAAGTAGATAAATAGGTACCGCTCCAGCGGGAAGATAAACGGCGTTTCCGTGCACTGCTCTGGTTCGCCAGAAGCGGCTTAGTCCTGCTGGCCACATGACCCGGAAGCTGTACACCGGCTCCCTCAGCCAATAAAGTGAGATGAGCGCCGCAACCCCAGAGTCGGTCACGACTGGACCTAATGGTCAGGGGTCCCTTTACCTTTACCTCTCTCTCTCTCTATCTATACATATATAAAATTTGGCAATACTGTATTAACTGAACCAAGCTGTGCTGGGCCCAGGGGTAACCCGTGAAATGCAATCCGGTCCCAGTCCCAAATCCAAGGGTTCTGCGGGGAGTCAGTCTGACAGGGCTGAGGCAGGAAACAGGTACAGGATCTCAGGCAGGATCTAGCATACAGCAATGTTGCTCCCACAACCTGGGGCGGGGTCCAGCAGCCTTTTATCTTTGTCAGGGTAACGGCCGGTCCTGCTCCCCCAGCGACTCGCCTCCCTGTTTCGCCCAAAGGTGAGCACTCCTCCTGCGAGTACTCGGGTCTCTCCTTCTCTCCGACCTCAGTCTCTGCAGCTCAGGAGACGTTGGTGGGTTCCTAGACCCAGAGGTCGCCTCAGCCTCCCCTGACCCAACTGGTAGTGGAGCAGCTGTGAGTGATGGCCCAGCTGGAGGCAACGAGGTCATCTCCGCATCTGGAGCCAGGGCAGGATCAGGCCCCTGACTCGGCCCAGCTGGTGTTTGTTGGAGGGGAACCTGTGCAGACTAGGGCTCTTCAGGATCAGGCCCCAGACTTGGTTCAGATGATGCCTGGCTCCGAGTCCGAGTCCCAGGCCATCACACAAGCAGATTTTTTTAAACCGAGAAAACGCTCAAAGCCTAGTTCAGAATGTCCACAGCTAAAAATGAAGTGTGATTAACTTGTTCATTCATTTTTCCCCGTTTTCCCAACCAGGCAAAGGCATTGGCACGAGTTTAATGAATAAAGTGGCAAAGGTGAGGCTGAACAGGTGTGTGTGTGTGTGTGTGCGTGTGTGTGTGTTTGTGCTGTTGTTGCTGTTGTTGTTGTTGTTGTTGTTGGGAAGGAGCCTGGCTAGCCACCCCTGACTGAACCAGGCCAGAGTGTGAATGGACTATTTATCCGTTTCTTACATTTACCCCGTATTTTTCGCTCTATAACACGCACCTGACCATAACATGCACGTAGTTTTTAGAGGAGGGAAATCCGTAGGCATGCCACCCGTAGGCATTCCCTCCATAACACGCACAGACATTTCCCCTTACTTTCTAGGAGGAAAAAAAGTGAGTGTTATGGTGCAAAAAATACGGTATACCACACCTCCTCGCCCAAGGAGCTGAAGGTGGTGTACATAGTTCCCCCCCCTCTTCATCATATCCTTGCAACAACCCTGCAAGTAGGTCAGGCTGAGACCGTCCCAGTACATTTCTGAGCACAATTCAAAGTGTTGGCGTTGACCTTTAAAGCCCTCAAAGGCCCAGTAGACCTGAAGGAGCATCTCCACCCCCATCGTTCTGCCCGGACACTGAGGTCCAGCTCCGAGGGCCTTCTGGCAGTTCCCTCCCTGCAAGAAGCCAAGTTACAGGGAACCAGGCAGAGGGCCTCCTCGGCAGTGGCACCCTCCCTGTGGAACGCCCTCCCACCAGATGTCAAAGAGAAAAATAACTACCAAAATTTTAGAAGACATCTGAAGGCAGCCCTGTTTAGGGAAGCTTTGAATGTTTAATAGGTTATTGTATTTTAGTGTTTTATTGGAAGCCGCCCAGAGTGGCTGGGGAAACCCAGCCAGATGGCCGGGGTATAAATAAATATATTATTATTATTATTATTATTATTATTATTATTATTATTATTATTATTATTATTATTATTATAAGCCCATTTCTCTGCTGAAAGAATTATTTAGACGCTGTCGTTTGATGCCATTTTACCATTGTACTGTTGAGAGTGTATTAACTTATGGTCTAGGTGTGTGGTTTGGGACTTGCATGGTCAGGGAAAAAACAAACGCTGTCCAGGGTTGTAAAGAGTGCGGAGAGAATAACTGGGTGCACTCTTCCCACCTTGGATCAAATCTACGCTTCCAGGTGCCATAAGAAAGCTGCAGAGATAGTGCAGGATAGTGCGCACCCCGGAAATGATCTCTTTCAGCTTCTGCCTTCTGGAAGAAGGAACAGGGTTATAAAGACTAGGACTAGCCGCCTGAGAAACAGTTTCTATCCAAATGCGATTTTGGTTTTAAACACAGTGTAAGGTAGTCTCTATGGGAGTATGTTGTATTTAATTATGGGGTATCAGTGTTTTTAGGGGGCTAACCAGACTGGGATAACTGGGATAGCAGGCTTGTTGGTTTTTGAATGTCTGGTGTAGATTTTTTCAATTTCATTGTTCTGTATGGGACAATGACAATAAAAATACAATGTGTGTATCTGAAGAAGTGTGCATGCACACGAAAGCTCATACCAAGAACTAACTTAGTTGGTCTTTAAGGTGCTACTGGAAGGAATTTTTTTATTTTGACAATGACAATAAAGATTATCATATCGTAAAGGTTCCCAGGGATTGTAACTACGGTACCCAAAATTCTTTGAGGCAGATGTTCTTAAGGTTGTACGTTGCCTAAGATCTTTTGATAAAGGGCAGTTTTATTCCTGTTTAGACCCACCCACCCAGATGCTTAGAAGGCTGAGATGATGCTAATCTGCTTTTAGGATTTTAACTGCCATGTGTTTTAAAGTTGAGTTGCAGATTTCACTTGTTTTTCTTGCTTTTATCCTTTTTTTTGTAAACTGCTTTCAGCCCCCCTCCCAATGAAGAGGTATTTTAAAAAATTATGAAATAAAATTAATAAATAACGGCCTCCAATTCTGCCCCCACCCCCTCAGATCGCGTTGGAGAAAGGCTGTTCCGAGTTCCGATTCATCTGTGCCCGGTGGAACCAGCCGGCGATGGATTTCTATGCCAAATTGGGAGCCGTGAACGTCACTATTCAGGACCACTGGCACCTCTGCCACATCGAAGGAGCGCATGTCCAGAAGCTAGCGCAGCAAGCGAGGAAATAGCAGCCGAGATATAATGGCAGTAGTTGTTTGGCCCAGAAAATTATTCAGGATTCCTTTTCATGCCCCTGGCTCCAAGCCCTAGAGGCCATTTTGGCAAAGGTTTAGGCCCACTCCTGTTGGACGGACCTTCACCAAGTCAGGCGCCCTCTGGGAATTTTGGACTACAACTCCCATCAGACCCAGGGAGCTCGGCTGTGCTTGCTCAGGATGATGGGAGTTGTAGTCCAAAGCATCTGGGGGCGCCTGGTGGATGAAGGTTGTGCTATACCCAGAACCCCTGTCTGTCTCTCTCAGGAACCCCGGAGTCCTGGTTCCTTAGGCTTTCTTCTGTCCCCGCAAATCCTGCTTTTCTTGATAATCTTTTCTTGATCTTCCAAAAATAACATATATAAAAACAACAACAATACAAATCCAAAACAAATCAAGCTGGCTTCCCTTCCTAAGTCCCATTATTACACAAATTACCGTATGTCCATTGTTCGATTTTAAAACCATATAAATTAACTATTGTCCATTCATATCCAAATTACAATTAGTCCTAACACGCTGCTGATGTATTAACCTGGGTACAATGCTTCTGTGTATAGATATAGATATAGATAGTGAAATATACTCAGAGTCGCAAAGTGATTTCATGCTCTTTATTCAGCTCATAGTGGTGAGGAGGAATGAATGAAAGTCCCCTCACAGTATCTGCTTTATATACATTATTTACACAATGGGCTGCACGTGATTGGCTAATTCCGGAATTCTACTGTCGGCCAATCAGGTTGTGGATTCACTTCTATCTGGAGCAGGATTGGGTGGTTCCTGCCAACCAATCATACTGCTGCATTGTTCTAGGACCAATCAGACTGCTGCATTCTGAATCCTATTGTTCTAGGACCAATCAGACTGCTGCATTTTGGATCCTATTGTTCTAGGACCAATCAGACTGCTGCATTTTGGATCCTATTCAACTCAGTACATAACAGATAGATATATAGATGTGTGTGTGTGTGTGTGTGTGTGTGTGTGTGTGTGTGTGTATATATATATTTGCTTTCGTAGATTTTCACGGGTACAGGAATGTAGGTTTTGGTGTCTTCGGGTGTCTTCCCGTGTAAGAGTCGGGGTGTCTGGGCGACGTTTCGACGAGGTCTCACTCGTCATCTTCAGGCTGGTGCTTTCGGCTTCTTGTTACTGGAACAGAGCAGAATCTGGTGTTTGAGTTCCTATAAATACTGTTGAGGGGTGTGGTATATAGCCTCCAACGTTCTGGGCAGAGAGGAAGTTCCTAGATTAGTGTGCCTTTTCTTCTTTTGTTCCTTAATTACTTGAGGGATATCTTGAGTGATTTCATGAGTGATATTCTGAATACCACTGGGTGGGTCATTAAGTGTAGATTAGTTGCTAAAGCTTTCGTGTCTTGACCTCTTGAGCTTGTGAAGAGTTTTTCTGAGAAGATGGCTGTGCTGCATTTAGTTGTGCTCTGGCTTGGCTTCGTGTATAGGGGCGAGCTGCAATTTTGTGCCTTGTGCCAGCCAGATCTGTGTAGGGATTGCAGGGGGGTGCAGCATCCGGAGGTGCCACTATAGTTTGGCTACTGGATGGAGTCTGTAGTATGTCTGTGGAGAGGGTCTGGGTTTGGGTCTGGTGTGGTTGATTGGTGACGGCGTTCTGTGTGCCTCTGGTTCTGGTGTCGGTTTTTGTGGGGAGGGCTAATTTCCAGATGTCAGGCAGGCGGGACGTGTCGTCACGCTTGTTCATGTTGTGAGGGTGTTTCTCTATCTCGATGGCTTCCATGATTATTCTCTTGTGGTGATGTTCCATGTTAAAGAGCAATTTGGAATCTGCAAAATTAATTTCGTGTCCTGTTTCTTTCATGTGTTGGAAAAGAGAGGAAGTTTTTTCTTCTTTTTTGACGGCATTCTTGTGTTCTGCGATACGTGCATTTATTCGTCTGTTTGTTTGTCCAATGTACGTGCCTTCTGCACCAACCAAAAAATAGCCAATATCCTCAGAAACCCAAAAGACAAAATCCAGCTCGAAAACCAAGGGGTCTATGAAATACCCTGCAAAGTCTGCCCAGCCACGTACATTGGACAAACAAACAGACGAATAAATGCACGTATCGCAGAACACAAGAATGCCGTCAAAAAAGAAGAAAAAACTTCCTCTCTTTTCCAACACATGAAAGAAACAGGACACGAAATTAATTTTGCAGATTCCAAATTGCTCTTTAACATGGAACATCACCACAAGAGAATAATCATGGAAGCCATCGAGATAGAGAAACACCCTCACAACATGAACAAGCGTGACGACACGTCCCGCCTGCCTGACATCTGGAAATTAGCCCTCCCCACAAAAACCGACACCAGAACCAGAGGCACACAGAACGCCGTCACCAATCAACCACACCAGACCCAAACCCAGACCCTCTCCACAGACATACTACAGACTCCATCCAGTAGCCAAACTATAGTGGCACCTCCGGATGCTGCACCCCCCTGCAATCCCTACACAGATCTGGCTGGCACAAGGCACAAAATTGCAGCTCGCCCCTATACACGAAGCCAAGCCAGAGCACAACTAAATGCAGCACAGCCATCTTCTCAGAAAAACTCTTCACAAGCTCAAGAGGTCAAGACACGAAAGCTTTAGCAACTAATCTACACTTAATGACCCACCCAGTGGTATTCAGAATATCACTCATGAAATCACTCAAGATATCCCTCAAGTAATTAAGGAACAAAAGAAGAAAAGGCACACTAATCTAGGAACTTCCTCTCTGCCCAGAACGTTGGAGGCTATACACCACACCCCTCAACAGTATTTATAGGAACTCAAACACCAGATTCTGCTCTGTTCCAGTAACAAGAAGCCGAAAGCACCAGCCTGAAGATGACGAGTGAGACCTCGTCGAAACGTCGCCCAGACACCCCGACTCTTACACGGGAAGACACCCGAAGACACCAAAACCTACATATATATATATATATATATATATATGCAGGTTTTGGTGTCTTCGGGTGTCTTCCCGTGAACGTTGGAGGCTATACACCACACCCCTCTACAGTATTTATAGGAACTCAAACACCAGACTCTGCTCTGTTCCAGTAACAAGAAGCCGAAAGCACCAGCCTGAAGATGACGAGTGAGACCTCGTCGAAACGTCGCACAGACACCCCGACTCTTACACGGGAAGACACCCGAAGACACCAAAACCTGCATATATATATATATATATATATATATATATATGCAGGTTTTGGTGTCTTCGGGTGTCTTCCCGTGTAAGAGTCGGGGTGTCTGTGCGACGTTTCGACGAGGTCTCACTCGTCATATATATATATATATATATATATAAATTGGGTGCATTCTTCTGACCTTGGATCAAACCTATGCTTCCAGGTGCCATAAGAAAGCTGCAGAGATAGCGCAGGATAGTGCGCACCCTGGAAATGATCTCTTTCAGCTTCTGCCTTCTGGAAGAAGGGACAGGGTTATAAAGACTAGGACTAGCCGCCTGAGAAACAGTTTCTATCCAAATGTGATTTTGGTTTTAAACACAGTGTAAGGTAGTCTCTGTGGGAGTATATTGTATTTAATTATGGGGTATCAGAGTTTTTAGGGGGTTAAGCAGGCTGGGATAGCTGGGATAGCAGGCTTGTTGGTTTCTGAATGTCTGATGTAGATTTTTTCAATTTCGTTGTTCTGTATGGGACAATGACAATAAAAGATTATCGTATCGTATATGCAATAAACATCTCCCATTATTCTTTAAATTCGTTGTCGGCTCTTCCTCGTTAGTTTCATTGTCAGCTTTGCCATTTCAGCATATTCCATTAATTTAACTTACCAATCTTCTTCTTCTTTCCAATGTTGTGCTAACAGTGTCCGTGCGGCCGTAGTTGCACACATAAATAAGTTCTTTCGTGATCTTGGTATGTCCGTTCCTGTAATACTTAATAGGAAAGCTTCTAGGTTTTTTTTTAACAAAGGCTATTTTAAACATTATTTTCATTTCACTGTAAATCATTTCCCAATATTTCTTTACAATTTTACAATCCCACCACATGTGAAAGGAAGTCCCCTCTGTTACTTCAAATGGCATTCCTCCCCGCCATCTTAGAGGAACCAAATGTATTTCCTGAGCCCTAAGGTCTCATCTGGGGACGCGGGTGGCGCTGTGGGTTAAACCACAGAGCCTAGGACTTGCCGATCAGAAGGTCGCGGTTCGAATCCCCGCGACGGGTGAGCTCCCGTTGCTTGGTCCCTGCTCCTGCCCACCTAGCAGTTCGAAAGCACATCAAGTGTGTTACGGAAAAATTCTGGGTGCGGGGTTACTCTGCCACCCAGCTCATCGGACTAAGTCCGTGGGTCCCTGCGGAAGAAAATGAGCTCAGCCGGACGCAGGAGCAAACTGCAGAAGATCCAAGTTTATTGCGCAACAGGTTCAAGGCGAGATTGAACAGCGAGAAAGGGGTGGCATGAACTTTTGAGATTTCCCTCCATGTCCCAGAATACAGTGCATGAAACGTCACGAATACATTATGGGAAGGTTGGGTTTCACAAGTTACATCATGAATATACTTTACACGTCATGAATACATTATGAAAAGGTGGGATTACATTAATTAGCATTTTCGGATGAGGGAGGGGGGATATGCGGAGCGGGAAATATACATAGATACACATTTATTGAGTACCGGTGGTGGCAAGACAATGGGCCAGGAATATACATCGTCTGTCACCTAGTATTGCCCGAAGGAAGGATTTGCAAAACTATCTGACAGGATTAAGAAGTTCCTGCGTACGTGACCTGCCGCTTTGGGGATTATGGAAGTAGGGACAGCATCATGGAGTCCAAGGGGAACTGAGTTGAATGGCACCGAGAACGAGCAGATCAGAACCACGGCTGATTTTATATCAATTTTTGAAGATTTCAGTGATTTCTAAGCCACTCTGTACTAGAGAGCAAAAGCAGAAACAGAGTGGATACATTGTAACAGGATTTTGACAGTATTACTTGAGAGATTATGGAGGACAGGGGAGGGGTGATGGAGTCCTAGAGAAATTGAGCAAATATATTGTAGTGAAGAAGACATTGCCCCCCCCCCCGTTCCGTATCAGTCCCCCATTCGGAGATAGATTTGCATTAAAGTTCTGTAAGAACTTGCAAATCTTTTCTCCGCACCCTAAATCTCGGTGAATGGGATGTGTGGCTTTATGCAAACCTGAAAGGGACTTGCAAGCCATGCCTCTTACGGTCATTTGCAAGTATATCAGTGCAGGTAGCTGCATATAGGGTATTATATAAAGAACATCTCTTGTATTTTGTTGCTAAATTACTTGTGGCATTCTCAATAGTGTTTTATGCTTTGCACCTAACAGGAAGGTCTAATTGACTGAAAAATGCAGTTGGTGTTTTGTCCTTCGCCATTTTTTGTGTGTTTCTCAGGTGTCAAGCTAGCTCTTTTGTGGTCTCACTGACATAGTGCTACAGCAACACATCCTGTCTGTTGAATCCCCTCAGGGCTTTCATTTAACCATGTCGCCTGGCATTCACCATAGCTGGCACAGGTTTGGGCATCTCTGAGGGAGATGTCTTCGCCTTGGCCTTTAGCTATGGGATTTTATTATAGGCTGTGGTTTTGCACGCATGGGGGTTGCTCACTTGCACTTAAAGGACCAAAAGGCTAATTGCAGCCTGGATACACGTGTCCAATTCAAACTGAGTCCAATTTGAATTTATCTTGCCCCATGGTTCTCAACTCTTCAAACCAATCTGTTAAAAGAAAACCATTCTTAACAAGGGCAGTTGTCCAAATAAGTCAATTTAAGTCTATAAGGAATCATTCCTGCTAAACCAAAGCATATCCACCTTCATGTTTCTTAGAAGCTTCTCCTTGGTAAAGCAAGTTTTAGCACATTTTTAAAATGGGTAGGGAAGGTTGGCATAGTGCCAGGTGGGACAACGAATTGTGGTTATCTAAACATTGGACTACACAATAGTGTGAGCTATTAGAAAGTATAAAATGCATGAGAATTCTCCACTGGTGTGTAAGGAATAAGATATTAAACATAAAAACAGTTACACACAATAAATTGCCCCCCTTTGTGGAAATCACACTGTCAGACACATTTCAACATTCTTACATAATAACACATAATACAAAACAAAATAATTAAATATCTGTTGCATATCTTGACACCATTGTGATCTTTTACGTATGTATCTTTTGAATCTTGGAGCAGAGGCTTGAGGTTCAAGTGAAAAGATGTCCTTGTAAGTCAACTCCACCCCCCTTTGTCAGGCCCACTTCCCCAGCAGTCTCTGTTGTCTGTTGTTGCTGGTCTTGCGATGGCGAAGTAATGAGTTGAGGGGTTGTTGCTGCTTTTCATCATTGCACATCTGTAGAAGTGATATCCTGTAAGGGGGCAGGGTTTTGGGGTGACTTAAAAACACAGTTAGACAAGGAAAGGGCAAAAGGTAAAAGGGATGTCCTCCAGTTTCCATGGGAAGCTGCAAATAATAACAATCTTAGTGGATTAAACATTTTATTCATTATCACATTTTCATATAATTACTGTGATTTTCTGCTAAGTTTGTTTGCTTTCCTTCACTTAATTTTTGTTGTTGTTCTTTTCATATTATAAAATAAAAAATTACTCCACATGTATAGAAAGAGAACTGAAAAAAATACAAAGGTTAAAAAATAAAAAAGAAAGCAAAAAATTAGATTACCAGTTAGATGAAAATGGACTTGACACAAAGACATCAGATTCAGAAAATAACTATTATTAAATAGTACAAAGATATTATCAAAACCACACATATTACTACTGGACTGGAAAAAATGGAAAAACAATGAGGAAAACTTAAAATTCACCATGTGCTATTCAATAAAAGAACTTCGTGAGACTGACTTTCAACATGTGATGAACATGTCCCCCAAAGTAAAACACAAACACACAAAAATGAGCTATGAGGAACCAAAAATAAATAAATGCTAAGACACACAATTAATAAGTAACCTGAAGTAATCTGTTTTGGCATTCTAACATCCCAAATGAAAATAAAAGTGTTTCTTGATGTGACATCAGCTGTAATGTTAATAGCGGAATACTGGGAAATGAGTTAATACCAATAAAATGAATGGCAATTTAAAGTTGTGCAGGTACCTTGCACTAGCCAAAATGACAGAATTAGTAAGAAATGCTCAGGCCAAAGGTAAACAAGTACCATTCCACAAACAATGTTTGGTTGTGCTTCGATTAACTTCATAGACATCATGGAGAAACTGATTAAATAAATGAAAACAGATTATTTGTAACTTAAAAAAAATGTCAAAGGCACAAAGAGATAGAGGTCACTAATACAGCAGGGATTCAGACTTGTTTCACAGAACAGAAAGAAAGTTGCTGTGGGAGGAAAAGGGACAAACACTTTGTTATCGGGGTTCACATATCCTGTTAAAAGGGAAAATTATTTCATGTGAAAAGCCTGTCAGGAAATGCTGTTCCTAAAATTCCCAATCAGGGGGGAATGCTTTGATATTTACCTGTGAAAAGAATTTTGCATGTTAAGATTTGGAACCTGGAAAGCTCTTGGCTTTTGATGGGCTAGTTTTTTGTTTTTTTTTGTTTTTTTTTTTTTGTAGCCTTTTGTCTTAAGTAGCCCTTGGAGCAAAGACAGATTAAGGGTGATTTCCCTCAATGGTTCTGACTTTTCTTTTACATTTGGAAGAAACCTCCTCTCCCTCCTTACAGTCCCCCCTCCCCGTCCTCTCTCTCTCTCTTCTTTAGCTGATCTAGCCTCTGTGCATGTGCAGAGTTCATGTCTCAGCAAACCTTTTGTACTATTGAAAATGTTGCATCCTTTGGCTAAATTAACATTTGAATAAGGGAAGGGAAGGGTATGGAGTAGATTTTGAAAACAGGGTTTGATTTTAAACAAAAAAGAGAAACTCAGCAATTTAAGTATTTACCAAAGCTAGCGATTTCGGCCCAAGCAAACGAGACTGCTTCCTTTATGTACAGGAAAGGGCTAATATCCCTCTGGCCATTCGCGGAACAATCAACCGCTCTCTTATTTATGAGTAAAAATGGCCAGAGAGTTAGAATTCATAGGAATTTTTTTTTTTTTTAAAACATTCTCAGTCATTTCGGCCTTACCATTTGCAGACAAATGGATTGGTCAAGGCTAATTCTACTTGATTATCCATTTGTATGTGCTTAAACTTTGAGTAGACTTTTAAGTCTGATTTTTGTAAATAATAGACAAAATGATAAACACTGTAATCACTTAAATGCTTGATATCACCAGTTCTGCTTCAAACATCATGGCTTTCACCTCTCATCACACCTTTTAAAAAACAAAGAGCCAACCTGGGCTGAATTTCAACTCATCAGCCACAAATTGGGAAAGTTGAAAGGGACCTGGGGTCATCTAGTCCAACCCTAAAATACAGGGTTCATAGCAAGATTTGTACTACCAGAAACACACACATACCTATAGAAATTATCTTTAAAGGAAGATTGAAGTTAACATTTTCCTAAGATAGGGAGAGGATCTTTTATAAAGCAAAGTTAATTCAATTGATATAACCACTCACAAATAATTACAACAGCCATAGATTTGACAATTTTGTTGAACTTGCAGAGCAATAGTAAGCCTAATCTATGCCCCCCCTTGCAGTTTCCTTTAAAGGAAGCTTACTCAGGAGTAAATTTACCTGGCACAGAATAAGAAGGAGAAGGAGGGGAAAAAAAAACCCTGAAAGAGACAGAATGAAACAGGGGGGGGGGCATTTTCTAAGAAAAGAGGCCGGGAAGTCTTATAGAGACTGATATCAGGAGCCTTACAATAACTCTTCTGTCCAACCAAATCAAAGTTAAAACTGGACTCAGATATTTTCTTAGAAGGAACACCATACTTTCATAGGCATATGCTTAATGAAATACATACACTGCATTTTAGCTTGAGAGCAGTTGGCTCAACTAGGCTTTTGCAGCAGAAACATTAGGTTATCAGCACCTTCCAAAATAAGACTGTAGACTCGCAATCTCAAAAGTTGGGGCAAAGCAAGAGGTGGGGTAAACATTTGCACACTTCATTCTCATTTTCTCTTATTTAGGACTGCTAAGATCCAGCATGACTTCCTTAGATTTAAATTTTGAAGCAAGCTTGCAGTTTAAACTATGCACACTTAAGAAAGGCAGTCTGCCAGAGACAGAAGGAACAGACAACACACATAACGGACAACATGTAAACATACATATTCTCATATATGTATTAACAGACAACACACATAACAGACAACATGTAAACATATATATTCTCATCCTTTAGTTGGTTATTGCAAGGAGATGGGCCACTACCTTTGGCTTCATTAAGTGAAATTAGTAGGAAGGTCCCACATGGTTTTATGAGCCTCCTTGCCTCTTCAAACACACCACCAGGTAATCAGACTGGTAGGGCTCACAACGCTTGGTTGACTGGGTACCCCTTTATAGATGCATGCGTTGCTGTTGTTGCTTTTTTGCTTTTTGCTTTTTTTTTTGGGGGGGGGGTGTGTCTGGGATAGAGAAGGGGAAAAAAAGAGGGGTTGATTAGGATTGGTATGTCTAGGGGTTTGGTACGCTTAGTACAGGGACGTATAGTAAAGAGGAGAAGGGGCTTCTAGTTGCCTGGCAACTTCCTTAGTGGGTTTTAGAGAGCTCTAGCTATCCGGTTCCTTGCGTTCCATTTCCTATTTCCTTATTTCCTTATTTCCTATAACCTGGGGTCTCTTTCCACTCTGCCGGTCCTGCCCAATTCCTCATGGGCTATCCCTCCTGGCAACCTCCTACCTATCGTCACATCTCAGGAAAAGGGGCCCTACTGGACGCCCGCGCCATGCAGTGCCAGATCAGGTGGTCCCTGGATAGAATTTCGGGTCGAAAATCCCCCTTGCTTTTGGAAGCGGGCTCACGCACGGTTACGTGGCACCGACCAGTGCGGCTGGGATTGGGATAGAAAGCAAGACCACTTCCCGCCCCCTTGCCGGGCGCTAGAGAAGTTCGGAAAGAGAGCCCCAACCCCTTGCTTTCAACTGGGATGTCCGTTGCGGAGAGTCGGCTATCTTTCAAGTCGGCTCTCTCCGTCTTACTTTCGGACTCCCAATTGGTGCGGCTGGCTGGGGGGTTCAGAGAAAGAGATAGAGCTCAGAGCCCCCCCCTTTTCGGGCTGAGCAGTGGTCCACGGTCTCTCTCGTTAACCGGACCAAGAGAAAGGTAAGAAGGAGCGATAGGGAGGAGGGCAGAGATTCAGTTGCCAGGAGATTCCACCCCCTTCCCACCAGTGCACTGGATTTTCCTTTTTCCTTATACTCACGCGTCTTCTATGATGATCCCGGGATCGATGAATAAGCCGGCTGGATCCCTCTTTTGCTCCCCGGCTGAACTCCTAGGGCTTTCGATTACCGCCCAGAAGATGGCTGGGGGTCCAAAAGGATCTTCCCAGGCAAAATGGCCTGGAGCCGGCTGAAGATTTCGGGGCCCCCAGTCAGCAGCTTGGGAGAACCACAAGCCCCACGTTGGGCGCCAACTGTTACGGAAAAATTCTGGGTGCGGGGTTACTCTGCCACCCAGCTCATCGGACTAAGTCCGTGGGTCCCTGCGGAAGAAAATGAGCTCAGCCGGACGCAGGAGCAAACTGCAGAAGATCCAAGTTTATTGCGCAACAGGTTCAAGGCGAGATTGAACAGCGAGAAAGGGGTGGCATGAACTTTTGAGATTTCCCTCCATGTCCCAGAATACAGTGCATGAAACGTCACGAATACATTATGGGAAGGTTGGGTTTCACAAGTTACATCATGAATATACTTTACACGTCATGAATACATTATGAAAAGGTGGGATTACATTAATTAGCATTTTCGGATGAGGGAGGGGGGATATGCGGAGCGGGAAATATACATAGATACACATTTATTGAGTACCGGTGGTGGCAAGACAATGGGCCAGGAATATACATCGTCTGTCACCTAGTATTGCCCGAAGGAAGGATTTGCAAAACTATCTGACAGGATTAAGAAGTTCCTGCGTACGTGACCTGCCGCTTTGGGGATTATGGAAGTAGGGACAGCATCATGGAGTCCAAGGGGAACTGAGTTGAATGGCACCGAGAACGAGCAGATCAGAACCACGGCTGATTTTATATCAATTTTTGAAGATTTCAGTGATTTCTAAGCCACTCTGTACTAGAGAGCAAAAGCAGAAACAGAGTGGATACATTGTAACAGGATTTTGACAGTATTACTTGAGAGATTATGGAGGACAGGGGAGGGGTGATGGAGTCCTAGAGAAATTGAGCAAATATATTGTAGTGAAGAAGACATTGCCCCCCCCCCCGTTCCGTATCAAGTGCAAGTAGATAAATAGGTACCACTCCGGCGGGGAGGTAAACGGTGTTTCCATGCGCTGCTCTGGTTCGCCAGAAGCGGCTTAGTCCTGCTGGCCACATGACCCGGAAGCTGTACGCCGGCTCCCTCGGCCAATAAAGCAAGATGAGCGCCACAACCTCAGAGTCGGTCACGACTGAACCTAATGGTCAGGGGTCCCTTTACCTTTAAGGTCCCATCTGCAACATGCATTTGAAACGCTCTTGCCCCACTTTGAGAGTCGCAGTTCCCCCTAAAGTATCCTGGGAACTGTAGTTTGCTAAGGGTTGCCACGAGATCTTTCATAAAACTACTGTTCTCCTCGCCCTGTCAAAACAAGGAATTTGCATGGCGTAAATCTGAAACCTTATTCCCAATTCTTCTGTTCACTGATGCCCACAAAATCTGTGTTGATCTTTGCAGTACAACTTTGACACAATCATGATTTTGTTGGGGTGCGCCCTCCCCCCCTTCTACTTCTGGAACGACCCAAATAAACGTCTGAATCCCGTCCAGTCCTGTTTTCCAAACTCTTCTGATATGTTTCTTCTTCCAAGGTTTCTTTTTTAACACAAAATCAAAACAAGGTCGGAAGGAACCCGGAAGCTCCGATTAAAAAAAGGGAAGCAGGCTGCTCTACACTTTTTGTAACTCTATGTTCTGATCCCGCGGCGGCGGGTTGCGCGACCTCTCCGCTTGTTTCTGCTCGGATCTCGCGAGAGCGCGACGTCCGATCTCGCCGAACGCTTCACGCCTGCCTCCAGTCGCGCGATATTGTAGCCTCAAGCCCCGCGAGATCCTGTTTCAGACGCCTCCTTTGGAGATCCTAGGGTAAAGAGTCATGCGCAGCCCAGTATTCTGTCTCCAACAGGGGTCAGCCATTGTGGTTCCTCACCCCTTGGCAGGAAAGGGGTTATTTTTTTAAATTGCCCTCTTTCTGCTTTGGGGGTATTTTGTGTTCAAATTGGATGTGTGTTTTGTTTACAGCCCTTTCCTTTAAATACTGCTTAGTACAACAACAACAACAACAACAACAACAACAACAACAACAACAACAATAATAATAATAATAATAATAATTTATTTTTACCCTGCCCATCTGGCTGGGCTTCCCCAGCCACTCTGGGCGGCTACCAACAAAATATTAAAATACCGTAATACATCAGACATTAAAAGCTTCCCTAAACATTGGCACTGGCAACGAGAAATGGGGTGCAAATAATTAGTAAAGTTTCTGTGGTCCAATTCATTTATTTATATTTTTCAGAAAATAAAATCTCAAAGCGGTTTGCAGCACATTAAAACAAGTCAGTAAAAAGGATCAAATTGAGAAATAAAAAAGACACACAGACATATACATATATGTTGTTGTTTAGTCATGTCCAACTCTTCGTGGCCCCCTGGACCAGAGCACGCCAGGCACTCCTGTCTTCCACTGCCTCCCGCAGTTTGGTCAAACTCATGCTGGTAGCTTCGAGAACACTGTCCCACCATCTCGTCCTCTGTCGTCCCCTTCTCCTTGTGCTCTCCATCTTTCCCGACATCAGGGTCTTTTGCAGGGAGTCTTCTCTTCTCATGAGGTGGCCAAAGTCTTGGAGCCTCAGCTTCAGGATCTGTCCTTCCAGTGAGCACTCAGGGCTGATTTCCTTCAGAATGGAGAGGTTTGATCTTCTTGCAGTCCATGGGACTCTCAAGAGTCTCCTCCAGCACCAGAATTCAAAAGCATCCATTCTTCGGCCATCAGCCTTCTTTATGGTCCAGCTCTCACTTCCATACATCACTACTGGGAAAACCATATATATATTTAAAATCCCTGAGCTCCTTTTATTCTAGAAAGTAGTTCATAAAATTATACCCGACACAGAGGAAGTGTTTAGAGAAAAGTTTCTCCTCCGTCTCTCGCAACACCAGAACATGCAGACAGCCGGCAAAGCTGAATGTTGGAAGGTTCAGGGCAGATAAACGGAAGGATGTGCTTATTTGAGCAGCGCGTGGTTAGAACTACGGAACTCCCTGCCTCAGGAGAGGACGGAGCGATGGCCACCAACCTGGGTGGCTTTAAAAGAGCAGTGCAGGAATTTGTGGAGGAAAACGGTTTCCAGCCACAATGGCTATGCTTTGGCACCATCTGAACACCAAATGCATTTGAACACCAATTGCTGGCAACCACAGGAGGGCTCGGGGCAGGGCCGGATTTTGATGAAGAGAGGCCCTTGGCTACTCCACTTGTGAGGCCCCTCCCAACCCCCCACCCTCACGACTAGAAGAAAATGGAAGAGTGTTATTGTTATGTACTGAAGTTCTCACCCTGGGCCAGCAGGGGGATACTGTAGATAGTTTTCACTCAGGTCCACGTATGCAAATAAGGGATCGAAAGTGACATTCAGTGATTGGATAGTTACAGAAAGTTGTTACAGTTACGTTGTACTGGAGCTCTGTATAAGCAGGCTGGCTGAACCCTTCAGTTCTGTTCTGACCTGTGAATAAACAAGAGCTGTTTGGAGAATCACTGTGTCATCTGATATGTTCACCCACAACTTATCAGTTATAAACAAAATTGAGTGAAGCCAAGGATGACAACAGATATTTAAAATTCTGCAATTCCCAATTTCTCCTCTAAAGGACATCGGACAACTTCATCAAAATTTGTTTGTCTTAAGTTTGTCACTTTCACTGTACAGTGGTACCTTGGTTTGCAACCATTTTGGATTACAACCACGTCAAACCTGGAAGTGTGTGTCCCTTTTTTTGGATTACAACCCTCTTTTTTGGATTAAAACCCTGATTTTTTTTTTTTTAGGCCCCATTGGCGAAAGCGCGCCTTGGGTTACAACCTGTTTTGGTTTACAACTGGACCTCCGGAACGGATTATGGTTGTAAACCAAGGTACCACTGTACACAATGCTCAGTGCAGACAACCTCTCTTGAGACATCGTGGCGCTTAATTCATTTTTTATTCGTTTGAGTCTTGAAAAACTCCTCTCTCCTGAGCAGTTGGTGACCATAAAGCTAAGAAACAGCCGCAACATTGCTTCCACATTAGGAAAGGCCATCTGAATTTTCCCCTTGTATATCATTTGATAAAGTTCTGTAGGAGACAGAGAGTGCTTTGCTGTGAGCCTATGGCTTTGTCTCACGTACAGGTGAAAGTGCAAAAGTTCATCAATAAGTTTCACGTCCATATCTTCTGGGTCTGCTTCCATCAACAGTTCAACACCATGCTGAATTTCTTGCTTAGATGCTATCGGAATAGCAAGAAAGGAAAAACAATTGTGCAACATCACTGTACACAGCACTTCTTTTTCAATTGGCTTCACGTGCATCTAATATAGGAATAAAGGATTTTATCCTAAACTTATCTCTTGAAGAAAGTGCATCTAAGGCCCTAGGCTTCAGCCTACTTAAAGGTAAAGGGACCCCTGACCGTTAGGTCCAGTCGTGACCAACTCTGGGGTTGCAGCACTCATCTTGCTTTACTGGCTGAGGGAGCCAGTGTACAGCTTCCGGGTCATGTGGCAGCATGACTAAGCCGCTTCTGGCGAACCAGAGCAGCGCACGGAAGCGCCGTTTACCTTCCTGCCGGAGCGGTACCTATTTATCTACTTGCACTTTGACGTGCTTTCGAACTGCTTGGTTGGCAGGAGCAGGGACCGAGCAACGGGAGCTCACCCCGTCACAGGGGTTCGAACCGCCAACCTTCTGATCGGCAAGTCCTAGGCTCTGTGGTTTAACCCACAGCGCCACCCGCGTCCCTTCAGCCTACTTAGCCTATACAGAAATCCTAGCACTGCTTGCGGGTTTCCCTTTTGGGGTATCCTGCAGGGACAGGATCCTGGACTAGATGGGCCCGATCCACCAGGTTCGACTTTTCTTTTTAAGGCTGCATACGCACAAGCAGAATAGCCTCCGCTATTCAGAAGGGGCGTGGGGTTCTCCTCTGCAGATCAATCCTCTTCATGCTTTTCTGGGGTCAGCAAGGTCTCTGCCAAGTGGGAACGTTAACCCAGATGAAGAGCCTTAATCTGTCATAGCGAATAGCCACCCATGACTGTGAAGCCTTTGCCTGAAGCTGATTTGCACTGAAAGCCATAACCCCATCTTAGGACAACGGATTCATTGAGTCAATTGTGCCTCGAATAATATTCCCTTTGTTTGCTCTGAGTCTACAGCCTGTCCGTTTCTTTGGGTGACATTTAGCATTTAGAGAACGAAAGTATTTTAACATTTTGCTGAAAGCCGCCCAGAGTGGCTGGGGAAACCCAGCCAGATGGACAGGGTATAAATAAATCATCATCATCATCATCATCATCATCATAGACTTTCCTCCACTGGAGCAACAAAGCGAGAGCATATCTGAGCTTGCACCAAGTGCTGTTCCCTATTACTTAGAGCTTCCTGCTCTAAAGCCACAGAGTCTGGGTTCAAGACTGTACCCCTCCGCTTCATCTAGCATTTCTTATATTTTAAAAGTTGCCCCCCGTCCCACAAATATGTTCCCAAGGAGGCCTACAATAAAAGATTTAATAAAATAGAATATTACAATACTTTAAACCACAACAGACTGGAAACAGCTCCCTCCAAAATTGGATTCTGGCGAAAAACGGCCTTATAAAATACTATTTCACAATAGTACAATTACACGGACACCTTCTCAGCTTACAAGACTGTTGTTTCATGCAGAAGAATATTCCAAACTGGGGAGAAGGAGCAACTTGACAGCATTTTTCTGCAAGGGCAATTGCATTACAGGAAGCAGAGGCAAAGTTGCAATCCCTGCCTTCCTCCCCCCCCCCCCCAGGTGTGTGGCAGGTAAAACTCACCTGTTACGGCCCTTTCTATTTCTGTGCTAGGAGAAAGGGCTGCACCACTAGCTCATGATCAGTGATGTGGGATTTCTTGAAAACTCTGAATTGTATTCCCCCCATAAAATGTTCCTATGCAAATCACAAAAATTGTCTGGTGCGCTAGAGAGCGGCTTAATCTAGCGTTGTATTTAGTAAACAAAGCCAAAAAAAAATAAATGCTGAAACTGCCAAGTTTTTGCCTATTTGCAATTGGCAGCTGTTTGTGGTTACCAGTGTACTTGCGAAACAGAAAACAAAGCGTTGGGAAATCTTCAACTCCTCATTGCTGTTCCAAATACAAGGAACTGCTGGGGGGGGGGGACAGAGTAGCAAACCTGTTGTAATAAATAATCCATCATAAAAGATACTGCATCACATTCTTCATTAAATTATCTTTCCGTTGATATATAATTTTATGGTATTGCTCCAAAAAAAGTGGTGTTATGAGCCATGATTGCCAAAACAAGATTACACCTGATTGGCTCTCTAAACTCTCCTTTTTCTGGTTATTTGGCTATAACGTTTGATAGGATACAGATAGCTGAACAAACTTTGTTGCATTACACTCTTCATTAAATTATCTTTCCACTGATATATCATTTGATGGTATTACTCCAAAAGAAAGTGGCGTTATGAGCCATCAAACGTCGGAAATACACTTTCTCCAAAAGGGTTTCCACAATTTTGGCCAATGGGTGTAGGTCTTAAAAGGACAGTGCTTTGGCCTTAAATGCAGTGCGTAGCAGAATTGTGGAACTCCCTGCTACAGCTTTGAAAGAGGATGAGACAAATTCCTGGAGGAGGAGAGAGCTATGGCTGGCAACTAGCCAACATGCCTATGTTCTCTGCAGTCGCTTCTGAATATCAATTGCTGTGTTACGGTAAAATCTGGGTGCGAGGCTGCTCTGCCACCCAGCTCATCGGACTAAGTCCGCGGGTCCCTGCGGAGGAAAATGAGCTCAGCCGGAGACAGGAGCAAGATGCAGAAGATCCAAGTTTATTGCGCAACAGGTTCAAGGCGAGATTGAACCCCGAGGAAGGGGTGACATGAACTTTTAAAACTTCCCTCCATGTCCCAGGATACAGTGCAAAATACATCCCGGTTACATCATGAATACATTAAGGAGAGGTTGGGTTACACAGGATTAACATATGGAGGAAGGAGGGGGGAATATGCAGAGCTGGAGATATGCGCAGATAAGTACATCCTGAGTACCGGTGATGGTCCAGGTATGCATAGTCTGCCACCTGGCACTGCCCGGAGGAAAGGCTTGGCAGAGTGATTTGACGGGATTAGGGTCTTCCTGTGTGTACGTGACACCTCGCTTGAGGGATTATGGTGGACAGTGAAGGTGTCATGGAGTCCTAGGGAAATTAAGCAGATTGGCATCAAAAGCAAGAAAATTGGTGCTACGGTTGATTTTCTATGGATTTTTATAGATTTTGGTCCTCTGCAGGAGCGAGCGCATGGTTCTGATTGGGTAGAACATTCCCATTCAAGAGATACAAAACATTAGTACACACGGTTTACCAATGGAAACAATGGGCGTAGGGAAGGGAGAAAGGCACTTTTATTTATGGGGCTTGGGGTTAAATGTGGTGCTGGTGTAACAGTGTGGGGGCTGAGGGGTCCATGTAGGGCCGGGTGCCCTTGAGGTCATCGTCTCGGACCCTCTGGTGACCGGCAGAAGGGGTGAAGAAGACATGCCCCCCCTTCCGTATCAGCTGGAAGCCACAAGAAGGGAGAGCGACTCCTGTGTTCAGGTCCTGCACTGGACTTTATCAACGACTTGGATGATGGACTCAAGGGCATCCTGATCAAATTTGCAGATGACACCAAACTGGGAGGGGTGGCTAACACCCCAGAGGACAGGATCACACTTCAAAACGACCTTGACAGATTAGAGAACTGGGCCAAAACAAACAAGATGAATTTTAACAGGGAGAAATGTAAAGTATTGCACTTGGGCAAAAAAAATGAGAGGCACAAATACAAGATGGGGGACACCTGGCTTGAGAGCAGTACATGTGAAAAGGATCTAGGAGTCTTGGTTGACCACAAACTTGACATGAGCCAACAGTGTGACGCGGCAGCTAAAAAAGCCAATGCAATTCTGGGCTGCATCAATAGGAGTATAGCATCTAGATCAAGGGAAGTAATAGTGCCACTGTATTCTGCTCTGGTCAGACCTCACCTGGAGTACTGTGTCCAGTTCTGGGCACCACAATTCAAGAAGGACACTGACCAACTGGAACGTGTCCAGAGGAGGGCAACCAAAATGGTCAAAGGCCTGGAAACGATGCCTTATGAGGAACGGCTAAGGGAGCTGGGCATGTTTAGCCTGGAGAAGAGGAGGTTAAGGGGTGATATGATAGCCATGTTCAAAGATATAAAAGGATGTCACATAGAGGAGGGAGAAAGGTTGTTTTCTGCTGCTCCAGAGAAGCGGACACGGAGCAATGGATCCAAACTACAAGAAAGAAGATTCCACCTAAACATTAGGAAGAACTTCCTGACAGTAAGAGCTGTTTGACAGTGGAATTTGCTGCCAAGGAGTGTGGTGGAGTCTCCTACTTTGGAGGTCTTTAAGCAGAGGCTTGACAATCATATGTCAGGAGTGCTCTGATGTTGTTTCCTGCTTGGCAGCGGGTTGGACTCGATGTCTCTTGTGGTCTCTTCCAACTCTATGATTCTATGATTCTATGGACTGATCCAGCAGGCTCTTATGTTCTTAAATCAGCCTTCACCAAACTGGTGCCTGCCATGTTTTGGACTACAAAACCCATCAGAGCCAGGGAGTTGGACTGCGCTCGCTCAGGATGATGGGAATTGTAGTCCAAAACGCGGAGGACGCCGTTTTCATGTGCTTTGAAATCATACTTTAATTGGAAAAAATATTTGGCGGGGGAAAGGGCGGGCAGGGAGGAGAAAAGCAACCCTCTGTAAGTTTACTTTTAACAGAACAATAACCAACATTGCAGTACAGTGGATGCTCGGGTTGCGAGCATGATCTGTGTGGGAAGCATGTTCGCAACCCGCAGCGTCCACAACCCGCAGTGCCACGTCTGCACACACGCGGGTTGCGATTCGGCGCTTCTGCACAAGCGCCAAAACCCAGAAGTAACCCGTTCCAGTACTTCCGGGTAAGGCACAGCGCGCAACCTGAAATGGCGCAACCCGAAGCGTCTGTAACCCGAGGTATGACTGTATATCCATCTTAGTTTACAAGACAGTATACGCCGTCCAAATGTCTGAAAAGGTGTCCCAGTGAAAGCGCTGTTTATAGAAAGTGCGTTAAGGTCTTTATGCTGCTGCGTAATAGATACAGTGGTACCTCGAGTTAAGTACATAATTCGTTCCGGAGGTCCATTTTTAACCTGAAACTGTTCATAACCTGAAGCACCACTTTAGCTAATGGGGCCTCCTGCTGCCGCTGCGCCACCAGAGCACGATTTCTGTTCTCATCCTGAAGCAAAGTTCTTAACCCGAGGTACTATTTCTGGGTAAGCAGAGTCCGTAACCTGAAGCGTATGTAACTTGAAGCGTATGTAACCTGAGGTACCACTGTACTGGGTATTTTATCCTCCCAAGCTCGAAGTAGCGACCATAAGGGCTTGGGAAAATCCATTTTTGTCCTTCGCGGATGCCGGGATGGCAAACCCTGCCTGCGACGAAAGTACATGCTGTTGCTCTTATAATCCCGGGGGCCTTGTGTGCTCTCACTGCGGGCCAGGGAAGGCTCTGGCATCTTGGAAAAAGGAGGGTCAGAGACGTCCTTGAGCAGCTCAGCTTGGCCTAAGCTCTTTACCTTGCTTCCTACGACAAATACTAGCTCATCCCCCTGGCCCCCAGAGCGTCTCCCCCATCAGACCCTCAAAGTTCGGAGCAGAACGGAGAGGTCTTTGACTCTGGCTGACTGACACTCTGGCCCCGAAGTCTCTCACGGTGGGGCCCCCCAAGAAGACCACTATAGACGGAGAAACCCCAGGAAGGTCCCGTGGGCGGTCAGGTCAAAGGATGCGTTGAAACGAGGGATGCGGAGATTCAACTGGTCTCCAGGCTGCAGGTGGAAAACCCCTAAGAGGAGGAGGAAGAGAAGGGTCAGGCAGAGACACAGTGGGGCGGAAACCCCTTCCTCTCAAAGGCCTCTCGTTCCCCTGGCAGCGGCTCCTGACAGGGCCTCATCCTGCTGAATTTGACGCTAGCAAATTGTCTTGCAGGATTGGTAGGAATAGGGGCTTTGGAGTATTTCAATTTCAGTAATAATAATAATAATATTTGTACCCCACCTCATATACTAGGTTGCCCCATATATACTGTATATGGGAACTAAAAATAAAGTCTGTACAGTGGTACCTCGGGTTAAGTACTTAATTTGTTCCGGAGGTCTGTTCTTAACCTGAAACTGTTCTTAACCTGAAGCACCACTTTAGCTAATGGGGCCTCCTGCTGCTGCCGCGCCGCCAGAGCACGATTTCTGTTCTTATCCTGAAGCACTATTTCTGGATTAGCGGATTATTATTTGTACCCCGCCCATCTGGCTGTGTTTCCCCAGCCACTCTGGGCGGCTTCCAACAAAGATTAGAAATACATTAAAATGTCACACATTAAAAACTTCCCTGAACAGGGCTGCCTTCAGATGTCTTCTAAATGTCAAGTACGGTAGTTGTTTATCTCTTTGACATCTGACGGCAGGGCGTTCCACAGGGCGGGGGCCACCACCGAGAAGGCCCCTGTAGCTTTGCTTCTCGCAGCGAGGGAACCGCCAGAAGGCCCCCGGAGCTGGACCTCAGTGTCCGGGCAGAACGATGGGGGTGGAGACGCTCCTTCAGGTCTACTGGGCTGCTTAAGGGCTTTAAATGTCAGCACCAACACTTTGAATTGTGCTTGGAAACGTCCTGGGAGCCAGGACCGGTGTTATATGGTCTCGGCAGCCACTCCCAGTCACCAGTCTAGCTGCCGCATTCTGGATTAGTTGTAGTTTCCGGGTCACCTTCAAAGGTAGCCCCACATAGAGCGCATGGCAGTAGTCCAAGCAGGAGATAACCAGAGCATGCACCAGTCCGCGGGCAGTAGGTGTTATTGAGCGTCATTAATTCCCATGGAATATACAAAAGTTGGCCCTGCTTCCCACCCCATCCCCAGTCTGGCCTTTGACAGCTAACTTGCCGAGGTTCAACAGGTCAAGCTCCGGCCCAGCAGGAAGATGCCGGGTGGGGTTTCTGCCCAGGAGAGAGGGGGCAACTTGAAACCGTTCAACGCCAACACCCCATGTATCCTCAGCAAATCCCACTCCCCTTTGTTATAAGAACTCTAAGGTCTCAAATATAAATTAAATGTTCATAAATGTACGAGGCAAACACATACATAAGTATATAAACCATGTGTCTGAAATAGTATCAGAGAGCAATCCTGAAGCCATTTTGACTCTCCCAATGACCTCAAATATTCCTCCGCAGTAAGGGAGGCAAATGGGGAAAGCCTTCCCTTTGTCTTTTTGGCTCACAAATCCTGTCTTAAGGGCATATTTGTGTATGAATAGGGTGAGCCTGTGACCTGGATTCAGGAGCTAAAGTTTTAACTGTCACAAAAGAATGGCCAGGCTGCCCATGTAAAGCAATCAGGGTCCATTATCAGGTACCCTGTCAGACAGGATTTCTGCTGAAGACCGCCTCCTTCTGTGATGCATATATGATGTTTTGTGGGGTGGTCTTGGGCTACAGGGTGGGCAATTTCTAGAGTCTATATAAGTGCTTGCACACCATTGTTCGGGGTCCCTGCTGCCTCCTGCGTGTGGTGAGTGGGGACCCCTTTGCAACAGTTAAAAAAGATCAGGCTTACTAGCCGCTTTGCTTCCCAATATACTCTGGTTGGCCTCTGTTATTTCCTCCTACCAATAGGAGGGCTCTGAAATACCCCATAAATGAAAGGGAGCAGTTTTTCCCCTATAACAATGTTCTTGAGTACCATAAAGCCCTGTGGAATACACAAAGGTTGCCCCCCCCCCTGTCCCCAGTCTGGCCTTTGACAGCTGACTGACTTGCTGAGGTTCAACAGGTGAAGCCCCAGAAAATGACGCCAACACCCCAACCCAAATCCCGCTCCCCTTTCAAGGGAACCCAGGAGTCCTGGAGAGCAGCTCTCCCTCCCGCCAGCCAGGTCTGATTCTCCTCTCACCTCCACTATAGCAGCTGTTGAAGGCCTTTTCTGGGTTTGGAGGCATGCTCTGGACGCAGCGGAACAGGATTTGGCCGGGCTTGCCGGGAGCTTTCCGCCACAGCACCTGCCCCATAGTAAAGGTGGGGTCATGGAACAGCACCTAGGGGGAAGAAAAGGGGTGTGTGGGTCGGTTTCGCTGGCCCAGCGGCGAAGGAGGGCAAAAGGCAGCGGGGTGTAATCCGGACACTTCCTGAAGGGTGCTCAACATCGCTCTCCCCACACACAAATCTTTCCCGCAGCATCTGTGTGGTGCTGTGGGCCAAATTTCTTCCCATCACACATATATTTACAAATAAAGCTGTGTTCGGTGGATGAAAGGACATATGATTTTTGACACGATTGAGAATTGCATAGCCAGTGAAGGAGAACTTTAAAGTGTTCAAAAGGCGGAAAATACGAAAACAATGAGAAGAGGCACGACTGAAGATTTGGAGATATGCTCCAGAGGTCCAGACTATCAGGAGCCCAGAAAAATTAATAATTACAATTTGGACTTTTAAAATTTTAGTTTCTTGTTTTTCATTGGATTATGATGTGGATATGTTGATTGGCTGTTTTTACTGGAAAATCAATAAAAATTGTTTTTTTAAAAAATGTCTTCCCATCACATGTGTACAATTTTTATCCAGTTTTCAGAAGGACAGAAGGGCATTACGATATACAGTGTCGAAAGCCTTCGTCAGGTCAATTAACGCCATACACAGGGGTTGGTTTTGCTCTCTGCATTTTTCTTGAAGCTGTCGAGTGGTGAAAATCATGTCATTGTGAAAACCGTGTTTATGACTGGCAGAATCCGAGACCAGGGAGAAGAGTTGGTGAAAGAAGACTTGAAGAAATTTAAAGACTATTTACAGAAATATTGTAAAATTAATGAATGTTAGAAGGATGTTGGAAAGAAACTAAGGGGTTTCCAGCTGTAATGCTTTAGGAGATACGGGAAAAAAAGGTTTATAAATGGGTAAAAGCTTAATGGTAAGGATTTGCTAACAAAATTGAAGTGGAATACAAAGAAGGGAGGTATGAGGAGGTCTGGGGAAATAAGCGTAAGGAAGATATGTTATGGAAAACTATTTGTTTTTTAATTGTTTTTATGTTGTATTTTGTTTCTTGTTTTTTCATTTTCATTGTTATATTTTAAAAACTTTAATAAATATCTTTTTTTAAAAAAAAGAAAACCGTGTTTATGGAAGACAATCTTACTCAGCTACGAGTGATCGCCAAAGAAGAAGAAAAAGACAAATTTTATCAATTTCCTTATCGATTTCATTTATAGAACACCTTCATCTTCCAAGGTGGGGTACCTGGTTCTCCTCCCACCCACCCCCAGTTCCCCCCCACAACAACGCTTGCGAGGAAGGTTGGGCTAACACAGTGCTTTCCAAATCTGTGTGTCGCATGGACTGCAAGAAGATCCAACCTCTCCATTCTGAAGGAAATCAGCCCTGAGTGCTCACTGGAAGGACAGATCCTGAGGCTGAGGCTCCAAGACTTTGGCCACCTCAGGAGAAGAGAAGACTCCCTGGAAAAGACCCTGATGTTGGGAAAGATGGAGGGCACAAGGAGAAGGGGACGACAGAGGACGAGATGGTGGGACAGTGTTCTCGAAGCTACCAGCATGAGTCTGACCAAACTGTGGCAGTGGAAGACAGGAGTGCCTGGCGTGCTCTGGTCCAGGGGGTCACGAAGAGGCGGACACGACAGTGGCGTAGCGTGGGGGGTGCCAGGGGGGCCGGCCGCACCGGGCGCAACATCTGAGGGGGGGGCGCACTTGCTGCCTCCGGAGTCGCCGAAGAGCCTCGGGCGCAGGCTGTAGTGGAGCCGCATGTCTCGCGGAACCGACAAGCTGTGCGCGCGTCCGGGCTGAAGGCGCCCGGCAGGCAGCGGCTCTCAGCGCTCGCCGCGGAGGACGCGCCAGGCAGCCCCTCCTCACAGCCCCGCCTCTGCCGGTGCTGCTGCAGCTGCTGGGCCGTTGCATTTTCCTCGCCTCTCTGCCCCCCTCCTCCTCCGGGAAAGCGGCGTCGTTTGGGCGGCAGCGCCAGCGGCAACTCGCAGGTTAGGGGTTGGGGGGTGCAAATTACTTGCCTTGCCCCGGGTTAGGGGGCGCAAATTACTTGCGTTGCCCCGGGTGCTGACAACTCACGCTACGCCGCTGGGACACGACTAAACGACTAAACAACAACAAAGAATTGGCAACTGGCCCAAGACCACCCAGGAAGCTTCATGGCTACGCAGGGATCCGAACCCTGCTCCTGGTCTAAACTGACTGGATGGCAGCGACTCTCCAGGGTGGCAGCTCAGTCAGTAGATAGCTCAGTCCTTAGGGTTTGAGACTCTGAATCTCAAGGTCGTGGGTTTGAATCCCACATTGGGCAAAATATTCCTGCAAGGCACGTGGTTGGACTGGATGACGCTCGTGGTCCTTTCCAATGTTGCAAGTCTACGATTCTATGAAATGCCACCGGGGCCTGAAATGATGGTTCGGTCACTGAGCTACGTACCACAGCCCAGTAGAAGAGGGTGCATTTGTGTGATGAGGCCTCCTCCTTCCCAGCCCTACCTAATCCGGGTGGCCCCCACCACTGGCAAACTAGGGTCAGGATCCTGCCCTGCCCTCTTACCTGGCTGTAAACGAAATAAAGCCCCATGTGCCTCACCACCACGTCCCGTCCGCTGAGCTCCAGGGCTCGGCCTTGCTGGAGGAAAGGCTCCCACCATATTTCTGTGGCAAATCCATCTTCTAAAATGCGGGCGACAGGGAAAAGATTATTACCCTGCCATCCCATTTAAAACTCACCCGTGGCAGTCCATCCCCCCCCCCAAATGAGTTGCCAACCTTTTGTTTTCCTTTACGCACGACTCCTGGGTCGCTTCCCAAGCCACGCAGACATTCAAAGGGTAAAGCTTTCCCCATAAACTAAATCTTTGAGTTAACACAAGCGCACCACCCCTTCTTTTCCAAGTGGGGCACTACCCCTGTCTGGTCGTTCCCTTGCCCCATCCTCTGAAATTAGGTTGGGGGGGGAAATGGGGGTTGGTTTTTATAGCCCATCTCTCCATCAAGGAGATCCCCTGTTCGTTGTCAATAGCTGGAGGCAGGAACTAGTAAAATATGAGGCATATTTTTGTTTTCTGTTGCAACAGAGTCTCCCCCCCCCTCTTTGCAAGGAGGTGAGGACCCAGAATGTTATGTACTGAAGTTCTCACCCTGGGCCAGCAGGGGGATACTGTAGATAGTTATGCAAATGAAGGATCGAAAGTGACGTTCAGTGATTGGATAGTTTGTATGCAAATGAAGGATCGAAAGTGACGTTCAGTGATTGGATAGTTTTAGAAAGTTGCTACAGTTACGTTGTTCTGTTCTGGCCTTTGAATAAACAAGAGCTTCTTTGAAGAATCGCTGTGTCGTCTGATATGTTCGCCCACAACTTAACACAGAACAAAAGCTGTGTAACCACCTTTAAAAGCTTCAGAAATTGCCCCAACCCCTTAGCCAAAGATCACAGAAAAAGCATCATTATGTCACAGAAAAGAAACGGTCTACAACAATAAATTTGAGAGATACTTGATCATGAGTGCCGATTGCTTTATCCTGGCCATTCTTTTGAAAAGGTAAATAAGTATTTCTCGACAGACCTACCCCATTCATCTATTTACACAGGATTTGAAGGGTTTTGCAAGTGAAAAGGACTATTGGGAAAGCTTCCCCCTCCACACAAAATACCGTATTTTTCGCTCCATAAGATACACTTTTTTCTTCCTAAAAAGTAAGGGGAAATGTCTGCACGTCTTATGGAGCAAATGTGTGGTCCCTGGAGCTGAATTGCCCAGGGGCGAAAAGCAGATCATGTTTTGTTTTGTTTTTAGAAAGAGGGAGGGGGGTGTTGAAAGGAAGCCGCTGATCGGCAAGTGATTGGGAGCGAGATAAGGGACTCTAGCAATAAAGGAGGCTGCCTGGGAGGGGGGAGGTAAAGATAGCGAACTTGCAAGGAGAGGAGACAGGAAGAATAGAGCAACAAGGAGAGAAATTGGAAGAAAAGGAGGAACAGACACTAAGGCAAACAAGAGGGAAGGGAGTGTTGAAAGGAAGCCTCTGATCAGTAAGATATTTAACAATACTTTCCACCATGTTACGCTAACTCGCCTGTAATTTGCCCCTCGATCTTTTTTTAGGGAAGCTTTTAATATCTGAAGGACTATTGTATTTTAATATTTTGTTGGAAGCTGCCCGGAGTGGCTGGGGAAACCCAGCCAGATGGGCAGGGTATAAATAGATTATCTATTATTATTATTATTATTATTATTATTATTATTATTATTAATTTGGTGTTATATTAGCTACTTCCAGCTAATATAATCTGCAGGCTAATCTGAGGGAAAAGTTACATATTTTTTGTTAGAAGATCAGCAATTTCATGTTTGAGGTCTTTTGAGAGTTATTGCCACCCAAACCCAATAATTTGACAGTTTTTATTTTGTCTGTTCCACCAGGAACTTCATCTCTTGCCACCACTATCTTTTGCAGCGCCTCTGTGCAGGATTTATACGAGACTATCCGTACATTATTCAGATTTATTAATTGTTCTGTGATGCCACGTGAATGCCATTTAGAGAGCAACTCTTGCGCGAGGCTCAAACAAAAATGGCATGAAAAGTTAAAGGAATTTCAGCATGTGTTGGTCGTAAATGAAGCAGCCAGTCCACCCCAAATCTTTTGCAGGCTCAAAGAGTCTTGGAATCGGAACAGCGCACAAGCACAAAACGATCACGATTGCAACAAATAAGAAACCTGGAAGGAGAATTGCAGCAGCTGAGCCAGGAAATAATTATAAACAACGGATCAGTGTTTTTTGAACTGCGAGACTAAAGGGTGATGGTGATAGAGAATGCATTTTCGGGGGATTTTAAAAGTTAAGGATGGCGGCTTTCTGCAGTCTCGTGTCGTTAAAAGAAAACGCGAGAGGAAGGAATTAGAGAGGACTGCACGTTTTTATACTGTGATAAGAATTTTAAAGTCTTAGATATATAATAAATGTTCATAAATGTACCAACCAAGCACGTACATAGATCAGCACAGGAAGGCCAACCTGGAACCATTTTTGACTCCCAAACTGACCAAATGTTTTCTCTGCAAGGTCAAACTGGAAAAGCCTCCCCATTGCCTTTTCCTTCACAAATCCTGTCTTAAGGGTATGTCTGTCTGTGTTTGAATAGGGTGAGCCTGTGACCTGGCTCAGGAACTAAGTATTTATCATTACAAAAGACTGGCCAGGCTCCCCAGGGTATCCAATCAAGTGAACATTAATAGGTAATCTGTCAGACGAGATAAACAACGCACTCAGATTTCTGCTGTAGACCGCCTCTTCTGTGATGTATGTATGATGTATGGAGGGGTGGTCTGGAGCGACAGGGCGGGCAATTTAAAGTGTCTATATAAGGCCTTGCGCATCATTGTTCGAGGTCCTCCTACTTTCCTGCGTGTGAGGGGAGCATCATGTTGCAACAGTTTAATAAAGATCAGGCTTATGAGCTGCTTTGCTTCTCCATATTCTCTGGTTGGCCTCTGTTATTTTCTCCTACCAATAGGGAACCCACGTAAGGACTCTGTATGGGCTCTTGGATACCCCATAAGGGAAAAAGGGCAGACAATACACAGAACAACCAGAAGACACACATTCCACACAAATCTTAACAACAGTCAGAAGATTGAATGACAAAGCCACACACAGATCCATGGAAGAGAGAGACCAAAACTCACCACTGTTGGAATGTCGGAGGGGAGCTAAATGCAGGACGGACTGCTTTCCTGGAAGGTAATAATAATAATAATAATAATAATAATAATAATAATAATAATAAACATTTTTACTATTTATATGCCGCCCATCTGACTGGATTTCCCCAGCCATTCCAGGCAGCTTCCAGCAAACTTTAAAAACACAATAAAGCATCAAAAATTAAAACCTTCTCTGTACAAGGCTGCCTTCAAATGTCTACAGAAGGTCTATTTATTTATCTCCTTGACATCTGACAGGAGGGCGCCACCACCGAGAGGGCCCTCTGCCTGGTTCCCCGTAACTTCACTTCCCGCAGGGAGGGAACCGCCAGAAGGCCCTCGGAGCTGGACCTCAGTGTCCGGGCAGAACGATGGAGGCGGAGACACTCTTTCAGGTATACAGGGCAAAATGTACACACCGCTTGATTGTAAGGAAAAATAACCACATATGTTGAAGTGGTTTATGAAAAGATTGCAACCGTGCTTTAAAGGACACAGAAGTCATAATGCTAAAATAGATTAAAATCACCTCCGCCTTCTAAGCATCTGGGCAAGCTTATCTAGATGATGAATGTTTTTAGCACGTTTGATGTTCTCTCTCTGCTCAGCCATGTCTCCTCAGGAGGGAGCTCTGGATTATTTAAATACGGTATCACTTTCACTTCCCCTCCAACTTCACTTGTGCTTCCTCTCCAGCCTTCCTCTCCTTGCTCTGTGGGGCTGAAAACAAGAAACAGGAAGGCGGAGACCCGGCTTGGCCACCTGTCTAGCCAGCTGTGACCCTCACTGTGTTGTTGCGCACAGGTGTCTGTAAAGCTGGGAGAGTGCGCCCAAATATAGAATAAATATTCATCAAATATAGAGTAAATATTCATCAATGCACACATATCTAAATATACGAACCATGTGTCTGAAAGAGTAAAAGGTAAAGGTACCCCTGCCCGTACGGGCCAGTCGTGACCGACTCTGGGGTTGCGTGCTCATCTCGCTTAAGAGGCCGGGAGCCAGCGCTGTCCGGAGACACTTCCAGGTCACGTGGCCAGCGTGACGAAGCTGCTCTGGCGAGCCAGCACCAGCGCAGCACACGGAAACGCCGTTTACCTTCCCGCTATAAAGGGGTACCTATTTATCTACTTGCAGTTAGGGGTGCTTTCGAACTGCTAGGTGGGCAGGAGCTGGGACCAAACGACGGGAGCTCACCCCATCACGGGGATTCGAACCGCTGACCATACGACCGGCAAGTCCTAGGCACTGAGGTTTTACCCACAGCGCCACCCGCGTCCCTTGTCTGAAAGAGTACAGGAGAGCAATCCTGAAGCCATTTGGACTCTCCCAAATTGAACTCAAATATTCCTCTGCGGTAAGGGGGGCAAATGGGGAAAGCCTTCCCATTGCCTTTTCGCTTGCAAATCCTGTCTGAAGGACGCATTCGTGTATGAATAGGGTGAGCCTGTGACCTGGACTCAGGAACCAAAGTATTAACCATCACAAAACAAGGGCCAAATCTCACAATGGCCTACTTACTGCGGGGACGTGGGGAGTCCTGGGGGGTTCTCCCAGTATCCCTTCTCCTCCTCCTCCTCCTTTCCAGATGTGTGGGAGACCTCTCCGGAAGATCTCCAGGACTCTGAAACCAAACCGGAGAGGAATGGCGTTAACTTGGGTGTTTGGCTTAAAAAGAGTGCTGTTTTGCCTTCAACCATCCTGTCAGTTCCCACGGCCGTGTCCTTTTCGGTGTGGTTGTGTTCAGGTGAGGAGCAAGTGCAAAGAGGGGAGTAGCAATGGGTACCACCCACCGAAATGTCACCACAATAAGGACCTCTAGGTCTGACATGACATCGCCAGATTTGACTGGCTGCCTCCAGGGGGGCAGGCTTCAGTCTCCAGGTGTGTGGTGCTAATAATAATAATAATAATAATAATAATAATCAGAGACATCACCTTGCCAACAAAGGTCTGTACAGTGGTACCTCGTGTTACATATGCTTCAGGTTACATATGCTTAAAGTTACAGACTCCACTAACCCAGAAATAGTACCTCAGGTTAAGAACTTTGCTTCAGGATGAGAACAGAAATCGTGCTCCGGCGGCACGGCGGCAGCAGGAGGCCCCATTAGTTAAAGTGGTGCTTCAGGTTAAGAACTGACCTCCGGAACGAATTAAGTACGTAACCAGAGGTACCACTGTATAGTTGATTTTCCCAGTAGTGATGTATGGAAGTGAGAGCTGGACCATAAAGAAGGCAGATCGCTGAAGAAGGGATGCTTTTGAATTCTGGTGCTGGAGGAGACTCTGGAGAGTCCCATGGACTGCAAGAAGATCCAACCTCTCCATTCTGAAGGAAATCAGCCCTGAGTGCTCACTGGAAGGACAGATCCTGAAGCTGAGGCTCCAAGACTTTGGCCACCTCATGAGAAGAGAAGACTCCCTGGAAAAGACCCTGATGTTGGGAAAGATGGAGGGCACAAGGAGAAGGGGACGACAGAGGACGAGATGGTGGGATAGTGTTCTTGAAGTGACCAGCATGAGTTTGACCAAACTGCGGGAGGCAGTGGAAGACAGGAGGGCCTGGCGTGCTCTGGTCCAGGGGGGTCACAAAGAGTCGGACACCACTAAACGACTAAAGAACAACAACAACATGCACACATCTTGCAAGTTTCAGCCAGGCATGAAATTATACTACAGTCATACCTCATGTTACGTCCGCTTCATGTTATGTTCCGGGTTTTGCTGCTTGCGCATGTGCAGACGCGCAAAACGACGTCATGCGCATGCGCAGACGAGGCGTATCACAACCAGCGCGTGCGCAGACGTGCCGCTGCGGGTTGAGTTCTTTTCATGTTGAGAACAGGCCTCCAGAATGGATCCTGTTTGCAACCAGAGGTACCACTATACAGTGGTACCTCGGTTTACAAACTTAATCTGTTCTGGAAGTCCGTTCTCAAACCGAAACTGTTTTTAAACTGAGGCGCGCTTTCCCTAATGAGGGCTCCAGCTGCCGATGCCCTTCTGTCGTTCGGTTTCCATTCTTAGACCGAGGTAAAGTTCACAAGCCGGGACACTACTTCCGGTTTTGCAGAGTTTGTAAACCAAATAGTGCGTAAACAGGACTGTTCTTAAACCGAGGCACCACTGTACAGACATTCTGGGCAGGTCTGCCCTCCTTCCCAATTAACCTCCATCTCCAGGACCTGCCCTATTGATCAGTTTGGGGCCCTGAAGTTTCAGGGTCTGGGATGCTCCATCCTGACTTGGCGATCCTATTGGCTTTTTTCAGCCGTCTATCCGTTCCCCCCCACAAAAATAAAATAAAATATCCAGGTGAGAGAAGGCAAACCCTTTCTAATTTTAAAACAGGCCTTAAAATCTGGCTTTAAAAAAACCAAACCGTAGCCTTTGTGAGCTAATTAAGTTTTGCAAAAGTGGTTGTTGTCTTTTCCCCAGCTAGATTGTGTGTTTTCTTCTGTAGCATGCCAGTTTTTAAGGGACGCGGGTGGCGCTGTGGGTAAAACCTCAGTGCCTAGGACTTGCCGATCGTATGGTCGGCGGTTCAAATCCCCGCGGCGGGGTGCGCTCCCATCTTTCGGTCCCAGCTCCTGCCCACCTAGCAGTTCGAAAGCACGTCAAAGTGCAAGTAGGTAAATAGGTACCGCCTTAGAGCAGGAAGGTAAACGGCGTTTCCATGTGCTGCGCTGGTGCTGGCTTGCCAGCTGCAGCTTCGTCACGCTGGCCACGTGACCCGGAAGTGTCTGCGGACAGCGCTGGCTCCCGGCCTCTAAAGTGAGATGAGCACACAACCCTAGAGTCGGACACGACTGGCCCTTACGGGCAGGGGTACCTTTACCTTTTTATGCCAGTTTTTACAAAGACACTCTGCGGGGGTCCTCTCCCAATTAACCTCCGTCTCCAGAGGCTGCCCCCCCATGACATCACCAGGGGCAGTTTAGGGACCTGACGTCTCAAGGTCTTGCAACGCTCCTGAACTGGCAACCCTACTCCACACACACGACAAACAGCCCCAACCCCTCCCCACCGCAAAAGCGCCAACATTACTGTTTCCACATCGGCGGTGACTGAGGATGTGTAACATACTGTTTTTTTCATGAAGGGTTTTCCCGCATGAAGAGGAAATCCGGATGATGGTAAATAAAAAGCACAGGCTGGCATCTTGAGAGCAACAAAGGCAAAACGAAAGAAAAACTCTGTGCATGAGCAACACTGATCCCACAATAAGCCTCTGTCTGTCTGCGTCCTTTCTTTCTTCCTTCCCCACAGCAGCAAAACAAGGCTTTTAAAAGCACATTTTAAAAAGCGGCCGCCATGTTTCTAAGAGCAAAAAAAGAGGACACATTTGTCGACTTCTACTTTTAGCTATGGATCGCGACGACGGCTCTCGCCGTGAAAAAGAGGACATTGGCAATCCTAAGTCTGCAGACTCGCTTGAGAGAAGGGTTGCCAGCTTTCTGCCTCGCTTCACTGGCTATGCTCCTGTGCTTTTAGCAGCACAGTTCTCTGACGTGCAAAGGAAAATGGCTTGTGCAATTTTCCCAGGCGTGAAGATGATGGAAAGGCAGGTGAATCGGCTTAATTTCTGCATGTCGGGGTTTGGATAAGAGCGCAGCAGCAGGACCAGTCGGGGGAAGTTGGCAACCTGCTTTAGAGGAGGCACACCTAAGAGCAGTTTCCTGGTCTCAGGATGGAGGGAGAGGCAACCGGGGACTTGTAGCCTTCAGGTTACGGGAACACCTGCTTCCGTCTTCACACAGACAATGTTTTCTGTGTGTGTGTGTTTATTCCCCTTTTTCCAGCGAACTACAGAACAGGAAGTTCAAAAGGGAAGGAGGTAAGATGCGATAAGGGATGGGGTGAGAAGGCAGGCCTACCTCATCTGTACTTTCTGCAACAATATGCATGCTCTCTGAAATTCGGGCCTCTCCAAATTTTGCAGAGCTGTTTGGAATCTTTGCAAAAATGCACCTACTGGGGTAAAGGGTGCGTAAAAACAGGTATAATTTGGTGAGAATCACATGCAAAAATGCATGGAAGAATATTGGGAGAAATTTACACCCCTTTGTCCTGACTTCTCTTGGCACTTGAGGCGTATATTTTTACGACCCACCTTATTTGTGTGATTATTTAAACTGTTTCTAATGTTGTGAGCCGCCCTGGGACCTTAAGGTGAAGGGCAGCTGGTTAATAATAAGAATAAATGATAGGAATAACGATAATAATGACAGCATAGTTGTAATTCTTGATGAATCTCCACGAGGACTAAAATAAATAAGCCGCAGACAGATCAGGGAATGAAACTTAAGACTTGAAACGTGAAAAACTGAGAGAAACAGAATGGATAAAATTCCTCATCTCTGCCCCCCCCCCCAAGGAGAATCTAGTGGAGGGGGGAGGTGACTGGAAGACCGGATTCCTGGGTCCTCTCTGCAAGTTTGCAGTCAGTGTCAGTCACGGAGTCCAAGCCCCAAACCCAATCTTGAAATATGTGGCAGAACAACAACAGTGCCCTTGAGCATGTGCAGAGTGCATTCTCCTCACCCACGCACACATATTAGGAGGCAGGCCACCTACAGCTTGTGAGGAAAGCAGCTTGGAAGAAAGAACTGAAGCCCTCACTCTGCACATGCTCAGAGGGATCTTTCCCTCTTTTATTTACTTCTGACAGCAAGAGCTGTTCCTATAATTGACATATTCCTGGAGGATGATGCTATCTTCTCTCTCCCTTTCCCCAGAATCAGGCATGTCCAAAGTCCGTTTCGGGGGCTTAAATCGGCCTGCCGGTCAATTTAATCCGGCCATTGCAGCAGTTTGTTTCCTGGATTAAAATCCTAAAAAAATTTAAACAACTTTGGGGCAAAATCCTAAAAAACATCAAGAACAGCTTCAATCCTAAAAAAAAGCTTAAGAACTTTGGGGCAAAATCCTAAAAAACATCAAGAACAGCTTCAATCCTAAAAAAAGCTTAACAGCTTTGGTCGGCCCTCACGGCCCTTCACTTCATCAAATCTGGCCCTCTTTGAAAAAAGTTTGGACACCACAGCGCAGTTTCTGGGAATATGTGCCTTCATTTCTGCCCAGACTGGATTTGCGCCCAGTTGGGATTTGAGGAAAACCCCAACAGAATAAAATGTAAGCTTTTGCTGGGAAAAAGAAAGAAATCTGGTTTGCGGGGGGGGGGGGAGGGAACAGGAGGGAAAGGAATGTTTTGGGGAAGGTTTTTAAAACCGAAATTCAATAAATCCACGCCATTTTGCAGGGTTGGGTTGGAAAGTTGGTTCTTCGAAGCCGAGGAACTCCGAAGTTCCCAAAATTTCACAAGGCCATTGTAACACAGAGCTTTTCCATTCTCTCTTTTATTACCGGTATATCAAAATGTTATTAAATTTAAAACACTCATTTTAACATCCTGATAATATCGACGACTTCCCTTCTTCTCTTTCTGTGGTTCGTTTTGCATATCATAAAGCCCTGCATATTTTACAAAAACTAAACCATTCAGTATTCCATTATTAGAGCCACCTAAACTTATTTACACGGTTGGATTTATCTTAATGCTGACAACGTTTTCTGGTGTACACAATTTCCCCCCATATATTCAATAAACATTTGCCAAGCTCTTTCATTCTCCTTCCTCCTGCCCTCAAGCAGAAATCCCTCTTGCCCTCATCCTGTTAAGATACTCTGCCTTGACAGATTCCTGCAGAAATCACCGAATTGTAGAATTGGAAGGGGACCATCGTGGTCATCTAGACCAACCCGCTGCGAGGCAGGAATCTGCAGGAATTGAACCCACAACCTTGGCAACATGCTCAAAACAACAGAGCTCTCCAGAATTCAAAGATCACATCGCTTCTGGCCTTCCGTGGGCCTCGCCTCTCGCCCAGACATTTAGGTCAAAAACAAGCAGACAAAACCAAACCATGGTGTGTGGAAGGCACTCTGCCCATGCTCAGAAGAACTCTTTGCTCCTTGGCGGTTCCCCAGGCACTGAGAAGTTTGCTCCTCAAGCTGAAAATATGAACAGATCCTGGGGAGAGCTTGCTCGGTGGAGCACAGGACAGGTTGTGGGTTCGAATCTTGCATTGGGCAAAAAGATTCCTGCATTGCAAGGGGGTTGGACTAGATGACTCCCAGGTTCCCTTCCATCAGAATCCATTTCCCCTCGTGGCCAGTACCCACCCACCACCTCCCTTCTTGCTGTGCCCCTTTCCGGCTCCCCCCTGCGCCCGTCTCGACTCCCGCTTACCTGGCATGGCCTGGGGGCATCCTCGCCCCCCACCGTCCCGTGAATGGCGGATCGCACCTCCCCTCGCAGCTGTGACAGCTCTCCGCGCAGAGTTTCCAGGCGCCATTGGGTGCAGATCAAAGCGAGCAGGCAGGCCAGGAAGCCCACCCCCAGGAAACACCCACCCACCCAGACCACGGCGGGCAGAGAGGGGTGCTGTTCAGAGGACCCTCGCTGTGACCTTGTCTTTGCCATATGGGTGGCCTGGAAATATAGCCAGACAGTCCCTGCTCTCCAAAAATGGCCTGGCAGGTCCAAAATTGGTGACCCCCTTGACTTCACGCGCCCCAGAGCCGCAGGATTCCTGTGCCCAGATTCTCAGGGGCAGAACCTAGGAAATCTGCGCCCTCTACTGCTCCTTTTCTTGGAAAACCTGGGCTGGCCTTTGGGGGGAAAAGCACACACAAAAACCATCCCTCCTCTTAAGGAGACCCTTTTTGCCTGCCAGGGTCCCCTGGGCACGAAAACATCCCCATTGCATGCCCTCCAAACGCAATATACCCCCCTGGTCTGCCCTAGCTTCTTCGTCCCCAAAGGACACCTGCTGCCAGTTCAGCTGAAATTCAGCCTCTGCCCATCTGATACCCGAATTCTGGGCACTCTCAAAAGCCAGCCCTCCCTGTGCCCGGCGTCCACTGGGGGCTCAAGGCGACGGGGTGCCAATCCTCCACACCCACACCCAGTCTCCCTACCTCCGGCAGCGCTGGCATGCATCAGCATTTGGCCGTCTCTGCCTCTTGTTCCGTCGGGCGGGATCTGAAGCTGTGCCAAGAGCAGCCGAGAGGGTTGTGCAAGATTTTGAGGAAGCAGGCTCACAGACTGCTGCCTTCGGCGCCCAGCGTGGAGAAAGGCCAAGAGGCAGCTCTCTCTGGGTCGTCCGGCACCCAGATCTCAGAGTAGGGTAGTGTGTTGGCACTGCTTGGCACCCTCCCATGCCAGTTTCTCAAAGGGATTCCTTTTCTTTGCAAGGAGCCTCACGGCAAAACTGCAAGGTAGGCCACATTGGCACCATGCCTTTAAAGCGCTGTGGTGCCACCTGAAGCCGTCACGGCTAGTTCTGGGAACTGTAGTTTCCTGAAGTTAGAGGGTGAAGGGACAGGATGCCCAAATCCTGTCTGTGAAATCACCCCAGGCTTCAATAATCACACCAGGCCTCAAAACTGTCCAGAATTCCTTTTGTCTTCTAAAAATCCAAAACAGCTTTTCTCTGCACTATCACAAGATGCTGTGCATAGGCAAAATGTTACAGTGGTGCCTCGCAAGACGAAAAGAATCCGTTCTGTGATTCTCTTCGCCTAGCGGTTTTTTCGTCTTGCGAAGCAAGCCCATTGACGGATTAGCGGATTAGCGCTATTAGCGGCTTTTAGCGGCTTATCAGCTTATCGGATCAGCTGATAAGCGGCTTAGCGGCTTAGAAAAAGGGGGGGAGGGAAAAAAACCCGCAGGAACTCGCAAGACATTGTCGTCTTGCGAAGCAAGCCCATAGGAGATTCGTTTTGCAAAGCACCTCCAAAACGGAAAACTGTTTCGTCTAGCGAGTTTTCCGTCTCGCGAGGCATTCGTCTTGTGGGGCACCACTGTACTTTTAAAGGCTAATGAATAGCCTCTGTCAATGCCAAGAATACTCAGGCCTGAGAAACGAATCTTATCTCATTCTAGTTGCAACATCTCTGGACATGCTGAACCGCTCTCATTCCCCCTCCCTGGGAAGGGCGCCAAGAGTCCAAGAGTCCCAAGACAGGCGCTTTCTGTTCATGCTCAGAGGAACTCGAGGCAGGACTCTGGAAGAAGGAGGAGAAAGGGGGAGGGAACTGGAAGCGTATATATGCTTGTGCACATGACTGTGAACTCGTGCATGCTTTTTGTGACTTATCACACTTGCTCCTTCTACCAGTTCATGGACGGTAGAAATCAAAGCTTTTTCTCCGAAACTATTCCTTGAGTGTCTGTTGACTCCCACTTCCCTTTCCCGGGCGCAATATTTTCCCCACCCGAGGGCAAAGCTTCATAAGGCTACATGGGGCACCCCCAGCTTCCCTTCACAGAGCTACAATTCCCAGAGTGGTTTGACAACAAGTCCCTCTTCTCCAGGAACTGTGAGGGGGGACGACGGGGGTCTCCGAAAAACTCCGGCGCCCTCAGCAAAACTACGACTCCCAGGATTCCTTGTGTTATGTACTGAAGTTCTCACCCTGGGCCAGCGGGGGGATACTGTAGATAGTTATGCAAATGAAGGATCGAAAAGTGACGTTCGGTGATTGGATAGTTTTGTATGCAAATGAAGGATCGAAAAGTGACATTCAGTGATTGGATAGTTTTAGAAAATGGCAACAGTTGCATTGTTCTGGAGCTCTATATAAGCAGGCTGGCTGAGCCCTTCAGTTCAGTTCTGTTCTGGCATCTGAATAAAGAAGAGCTGTTTAAAGAATCGCTGTGTTGTCTGACATGTTCGCCCACAACTTAACACCTTGGGGGTGGGGGGGGGGAGCCATGGCTGTTTTTTAACAGTCCATTCCCAGGGAACTCTAGGAGCTGTGAGGGGAGGGGAAAGGGTTTCCTCCCAATTCTCAGCGCCCTCATTAAACTACAACTCCCACGATTCTTTGTGGCGTTTAAAGGCACCGAATGTGGGGTTTGAATGCGGATTACGAGAGAGTGAGAGGCTCAATGTAGGTGGGTGGGGAGGGGCAGGGTGAACGTTGCCCCGTGAAGGGCTGGGCACAGACGCAATTAATAAACGCCTATTAGTAGGCGGGCAGAAAATCCAGTGGTAATGAAAGAGGAAAGGGAAAGGAAAGGTAGCCTCCGGGGCGGCAAGACCCTGCAGACCCACTGGGTGCAAAGATCAGCAGAAGAGGCCCTCTTGGTAGCTGCAGCTCAGAACAGGGCCTTCTCTTTAAAAATATATATATTATTGGTTTTACATACACTGTAATCACATTATGTAACACCGTCTCCTCTTACTTTATCTTTTTGCCTCAACTGAGCCTGGCGGCTTCCCTCCCTCCCTCCCGTCTGACGGTTTACAAAATTAAACTTGGCATCTTTACATTTCGCTTTGTTTCCTATCCTTGTTATATCGCTACCGAAAATATTGTATTACTCAACCCCGGATAGGTAGCAATTTCATCTTACAAATCTTCAGATAACCCTGCTAGTGATGGTAATTGCTGACAGTTGTCTTTCACATATAATATAAAGAAAGAAAGAAAATCTTTAATTAAAAAAAGAAAAAATATATAATATAAATTTGTTCCAGTCCTTTTGGAATGCTTGGTCTTGCTGCTTGCGAATTCTTCCCGTCAGTTTCGCCAGTTCGCCAGTACCTCTCTACCCATTATCCCCAGTAAAAAAGCCTCTTCTTTTTTTTTAACAAAAGTGTTTTCTTTAGCTCATTATATTATATATATTTCCCAGAAAGCTTTTACCTCTTTATGTGTCCACCACAAAAGTATCTTCCTTTTCCTTACATTTCCAACAGTCATTTTTTGTTCTGTACATTTTGGCCAATTTAACTGGTGTTAAATACCACCTGTACGCCATTTTCATAACATTCTCCTTAAGTGTATGGCATGCCAAGACAGGGCCTTCTCCGTGGTGGCTCCTAAGCTTCAAAACTCCCTCCCCACCATCGCTGCTCAGGATTTGGCAAAGGCTGAAGGCGCCCCTCTTTCCATCTTGGCCTTTGACCCCAGAGATCCTCAGCCTTTGAGGGTCTCAGGGGGCCTGGCGTGTTTTGGTCCATGGGGTCACGAAGAGTCGGACACGACTAAATGACTAAAGAACAACAAACAACAAGACGGCTGAGCTGGCTGTAGAGTGTTACAAGAATTATAAGGTCTCAAATATAGAATAAATATTCATAAATGCGCACATATCTAAATATATGAACCATGTGTCTGAAATGGTACGGGGGAGCAATCCTGAAGCCATTTGGACTCTCCCAATGACCTCAAATATTCCTCTGCGGTAAGGGAGGCAAATGGGGAAAGCCTTCCCGTTGTCTTTTCGCTTTCAAATCCTGTCTTAAGGGCGTATTTGTGTAGGAATAGGGTGAGCCTGTGACCTGAACTCAGGAACTAAAGTATTAACCACCACAAAAGAATGGCCAGGCTGCCCTGGTAATGCAGTCAGTGACCATTATCAGGTACCCTGGCAGGCAAGATTTCTGCTGTAGACCGCCTCCGTCTGTGATGTATGCATGATGTCTTGGGCTACAGGGTGGGCAATTTCTAGAGTCTATATAAAGGGTTGCGCACCATTGTTCAGGGTTCTCCTCCTGAGTGAGGACCCTGTTGCAACAGTTCCTTGAAAAAAGATCAGGCTTACGAGCCGCTTTGCTTCTTAATATACTCTGGTTGGCGTCTGTTATTTTCTCCTACTGATAGGTAACCCACTTAAGGACTCTATATGGGCTCCGGAATACCCCATAAGGGAAAGGGGCAGTTTTTTCTTTAAACAAGAGTAAATAATGCACTCAGGTTTATCCGGAAGAGTTCCTTTCCCCCCACTTGTGGAACAAAGATAGGGTATTCCACCCCTTCGCCATCCTCCAAACCGCCATCACCATCAGGGCAGTTTAACAACAAAGAGGCGTCATCTGGCAGGACAGAGTCTCAAAAGAAGAGTCACAAAGAAAGGTGTTGTAATAAACATACCGGTAAATCTGCCCTTATTCCCTTATGGGGGACACAGGAGCCCTTATAGAGTCCTTTGCAGGTTCTCCATCGGTCGGAGAAAAGAACAGAGGCCAACCAGAGAATATCGAGAAGCAAAGCAGCTCGTAAGCCTGATCTTTATTGATCTGTTGCAACAGGGTGCTCCCCTCACACGCAGGAAAGGAGGAGGGCCCAGAACAAAGGTGTTCCTGCCCTTATATAGACATTTTAAATTGCCCACCCTGGAGTCCAAGACCACCCCCTGAAACATCATACCTACATCACAGAAAGGGTGGTCTACAACAGAAATCTGAGTGTGTTGTTTACCTCCTGTCTGGCAGGTTACCTGTTAATGCTCACTTGATTGGATACCCTGAGGAGCCTGGCCAGTCTTTTGTAGTGACAAATAGTTCCTGAGCCAGGTCACAGGCTCACCCTATTCATAGGCAGACATACCCTTAAGACAGGATTTGTGAAGGGAAAGACAATGGGGAGGCTTTTCAATTTTCCCTGACCTTGCAGAGAAATCATTTGGTCAGTTTGGGAGTCAAAATGGTTTCCGGGCTGTTTTCCTGTGCTGCTTCAGACATGTGGCTTATATATAACCTTAATTTTTTTTATTTCAGTGTGTTCTCCCGAGCCCATGTTCTCAGCATGTTCCTACAGAATGGAAGACGGCAAGATCCCCACCAAGGCGCTCTATGGAGAGCTGGCTTCAGACGCCAGGCCTGTTGCCAGACCAACTCCACATTCCAAAGATGTAAATGGGGAGACTTCTGGGTTAGCGCCTCCGGCAATGGCGGATTTCCTCTGACAAGGAGGAATCCGCTTCGTGAGAACTAGGGTCTGGACCGCCGCGGCGAGGCGGAGACCCACTAAAACCACAGGCGGGAGAAGCCTGTGGATGTGGGATTCGGCTGGCACCTTTTGCGCCTCCCCTACTCGCGGGGAAACCCGGTTTCGGGGATCCGGAGCAACGTGGGGTGAATGGTGCGGTGCTTTGAATCGACTGCTTTTTTCACGGAGTGAAGCCACTTTGCTGTTGCCGGAGAGCGCTGACTTTTTCCTGTGGGCAATTGGATTTTAAACAACTGGCCGTGAGTAGAACGGAAAATTGGATTAAGAAACTTTTTAATTTGGCATCGAAGCGGGAAGGTCTAAACAGGAAGTCCACCTTCCGCTTTTGTAAATAGATTGAAGCAAAGACATTGCAAGCTAGAGCCTGGAAAGTTGTTTGTAAAGGACTAGGTCACCAGGTTGATGGACTAGATGGATGGGACAGAAAGGACTGACAAAACCCGAGACCAGGAAGAAGAGACGACGGATGAAGATTGGAAGAAAGTTTTAAAAATTCATCTAGAAAATCATTGTAAAATTAATGAGTATTAGAAAAATGTTGGAATGAAACTATTTGGCTTTAGTAGAAATGTTAAAAAGAATTATGTATAAATATGTTTTGTTAAAAAGAATTAAGTATAAATAAGATTTAAGTTTTAAGCTTTAGGGTTTTTTATGGTAAGATAAGGTTAAAATAGATTAAGGCAATTCAATGACAGAATATTGTGAAAGATGGAAAGGATTTGCTGAGATAATTAATAACTAGAATACAAAAAAGGGAAGTGTGAGGAAGTCGATGAAACAAGTTAATGAAAGATAAAGATTTGGTAATATTGGATTTGCTTTTTAATTTTTTGTTTATTTTTGTTTTTTGATTCTGATGTATTGTGTGTTTTTTTATTTTTTGACTTTTGTTTTTATTGACTTATATTGTTTAATATTTCTTTTTGCCTATCTTTTTTTCTTTTCTTCTTTCTTGTTTTTTTCTTTCTTTTTCTGTAATTTTAAATTCTCAATAAATATCATAAAAAAACAAAGATGCAAATGGGACAACCAAGGCCGGAAACATCAGCCCCGCTGCGTGGGAAACCCTTGTGGACGACTGGAGACAACCGACCATGAATCCTCCCTGTTGCCCCCTGAAACGTGGGGCTCTGTAATGAGGCGGCGACATGGAATTGCGGCATTTGGAAGGGCCTCAGAGCGCCACCTAGTCCAACCCCCTGCAATGCCCTCTGCCCATGCTCTATAGCACTTGGAAGCTCCAAATCGTGTGGGTCTGAGGCATTTGGAACAAGCTCATTCTATTTGAGTGGTGTCCAAATTTTTTTCAAAGAGGGCCAACCAAAGTTGTTGGCCTTTTTTTAGGATTGGAGTTGTTGAACTTTTTTTAGGGTTTTACCCCAGGAAATAAACAGCCACAGGGGGCGGATTAGGCCCCCAAAACGGACTTTGGCCTGGGGGGGTGAGGTCTGAGAACTAAGCTATGTGTGTTTGTGTGCCCCACTTTGCGACTGAAAAGGAAATACACATGTTCATATTATTTTTTTTAAGAAGGCTTTTCTTCTGTTATTAACAGGTCATTAAAACCCCAGCCCCTCCCACTGCCCCAGGTATGAACAGGTAATGTAACAGCAGCATCTCTTTCCATTCAACAGGATCAGGCCCTCCTCCCCTATCCAAGTCCGGAACTGGCTAGCAGAGATTATACTGTATATCTATCTATCTGCAGGGACAGGGACGTCAACCTATGTGTTGTCCTTTGAAAAATCCCCTTTTGCTCTCCGCGGCCAATGGGAAGCTTCTTTGAATCCCATTGGCCCTCGACTGGCTGGAATGGGCGGGATCCACCAAAGCAGGCCGCTTCCTGTTCCTGTGTGTGTCTATGTCGCCTCCTGCTGGCCGCTGCCCGAATTGCAGTCTCTATGTACAAGATGTGCCTCTAAACTTTGCGTTATATACTGCGCATGGCATGAAGCAGTATATATGTCAGAAGGGCTGAAGCTGGCAGGGTCCTCAGCAGCGACTCTTTCTCTCCATGCTAGCAGGACGGCTTTTCAAACAATCGAAGAATTGCAGAGGTTTTTTTTGGGGGGGGGTCATCTAGCCCAACCCACGGCAAATGTCCAGCAGCTTCCAAGAAACAAAATCGGAAAACGAAACGGAAAACAAAGCAGAATAACATAGGGAACACGAGGCGTCGTAAATTTAGGAAGGCACAGATCCCGGCAAAGGCAGAAGTGTAGCAGCGAAAAATACAATTCCCAGAAGGAAAGGCAGCAACCGTCTAGGGAGCCCATGCAAATGACCCAGTTCCTCTTTCCTTTCTCTCTTTTTGGTTTGTGGCTTCTGTTTTCAAAGAGTTGGAAGGGACCCCCAAGGGTCATCCAGACCAACCCCCTGCAATGCGACGCAGGAATCACAAATCGCAACGGCTGAGGCCCACCTGTTCGCAACAACGGGATCCCAAGCCTGGGACGGGTGGCATGCCGGCGTCTGGCCGCAGCGGGGCCAGCAGCTTTTCCGCGCCGCAAAAATGCACCAAGGCGTCTTTAACGGGAAGTTCCAGATCGGGAGCGGAGGGGGAACGAATCGTCGGCGCTGCTCCGATCTGGGAGCCGGGAAGGCCGAAAGACTGAACGCAGGGAGTCCTACAACCGTAGAAGTGAAAGGGACCCTGGGGGTCATCCAGTCCAACTCCGTACAACGCAGGAATCGAGTCCGTAGCGGCTCCTGCCCCCTTCCTCTCTGAACCCCCACATCCAGCTCCCCGAAGGGCGAGGGCGCACCATCCAGCTCCTCCCTCTCGACGGATCCCCAGAGCCCCTCGTCTCAGTGGACTTGGAAGAGACCGAAGTAGGTGAGGTAACGGTCAGCCTTGAGGCGGACATTGGCAATGGTGCGGACGCGGATGGACTCGTCAGGCCGGAGCAGGACCAGGCCGGAGACTTGGCAGACGCGAAGTTCGGGGTCCTGGGGCCCAGAGCTGGTGGGGGGGAACTGCTCCAGGCAGCGCAGGGCCAGCTCGCCGTCTAACATGATGTCCAGCTTCATGTAGATGGTCTTCCCTTCGTTGAAATGGACCTGGCAAGGGGTGACAGGGAGAATAAGCTCAGAATCGCAGAATTGTCTGGGACCCCCAAAGGCCATCCAGCCCAACCCCCCTGCAATGAAGGAATCTCAGCTAAAGAATCCCTCGCAGGCAGCCGCCTGAACTCTTGCCAGAGTGGTGCATACTCTGGTTATCTCCTCCTTGGAGATAAAATTGAGGTGGAATCCTGACAAGACGGAAGTACTGTTCTTGGGGGACAGGAGGCGGGTGTGGGGGACTCCCTGGTCCAGAATGGGGTAACTGTGCTCCTGAAGGACCAGGTGCGCAGCCTGGGAGACATTTTGGACTCACCGCTGTCCATGGAGGCGCAGGTTAATTCTGTGTCCAGGGCAGCTGTTTATCAGCTCCATCTGGTACGCAGGATGAGACCCCACCTGCCCGCAGACTGTCTGGCCAGAGTGGCGCATGCTCTGGTTATTTCCCGCTTGGACTACTGCAATGCACTCTGCGTGGGGCTACCTTTGAAGGTGACCCGGAAACTACAACTAATCCAGAATGCGGCAGCTAGACTGGTGACTGGGAGTGGCTGCCGAGACCACATAACACCGGTCCTGAGAGATCTGCATTGGCTCCCAGTACATTTCCGAGCACAATTCAAAGTGTTAGTGCTGACCTTGAAAGCCCTAAACGGCCTCAAAGACCCAGTATACTTGAAGGAGCGTCTCCACCCCCATCGTCCAGCCCAGACACTGAGGTCCAGCTCCGAGGGCCTTCTGGCGGTTCCCTTACTGAGAGAAGCCAAGTTACAGGGAACCAGGGAGAGGGCCTTCTCGGTGGTGGCACCCGCCTTGTGGAACGCCCTCCCAGCAGATGTCAATGAAATAAGCAGCTATCTTGTCTTTAAAAGACATCTGAAGGCAGCCCTGTTTAGGGAAGTTTTTTAAATTTAATGCTGTATTGTTTTTAACACTCAATTGGGAGCCGCCCAGAGTGGCTGGGGAAACTCGGCCAAATAGGCAGGATATAAATAATAAATTGTTGTTGTTGTTATTTCCCAAACCTCTGAGTTCAGCTGACCCCTAGATCGGCTTAACCTACACCTTTCACCGGCCCAACCCAAATCCTCGCGAACTCGCAACAAGAAAGAAGTCAAGAAATGTCAGTACAGTGGTACCTCGGGTTAAGTACTTAATTCGTTCCGGAGGTCCGTTCTTAACCTGAAACTGTTCTTAACCTGAAGCACCACTTTAGCTAATGGGGCGTCCTGCTGCCGCTGCACGATTTCTGTTCTCATCCTGAAGCAAAGTTCTTAACCCGAGGTACTATTTCTGGGTTAGCAGAGTCTGTAACCTGAAGCGTCTGTAACCCGAGGTACCACTGTATTTACAATTCACATTAATCACCCGTCGCCGTTAGCTAGCAATAATAAAATGTGTATTTAAAAAAGAAGGTCAAAAGAATGACGACGCTGTATTATTATTTTTTAATCTCACCTAAAGAGATGGGATACGGAGGGTCCTTGTTGGCCAGACAGGGGCACTCTGTACATGCTCGTGCCCTTTATTGCCGAGACCTGTAACCCCCCTTTTGACCTCTAGACCTTTATTTGCCCCTACGCAGCCCACCAACCCCGGGGAGATCAATACTGACAACTTTGGGAAATGTTCTTTCTCCCTCTTCCCCCCGCCCCCCAAGAACCAAAGTTCATCATTTCCCAGGATGCCTTGCTCTTTTTACCCACAAGTCTCCGCTTCCTCCCCCCTGAGAACACCGAAACCACCTGGACCCTCCCTGGCCCCAGATTACCTTTCACGCCCTCACCTGGCAGTACAGGTAATATAGGCCCCTCTTGGCCACTTTGAATTCGCCCCGGCTGCTGTCGTAACGGAGGGGACTCGTCGTGTTGAGTTTAGCTTCCACCCACCCGCGGATGGTCCCATCAGCATCTATGGGGCAGGGTGGGGGGAGAAGGAAACAGTTGAGGAGTTTGTGGCTGGCAAAGCATCTCTCCAAATTGCCCCCCTTTGCCTCGCTACCCCGGTTAGATTACCCAGCGGGGTCCTGATTTTGAAAAATTTGATAAAATATCTACAGTAGTTTTTGCTATGTGAATGGTGCCATGCGCGCACACACGTGTATATGTATGTATGTAACAACTACATACAGGGACATGGGTGGCGCTGTGGGTTAAACCACAGAGCCTAGGACTTGCCGATCAGAAGGTCGGCGGTTCGAATCCCCGCGACGGGGTGAGCTCCTGTTGCTCTGTCCCTGCTCCTGCCAACCTAGCAGCTCAAAAGCACATCAAATAGATCAATAGGTACCACTCCAGCGGGAAGGTCAAAGGCATTTCCGTGCATTGCTCTGGTTCGCCAGAAGCGGCTTCGTCATGCTGGCCACATGACCCGGAAGCTGTACGCCGGCTCCCTCGGCCAGTAAAGCAAGATGAGTGCCGCAACCCCAGAGTCGGCCACAACTGGACCTAATGGTCAGGGGTCCCTTTACCTTTTTTAACAACTGCATATATAAAAAATAAGAACGGATCCACGTGGATCCTCAGGATTTTTGCATTGGGTCACCCCAAATTCACCATCAGATCACATGTCTGTGGCCACAGAATGAACCGCAAAAATCATGCATCCACTGTTTCGTTCAGAATATATATTTTTTCTTGTTTTCCTCCTCTAAAAACTAGGTGCATCTTATGGAGCGAAAAATACGGTAGAACATTTGTGGATATTTAAAAAACTACACACACACACATTCACAGCCGTACATTTAAAGTGCCTTGATACCCCTCTGAACGGCCGTGGCTTCCCCCACAGAACCCTGGGAGTTGTAGTTTGCCAAAGGCGCTGTGATACAATTATCAGAGAGGTTTAGCAGTTAATCCCTCTTCCCAGGGAATTATAGCTCTGCGTGGGGAACAGGATCTCCTATCAACTCTCAGCACCATTAACAAACTACAGCTCCCAGAAACCTTTGGGGGAAGCCATGACTGTTTAAAGTGGCCTGGACGCTGCTTAGGGCCCTCGTATTTAAGGGACCACCTCTCCTGGTCTGCCCCAAAGAGGACCTTAAGGTCCATATATAATCATAGTTTAGAGGGTCCTGAGGAAGTCAGACTATCCTCCACCAGGGCCAGGGCCTTCTCAGTGGTGGCTCCGACCTGGTGGAATGCTCTGTCCCATGAGACCAGAGCCCTGCAGGATTTAACCTCCTTCCGCCAGGCCTGTAAGACAGAGCTATTCCACCTGGCCTTTAATTTGAATCCAGCCTGATATTTTATTTCCCTTCTCTTCCCTCCCCTTCCCCTTTTATGAAGATCACCTGCTCTGAGACCCCACAGCTAATTCTCCCCTTGCCTCCTCGCTGGCCCAAGTAGGACCAATTCAGCCAGCTAGCCCTGGGGATTATCTGACTGATTTTTGAATTTTATTGTTATTCATGTTTTTATAGTGTATTTTATGCTGCTTTTATAATTAAGTGTTTTAAACTGTTTTAAATTTGTTGTTAGCTTCCCTGAGCCCAGTTTTTGAACCAGAAAGGGCAGGGTATAAATAAAAAAATATTATTATTATCATTATTATTATTATTAGGGTGCGGACAGGGTCTCAGAAGCCTTCCCCTCTTCTCCCCACCCAGCCATTAAAGAAGCCCCAGCAGAAGAAGTGTTACCTGCCTGGATCCCAGCTCGTCCTTCTGTGGGCTGCACTGAAATAATAAAAATAAAAGACGGGGGTCAGGCAGGACTCCTGGGTCCCCTAGGGGATCGCGAGAAGGTTACTGAGGGTGCGAGAAGCACCGTTTGGCGAGAAAGAAGACCCCCCCCAAACCAAAGCAGTCCCTCCTAAATAAAAGCAGGGGGGGCTGTGGGAAGGGTCCCTATTTCTTCCCCCGACGGGTGGGCTGAGTGGGGCCAGATCTGGGCGCAAGGCGCAAGGGAGCGTGCCACATGTTCTCTCACCTTCGTAGTGCGCAGCTGAGACAGTGCTGGGTCTCCGAGGCCGGGAGCGCTTGCCTTTGGCTGCTGTGAAATGGGGAGAAATAATAATAATAATAATAATAATAATAATAATAATAATAATAATAACAATAATAAATTATTTATACCCTGCCCCACTGGTTTCCCCAGCCACTGTGGGCGGCTTCCAACAAAACACTAAAATACAATAACCTATTAAACATTAAAAGCTTCCCTAAACAGGGCTGCCTTCAGACGTCTTCTAAAAGTTTGGTAGTTATTCTTCTCTTTGACATCTGGTGGGAGGGTGTTCCACAGGGTGGGCGCCACTACCGAGAAGGCCCTCTGCCTGGTTCCCTGTAACTTGGCTTCTCGCAGCGAGGGAACCGCCAGAAGGCCCTCGGAGCTGGACCTCAGCGTCCGGGCAGAATGATGGGGGTGGAGACGCTCCTTCAGATATACTGGGCCTTTGAGGCCGTTTAGAGCTTTCAAGGTCAGCACCAACACTTTGAATTGTACTCGGAAACGTACTGGGAGCCAGTGTAGGTCTTTCAGGACCAGTGTTATGTGGTCTCGGCGGCCGCTCCAAGTCACCAGTCTAGCTGCCGCATTCTGGATTAGTTGCATTTTCCAGGTCACCTTCAAAGGTAGCCCCACATAGAGCACATTGCAGTAGTCCAAGCGGGAGATAACCAGAGCATGCACCACTTTGGCCAGACAGTCTGCAGGCAGGGAGGGTCTCATCCTGCGTACCAGATGGAGCTGGCAGACAGCTGCCCTGGATACAGAACTGACCTGCACCTCCATTGACAGCTGTGAGTCCAAAATGACTCCCAGGCTGCGCTCCTGGTCCTTCAGGGGCACAGTTGCCCCATTCAGGACCAGGGAGTCCTCCACACCCGCCCACCTCCTGTCCCCCAAAAAACAGTACTTCTGTCTTGTCAGGATTCAACCTCAATCTGTTAGCCGCCATCCATCCTCCAACCGCCTCCAGACACTCACACAGGACCTTCACCGCCTTCACTGGTTCTGATTTAAAAGAGAGGTAGAGCTCGGTAGGGGACGTGGGTGGCGCTGTGGGTTAAACCACAGAGCCTAGGACTTGCCAATCAGAAGGTTGGCGGTTTCAATCCCCGCGACGGGGTGAGCTCCCGTTGCTCAGTCCCTGCTCCTGCCAACCTAGCAGTTCAAAAGCACCTCAAATTGCAAGTAGATATATAGGTACTGCTCCGGCAGGAAGGTAAACAGCGCTTCCGTGTGCTGCTCTGGTTCGCCAGGAGCGGCTTAGTCCTGCTGGCCACATGACCCGGAAGCTGTACTCCGGCTCCCTTGGCCAATAAATCGAGATGAGCGCCGCAACCCCAGAGTCGGCCACGACTGGACCTAATGGTCAGGGGTCCCTTTACCTTTACCTTAGAGCTGGATTGAGCCTTGCTAGGTCAATAAGCACAGCTGTGAATGCACGATTCCAGCCAGCGCCTAGTTATAGGATGGCGGAGAGAGTTGCGGATTCCGGGAACTGTAGTTTACTGGGCGTTGCTAGGAGACCCCTCCTGTTCCCCTCAGAGAGCTACGAATCCCAGAGTTCCCAGCGAAGAGGGACTGGTTTTTATGCCACTCTGGAAACTGTAGTTCCAGCAGGGGAACAGGGGTCACCTTATGTCTCTCAGCAACCTTAACAAACTACATCTCCCTGTATGCCACAACTGCAGCAAGGATTTTGTTAGCTAAGAATTGGAAAACACAAGAAGTTCCAACAGTGGAAGAATGGCAGATGAAGATGGATGATGGACTTTTCGGGGCTAGCTGACCTGACTGGAAGAGTCGGCGACCAGAAGGAGGAGGAGGACCAGGAGGAATGGATGAAATTTAAAGACTATTTAGTTAAATATGTTAAGATAATTTAATTGGAGAAGCTTGCAATTATCCGATAGGCTTAGGATTTAAATATGTAATGTTAGGAATTAATACGTTTAAATTAGAAAGAAAGAAAGATGTTAAGTGATTAAGTTAATTTTATGAGAAAATTGGTTTTGGAAAACTGTTAAAATGAGATACACTGAAATTCAACTAGAGGGAAGCAAGGAAGTCACTTAACAATGTTAAGATTGGTTTAATTACGGTTGAGATTTTTGTTTGTTTGTCTGTTTGTTTAAATTTTTTGGAAAATCAATTAAAAAACATTGAAACAAACAAACTACATCTCCCAGGATTCTTTGGGGGGAGGTGGGGGAGTCCTGGCTGTTTAAAGTGGCGTAGTGCTTCTTTCAGAAGTCCAGTGTGAATGCGGCCTATTTCAGCCTTCGCCGTCCCGTCTCCCCTTGACTTCACCCCCCCCCCCGAGGTGAACTCCATTGTTTTTCAAAACAGGTGGGTTTGAGACCTGTCCCCGACCCTCGCCTGGTTTCGCTGGCCTGCTGAAGCCGTTCCTGGGATGTGAAGGCTTTGCCCCAGAACCCCCTCCAGCCCCAGATGCCCAGCCACGTTGGACTACAACTCCCATCGTCACTGCACGGCGGTGCTAGCTGGGGGGCGGCTGGGAGTTGCAGTCTGAAACATCCCCAAATCAGCACAGACTGTGGAAACTTCACACTGGACTTCAGGCATCTGGCATTGTGTGTCTCCCCGTTCTTCCTCCAGACTCTGGGTCCTTGGTTTCCAAATGAGATGCAAAAGCTGCTCTCATCAGAAAAGAGATTTGGGTGGTGTTGGTCCACTGTGCTTCATTAAGTCCAGGGTCAATGCAGCCGTCTACCAGGAGATTTTGGAGCACTTCATGCTTCCTTCCGCAGACGAGCTTTATGGGGATGCTGACTTCATTTTCCAGCAGGACTTGGCACCTGCCCACACTGCCAAAAGTACCAAAACCTGGTGCAATGCCCATGGGATTACTGTGCTTGATTGGCCAGCAAACTCGCCTGACCTGAACCTTATAGTGAATCTATGGGGCAGTGCCAAGAGACAGATGAGAGACATGAGACCGAGCAATGCAGAAGAGCTGAAGGCTGCTATTGAAGCTTCCTGGTCTTCCATAACACCTCAGCAGTGCCACAGGCTGATAGCATCCATGCCACGCCGCACTGAGGCAGTAATTGATGCAAAAGGGGCCCAAACCAAGTACTGAGTACATATGCATGCTTCTACTTCTCAGAGGTCCAATATTGCTCTATTTGAAGTCCTTGTTTTGCTGATTTCATTTAATATTCTAATTTTCTGAGATTATTAATTTGGGGTTTTCATCAGCTGTATGCCATAAACATCACAATTATAACAAATAAAGGCTTGACATATCTCGCTTTGCATGTCATGAGTCGATCTCATATATTAGTTTCACCTTTTAAGTTGAATTACTGAAATAAACGAACTTTTCCACAATATTCTAATTTTTCGAGTTTCACCTGTACAACTCCCACATTCCCTGGCCTATCAGGGGCCTCGCCTGCTCCCCTCCCCGTCCACTCCATTGAGGAAGGCGGCGACACTCACCCTGTCTCCTCTGCCGCAGCGCCCCCTGCTGGGCAAAATGGTGCAGGAACTTGCCTTGGCTGCTCCAGCCGGTAGACAGCACCACCTAGAGGGAGAGAAGGACAATGCAAGACAGAGGGCAGGCAAAATTACAGGTACAGTATACAGTGGTGCCTTGGTTCTCAAACACCTTGGTTCTCAAACTCCGAAAACCCGGAAGTAAGTGTTCCGGTTTTCGAACGTTTTTCAGAAGCCGAACGTCCGATGCGGCTGTCGGCTATCGTTTCAGGGGCGCCCACACCAATCAGAAGCTGCGCCTTGGTTTTCAAACATTTCAGAAGTCAAACAGACTTCCGGAACGGATTAAGTTTGGCACTTTTGGTTTTGCTATTTATTTCGGGGGGGGGGGGGTTAGGCTTTTTTGGTTAATTTGTTTTTTGGGACTGTGTGGAAGCCAGTTCAGCTACTGACTGATCGATTGTGCGACTGCGGAAATGGGTAAAAGCCCCGCCCCATCCAAACAATGACCATCATCAGTGCAGGTAAGGGGAACAAAATTATTTAAATTTTTATCATCTACAATACTGTCTTATTTATTTTATAGTACAGTACATTGATTATTGCTTTCGTTTTATGGATCCATGGTCTCGTTAGATGGTAAAATTCATGGGAGAGAGAGCCACATACCGGGTCCAGCTCTTCGGCGTCATCCTCGGACAGCAGCTCCTGAGGACCAAAGGGAAAGAAAAGTGAAATAAAAAAGTAAGGTCATATACCGTATTTTTCACCCTATAGGACACACCGTCCCATAAGGCGCACCTAGTTTTTTGGGGGGAAATAAAGGGGAAAAAATTATTCCCCCCCCAGGCGCGGGGCTGGGGCAGCCCGAGCTTCCCCCAACCCCAGCCCCCAAACAGGCAGCTCTCTGCAAGCCGTGGGAGCCCAGCGCGGGCTCCCGCTGCTTGGGGAGAGGTCCGCGAAGCCTGGAGAGCGAGAGGGGTCGGTGCGCACCGACCGCTCTCACTCTCCAGGATTCAGCGAAAGCCTGCATTCGCCCCATAGGACGCACACACATTTCCCCTTCATTTTTGGAGGGGAAAAAGTGCGTCCTATAGGGCGAAAAATACGGTGTGTATACACACACACACACACACACACACACATATATATATATATATATATATACACACACACACACACACACACACACACACAGATATATACAGTGGTACCTCTCGGGTTACATACACTTCAGGTTACAGAATCTGCTAACCCAGAAATAGTGCTTCAGGTTAAGAACTTTGCTTCAGGATGAGAACAGAAATCGTGCAGCGGTGACGCAGCGGCAGCAGCAGGAGGCCCCATTAGCTAAAGTGGTGCTTCAGGTTAAGAACAGTTTCAGGTTAAGAACGGACCTCCGGAACGAATTAAGTACTTAACCCGAGGTACCACTGTATAATAAATGTTCCTAAATGTACCAACCAAGTGCATACATAGATGTGTGGATCGCATGTCTGGAGCAGTACAGGAAGACCGCCCTGAAACCATTTTCACTTCCAAACTGACCAAACGTTTTCTCTGCAAGGAGGGAGGAGGTGGGGGGAGCCTCCCCCTTGTCTTTTCCTTCACAAATCCTGACTTAAGGGTATGTCTGTCTGTGTTTGAATAGGGTGAGCCTGTGACCTGGCTCAGGAACGAAGTATTTGTCATTACAAAAGACTGGCCAGGCTCCCCAGGGTATCCAATCAAGTGAGCATTAACAGCTAACCTGCCGGACAGGAGATAAACAACGCATTCAGATTTCTGCTGTAGACCACCTCTTCTGTGATGTAGGTATGATGTTTCTGGGGTGGTCTTGGACTCCAGGGCGGGCAATTTAAAATTTCTATATAAGGGCGGGCACACCTTGGTTTGGGGTCTCACTCCTTCTCCTGCGTGTGAAGGGGGCACCCTGTTGCAACAGATCAATAAAGATCAGGCTTACGAGCTGCTTTTCTTTATTGCAATAAAGAAAAATCGGCCCTTATTCCCTTATGGGGGACACAGGAGCCCTTATAGAGTCCTTTGTAGGTTCTCCATCGGTCGGAGAAAATAACAGAGGCCGACCAGAGAATACTGAGAAGCAAAGCAGCTCGTAAGCCTGATCTTTATTGATCTGTTGCAATAGGGTGCTCCCCTCTCACGCAGGAAAGGAGGACTCAGAACCAAGGTGTGCCCACACTTATATAGACATTTAAATTGCCTACCCTGGAGTCCAAGACCACCCCTCCATACATCATAGATACATCACAGAAAAGGTGGTCTACAACAGAAATTTGAGTGTCGTTTTTCCTGTCTGACAGGTTATCTGATAATGCCTTATCTGATTGCCTTTCCTGGTAGTCTGCCCATTCCTTTGAGATGGTGATTACCCAATTCCTGAGACAAATGGAAGGTTGCTTCACCCCCTCCCTCCTTGCAGAGAAAACATTTGGTCAGTTGGGGAGTCAAAATGGTTTCAGGGCGGTTTTCCTGTGCTGCTCCAGACATGTGGTCCCCATATCTATGCACGTGCTTGTTTGGTACATTTATGAACATTATTTTTTTTTATTTCAATATATAACCCTACAGATTTAACTCAGGGATGTTAAGAAGATAGCGATGCAAAGTTCCAGGCTGATTTATTGCTCCGTACCTGTGGGAGAGGACGGTTTTGGGAAGGGTTCAAAAATGCAGCCCTGAGATGTAAATTTTTTTTTGAGAGCAGGGAGTTCAGCCTGGAGATGGTTGCCCCGGAAACCCAGAAAACATGTCTCTCCCAACATCCCGGCTGCTAACGCCTTTCTTAAAAGTTGCATTTCAGATCCTCCTCTCTGCTGTCAGGGGGAACATCAGGAAGGGGGGAAATAGCGGGGTGGGGAGTACATTTGGGGGAGAGGAGGTGTGAGAACGGCCAGTCACCGTTTCAGGAACATCGGAAACCATCTGATATTGAGCTCAGCGCTGTCGAGTCTGCAGAACAGACACGCTCAAATTTAAAGAAATGGGAGTGCCTGATCACTTCACTTGTCTCCTGAGAAATCTCTATGTGGGACAAGAAGCCGCAGTTAGAACTAGAAATGGAACAACTGACTGGTTCAAAATTGGGAAAGGAGTACGGCAAGGCTGTATATTGTCTCCCTGCTTATTTAACTTATATGCAGAATTCATCAGGCGAAAGGCTGGGCTGGATGAATCCCAAGCCGGAATTAAGATTGCCGGAAGAAACATCAACAACCTCAGATGTGCAGATGACACAACCTTGATGGCAGAAAGTGAGGAGGAATTAAAGAACCTTTTAATGAGGGTGAAAGAGGAGAGCACAAAATATGGTCTGAAGCTCAACATCAAAAAACCGAAGATCATGGGCACTGGTCCCATCACCTCCTGGCAAACAGAAGGGGAAGAAATGGAGGCAGTGAGAGATTTTACCTTCTTGGGCTCCATGATCACTGCAGATGGTGACAGCAGCCACGAAATTAAAAGACGCCTGCTTCTTGGGAGAAAAGCGATGACAAACCTAGACAGCATCTTAAAAAGCACACATCACCTTGCCGACAAAAGTCCGTATAGTTAAAGCCATGGTTTTCCCAGCAGTGATGTATGGAAGTGAGAGCTGGATCATAAAGAAGGCTGATTGCCGAAGAATGGATGCTTTTGAATTCTGGTGCTGGAAGAGACTCTTGAGAGTCCCATGGACTGCAAGAAGATCAAACCTCTCCATTCTAAAGGAAATCAGCCCTGAGTGCTCACTGGAAGGGCAGATCCTGAAGCTGAGGCTCCAAGACTTTGGCCACCTCATGAGAAGAGAAGACTCCCTGGAAAAGACCCTGATGTTGGGAAAGATGGAGGGCACAAGGAGAAGGGGATGACGGAGGACGAGATGGTTGGACAGTGTTCTCGAAGCTACCAGCATGAGTTTGACCAAACTGCGGGAGGCAGTGGAAGACAGGAGGGCCTGGCGTGCTCTGGTCCAGGGGGTCACGAAGAGTTGGACATGACTAAACGACTAAACGACAACTCAGGAAGGCCTGTTAATTTTACTCTGAGTCGGGCTAGCTTTGCCGCCACTCCAAATTTCTGACGCAGGGTTGTGCACAGCCCACACCTGTCGCCACTCAGCACTCAGAGCATGCTCAGAGGTACCCTTGCAAGTGCCAATGCCACGATTTGCCCGAGGGAATCTCAGGACAAAAAACAGCAGCGTCCTTCATCAGTCAATTAAAACATTTCTACTCCAGTATGGCTAGAAAAATAACACAGTAAAGACAAGCACTGTGTGAAATGTATGTTTTCTTATCGCATCCACGCAAACCTGTCTCTTAATTTTCAGAATGTAGATTCATCTTCATCCCATTAGAAAAAAGAAAAGTTTCCAAAGAACCAGTCAACTGCATTAACTCAGTAGGTCATTCTTGCAAAGTACTACCAGATGAGGCTTCGTAGGATGTGACCTTTGACCTGGAGAAGAATGTCCGTCCGTCCGTCCCCATCTCATGGGCGGAGGATGAGCAAGACGCAATTGCTCTATTTTAAAGTAAAACAACTCTGCGCATGCTCAGAAGCTCTCTCTCATTTGCCATGACGCATCAAGCATACAGAAGAGAAAACATTAAACAATGATTTGAGCTGCTCCTTTTATCATCAGGACAGTTAAACTATTGGGATTCCAAGAGGCAGGGAATGGCCACCAACTTAGAATCGGGAGAATTGTAGAGTTGGAAAGGGACCCTGAGGGTCATCTAGTCTGAAATATAAAAATTAAGGTCTTATATATATATAATAAATGTACCAAGCAAACACGCACATAAATATATAAACCACATGTCTGAAGCAGCACAGGAAAACAGCCTGGAAACCATTTTGACTCCCAAACTGACCAAATGATTTCTCTGCAAGGTCAAAGGAAAATGGAAAAGCCTCCCCATTGTCTTTTCCTTCACAAATCCTGTCTTAAGGGTATGTCTGTGTATGAATAGGGTAAGCCTGTGACCTGGCTCAGGAACTCAGTATTTGTCATTACAAAAGACTGGCCAGGCTCCTCAGGGTATCCAATCAAGTAAGCATTAACAGGTAACTTGCCAGACAGGAGGTAAACAATGCACTCAGATTTCTGTTGTAGACCGCCCTTTCTGTGATGTAGGTATGATGTGTCTGGGGGTGGTCTCGGACACCAAGGCGGGCAATTTAAAATGTCTATATAAGGGCGGGCACACCTTGGTTTGGGGTCTCACTCCTTCTCCTGCGTGTGAAGGGGGCACCCTGTTGCAACAGATCAATAAAGATCAGGCTTACAAACTGCTTTGCTTCTCAATATTCTCTGGTTGGCCTCTGTTCTTTTCTCCGACCGATGGAGAACCTGCAAAGGACTCTATAAGGGCTCTTGTGTCCCCCATAAAGGAATAAGGGCAGATTTTCATTTATTACAAGTCCAGGAATCTCAGCAAAAGCATCCATAACAGATGGCCACCCAACCTCTGCTTAAAAACCGCCAAGGAAGGAGAGAACCCACCACACTGCAAGGGAATCCATCCCTCCATCAAATGGCTCTTGCTGTCAGAAAATTCTTCCCGATGTTTCGTTGGAATCTCTTTTCTTGCAACTTGGACGGATTTAAAAAGAGGATCGGGCAAATTCATGGAGGAGGGGAAGGCTATGGGGTGGGGTGGGGGGCTTCTGGGCCCCACCGTGGAAGGCAGCAATCGTTTTGCATACTAGTTGCTGGAAACCACAGGAGGGAAGAGAGTTCGAATCCTGGACGTTTCCCACAATGGGCATCTGGCTGGCTGCTGTGAGAGCAGGGTGCTGGCCCAGATGGGTCTGATCCTGCAGCCAGGCTATTTGCATGTGCAGACAGGTGGGAGGGCTGCAAAGGAGTCCTGGGGCTTCAGCACGGCCTCTGCGTTTTCGAGGACTCTGCTGGGCCTCGTTCGCGTCTAACAGATGGGAGCACTCAGCGATGGCTTTTTGTTTTTATTTGCAAAGGCCTGGGAAGGGAGCGATCGGGAGGTTGCTACGGAGAGGCAGCCAGGACAGGCCGGCCTCCAGCCTCAGGGGGGCCAGCCCAGCTGTTGGGCGTGTGGGTCCAGCGGGTGGGGTGGGGAAAAGGTGCACCAGAGGCTTCACCTCTCAACCACACGTCACACCCCACTCGTTTGGGGGTTTCGGCTCCATTTCCACAAAACCGCTGCTCCAATCCAGCCTGACTGTTTTATGACTAGTCCATGGCAGAACCATCTGGAGGGCACAAGGTCGTCAAAGGATCCCGGCTGCCTCAAAGAGATTTACTCGGTTTTCAGAGCATGCAGTTCTGGCAAGATCCAGGTTCGAATCTCGGGCCAACGACTGAGTCACTTGGGTGGGCTCGGCCAAGCTGTGAAGGCTCTCCGCTTTCCCCACCTGAAAGGCGGGCTGGGGCCGGGGAGATCTCTCTCGGGTGGCCTCTCCCCACCCGAATCCGACCCCATCCTCACGCTCGGCAGGATTTCTCTGCAGCAAACCCCTGGCAGCGTTAAAACAGAGCCATTTGCACAGGGAACCCGAATGGGAGGCGTCCAGATTCGCATCTGGAACCCTGGTCTCTCCCAGGCCCTACTCCGGTACTCTAACCACTACCCCACCCTGCCTCTCTAAGTAAACGCATCTGTTGTTTCAAACATGGCATGTTAAAGGGGGTCCCCTGCTTTTGCCCGGTTTCTCTCCCCAACGCACCAGCATGCTGAGAAGAGGCTGCACCGGATGAATTCCCGCCTGCAGCGCAGCGGTTTCTGAAAGGTGCGGGAACGTGACCCACTTAGAGCTATTTAAAGGACTTGGAGGAAGTGTTATGCCCACTCTGCAGACCATAATAACTACTGGGCTGCTTCCCACAGCCCAGGGCTCAGCAGGGGTTGGCAGGCATGTGGCGGTCTGTGGTCAGGCGTTGCGTGCCCGCAAGGCGGCAAACAGTGTGCTTTGCCTCAGGGGTCTAGGAATGTTTCCCAGCCATGCAGGGCTGTGCACTGTTTACTGGCTGGGTACAGACCAGCCTGCTCTGCCAACCGGGCACCCTCCAGAGGGGAGTCGTAGCCCCAACCCATCTGGAGGGCGCCTGCTTGGCAGAGGCTGGTCTAGATCTTATGCCCATTGTTCTGCTCTGACCCTGGAGGTGCAGGCAGCCTCGTGACCATTTCCAGAGGGATCAGCTGCAGAGGGATCAGTTAGTGCCGGGGCTCCCAAAATGGGCAGCATCACCCGGGCGGCAGTGGGATTGCCAAGGGGCAAAGGGGGCAGGCGTGGGGCACCGAAGTTGTAAATGACTTCCACCAGCTGGAATCACTGGGTCAAATTAATCACCGCAGTTCAAGAGTTTTAATTGGGTTGCAATCAATCGTTGCTGTTTGGAATCTGAGAATTGCAGAGTTGGGGGGGGCAATAGTCCCCCAAAAAGTTTGGTACCCACTGAGTTAATTTCTTCCTCTCCCACGACAGGATTGGAAATAGCAGAGCAAAGCTAAGAAGGTTGTGCCTTATCGCTAGCTGTCAAACGCTTATCTTGGGCATATTTGAGGTTTGCGTTTGAACTCTTGCCTCGCCTGGCCTCTTGGCCTCACTGTTTACAATCTCCCTCCTCCCTTCCATTTATTTATATACAGGACTGTAGAGCTGGAAGGGACTTCCAAAGATCATCCAGCTCAACCCTCTGCAATGCCATTCAGAATCACTCTTTGATTAACTTCCTGCAACCATAAATCTGCTCACCTTCAAAGAGTCACACGTGTGTGTGTGTGTGTGTGGGTGGGTGGATGTTGTTGGCAGATACGCATCCTGCAAGGCAGGCGCCCCTCCCCTCTGCCTCGGGTCTCATGCGTTTACAGCAGGTGGCCGGATAATCGCCGACTTAAAGTGCGCACAGCGGAGCGCATTCCTCAGCCCTCCCGGACGCACGCCCTGCGCTGCTTTCGCCCAGCCCTGGGTGCGCCTTAGGGGTGCTGCTGGCTGCACCTAAGAGTGCCTTCCCTCCCGCTACTCCCCGCCCGTCCGCCTCGCCGCCCTCGGTGCGAATCTCTCTGCAACTCTGCGATCTGGGGGGGGCCCGAGTTGGGTCCCCCCCTCCTCCTCCCCAAGAACCTTTCCGTGCGCCTCGCTGGCATTACGCGCGGCTTGGAACCTTGCGCGCTGGCCGTGCGCCCCTCACCTGTGGCACCGCGGCGGCGGGCGGCGCTTCTTGCTGGGCGGCGCGGGCGCTGGATCGGGGCCAGGCGGCCAGCAGGAGGCTGAGCGAGGCCAGCAGCAACGCCGAGCCGGAGGCCAGCGCCAGCGCCAGCAGCACCAGGCGGGCGGGCGGCTCCCGGGCCCGGCGGCGCCTCCCCATGGCCGGGGCAGGAGAGGGCGGACCAGGCCGGCGGCGGCGACGGCGAACGGCGATTGCAAGCGCGGAAGCGACCGGGCGCGGAGAGGCGGTGCCGGAGGACGAGCAGGAGGCGGCGGCGGCGGCTGCAGCAACAGCGAGGCCGTCGAGGGGAGGCCGCGCTCGGCCGCCTGCCAGCAGCAGCCCCGGCGGCGAGAGGCCGAGGCGGAGCAGCAGCACCAAAACAGCAGCATCCGGACAGGAAACGCCCGCCGGAGCTGCGGCGCGCCGAGGGCGGAGCAGGCCCGGCCGGGGGCGCCGGCACAGGAAGCCGCGGCCGCCGCCTACTGCTCCAAGCGCGCGAAGTAGAGCCTCCAGCTTCGGTGGCAGTCTATCTTAGGGAAGGGAGACGAAGCCCAGGGGCCGGTGATGCTGGTGGAAAACTATGGACTGCTTGCCTGGCTGCTTTCCCGGCCCAGCTTGGCAGCTTTTGGATAGCCGAATGGATAGGCTGGAATGATCTGCTGGGGACCACGCAGCAGTGAGTTCCGCAAGTTAACGCGTCCCGAAGAAGGAGAGCGCGCGCGCGAGTGTCGCCCTCTTTTTTCCGCAAAAAAAGTTTTTATTGGTTTTCACATTATAAACAAACTAACACATAAGACAAACATAAATCATAACCTTATGGAAAATCACACTTATTGGAAATTACACTTATTAACATTGTTCAGTGACTTCCTCGCTTTCCCTTGGTTGAATTTCATTGCATGTCCTTTTAACGGTTTCCCAAATCACAGTTCTTATGGAATTTAACTTAAACATTAACATCCTTAGACCTTCACATTATGAAATTAAACATATTAATTTGACACTTAACATAAATAAAATCCTAAGGCAATTAAATGTCTGCAAGCTGTTTTCAGCTAATGTAACTTAACATATTTAACTAAGTAATCATTAAATTTAATCCATTCTTCCTGGATTCTTCCAGTCAGGTCGGCTAGCTCCGAAAAATCCATTATCTTCATCTGCCATTCTTCCACCGTTGGTCATTCTTGGGTTTTCCACTTTTTAGCTAACAGAATACGCGCAGCAGTTGTGGCATACAAAAATAGTTGAACATCTTTCTTGGGCAGTTCCAAGCCTGTTATTTCAAGAAGAAAGGCCTCTGGTTTCTTTATAAATGTATATTTCAACATTTTTTTTCAATTCATTATAAAGCTTGGCAGCTTCTGGATAGCCGAAGCTGGCGGGCTGGAATGAACTGCTGGGGACCACGGAGCAGGGAGTTTCGCAGGTTAACGCATCTCGAAGAAGGAGATCGCTTGCCCGAGTGTCGCCCTCTTGGTTGTGTGTAACTCCCGCACCTCTACCCAACACGTACTGTACTTAGATTGCCTGGGGGTGGTTTGCGAGGATGTAGCTTCACACGTTACGGGTTTGGGGTTTTTTTAGCGGCTGGGGTGGGACGTCAATTGAACAAACCCGGGGTTTCTGCCCAAGCGTGTGATCTCACAGGACTTGGGAATCAACGATCGTGCCTTTCCCCGCTCCACTTTTTTTCAAGGTGTAGGTTTAAAGTTGAGGCGTCGACACGTGTTAGCTATGGGCGTGTGAACGTCGCGGAATAAAGCACGGGTCACATCGGAAACAGCGAGGAGTCTTGTAACACCTTGAAGGCGGAACCGCTTAGTGGTGGCAATAGCTTTCGAGGAATACAGTCTGTCCCATGCGGGAAGTGTTACCACGTGTGTACACACACACACGTGTTGCATGGAGGGGAGGTTGTCAACAGTGATGTCAGAGGGGAATGAAATGTCGTGATCGGAACCCGATTACGTCACTTTCCTATGCATCCTGCGAAGTGAGGATTTGGAGTTGCAAATGTTACAAATTATCCTACTTCTCGGTTGAATCTTTCTCTGGGGGCGGACAGCGTGGAAAAAATTAATTCATTTTTAAAAAATGCTTTTATTTCGGATTTTTTAAAAAAATGCACAATTCCTGCGCTAGCACGAACCTAACCCGGGTCAACCCGCGGCTCGGTTCAGACGAGCATCAACCCAGGAGAGAGATCCCAGCTTGAAAAGGAGCAAAATAAAATAAAATCAAGCAGGCAATTTCTTGCTTTCACTTCTGCCCAACTCTAGCAAAAAGACGGAGACATCCCGTGCAAAGGGAGCTTGCAAAAAAAATGTCTTTTGCTCCGGATGTTGCAAATGGTTATTTAACAAAAAACCCCGCAGCTTCTCCTTTGCTCAGCGTGCAAACCAGAAGGAAGTGAGTCCGGTTTCCTCGCACGGCATCCCTGTCTGGAAAGAACGGGGGCATCTGGGTCAACACGTGTCGGCGTGTTCACACGTGCATAGGTGCATCTTCCCCTTTTTTTTAAAACCGCTTTTGTGGTTTCGTCTCCCTTTGCCCTCCCCCCACCCGCCACTTAAGGTAGCGTGGCCGAGCGGTCTAAGGCGCTGGATTTAGGCTCCAGTCTCTCCGGGGACGTGGGTTCGAATCCCACCGCTGCCAGATGTTTTTCGCAGGGTTTTGCTGAGTCGGCGGCGCTTCCCAGGCTTGGAGGGGGGGGGGAAGGCAGCTCGCTGTTTTCCTGGCTGGCTCCTCCTCCCTCCACCTCCGTCGCATTCTTTTCCCCTTCTGCAAAAGGAAAAAAGGAAAGGGGAAAAAAGCACAGGCGATCCTTCCATTTCTGGCTCCCGGCAGCCTCTTTAATCCCAGCAAGCGTTGGTGGTATAGTGGTGAGCATAGCTGCCTTCCAAGCAGTTGACCCGGGTTCGATTCCCGGCCAACGCAGCAGATTTTTAAATTTTTATTTTATGTTTTTTTTAAAAAAATCCACTGCTCCCGTAACCTTGCTGTTGATTTTTTGCAAAATGCAAACGCCCCGCACCCTCCCGAGATGCAAACAAGGATAATCGAGGTTCCCACACGCTTCAATGAAACAATTGGGGGGGGTGCTTATCTATTGTTAAGGAAATGCTAATAATAATAATAATAATAATAATAATAATAATAATAATACCCCTCTTCCCATCGCACCCGCAGACCCCCTGATGCAGCAGAACTAAGCTCGTTTGGCCCAGGATGCAACTTGCCAAAAAGGCACACCATGCAGCCCAATATTATGGTTGCACAGAGTTGGGACACCCAGCGGTCATCTAGTCCAACCCCTTGCGATTCAAGAATCCCAACTAGACCATCCATGACAGATGGGCAGACAACTTCTGCTTAAAAACCTCCCAGGACCATTTGCTCCACTGCCCAGCTGCTCTTAACTGGCAGGAAAAAGTCTTCCAGGTGTTCCCTTTTTACATTTTAAGTGCTGATTTTTAAAAAATTGGTTTTCACATATTGCATTACAATACCAAAGCCAACACTATTTCCTCCCCATCCCCCCATCCATTTCTATTTCCTCAATATTTCCTCATATTCTTCTTTTCTCCTTCCTCCCACTTCCCTCCACCCCCTCGATTTCCTCCACACTACACAATTTACAATAATCTTTGCATTCTGCAATCTTCTCAAATCATCTATATATTCTTTCCTTACTAATTTTTCCTTAGTAATCTTTCCTTACTAATTTTTCTTCCATCCATCACTTCACATTTTAATCTAGGCATATTAGCGTATCTTTTTTAAAGCAATATTTTTTGCCAGATATTCATCAAAACATTTCCACTCCTTTTTACGTTTTTGATTCGACTGATTTCTGATTATAGCAGTGGATTTTGCCGAAATTAAATATTCATTTAGTTTAAAAATCCATTCCTGTCATTTAGTCACATTGAGTCAAAGGTCTCCCTGTCATTTAGTCGCCTTTCTTGCAACCTGAATTGAGAAAGGAGACCATTGGGCACGAGAGCATTTCAGAGTACAAAAAGGACTCTGCCCTCAGGAGCTTACAATCCGCAATTCAACAAGGGAGGTTGCAGAGCAGGGATCAATTGGGAACCGGCCGGAGCGATAGACACTTTGTTGGACTTCTGCGACCACTGGTTGCGGCCACCATGGCTAACGGTTAGCGAGTTTTTGCGCATGGATGTCCACAAATCCCTGTCTAATAGGAATTATAAGAGGGTCATGTTGAGCCAGGGGGCGTTGAAAACAAGAAGAAGGAATCTGATCGCCGGATTTCAGGCAGGGTGTCGTGTGATCAGAGTGACAAGAATGGTTTGGGGCAGAAGACTGAGGGGGGAAAACCACCCCATGTTAGATTATTTGTGTTCCGGGATAGACCGCTCCTGACTTTGAATTCATGGATTCGAAGTTAAATCCTTTGAAGACAGAGGTCCTCTGGCTGGGAAGGGACGATATGGGATTTGGGGGGGGGGGGCAACTCCCATCTCTTGCAGGGGTGCAATTAGTGCCAGCACCGTCCGTTAAGAGTTTGGGTGTAATCTTCGACACCTCCCTTTCCATGGAGGCGCAGATTGCAGCTATAACAAAGGCGGCACTTTTCCATCTCCGCCAAGCTAAGCAGTTGGCTCCTTACCTCGCTCGCCCTGACCTAGCCACTGTGATCCATGCGACGGTCACCTCCAGACTGGATTATTGTAACTCGCTCTACGTGGGGCTGCCCTTGAGACTGACCCAGAAACTCCAGCGGGTGCAGAATGCCGCAGCGAGACTCCTTACAGGGTCCTCGCTGCGAGATCACATTCACCCAGTGCTATACCAGCTGCACTGGCTCCCAGTGGGGTACAGGATCAGGTTTAAGGTGCTGGTTCAAAGCCCTATACGGCCTAGGACCCTCGTACCTACGGGACCGCCTCTCCTGGTATGTCCCACAGAGGAACTTACGGTCTTCAAACAAAAACATCCTGGAGGTCCCTGGCCACAGAGAGGTTAGGCTGGCCTCAACCAGAGCCAGGGCCTTTTCAGCTGTGGCCCCGACTTGGTGGAACGCTCTGCCACAAGAGATTAGGACCTTGAGGGACTTGACATCTTTCCGCAGGGCCTGCAAGACAGAGCTATTCCACCAGGCCTTTGGCCAGGGCACAGCCTGACTCCCTCCTTTGGCAATCTTCACAGAACTTTAGCCTAATGGTTGCCATCAATTTGAGTTGAATTAATTTTATAATGAAATGATTTTAGAATGTTGTACTATTTTATTGTTGTTAGCCGCCCTGAGCCCGGGTTTGGCTGGGGAGGGCGGGATATAAATAAAATTTATTATTATTAGCCTTCCTCAATGAAGGTGTTCAACTCGCTTTTAAAGGCTGCCAGCTCTTGTGCGTATATGATGTTACCGCAAACTCCTAAACAGAACAAGCATGTTAGGAGGAGACAAGCCCAGAGGAATTGGTTTGCAAAGAGATGCGACAGGCACCCTCCTTAGAAAGTGCACGACTCTGCTTATCTGGGCCAGGAGTTAAAGAGATGCTCCAATCTCTCCCAGCGTAGGGATGAAGGGAAATTCGCCACACTCAGGGGCACATGCTGATAGAAAGGAGCAGGGACTTACACAGAGACGCAACAAGCAGCCTCTTCCTTTTGGGGGCCCTTTGTCCTCACAGAAACCATCCTTTATTTAGAATGATTGCCTAGCCTCCTTTATACCCTATACTTGGGGTTCGTCCCATCCTTTTCTCAAAAAGAGCCTGCAGCCGCCTCCAGTTCTTCTATGTTACTTCTGGACCTGATTTCTTAACAAAATAAAAAATATTGGGTTTTTGCACAATTATAGCAAATATCACATAACAAGGCAACAAACAAAAACAAAAAAGTACATCAGAGGAAAAAACAATACGAGAAACATTATCCTACCCACCACCATAACAAATAAACAATAAAAACGAACTTAATCCTTTAAAGGCCCAACTTTATTTACATATTGGTTGACTTCCTCTAGTCTTCCTTTCTGAGTTTCCTTGTATCTGCATGTAACAGCTTTCCAACATTGTTATTAAACAAAAATATTTCCGATTGTAATCTATCTTATTCACTTTTCTTCCTGTTCTGAATTCCATTTATTTAATTGAACCCTAATTTAATCCTAGGCCTATGTGGTACTTTCAAGTGATTTCTAATTTTTTTATATTACAATATTTATTCAAATAATCCTTAAATTTCTTCCAATCTTCTTGATATTCCTCTTCTTTCTGGTCGCGGATTCTTCCAGTCAGGTCAGCTAGCTCCGAGTAATCCATCATCTTCATCTGGACCTCATTTCTTGGCGCTCTCTTCTGAACGCACAAACACAATTTGCTGAACCTAAGGCCAAACAGCTCCGGAAGTTCTGCAAACGCCATCTTGGAAGTCACGATAACCATACAGTTAATTGTTAGTTCTTGTAACCATGAGCCAATGTAAGTTTATATCCCCTTGTTTTGATATGAAGGATAACATCAAAGTCAGCCAATTAGCTTGTCTAGGGTCTTGGGGAACTGGGCTCTGAGCCCAGAGAGAGGAACTATCTGTTACATTTGGGTTTTTGCCAGCAATGCCCTCATCTGGGCAGGTACAGCAATGGGAAGTTCTGGCCAAAGGACATATTATGGTGCTCTGTGCATAATGTACAGATGTTTGCTTTGTCTGTCCCGAGTCTACAAAAACTGGGAAACTTGGCAGGCCGATTTGCTGGTAGATAAAGCACTAGATAATGCGGGTGGTGCTGTGGGTTAAACCACAGAGCCTAGGACTTGCCGATCAGAAGGTTGGCGGTTCAAATCCTCGTGACGGGGTGAGCTCCCATTGCTCGGTCCCATTAGCTAAAGTGGTGCTTCAGGTTAAGAACAGTTTCAGGTTAAGAACGGACTTCCGGAACAAATTAAGTACTTAACCTGAGGTACCACTGTATATGCAGAAAAGGAAATTTGATATAAGAGGGGAACGTATGCCCCTCCACCACTGCTTGGCACCCTCCCATGCCAAATAATAAATAATAATAATATTTTATACCCCGCCCATCTGGCTGGGTTTCCCCAGCCACTCTGGGCGGCTTCCAACAAAACATTAAAATACAATTACCTATTAAATATTAAAAGCTTCCCTAAACAGGGCTGCCTTCAGATGTCTTCTGAATGTCAGGTAGTTGTTTATCTCTTTGACATCTGATGGGAGGGCGTTCCACAGGGCGGGTGCCACCACCGAGAAGGCCCTCTGCCTGGTTCCCTGTGACTTGGCTTCTCACAGGGAGGGAACTGCCAGAAGGCCCTCGGAGCTGGACCTCAGTCTCCAGGCTGGACGATGGGGGTGGAGACACTCCTTCAGGTATACAGTGTACCTCGGGTTAAGTACTTAATTTGTTCCAGAGGTCCGTTCTTAACCTGAAACTGTTCTTAACCTGAAGGACCACTTTAGCTAATGGGGCCTCCTGCTGCTGCCACACCGCCGGAGCACAATTTATGTTCTCATCCTGAAGCAAAGTTCTTAACCCGAGGTACTATTTCTGGGTTAGAGGAGTCTGTAACCTGAAGCATCTGTAACCCGAGGTACCACTGTACAGCTAAAGTGGTGCTTCAGGTTAAGAACAGTTTCAGGTTAAGAACAGACCTCCAGAACGAATTAAGTTCTTAGCCCAAGGTACCACCGTACAGCACTCCAGGGAGACATTTCCAGGAAACTGGGGAAGAATTGAACGTCCTCCTCCAGAACACGAGAGATAAGTTCCGCTTCTCGGTCGCCAGGTCAGCAATATCTTTGCCATGCCACCCACCAGGCCCAAAACACTTCCCTCTTCCTTGGAACAGGGATGATCTCAAGAGATCACTTTTAGGCTGATCACGAGTTAACTGTTGTGTACATTGACCTCTCGAGCCGGGAGCCTTAAAATAGGACTTTGTGGAAGCAAATTGTCAGAAAAAGACTAGAGAAATGCCAGCTGTGTGTTTTGCAACAGCTTGGGGTTTTTTTTGGGGGGGGGCACATTATTCAGGAAAGTTTTTAATGTGTGACATTTTGATGTATTTTTAATCTTTGTTGGAAGCTGCCCAGAGTGGCTGGGGATACCCACCTATATGGGCGGGGTACAAATAAATAATAATAATAATAATAATAATAATAATAATAATAATAATAATAATAATAATAATATCAAATCACAGAACAGGAGCTGAGGCCACCCCCCCAAAAAAACCCTACACACAACTCAACTGGAATGCGAAAACCTAAAAAATATCCTATATGCCACAGCAGGTAGCCCTGGAATCATATTTTGGATTGTAACAGTTTTCCCTCCTCTATTCAAAGTGCAGAAGTGGGAGGGAGAGGGAATCTGTGGTTCTTCAGGTGTTGGGAAACTACAACTCCCATCATCGTCGGTCACTGGCCCCTGTTGGCCGGGGTGGATGGGACTGGGAATCCAGTGCCACCAGTAAAGCCACACGGTCATTTTATAACGCTTGGTAGAAGGATAAAGGGACGCGGGTGGCGCTGTGGGTTAAACCACAGAGCCTAGGGCTTGCCGATCAGAAGGTCGGTGGTTCGAATCCCCGCAATGACGGGGTGAGCTCCCGTTGCTCGGTCCCTGCTCCTGCCCACCTAGCAGTTCGAAAGCACGTCAAAGTAGTACCTCGGGTTAAGAACTTTGCTTCAGGATGAGAACAGAAATCGTGCTCTGGCGGCGCAGCAGCAGCAGCAGGAAGCCCAATTAGCTAAAGTGGTGCTTCAGGTTAAGAACAGTTTCAGGTTAAGAATGGACTTCCGGAACAAATTAAGTACTTAACCTGAGGTACCACTGTATATGCAGAAAAGGAAATTTGATATAAGAGGGGAACGTATGGCCCTCCACCACTGCTTGGCACCCTCCCATGCCAAATAATAAATAATAATAATTTATTTATACTCCGCATATCTGGCTGGGTTTCCCCAGCCACTCTGGGCGGCTTCCAACAAACTATTAAAATAGAATAGTCTGTCAAACGTTAAAAGCTTCCCTAAACAGGGCTGCCTTCAGATGTCTTCTACAAGTCTGGTAGTTGTTTTTCTCTTTGACATCTGGTGCATTCCACAAGGCAGGTGGCACTACCGAGAAGACCAGAGATGGAAACTGACTGCATCAGATCATTCTCTCCTCGAGATTACAGTAATTCTTCCCCAATATAACATACACAGTTCAGCTCTATGCATGAAGAAGCCCGTGAAGACATGCGCAACTTAAAAAGAATCTGACAAAGGCACAAAGCTGGGAGTTTTTAAAAATTATTTTATTTTTTTTCTTTCAGAAAGTTACAGAGTTTTTGAGCTCACAAGAAAAAGCAAGGATTCCAAAACACCCAACAAAATGACAACGGTTCAATTGCCGTGTCCCCGCTCCAGAGGCATACGCGACGAGAGCCAGGGAACAGTTCTGAACTTCCAAACATGCTTTGAAAAAAGGGAGGCAAGTATCAGCCCCCCGACAAAAGTATAAGACTTAAAAACAACTTCTCTCCAGAGGTTCTTAATCATCGGATCTTCCCCTCCCCTCGACCCCCCCCTCCCGCAGAAAAGTGAACACGTTAATGCAATGCACTTTAACCAAGAAACTTTCTCTAAGGTTTTTAAACATAAATAATTCCTGACGGACACGTACGGAAAAAGGTACTATTATCGCCGAAGCTGGAAAGCTGACGGGAGTCGCCGCAGCTTCCAAATCTCGCGTTTTCGCCTCTCCCGAAGCACGGTTTGCGAGAGGTCGCCGGATGGGCTCCGTCTCGCTGGGGGGGGAGGGCTGCGTCCCCAACCCCCCTTCACATGTGAGCTACTCTCCCCCCCTCCGAAACAGGGTCCGTGTTTGCCGATTTCACTAGGTAGTCTATGCGCTTATTTACAGTATTTTCTTTTTAAAGATAAAAACGACAAGAGAACGGAGATCAAAACGTTCTCTGTGGGTTTGCGGGATGAAGAGAGAGAAATAGAGAGAGAGAGATAGGTATTAGCATTGCAGAATTTCCTTCTGCGCCTGTGTGTTTTTTTCCAGGCCCCTTGCAAATAGGAGGTTGCCAGGAGCTCCCGGAGGTTTCCTCCCGAAAGGTTCCGAACGTTTCATCCAATCGCGCCACTCGGAGGTCACCCGCCCACCGGTCTCCGTGGCGACAGGCGCCGCCCGCTCTCAGTTGTCCTCGTCGCTGTCGTCCGGGCTGATGGCCGGGCTGGTGAGGCTGTAGGTGGGCGACGTGGGGCTGTAGCCGGGGGAGGTGGGCGAGTAGGTGGAGCCCTTCGGAGACGTGGGCGAGTAGGTGGGCGAGGTGGGGCTGTACTTCGGGGAGGTGGGCGAGTAGGTGGGGCTGGTCGGGCTGTACTTGGGGGAGGTCGGGGTGTAGACGGGCGAGGTGGGCGAATAGGTGGGGCTGGTCGGGCTGTACTTGGGGGTGGTGGGGCTGTAGGTGGGCGACGTCGGGCTGTACTTGGGCGACGTCGGGCTGTACTTGGGCGACGTCGGGCTGTACTTGGGGCTGGTTGGGGTGTACTCTGGGGAGCTGGGGCTGTAGGATGGGCTGGTCGGGGTGTACTTGGGGCTGGTGGGGCTGTAGCTGGGCGAGCTGGGGCTGTAGCTGGGCGAGGAGGGGGTGTATGTGGGCGACTGCGGGGTGTAGCGGGGGCTGGAGGGGGAGTAGCTGGGCGAGGTGGGGCTGTAGGAGGGGCTGGTCGGGGAGTAGCTGGGCGAGGTGGGGCTGTAGTTTGGAGACGTCGGGGTGTAGTTCGGAGACGTCGGGCTGTAGCTGGGCGATGTGGGGCTGTAGCTGGGCGAAGTTGGGGTGTAGTTTGGAGACGTCGGGCTGTAGTTGGGGCTGGTTGGAGAGTAACTGGGCGACGTGGGGCTGTAGCTGGGCGATGTGGGGCTGTAGCTGGGGCTTGTCGGAGAGTAACTGGGGGATGTGGGGCTGTAGCTGGGGCTGGTCGGAGAATAGCTAGGGGACGTGGGGCTGTAGCTGGGGCTGGTCGGGGAGTAACTGGGCGACGTGGGGCTGTAGCTGGGGCTGGTTGGAGAATAGCTAGGGGACGTGGGGCTGTAGCTGGGGCTGGTGGGGCTGTAGCTGGGCGACGTGGGGCTGTAGCTGGGGCTGGTCGGAGAGTAACTGGGCGACGTGGGGCTGTAGCTGGGGCTGGTGGGGCTGTAATTGGGGCTGGTGGGGGAGTACGACGGAGAGGTCGGGCTGTAGGAAGGCGACGTGGGGCTGTAGCTGGGGCTCTGCGGTGTGTAGGCTCCTGGGGAACGAGGCTCGTAGGCAGGAGACGTCGGGGAGTAGCTGGGAGACATAGCGCCACCTAGAGGAAGGGAAGAGGAACAGCCGTCAGTCCAGGATCCCGGTCTGTTTGTTTTGGATTTGATATCCCGCTTTATCACTACCCGAAGGAGTCTCAAAGCGGCTAACATTCTCCTTTCCCTTCCTCCCCCACAACAAACACTCTGTGAGGTGCGTGGGGCTGAGAGATTTCAGAGAAATGTGACTAGCCCAAGGTCACCCAGCAGCTGCATGTGGAGGAGTGGGGAAGCGAACCCGGTTCACCAGATTACGAGCCCACCGCTCTTAACCACTACACCACACTGGCTCCTTACACACACTGTTTTCCTGACAGCGCACTGGAAGAATGAATTCTCTCGCTCACCTGGTGATGGGATGTACGGGCTGGAGGGTCCTGGAGATCCAGGGGACCCCGGGGTGGGCGACCAGGCGGGAGAATAGCCGGGGCTGAAGCCGCTGGCGTCGGAGGCGGCGCTGGGAGAAAAGCCGGCTGCCCCCGGAGTCATTCCGCTACCTGCACAACCGAGGAAGGAAAAGGGGAGTAAGAAACAGGTCCCATGTCGGAGAAAAGAGTTGCACCGAAAAGTTCAGGTCTGGGCAACTTGTACTACTGCCAAAGTCCTGAGTAACTGCTGGCTGCGGTGGCAATTATCGCAACCCTGCTTTGGAAACTGAAGTGGCAAGCGCAGCCTATAAACAGAAATAATAAATATGGAACCACGTGGTCTTTTTCCCTTTCTGCCTGGGTTTTGACGCCATTAGCAGTTGGGAGTTTGTCTTCAAAGGCCAAACTGCAGTGTGTGTGTGTGTGTGTGTGTGTATGTTTGTGGACCGGGACTATCCATCATTTGCTGTACATAACACCCCCAACAGCCTGTACACACATGACGTTTCCTGCAGGTTATTTCCCTGCCTTTTGCAGTTGGGGGTGCAAGGCCACACGATGCACGTACGCAGCTGAGGAACCGAATCTCCAGTTTAGGAGCCCAGCCAATGTTTGCAAAGCAATGAAAGGTCAAACACACAGAGTTCATCTATGTGCCTTTTCCCCCCCTTCATTTGGCAGGAGAAAGAACATCGCAAGAAACCCACAAAACCTCTTGGGAGAATATGCAGGTCTCCTTACTTCCCCTAATTTGCGATTTCCCACAGCACGGTCCCAGAGATCCTGGGAAGTAGAGATCCCAAAGCAGGGAAGATTTAGCATCATGGGTTGGGAGAACTGGACGTGAGCCAGAGATACCCAGATCCAAATCCCCAATTCAAGCCATGAAAGCTTACTGGCCAACGGCCCGGCCTACACAACAGGGAAGTTGGGACATTAAAACTGGTGCACATCAAAAACAAATGCATGTTGTTCTTGAGCAACTTGGAACAGAAAGCAATATTCCAACCATCTGGGTCAAGCTCAAACCTGCAGCTAATAATTCCAAGAGGGGGCATTTGTGTAGGCGGAATACCTCCCTCCCCGATACGTACCAACGCTAGGAGACCATGCCCCATAGGCTGGTGTTGCGCCTTGGTTCCAGGGGGTCATGGCGGGTGACATTCCTCCCATGGGGCTGGGAGCAGACCCAAAGAACATGCCGGTAGCTGTAAGGAACGGAATGGAGTTAGAGAGGAGAGGAAATCGGCCCCAACAGAGACCCTCTTGCCTTCACTTACCTAAATCTACTGCCCTAAACTCTCGCTTTTACCCTTTGCTTTTTAATCTGCAGAATCCTGCCCTCTCAAACACATATTTCTAAAAGGAAGATGCCCCGCTTTCCTCGACTTTCAGCCTCACGAGCCTGAGCACACCTCCCTCGCCCCAAAGGAAACGGCTGTGAAGCAAAGCGTCGCACGCTTTCAGCTGCCGAGACACGGGCGTCTGTTTCAGGGAAGCGAAGAATTCCTTCAAGGGAGGAAACGGACGCTTGGAGTCACCCGCCCATGTCTGCCTCGCTCCTCTCTACTTAAGTCCTCTGTGGTGCTTGCTTGCGCATACCCTGTTGTGCCAACTCCCAGAATCCCCTGCTCCGCCCGCGTGAAACCTGCCTCTTCCCTCTCAAGAGGACCCCAGATTCCCAGGCCTGCCGCTGCCTCCTTGCTCCCGGACCGGCAAGCACGGCAGGTTGACTTACGTCCGCCCACGCCGAGCCCCGGGATGTTGGTGGGGATCTCCATGCCGTATTTGCACTTTTCGGCGTCCAAGAGGAGGTCGAAGCAGCCGGTGCCCGCCGGTGCCAGCTGGCCCAGCATGATGTTCTCTGAGACGCCCTTCATGGGGTCGCTTTCGCCGTGGGCAGCCGCTTCCATCAGCACGTCAACCTGCAGGGGGCAGCGGAGGGCAGGGCGAGTCAAAGGGTGGCCCGCTAGCCGCCCCAAGTGGCGGGAGGGGGAAATTCTGTTAGAATTCCTGCTCCGTGATTGCAGTCATGGGATTGTTGTCTAGCACATGGCGGGGTATGTTTTGACTCCACAAAGTGGGAAGTGACGGAGACTGGATGTTTGTGTTACAGTGGTACCTCTGGTTACATACGCTTCAGGTTACAGACTCTGCTAACCCAGAAACAGTGCTTCAGGTTAAGAACTTTGCTTCAGGGTGAGAACAGAAATCGTGCTCCGGCAGCAGGAGGCCCCATTAGCTGAAGTGGTGCTTCAGGTTAAGAACAGTTTCAGGTTAAGAACGGACCTCCGGAACGAATTAAGTACTTAACCCGAGGTACCAGTGTACTGTGTTCCGTGAAGTGGGACTGTTGTCCTTTGTTCTTTCTCTTTGCTGTCTGATGCTAGAGAGAGAGGGAGCCGTGTTGCAGTGCTCCGTGTGTGTTTATATGTAAATAAAGTAGATTAGCCAAAATGCTGAGTTGCTGAGGTCTGTCACGCAAGATGAACAGACTCTGTGGATCCCTAAGTGTGCCGATGCCTGTTGGCATCGGTCGCTGTGATGTTTGGGCAGAACAAAGCTTTTGAAGCTCCTGAACAATCGGCCAGGAGGGAGAGAACATGCCAGTCGGGCATGTGTCTCTGCCAGGGTCCTACTCGAGTGTAGGCCGAACCCCTGACAAATTCCTGGCCCTTTCCCTCCCCCAGAAAACTCACCGTCTCTTCGAAGGAGCACTTCATGAGGGGCCCGGTGTCCTGTCGGTTGACGCCGTGCCGGGTGATGGCCATCAAGTGGCCGCGGCAGGTCATGGTGTCGCAAAGCAGCGCCAAGTGGCGGTAGTTGACGTAGGAGCCGTCGAAGGAGATGACGTGGTACAGCTCCCTCTCCAGGGCTTTCCTGACGGCCTCGATGCCCAGCACCTGCAAGGGCGAGGAGAGGCAGGCTGCCACAGTTGCAAAGAGGGGGCCCCCAAAACTGCGCTCCCAGATCCCCTCCCTTAAATCTTCACCTCGGAGGGAGCGCCTTCTCCCTTTCTCTCTCACACACACAAACACAAGATCGCCTTGCCCCATTATGAGCCAACTCGGCCACGTCAATCGGTGGAATTGGCACTGTGCAGGTGGCACCTGATCCCCGTTCCACATGCGCAAAAGAACCATCTTTTAGTGCGCTTCGCAACTCCCTGCCTGTTAACTGCCTTTCACTACACTGCCTTCCAAAGGCTTTCCAGTTTAGATAAGCCTAGCCAGAAAGCTGGTGCGAGAGCAAATCTGCTTTCGATCCACTGTTATTTTAAACACCTTAAATTACTGTTAATTTTGCTCTGCAATTATGTCAACCTTGCATCTTTTCTGTGAACCGTTTTCGAAGTTGTTATTGTTGCTTTTGCAGTAAAGTGGTTGTTATAAGAATTTTAATATAGAATATTCTCAATAAATAGCCTCAAATAAGTATTCATTAATGCACACGTATCTAAATATACGAACCACGTGTCTGAAATAGTATGGGAGAATAATCCTGAACCCATTTTGATTTCTCCCAATGACCTCAAATATTCCTCTGCAGTAAGGGAGGCAAATGGGGAAAGCCTTCCCATTGACTTTTTGGCTCACAAATCCTGTCTTAAGGGCATATTTGTGTAGGAATAGGGTGAGCCTGTGACCTGGATTCAGGAACTAACGTATTAACCACACCACAAGAGAATGGCCAGGCTGCCCAGGTAATGCAATCAGTGACCATTATCAGGTATCCTGGCAGACAAGATTTCTGCTGTAGAATGCCTCCTTCTGTGATGTATGCATGATGTCTTGGGCTACAGGGTGGGCAATTTCAAGCGTCTATATAACAGCTTGCGCACCATTGTTCAGGGTTCCTCCTCTTTCCTGCGTGTGGTGAGCGGGGGACCCTGTTGCAACAGTTTAATAAAGACCAGGCTTACTAGCTGCTTTGCTTCTCAATATACTCTGGTTGGCCTCTGTTGTTTTCTCCTACCGATAGGGAACCCACGTAAGGACTCTTGGACACACCATAAGGGAAAGGGGGCAGTTTTTCTTCTAAGAAGAATAAATAACTGCACCCAGTTCTATCAGGCTTACTAGCCACTTTGCTTCTCAATATTCTCTGCTTGATCTCTGTTATTTCCTCCAACTGATAGGGAACCCTCAAGGTCTCTATACAGGCTCCACAATACCCCACAAGGGAAAAGGAGTTTTTTTTCTTGTAACATGCCGCATGCATCATATAAAATTAATAAATGAATGAACATGCCCTATTGCAGAGGAAGGGCTGCTCCCCCCAACCCACCTCTCGCGAGAAACCCCAGAACGAGCCCCCTCCTAGCCGTATATCCCCGCCCGGGTACCCACCGTGAAGATCTCCACAATGTCGTTGGAGGTCGTGCGCACAGGGTCCACGTCTTTCTCGCTGAGCACCCGCATGAGGCTGACGCCGTCTGTCTCCAGAATCCACTCCTGCAAGGCCTTGAACTCCCCGTCCTCCGTGATTATGATCTTCTTTTTGTTGTCCGTCTGGGGCAGGTGCATGTAGACCTAGGGTGGGAGATAGAGGGCAAAAAGGGGGGGTCAGGGTGCGCTCGGAGTGAGCCCCTCATCATGCCTAGGTGGGGAGGGGATTGTGGCAGCCAGCTAGGATCTCCCGAGTGCGAATCCCGCCGCCCAGGCTCACCTTGCTGATCTGCTCGATGCCCTGAAGTGTCATGTCCGTCAGCATGTTGGACTCAATGCAGCGGAGGAAGACGTCGTCGTCCATCTTGTCCACAACTTCCTCCTCCTATAAGCCGCGCAAGAGGGAGGGGAGGAGGCAGAAAGGGTCAGCCCTGTTGTGTTCTCAGGACCCCCAACCCTGCCCCGGAAAGGCTGCCAGGAGCCTGAGGAGCCACTTTGCACCAGCGTGAGTGCATTTGCGTTTTGCGGGAGCTGTCTCCGGGTGTGTTTTTCGCACAAAAAGCAGTGTATCGAAAAAAGAGTCACAGAGCAATAGCAATAGGTCTGCCCGCCCTTATCCCCCTTGCCAGATCCAGGCCTCGCAGGCCTTGGCAAGGCAGAGACACTGCCATTTGCAGCTGGAGTGGCTTGGGTGCGACTCTGGAGAAGGGCAATCTCCTCGACCAGCCCGTGGGATAAACGTAGGACCCACTGGGCATGTGGCATGCCACTAACCTCGACAGATACTCTCATGTATTTCTGATTATGTAACAGGGCCTTCTGTGGCTTTCCCAGTTCCCTCGATAATAATAATTTATTATTTGTACCCCACCCATTTGGCCTCCTTCCTTCCTTCCATCCTGCTATCACAGTCTCCATTCTTTGATTTTGGGTGGCTCTCTAGTACAGGGGTCTGCAAACTTTTTCAGCAGGGGGCCAGTCCACTGTCTCTCAGACTTTGTGGAGGGCAGGACTATTTTTGGGGTGTGTGTGTGGAATGAATGAACGCATTCCTATGCCCCACAAATAATCCAGAAATGCATTTTAAATAAAAGCAGACATTCTACTCATGTAAAAACACGCTGATTCCTGAACCGTCCATGGCCCGGATTGAGAAGACGATTGGGCTGGATCCGTCCCCTGGGCCTTAGTTTGCCTACTCATGCTCTAGTAGTATTAACTAGATAAAGGGGCGTGGGTGGCGCTGTGGTCTAAACCACAGAGCCTCTCGGTCTTGCCGATTGGAAGGTCGGTAGTTTGAATCTGCTCTACGGGGGTGAGCTTGCGTGGCTCTGTCCCAGCTCCTGCCAACCTACCACCCCACAGTCGAATTCGACTGGACTTAACGGTCCAGGGGTCTTTTACTTCTTACCTATTAGCTAGATGTATGCCTTATTACTTAAAAAATTGTATTTTTGCTGAATGAAGATACGTACAGGGAGCTGTCAGAGAAGAGGAAGGGGCAGTATGAGAGGCAAGTCAGAGGTGTTTTTCTCATGGTGTGTGACTGATTAAGAGGGACTAAGAGGTGGGAGGATTCAGATAAGATTAAAACGCTGACTGAGGGCTACACAGATATATTTATAATTTTGTGTTTTATGAAGATCATTACTGTTGATCATTAATGCATCTTACTTTTTCACTTCTGTTTGATATATTATTTTTCATTACTCTGTTTTGCTTAGTTTGAGTTTTATGGTATTATCAGGTTCAAAACCTTTAATAAAGTAGATTTAAAAGGCTTCATTCAAAGCCATCTTCTACCAGGACCACCCCCCCCTCACCTCTTGCATCTTGTTTTCGTCGCTGTTCATAATCCGGATGCGCAGCACCAACTTCTCTGCATTGTCATCGTTGAAAATGCAGTTGAGGTCGTCCCCAAAGCCTGAAAAGGGAGGAGGGAAGCAAGGTTGACCTCCTGGGCTGAAGATCAAACCGAAACACCTTCTCTAGAATGGGGCTTTTGGGGGGGGCGGGACCCAATCCCAACTCTGCCCTCTCCTTCTCACCAGCATTGATCTTCTCGGCGATCTGCTCCATGGTGAGCTTGCGGTCGGTCATGTGCTTGCGGTCCAGCTCCACGCGCAGCAGCCAGGGGGAGATGCGGGTGACGTCAAAGTCGGGCATCTCGTAGTAGACGTTCACCCACTCCTGGTCCTCGGCCACCACCGTGTTCTGCGGGTTGGGGTCGTAGTAGATGGCGGTGTTGGCAGTCACCTTGCGGAGGGTCGTGTGCTCCAGGCGGCACAGGATGTCCTGGGAAGAAGACAGACCCCCGGGAGAGTAGGGGGCAGGGGAGAGAATGGGGTGAAGACGCCTGGCCATGAGAGAGCCAAGTCTTCCCCTCCAGCCAACCACAGAGGTGCCCCTTCCCACTCAATGCATTTTTTAGGGGAAAAAGCAAGTTATGTGTGTAACAAGCTAAACTTTGGCCGTCTCCTGCAATCCATCAGTTAACCTGCTGGGATCCGAGAGCGAGGGGTCAGGCCCACAGGGAAGCCTCGCTGCCCACGAAACAGCAAATGGATAAAGGGGACCGCACAGAGCTTAGCGATGCTTCGAAATCCGTTGTGCTTAAGATGAGCATCCACAGAAATAAACTTGTACCGATAATAAAAACACATTCTATTTTATTGGGCTGTTTCGGAATGATTCCCCCAACTCTGCTTCTTTCTCTGCTTATGGTAACAATGTATTTCCACCTGTAATGTGGATTCAAACCTGTAGGAGTACGTTTTTATTGATGTAAAGGTAAAGGGTAAAGGGACCCATGACCATTAGGTCCAGTCGTGACCGACTCTGGAGTTGTGGTGCTCATCTCGCTTTATTGGCTGAGGGAGCCGGCGTACAGCTTCCGGGTCATGTGGCCAGCAGGACTACGCCGCTTCTGGAGAACCAGAGCAGCGCACGGAAACGGCGTTTACCTTCCTGCCTGAGTGGTACCTATTTATCTACTTGCACTTGGACGTGCTTTCGAACTGCTAGGTTGGCAGGAGCAGGGACCGAGCAACGGGAGCTCACCCCATCGCGGGGATTCGAACCGCCGACCTTCTGATCGGCACGTCCTAGGCTCTGTGGTTTAACCCACAGCACCACCTGCGTCCCCCTTTTATTGATGTAGACCATTAAAAAATATTTTTTGGGTGACACGGCGGTACTAACAAGTTTCAGCAACTACTAAAGGAACAGGAAGGTTTGCAGCTTCTGCTGGAAAGGGACCCAGGAGCAGAAGGAAAAGACCATGAACGTGAGTGTGGACTTGTTTGAGAAAAAGGCCTTTGGAGAGGCTACAAGGGATGTGAAAAATTTTCAGCCAACAGGCAGGGTCTCCTTTTGCAACACCCCACTCCTTCCCTGCCTTTTCTCCCCATGACCCCTTACCTTGGCCCTCTCGGCATCTCGGGCCGACTGCCCCAGCAGGAAGACGGTCAGCGAGGGGGTCTTGGGCTTCTTGGAGATGTTGATCAGCTCCTTGAGTCGGGGGACGCCCAGGGTGACGTTCTTGGCCGAGACACCGGCGTAGTGGAAGGTGTTCAGGGTCATCTGAGTGGCCGGCTCGCCCAGGGACTGGGCAGCCAGCGCCCCCACCATCTCGCCAGGGTGAGCCTGCGGGAGGATGGGCAAAGAGGGAATGAGCAGCTGCTGACCTCAAGGGGCCGTCCAGCCATGGCTTTATATGGCAATTAATCCAGAATGCTGCAGCTAGACTGGTGACTGGGAGCGGCCGCCGGGACCACATAACACCGGTTCTGAGAGATCTGCATTGCCTCCCAGGACGTTTCCGAGCACGATTCAAAGTGTTGGTGCTGACCTTGAAAGCCCTAAACGGCCTCAAAGGCCCAGTAGACCTGAAGGAGCGTCTCCACCCCCATTGTTCTGCCCAGACACTGAGATCCAGCGCCGAGGGCCTTCTGGCGGTTCCCTCATTGCGAGAAGTGAGGCTACAGGGAACCAGACAGAGGGCCTTCTCGGTAGTGGCGCCCGCCCTGTGGAACGCCCTCCCATCAGATGTCAAAGAGATAAATAATTACCTGACATTCAGAAGACATCTTAAGGCAGCCCTGTTCAGGGAAGTTTTTTAATATGTAACGCTGTACTGTTTTTAACACTGGGAGCCGCCCAGAGTGGCTGGGGAAACTCAGACAGATGGGTGGGGTATAAATAATAAATTATTATTATTATTATTATTATTATTATTATTATTATTATTATTATTATTATTATTATTATTATTATTATGTCAGGACCTGGCAGTCCAGGGTTCCAATCCCCACCCAGCCAAGAAGCCCATTGGGTGGACGTGGGCCAGTCAATCACTCACTCTCAGCTTAACCTATCTTCTAGGGGTTGTTGTGCGGTTAAAATGGAGAGGAGAACCTAGCAGTGATATTCTTATGGTGTGGCCACACGGAGACCCTTTTGGATCGTTTTTCATTAACCACAGTTTAGCGTTACGCCTAAACCCTAAACCACGGTTAACCTAAACTATGTTCAAACAAGCTGCAAAGCAGGGTGGATAAATATCAATTTTTAAAAACATATATATTAAAAAATGGATTTTTTAAAATTTAAATTAAATGCTTTTGGAAGGAATTTTTTTTCTAAAGATAGTTTTATATTTAAGTTACATTATAGTCCAAAGGCTATTCATCAGGAAATAAGGATTTGTTTTAAGTTTATGTGTGCTAAAACACAGTCTTAAGTTTTTTAAAAATAAAAAAAATGTTTAACCACATCAGTTAGCAAACATGGATACATATGCTGTAATATTATTGCTTTAGTTAAATAAAATTTTTAAATTGTAATTAAGGAAATGATTATTTTTCTCCTTCCAATAAAGTACAGCAGAAAAGCTGTCCGAATATAAACTTATTAAACCTCACAATAATTTCACTGTCTATGTATTTCTAATAGCATATGCAAATCAGTAATTTTTGATACAACTGCAAAAACTACTCTGAAAATTTATTATTCCAAAAACGAAACCTTCATCTGGCTGCAAATATTAAGATTATACCGGTAAACATGAGTCTTCCTGTAAAAACTGATTTAAATCAAGTCTTGCTGACGAGTGATTTAAATTGATGTGATTTAAATCAAACCCACCCTGCTGCAAAGCCTTGAATTTCAAACATAGCTTGGCTATAAATCTGAAAACGATCTTGTTCAACTGGTTTGGGTTATGTCCCTCAAGAGTCCCTTTAAAAACATTTAAATTTTTCCCCAGGAGGGAACCAAACATCCAGGACGGTACCCTGCCAGGTACTCACAATGGCCTGGTTGAATTTGGACTCGATCTCTCCCAGCAGCCAGTCAAAGGCTTCCCCGCTGAGGCGGAACTCCTCAATCATGCGCCGGCTGCAGAGCGTGGAGCGCAGGTGGATGTTGAAGAGGAGCGTGGCGTTCTCCTGCGCCTGCTTGCTGAGGGGGTCGTCCCCGTTCACAATCACCAGTTTCTTGCTCAGCTCCTTGACGCCTGTCGCAGGAAGCAGAGAAGGGCAGGAGGGGGTGAGCTGAGAGATTGCGGCTCGCTTGTTCTCGGCAAGTTAATATATCCCGGCCTTGTTCCAGCCGCGTTCTACACCTTTCCCCCCTCTCCCGGGAGACCCGGCTGAATTATTCACGTCGGAAAAGCGTCACTGGATTCGGCAGCGCGGCAAGAAAGGAGCCTGGCCGCAGATGTCCCCTGGCAGGCTGGTGTGTGTGTGTGTGTGTGTGTGTGTGTGTGTGTGTGTGAGATCCACCCCTCCCTGCCAAACTCACCATCCACCACCTTGATAGGATGAAGGTCAGAGGGAAGGCGTGTGTTGATGTGGAAGATCTTCTGCGCGTTCCAAATCATGCGCAGCAAGTTGCATGGGAGAACCACCTGTGTGGGAATAGAGAGTTAGGAACTGGGCACTGCCAGGTGCCGCCATCAACCAACGCTGCCCCCTCCATCACCAGCAAGACTCCTCCTTTTAACCTCTTGTTGCTTTTCCAGCAGGGCGTATCCTATGCCACCAAGCTTATGACGGCATTTCATATAGTAAACTATCTATCCATATTATGCAAATAAATGAAATTATCTTGGTGCTATGCTCCATGACACTGAAATGTCGAAATGCTGCTTTGATTGGCCTTGAATCTTCCTGCCACGCCAAGGTGGAAGACCACACCCTTTGAGAACCACGGAACTAGCACATCCAGGAAGCGGAGAGGGAATGTCCACAAATGCAGGGTTGGGGGGGTCTTTGGGGGGGGGCATCAAAAAAACACCCTGTTGAACCAGACCAGAAACACGATCTGGACTAGGAGTCGCCAAGGGTCTCTTCCTGCCTAGCCTGGAGGTCAAGACAAGGCCCGACAAGCCTCACCTTGCTGTCCCCTGTAGGGAAGATGACCCTCAGCACCTCCCGGTCAGCCTTCATCTTCTCGAACTCCCTCTCCAGCTCATTCTGGATGTGGGCGTTGCTGAGAATGTCCTTCACCATCTCCTCCTGCAGGGTGCGCCGCAGCGCCCGCTCGTTGGTGTAGTCGAATTTGAACCTGGGGAGGGGGGAGATGGAGGAGAAGAGACCTTCAAGAGGACAGCTGCGATGCTCTGGATATTTCCACCCAAAGCCTGGACCGAGCAACAAAGCGAAGCCACGGTCTACTGGGAACAGGGGCTTTTGATGCAACAGAGGGGCGGTGTGTTTGTTTCGCCAGCTGAAAGTAATTCATTGCATGTGCCTGACTGTTGCAGCCCATCTGAGACCGCAGTAAGAAAAGACAGAATTTTGAGAGGCATCCTATAGCTCTGCCTCCCCCAACCTGGCGCCCTCCCTCCCATCAGGCGACTCTACTGACATAGAAGCTGTTTGCACTGAGCTCCCTCGTTGCCCAGCGCAGATCAGGATTCCCCAGCCCCATAAGCAGGGGGGAGAGAGCGCAAATCCCGTGCAATGTGGGAGCAACAGAATAAAGGTCTTGGGTGGGTGGGTGGGGGAGATTCATCCATGCACGCAGAAGGAAACCTCCGAGGCAAGACTCACTTCTTCTCAAAGGCCTTGTTGGAAGGCTTGAGCGTGGCCAGGTTCTGGAACTCCACACTCTCCCCCGCCAGCCCGTCCTCGCCGTAGCGCAGCTGCACCACCTGGTTGATGGAATTGCGCACCGTGGCGTCGTACTTCACCATCACGGACTCCATGGACTTAATCAGCCGCCGCTGGATATAACCTGGCCGTGGAGCAGAGGAGGAGCTTAGCGAGAAACCCGGTGCGCCCCACAGATCCTCCATATCTATCTATCTATCTATCTATCTATCTATCTATCTATCTATCTATCATTTTTATTAAATTTTGTTTTACAATTCAAAACACTCATTTAAACATCCTTAAAATATCAACAACTTCCCTTCCTCTCTTTCCGTGGTTCATTTTGCGTATCACAAATCCCTGCATATTTTACAAAACTAAACCATTCAGTATCCCATTATTGCATCCATCAAAACTTGTGCACTCTGTTGAATTTATCTTAATGCTGCCAATGTTTTTCAAGTGTACACAATTTACCATGTATTCAATAAATGTTTTCCAATCTGTTCTAAACGTATGTTCTTCTTGTTCTCTTATTCTATATGTTAAGTCGGCAAGCTGCGCAAAAGAATATCACCATTCTTCTTTAGTTGGGACCATGCTTACTTTCCATTTTGGGGCTAACGAAACACGGGCCACAGTAGTGGCGTACATAAATAACCTTTTTTGACAGCTGGGAATTGCTGTCTGAATTATCTCCAACAAAAAGGACTTGGGGTTTCTTTTGGAAATGTACTTTCAAACATTTTTTCAATTCATTATGGATTACTTCCCCAGTGCTCTTTTACAAGTCCACCACATTCAAGTCCACACAAGTGCTGCTTCTGTCAGCAGCTCAGACTTCTGGGTGAAGAGGGGAGCTGTTCTTGCCAGTCCTCTCATGGACCACACCTGGGCTACAATATCTGTCCAAGAGCCAGAGAGCCCCATCTCTGGAAAACGAATGCCTGGACATCTCTCGGTTCAGGCCAGTTACTAAGCAAAAGTGTTTTAAGTTTCCCAGATTGCTCTCTGTGTGGCGACCTCTAGTCTTTATCTCCCTAACTGGAACCTGTGCTCCATCTTCATGGGGCAGTGGAATCACTGGCAACGTATAAGGGTTCTTGGGTCCCGCTTCTCAAGTTCCCAAGGGGTCCCATTTTGCTAACAGTATTTTCCTTTCCTAAATGGCTTTCATTCTACCCTATCATTAATCCATCTACTTCTTCATTTTGGGTCTGCATGTTTGGGGGCCTCCTGTGGCGCGACAGGTCAGTGCATTTGGCTGTTAACCAGAAGGTTGGTGGTTCGAGCCCACCCAGGGATGGCCGTGGGGAGAATTCTTGCATTGCAGGGGGGTTGGACTAGATGACCCTAGGGGTCCCTCCCACCTCTAGAATTCTGATGTGGGTTAAAGCCTTGGTTCTAAACCAGTGTCTTGGACACATCTTTCGTCACATCTGTGACTGTATACTTTATCTGCCTTGATTCCCCAGAAGCAGAGAGAGGCAATTTAACTCTTGCTCCTTGTGGAGTTTTGGGGGCGTCCAGAGCACAGCCTGAGATCTCCTGGATCAGACTGGACGAGCAAAAGAAGAGTGGCGTGACAGCTGCCCTACCTAACAGGGCTGCTTTTACCCCCTGGGTGCTGGCGCCCCGTCTAAACCACCAAGGAAACAGTGGCCTGGGTTTGGGGTCAGGTTTTCTGAATTCCTGGATTGAACCCGATTTTCCCAGGCAGGATGGGAGGATGAATCCCGGTTGCTGAAAGAACAGCACTAAACCACCAATTGGAGCCATGTACCCCCCTCTCTTCTCCCCCGCCGCCCCCTCCCTCCAAACCCACCTGTTTCAGCTGTTTTGACAGCCGTGTCGATCAGCCCCTCTCGGCCTCCCATGGCGTGGAAGAAGAACTCCGTCGGGGTGAGACCGGCCAGGTAGGAATTCTCCACGAAGCCCCTGCTCTCGGGGCCATAGTCATCCTTGATGAAGTGGGGCAGCGTCCGGTGCTTGAAGCCAAACGGGATGCGCTTCCCTTCCACGTTCTGCTGCCCCACCACGGCGATGACCTGTGGAGAGCAGGGGGGGAGAGGCGGGGAGGTCACCCAAAGTGCCTGGCGTCTAGCGGAACAGGAAGGCCATCTACCATGCCTGGTGTCCGTCCATCCACCCACCCACCAGGTTCCTGGAAGCGGAGGGGCGAGGCCTACCTGCGAGATGTTAATCTTGGAGCCCTTTGCTCCCGAGACCACCATGGACTTGAAGTTGTTGTACTCGGAGAGGGACTTCTGGGCGGACGAGCCGGTCTTGTCTCGGGCGTCGTTCAGGATCCTGTTGACCTGGTTCTCAAAGGTCTGCCTCAGCGTGTTGCCAGGGGTGGGCTCCAGTTCGTTGTTGTGGGCTTTCTCGATCACCTGGAGTCAGGTGGGGAAAAGAGGGGGAGAGTCTCAGAACGGGCCCCTTCCCCCAGGACAAAGCCAAGCCCACCCACGGCTATGAGACTGCTCTCCCCCTTCCTCTCCATCCTAACCAAACACAACCCTCCCTTCCCTTGCCAGTGTGGTGTAGCGTTTAGAGCGTCGGTCCAGGGTTCAAATCTCCACTCGGGTGTGAAGCTCACAGGGTGGGCCTTGGGCCTGTCACTGCCTCTCTCAACCTAACCTGCCTCAGAGGGTTGTTGTGAGGGAGAGAGGAGGGCTAGGTAAGCCACCCTGAGGGCCTTGGAGGAAAGATGGGCTATAGATACCATGAATAAACAAACCCATCTCTGCTGGATCCCACAGAGCTCTGTGAAAACCATCTCTATAAGGAACAATAATAATAGCAGCTTATTATTTATACCCCGCCCATCTGGCTGGGCTTCCCCAGCCACTCTAGGTGGCTTCCAACAAAATATTAAAATACAGGAATGCATCAAACATTAAAAGCTTCCCTAAACGGACAGTATCCCCCTAACTCCACCCCGACGTACCCCTTGAAAATTGCCAATGGTCTTGGTGAAGCACCTGACAGTTTTTCTATCTGCTGTAGCAATTGTGTGTGTGCTCTGCTAGGTGCTGTGCGACTTTTAACCGCCTTGCTTTCTAACACACGCACTGCAGGCCACCCAGATGAAATATGCGGACCACAGTTTGGGAACCTGTGGTGTCAATTTCCCCCCGGCTCCCGATCTACAGGCCACCAGCCTGAAGCACTGCTGGTGGATTCAGAGGGAAGCACGCCGTGGCCTTCAGCTCAGGTCCTTAACGGCTATGGCGAAATAGTGATGAACCCCCACCCACTCTGCCCTCTTTCCCTGAGAGCTCCTATCCCCCTCGCCATATGCTCGTTGCTTTGGGTGCAGAGTTCTGCTCCCTTCCGTACCTCTATGACATCCTGCTTGGCCTTCTTGATGGTGTTCTGAATGTCTTGGTAGGTCTTGGCATCAGCAATGGAGTCCCCGATCCCAATGGTGTGGCCTGCCAAAGAGGGGGAGAAGAGGCTCAACGCCAAAAAGGGAGCACAATAAAGCCAACATGGCCTAGCGGTTAGCGTTGGGCTACAGCCTGGGAGACGAGGGTTCAAATCCCTGCAAGGCCACAAAGCCCACAGGGCGACTCATAGCCTAACCTCCCTGACAGGGCTGTGGGGATTAAATGAGTACCACCAAGTACTCACCACTTTGAGCCCCTCAGAGAAACAGAGAGATTATACAGGAAATAAATGAGGGTTTCCCAAACTCGGGCCTTCATCTGCTCTTGGAATACGACTCCCATCATCCCTAGCTAGCAGGACCAGCGGTCAAGGATGATGGGAATTGTAGTCCAAAATCAACTGGAGACCCAAGTTTGAGAAATGCTGTTTGAGCCAGAGCACAGCCCTTGTGTGTGACTTTGGAGTTCCAACAAAATAAATACAGTGGTACCTTGGTTTACAACCATAATCCGTTCCAGAGGTCTGTTTGTAAGCCAAAACAGGTTGTAACTCAAGGCGCGCTTTTGCCAATGGACCTCCAAAAAGTATTTAGTTGCAATCCAAAACAATTGGTTGTAATCCCAAAAAAGTTTGCAAACCGGGACACACGCACTTCGGGGTTTGACGTGTTTGTAATCCAAAACGTATGCAAACCAGACTTTTTGCAAACCAAGGTACCGCTGTAATGGCAACGCAGGGAACCAGTTCATGCCTAACTGAGGAGGCCCAAGGTGGGTCTAGTAGAGCAAGTACAGTGGTACCTCAGGTTAAGTACGTACTTAATTCATTCTGGAGATCCGTACTTAACCTGAAACTGTTCTTAATCTGAAGCACTACTTTAGCTAATGGGGCCTCCGGCTGCTGCCGCCGGAGCACGATTTCTGTTCTCATCCTGAAGCAAAGTTCTTAACCTGAAGCACTATTTCTGGGTTAGCGGAGTCTGTAACCTGAAGCGTATGTAACCCGAGGTACCACTGTAAAGAGTTAAATCAGAGCCCCAACCCTGCAACTGGCAGACTCCTCTGGAGGAAGCAGAAACCATGGGGGGGGGGGAACACCCCCCACCAAAACAGACCAAGTTGCACCGTCAAGCTCACCTTCAATCAGCAGCCAGTTGTTGATAACCGTCTGGATGTTGCTGTAAAAGAGGCGGGTGACGTCGTGGCCCATCTCCAGGTAGGAGATGTGGACCAGGGAGCCGGCAGAGGTGCCCAGCGACTTCTTGCAGAGGATGCCCATGATCAGCTCCCCGTTCTCCACGATGACCTGAGGAAGAGAGGGGAAAGGAGAGCGACAGAGGAGCGTGAGGCTGGTGGGGACGGCTAGCAAATCTGGCCACAGGCAGGAAACTAGGGAAGCCCAGCTATAGAGACCGTGTGTGTGTGTGTGTCTGCGGCAGCTTTGCATCTCCATCCACCAGCCTGGCACCCTTTGAGCCGTGCAATTTTGACTTGCAACAGGACTGGGATCTTCTGCTTTGCTCAGTGTGTTGCGCTGTAAACGTTCCACCCCCCACCTCCTCCCTTCTTGTCTCTGTTAGTTCCAGCTGGTGCAAGAGGGGAATTGAGGATCAGGTGGGGAGGTTTTAGGTCTCCACCCCCATCATTCTGCCCGGACGCTAAGGTCCAGCTCCGAGGGCCTCATGGCGGTTCCCTCATTGCGAGAAGCAAAGCTACAGGGAGCCAGGCAGAGGGCCTTCTCAGTGGTGGCACCCGCCCTGTGGAACGCCCTCCCACCAGATGTCAAAGAGATAAACAACTACCTAACATTTAGAAGACATCTGAAGGCAGCATATCCTAGGCCATAAAGATAGGAGGTAACTTTGATGTAGATTTTGTTAATCTTTAGGTAGATCTTAAGGGCCAGGAAGAGCGTTCACAAGGAGATGGTAAATGCTATCTTTCCTTGCCATCCTTCCTTTCCTGTTTACTGCCTGTTTATGAACTCCTGGATTTGCTAAATGCATTCCTCCTCGATTCCTGTTTTATTTACCCTAAAAACATGTATGCATGCTCAAAGTAGTCTTTGTAGTTAAAAGGATTTCTCTGATCTAACTTTGCCCCACTTGGGGTTTTTTCCCTTAATGCTCAGAGAACATCTGATTGGTTCTTACAAGCGCTGTGTTAAGAGTTCTTTTGTTAATAAAAGGGACCTGGGCCAGGGCGTGACAAATTATTATTCGCACTTCCTCCCAGAGTCTTGCTGGTCAAGCCTCGTGTGTATTAATCAGGGTCTGACCCTTCCTTGGCCTTTGGAACGCACCAGGCCAGGCTGGTGAAGAAGAGGAGGAAGAAGAGTTTTGGATTGGATATCCCGCTTTATCACTACCCGAAGGAGTCTCCAAGCGGCTAACGTTCTCCTTTCCCTTCCTCCCCCACAACAAACACTCTGTGAGGTGAGTGGGGCTGAGAGACTTCACAGAAGTGTGACTGGCCCAAGGTCACCCAGCAGCTGCATGTGGAGGAGCGGGGAATCGAACCCGGTTCACCAGATTACAAGTCCACTGCTCTTAACCACTACACCACACTGGTGAAGTCTGCCTTCCCCCTGCCCCACCAACAGTACCTTGGTGTCTCCAGGAGAGATGTGCTTGTAGGGTCCGCTGTCTTCATCATCCGGGTGGGTGCTGTGCGTACGGATGCAGTTAATGTGTCCTGGGATGATGAGGGAGAAGATCTGCTTCCCGGTCCAGAGCGGGCGAGGCTTGAGGATGGCCGGCTGGGGCACTTTGCCGTCCCAGGTGGAGAGGAACATCAGGAGGTTCATCACCTCGCCCTGAAGGGGAGATCAGGAGAAGGGAAGCAGAGTGGTTATTGCCTGGGCTTTCCCCCATGGAAAGGGGACATTTCATGCTTAGACCCCGACGTCTCCCTCCCCAAAACCACCAAGCCTTACTAAAGCAGGACTTGCTACAAGTACAGGAAAAGGGGAGAGACAAATTGCCCCTCTTTGTGCACAAAAATTTGATAAAATGTGGCATGTTTTGGTTCCGACACTAAAACCCGCCGGAAGATTCAGGACCGGTCAAAAGAAAACCCTGCTTTACACAGTGCTAAGTCAAACTATGGAACTCCCTGCCACAGGGGGGCAGTGATGGCCAACTTGGATGGCTTTAAAATAGGATTAGACAAATTCACAGAGGAGAGGGTTACTGAAGACTGCTCTCCACCATCAGAGGCACCAATACGTCTACAACAGCGGCAAGAGTATTGTTAGTCCAGCAACAGAAGCAAAAAGAAATTCCGACAAAAGAAGAATGGCAGACGAAATTAATGGACTACGCAGAATTGGACAAAATGACAGGAAGGATTTGAAACCCGCGGGACCAGAGATTTACAGAAGGTTGGAAGAAGTATATGAATTATTTGAAGAGCAACTGTAACCAACAAATTACGCAAGACGTTTTGTAAGGGGAAATATACAAAATCTTACAAAGTAGAAAAAGAGATAGTGGTTATGAGTTTGAAATGCAATAGGGAAAATAAGAAATGTATACTGAGAGATTAGATCGGAAAATTTTCAGACAGGATTGATGGAAGTCAAGAAAATTGAGTAAGATGTAAAAGTGCCGTATTTTTCGCTCTATAACATGCACCTGACCATAACACACACGTAGTTTTTAGAGGGAAACAAGAAAAAAAAATATTCTAAACGAAACAGTGGATCTATGATTTTTATGGTTCATGCTGTGGCCACAGACATGTGATCTGACGGTGAGTTTGGGGTAGCCCAATGCAAAAATCCTGAGGACCCATGTGAATCTGTGCTTTGTGACCACGTTTTAAGTGGGGAGGGAAGGAAAAGCACTCAAGGGACAAGGAGCATGTGTGAGGTGTGTGGAGAAGGATGCTGCTAATAATGCAGAAGAGGGGTATAAGGGGAGAAGGCTCCTCTCCTCTCCCGCTTTGCTCCTTTAAAGCAAGCAGGCTCTGCTTCTCTCCCTCCTCCCCGGCTTAGAGAGCTGAAAGGTTTTGCTGCTATTTAGCAAGCTGAGTGGGGAGGAGAGAGGGACAGAGAGCACGGTTTAAAGCAGCCAACCAGACAGGAGCCGCTTACACCTGTGTAAGCGGCTCCTCTCCTGCTTTGCTGTTTCAAAGCGAGCCACGGAGGAGGGAAGGAAGGGGAACCATGGATCCTCTGCTCATGACTGCAGCAGATCCCCCCCCCGCCACCCATAGGCATTTGCTCCATAACACGCACAGACATTTCCCCTTACTTTCTAGGAGGGAAAAAGTGTGTGTTATGGTGCAAAAAATACGGTATGTTTAATTACTGTTGAAAACGGTATGTTAAAAAACTAATAAAAATTATATTAAAAATGAAAGAGCCACCAGTGCTTCTGAAGGCCTGTTGCTGGAAACCACAGGAGGGAAATGTGGTCTGGTGCTGGATTGGCTCTGAAGCCATTCGTAAGTAAGGCTGCCTCTGCAAAACCATCCCTCACCCTCTCTAGGAAGACGTCTCTCTTGGTGAACTTGCGGACGGCCGTCAGGGTGTCCTGCACGATGCCCATGACGGGCCTGTTGGACTGAGGCGTGACAATCATACGGGGCACCATGGCCAGCTCTTGGATCTCGGCCCGCGTCTCCAGGGACTGGGGGAGGTGCAGGTTCATCTCGTCGCCGTCAAAGTCGGCGTTGTACGGGGTGGTCACACTGGGGGAGAGGAAGAGAGAGAGAGAGAGATTGAGAACAACGGAGGGCAGCGCTCAGGCTGAGTATCAGGAAGGAAACTGTGCAGATGCCTGCCTGAGTTTGCAGAGAGGGAAAACCAGGGATGGGGAGCAGCGGGGTCAGGCGGTCTTGGAATCCTAGCTGTCAACGTTTCCCCTTTTTTAAGGGAAATTCCCTTGTTCCGAATAGGATTCCTCGCAAGAAAAGGGGAAAGTTGACAGCGATGCTTGGAATTGAGGTTCAATATTGACAAGACGGAAGTACTGTTTTTGGGGGACAGGGGGAGGGCGGGTGTGGAGGACTCCCTGGTCCTGAATGGGGCAACTGTGCCCCTGAAGGACCAGGTGCGCAGCCTGGGAGTCATTTTGGACGCACCGCTGTCCATGGAGGCGCAGGTCAATTCTGTGTCCAGGGCAGCTGTCTACCAGCTCCATCTGGTGCGCAGGATGAGACCCTACCTGCCCGCGGACTGTCTCGCCAGAGTGGTGCATGCTCTGGTTATCTCTCGCTTGGACTACTGCAATGCGCTCTATGTGGGGCTACCTTTGAAGGTGACCCGGAAACTACAACTAATCCAGAACGCAGCAGCTAGGCTGGTGACCGGGAGCGGCTGCCGAGACCATGTAAAACCGGTCTTGAAAGACCTACACTGGCTCTCAGTACGTTTCTGAGCACAATTCAAAGTGTTGGTGCTGACCTTTAAAGCCCTAAACGGCCTCGGTCCTGAAGGAGCGTCTCCACCCCCATCATTCTGCCTGGACACTGAGGTCCAGCTCCGAGGGCCTTCTGGTGGTTCCCTCACTGCGAGAAGTCAAGTTACAGGGAACGCGGCAGAGGGCCTTCTCAATGGTGGCGCCCGTGCTGTGGAACGTCCTCCCAGCAGATGCCAAAGAGAACAACAACTACCAAACTTTTAGAAGACATCTGAAGGCAGCCCTGTTTAGGGAAGCTTTTAATGTTTAATAGGTTATTGTATTTTAGTGTTCTGTGGGAAGCCGCCCAGAGTGGCTGGGGTTTGTTTGATTGATTGATTGATTTTCATTATCTCTTTCCAAAAAGTAAGCCAAACCTTTCCCCCTCTTTTTCAAGCCTGCCCCTTATCCACACGCACAGAAAACTGCGCCTTCTTCCTCACCTGAGATTGAGGCGAAAAGTGGACCACGGCAGGATGCGCACTCTGTGCCCCATCATGGACATCTTGTGCAGCGTCGGCTGTCGATTGAAAATGACGATGTCGCCGTCGCACATGTGCCGCTCTACCTGGAAGGGGAGATCAAGCAGACCACCTGTTGGTTTGCTGCCTCGAAGGATGGGCAGGAAAACTGGAGGGAGCCAGGGGGAGGAAGACTGCAAAATGCACATGGAATCTTCCGCAGCCAAACTTATTCAAGTACTGAATCCGCATCAGCGTGAATTCTGAAAACTTTTGTCATTTGCACAGATGCATGTTGATGTCGCACAAGGAAGCACCAGTGAAATAGGACACAACCCAGCTTCAAGAAGCCTGCATATTTATTAAAAAGCAACACCCTAATGGTCCCGGGTCCTAAGGAAGTTAGATTAGCCTCAACCAGAGCCAGGGCCTTTTCAACTCTGGTGGAACGCTCTGCCTCATGAGACTGGGGCCCTGCAGGATCTGATTTCGTTCCGCCTGGCCTTTGGCTTGGAGCCAAGTTGATTCCGTCCCCCTCTTTCTTTTTCCTTCTCCTCCTGCGAGGCTACATTTTAATATTTAATGTTTCAATATTTTAATGTTGTATTTTAATTTTGTTTTTAAGTTGTAGTCATTCATCATTCAACTTGTTTTTATTATTGCTTGTAAGCCGCTCTGAGCCTGGCCTTGGCTGGGGAGGGTGGGGTATAAATAAAAATTATTATTAATTATTATTATTATTATTATTATATAATGGAGCGAAGGGGAAATATTTTTCCAGACCAAGGGCCATATTCCTTTCTGGGGAAACTCCCAGGGGCCACATGCCAGGGGCAGGCAGGGCCAGAGAAAAGCTGGCAAAGCAACAAATTTAAGTATTTACCTTTTTAGGCTATGCTAGTTTCTACGCTCACTCACTCATCCCTCTTTATCCTCTCTCCAAGCAAGAAAGAGGCATTATCAGAGCTCAAGGGCACCATCCCAGCAAGGCAAAAAGACCCAAGAAGCGTGAGAGGGAAGGTCAGTGACGGGTGGCCTGTGCAGAGTCCTGAGTGCGAGACACCCGAATGCCCGCTCTGCTTGCTGCACTGATTTCTAGCTTACTACGTAATAATGTTAAGGAAAGCCTGTATTCTGGAGCAGGTCAAGGGCCACCGAAGCTGAGCAGTCTGTTCTCACAGTATTAAACCAATGCTTCTTAATAAAATATCAACAACAAACAACAACAACAATAATTTGCATTCTGCCTTTGATATGTAGACCCGGGGTGCAAACCTGAATAAAATATTGGGAGGGCCCAGGTAAGCCCCTCCCTGCATAACTGATTACAGCACCATTTGAACGGTAATGCCTTTCATTTGGGGGGGGGGGGCCTGGCCCCCTCAACTATTTTATTGGGGGAGGGGCCGAAGGAATGTCAGCTCCTGGGAGTTGGCTACTATGCGTAGACCGCAGAGTGGTTTGCAAAACATAAAAACACAACATCAGATGTCAAAGAGATAAACAACTACTTGACATTTAGAAGACATATGAAGGCAGCCCCGCTCAGGGAAGTTTTTAATGTGTGGCATTTTAATGTGTTTTTTATTTTTGTTGGAAGCCACCCAGAGTGGCTGGGGAGACCCAGCCAGATGGGCGGGGTACAAATAATAATAAATTGTTATTATTATTATTATTATTATTATTATATAAAAACAATGCTCACAATGAAAAAGGTAACAAAAACCAGTAACCTCCCCTCCCATTTAAAAAAGCACTGGATGTTAATCAGCCAAAGGCCTGCTTGAAAAGGTATGTTTTTGCCAGGCGCTTAATGTTAATAAAATTATCAGATGAGCCTCCCGGGGGGGAACATTTCCATACCCCGCCTGCCCCACATGGGAAGGTTTGCAAAGAGCAATACGTCCCCAAACCCTTTGGTCTCTCTCTCTCTCTCTCTTCCTCTGGCATTTCCCAACTGTCCCATTTGCTCGAATTTGTCCAACTTTAAAGGAACGCTTGGCGTGGTCACTTACAAAAAAGGCCACCAGAGTCTATCGGAATGGAAGAGGCTACAAGATCTGCAGCTCACACAAGGCCTTTCTTTTAATGCTAGCGGATGAATCAAAGAATTGTAGGGTTCTGCTGGCGGAACAAGCAAGGTAAAGGGACCCCTGACCATTAGGTCCAGTCGTGACCGACTCTGGGGTTGCAGCGCTCATCTCGCTTTACTGGCCGAGGGAGCCGGCGTACAGCTTCCGGGTCATGTGGCCAGCAGGACTAAGCCGCTTCTGGCGAACCAGAGCAGCGCACGGAAACACCGTTTACCTTCCCGACGGAGTGGTACCTATTTATCTACTTGCACTTTGACGTGCTTTCGAACTGCTAGGTTGGCAGGAGCAGGGACCGAGCAACGGGAGCTCACCCCGTCGCGGGGATTCGAACCACGACCTTCTGATCGGCAAGTCCTAGGCTCTGTGGTTTAACCCACAGCGCCACCTGAGTCCCGGAACAAGCAAGAGGGCTCCCCAAATCCTTCTTTGGTCCAGCACCACTGTGGGCTTACTCCGGGGTGGGAGGGGGCTGTGATTCTCCTACCCAACTTTGTGTCCTGTCCCGCCCCCAGCGGAACTGACCTTGTACCCTATCTGCAGGTGGAGGTCGCTGGGCTTTGGGTGGAAGCGGAGGTCAATCCGGTCGCCGTTGTCCCGAATAATGTATTTGGCTCCGGGGTACTGGCTGTTCCCTCTGCGCACCAGCTCCTGCAGCCTAGCGGAGGTGGAGAGGGGTTAGCCGGCATTCGGGGCGCAAGGCACCTGAGCACACCGGATGCGGGGTGGGGTGGGGAAAGGGGGCTCACCTGTCGATGTTGAAGGGCGTCACTATCTCGGCGAAGGTCATGTTGGCCGCGATGGAGCGAGGCACGCCCACCTGGTCGATGGAGAGATTGGGGTCCGGGGTGATGACTGTCCGGGCCGAGAAGTCCACTCGCTTGCCCATCAGGTTCCCTCGCACGCGCCCCTCTTTCCCCTTCAGCCTCTGCTTCAGGGACTTCAGAGGCCTCCCCGATTTCTGCATGGCCTGGAAATCAAGAGGTTGGAGGAAGGAAAGCGTTACTCTCTTGCAAAAGCTGGTGGGGAACATGAAAGTGCAAAGAATGGCTTGCTTTTGCCTGCGGAGCAAGGAGGAGCGTCCTATTCTGGACACTGGTCCTCCCACTGACTGGCGAACCAGAGCAGCGCACGGAAACACCGTTTACCTTCCCGCTGGAGTGGTACCTATTGATCTACTTGCACTTTTACGTGCTTTCGAACTGCTAGGTTGGCAGGAGCAGGGACTGAGCAACGGGAGCTCACCCCTCCCACTCCCACCACCATCAACTCTTAAGACTTCTAGGTAAGGGAAACAAGTCAACTTTCTAATCTAATTCAAGGCAGGACAAGCCGACGGATTAAGAACCGAGTGAAATTCTGCTATCCTGTCCAACAGATATGTGATTTTGCGTGTCTCTGTGTATCAATCTCTTTCCTAATCAACTCAGTGTATTTTTGTGTCTCAGGAGACAATGGAAGAGTTCTGCCTTTAGGGGTGAAGACAAACTTTTGGAGTTACAGCGCTGCTGCGCTACAACTCCATGCCAACTGATGGGAGCTGTAATCCGCATGGGCCATCCCTGCCTTACGCGCTACATATATTCCACGTCAACCACCATCAACTCGGCTTCCCTCCAGCTGATTTGGACAATAACTCCCATCAGCCACACGCAGCACGACTGCGCCAATGGGGGCTGATGGGAGTTGTAGTCTGGAGCGCTGGGAGGGCAGCCAATCAGGTGAAGGCTGCTGTAATGGAGCCTATTTGCTTCTAATAAAATGTGAATAAATAACAACCACCAAATTGAGACAACCTTGGGGTTCCCACTCCCCAGTTCTGTCCAAACCACAGAAAGCCCCTTCCCCGAAATCTTTATCTCATAGATGTTCAAATCTTTATCTCATAGATATTTTTTCCCCGTTTAAAATTTTAGGAGGTCTTGGCTTAGTACTGACCTCCCAGCAGTATAGGGACAAATGTGTTTCTTTTTGTTTTAATATTTTAAATCAGCGGTGAGGAACCCGTGGCCATCCAAATCTCATTGGGCCACAGTGCCATCTTTCCTGATCACTGACCCAATGGCGGAGGCTGACGTGGGTTGAAATCCAACATTATTTAGAGGACCACAGTTTCTTGTAATCAGTCTCCTGTAATCAGAATGAAGGTAAATATCGCTCCAGACCAGCAGACCTGGGGAGGCCTCCGCCAAAAGAAGCTTAACTGCCTGCACTCACCAAGATGGGTTTGCCTGTGGAGGAAGGAGGCATCACAGCCTACCTACGGCTCACTGACTCCTCTGTGAAAAAGGGGCAGCTGCAGATTTCTACCCTGCTAGGGGCAGGCAGAGGCCCCCTAAGCACTTACGCGGGGCAGCCCGGGCAGCTCATTGTCCACCATGGTGGCCACGTGGAACTGCAGCAGCTTGACGTCTTCGGCGATGACGTGGGCGGCCGCTCCGTTCTGCTCGTTCCTCCGCAGCTGGTTGTTGATCTTCACAATGTCAGCCAGCTTGTGAGTCAAGTCGTCCTGAGTGGGGAGAGGAAGGAAGAAACAGCCTGTCAGGGCAGACAAAACCAGCCTAGCTGGACCCCGCAATCCTCACCGGAGGCGCTTCTTCGCGTGCTCCCTCCACAGGAAGTCTGGAGGGTGGCCACACAACAGCAGGCCTTTTCAGTGGTGGCTCCCTGCTGATTGAACGCTCTCCCCAGGGACCAGGCATGATCATTACGTATCTGCAAGTGCCCGGCAAAAACATTTTTTTGTGCTAGGCCTTTGGATTTCATACATGGTCTCTTATAAGTGTGTCGGATGTTATAATCCAGCTTTTTAAACAATGGAATTGTCTTTTCCTTTCCTTTCCTCCACTTTTAATAAATCTGGCTGTTTTTATTTACTTAACATTTCACATTGCTTTAAGAACTACTTCATTTTTTAAAAAGTAAGTAATTGGCAAAAACGAAAGCGGAGGGAAGTTGGCCCTTTGGAATGTTCTCGTTGCAAATCACGGGCGAATGGTCATTTGAATGGCTGCATACGACATACAAAAAAAGAACCCTGGAGGATCAGGCCAATGGCTTATCTAGTGTGGCGTCCTGTTCTTACAATTGCCAACCAGATGCCTGTGGAAGACCTGCATGCAGGATTCGAGCAGAGGTGCCCGCTCCTGTGGTTTCCAGCAAGCAGTATTCGGAAGAATTACTGCAGTTTTCCCCAAACATAAAGGTAAAGGTAAAGGTACCCCTGCCCGTACGGGCCAGTCTTGCCAGACTCTAGGGTTGTGCGCCCATCTCACTCAAGAGGCCGTGGGCCAGCGCTGTCCGAAGACACTTCCGGGTCACGTGGCCAGCGTGACATCGCTGCTCTGGCGAGCCAGAGCCGCACACGGAAACGCCGTTTACCTTCCCGCTGGTAAGCGGTCCCTATTTATCTACTTGCACCCGGAGGTGCTTTCGAACTGCTAGGTTGGCAGGCGCTGGGACCGAACGACGGGAGCGCACCCCGCCGCAGGGATTCGAACCGCCGACCTTTCGATCGGCAAGCCCTAGGCGCTGAGGCTTTTACCCACAGCGCCACCTGCGTCCCGTTCCCCAAACTTAGGTCCCCGGCTATTCCTGGACTATAACTCCCTTCATGCCTAGCTAGCAGGACCAGTCATCAGGGATGATGGGAACAAGAGCGGAGGACCCAAAGTTTGGGAAACTTTGCATTTCTGCCTCTGGCGGTGTGTCTTTTGAGTTGGAACAAAGCTTGCTCTCTTTCCCAGCCCCCCTGCAAATCCACCCTTGTATCAATATCTCTCCTAGTCCACTCAATGTGTTTTTTGTGTCTCAGGAGACAATGGAAGAGTTCTGCCTTCAGACCAACTTTTGGAGAGTTAACAGCGCTGCTGAGCTACAACTCCATGCCGACAGGGGCTGATGGGAGCTGTAATCCGCATGGGCCATCCCTGGCTTATGCGCTACAGATATTCCACGTCAACCACCATCAACCGGGCTACCCTCCAGCTGCTTTGGATAACAACTCCCATCAGCCACACGCAGCACAACTGTGCCGTTGGCAGGGGCTGATGGGAGTTGTAGTCCGTAGTGCTGGGAGGGCAGCCAAGCAGGTGAAGACTGCTCTTTCCGCAGGGCCTGCAAGACGGAGCTGTTCTGCCAGGCCTTTGGTCGGGGTTCAGTCTGACTCCCTCTCCCCTTTCATAAGAACTTGCATGAAAGCGGCCTCCCAATTTTTCCTCACAGGCTCATATAAGTTCAGCACAAACAGTTGGGCCTTGTGAGCATTTAAGGTCCCCAACCCTAATCTGCGGGTTGCCATCTAATTGGATTTTATTCTGATCCTGATCTGATTTGAGGATGTATTTTAATGGATTGTCTGATTTTATGTTAATGTGTTATACATTTGATGTTAGCCGCTCTGAACCCGGCTTCGGCTGGGGAGGGCGGGATATAAATTAAAAATATTATTATAATTATTGGCACATACCTGATTCCTGGCAGAGCCCTGCATGACGACAGCGGGGCGGACGGACAACGGTGGGACCGGGAGCACCGTGCAGATCATCCACTCGGGCCTGGCGAACTTGGGGTCCATGCCCAGGATGAAGCACTCCTCGTCCGAGATGCGCTTGAAGATCTCGTGCACCCGTTCGGGACTCAGCAGGATCTTCTTCTCCTGAGAGTCCTCGTTCACGTGCTTCCACTCGGCATAGAGCTCCAGGCCCGAGCGCCGGATCCTCGGCTGGTAGCGCCCGCAGCCGCCGTGACCCTGGATAAAGAGGCAGCAATGGGGCAAGGCTGTCAAGGTCGATCAGGGGTGCCCTGCAAATGCCACAAGCCTAGGGCAGTACAGTGGTGCCTCGCAAGACGAAATTAATTCGTTCCGCAAGTTTTTTCTTCTTGCGAGTTTTTCGTCTTGCGAAGCACGGTTTCCCATAGGAATGCATTGAAAATCAATTAATGCGTTCCTATGGAGACCGCCTTCAGACCAGGTCCAGGGACAGTCTGTCCCCAGACCTCTTCTGAAGGCTGGCGGGGGGAGAAGGACTTTTCTCCCCACCGCCAGCCTTCAGAACAGCCTTCTGAAGGCTGGCGGTGGGAAGAAAAGCCCTTCTCCCGCCGCCAGCCTTCAGAAGAGTTCCCGGAGGGCTGCCTAGGCTGCGGATAGCAGCCTGCTGCCCGGTGCGAGGCAGACATCTGCAGCTTGGGGTGCCCTTCAGGACTTCCCCGCAGGGCTCTGCAAGCTGCGGATAGGGGCAGCAGGCTGCTATCTGCAGCTTGCAGAGCCCTGCGGGGAACTCCTGCAGGGCTCCCCAAGCTGCGAATGTCTGCCCCAAGCGAGGGGCGCTCTGCTTAAGAGCGCCCCTTGCGCGGGGCAGCATGTTGCTATCCGCAGCCTAGGCAGCCCTCTGCGCGCCTTCCCCTCTGTTCCCGGACCTGTCCTGAAGGCTTGCGGTGGGAGGAGGGCTTTCCTCCCCACCGCCAACATTCAGAATGCTGTTCTGAATGTTGGCGGTGGGGAGGAAAAACCCTCCTCCCACGCAAGTCCCGGGAACAGAGGCGAAGCGCTGCGCGCCTTCTCCTCTGTTCCCGGACCTCCCACCACAAGCCTTCAGGACAGGTCTGGGAACAGAGGAGAAGGTGCGCTGCACTTCCCCGCTGTCCCAGGAGATTTCCCTATGGGCTTTCGTCTTGCGAAGCAAGCCCATAGGGAAATTCGTCTTGCGAAGCCTCCAAAAATCGGAAAACCCTTTCGTCTTGCGGGTTTTTCGTTTAGCGAGGCATTCGTCTTGCGGGGTACCACTGTATTCCTCAAAACTGGGTCTCCTGCTGTTGTCGGACCAGAGCTCCCATCATCCCTGGCTAGCAGGACTAGTGGTCAGGGGTGCTGGGAACTGTAGTTTAACAGCAGCAGGAGATCCACTGCCCCAGTGGCACATTTGAAACTCTTAAGGAACCGTCGGAGGTGGTCCCTTCCAACTCTACAACGGTCCAGAAGGCAGAGAAGAAAAGCGAGTGTTAAGATAACACGCAACATCTTACAAGCTCAACCAACCAAAGTGTTGGTGCTGACCTTTAAAGCCCTAAACGGCCTCGGTCCAGAATATCCGAAGGAGCGTCTCCACGCCCATCGTTTTACCCCGACACTGAGGTCCAGCTCCGAGGGCCTTCTGGCGGTTCCCTCCCTGCAAGAAGCCAAGTTACAGGGAACCAGGCAGAGGGCCTTCTCGGTGGTGGCGCCCTCCCTGTGGAACGCCCTCCCACCAGATGTCAAGGAAATAAACAGCTATCTGACTTTTAGAAGACATCTGAAGGCAGCCCTGTTTAGGGAAGCTTTTAATGTTTGATGTATTACAGTATTTTAATATTTTTTGGAAGCCGCCCAGAGTGGCTGGGGAAGCCCAGCCAGATGGGCGGGGTATAAATAATAAATTATTACTATTATTATAACCCCACTGGGCTTGCACAGCCGATTTGCGGTCCTGACCTTTTCCTTCGTGATGTCCTCGTCGCCTTCGGCCTGCTCCACTCCAAACTTGTTGTCCATCTCCTCCCCACCTTCGCAGATGTTCTTGCCTTTGCAAAGGTCGTAGACGTGGGTCAAACGCTTCTTCGGCTGCCCTTTGGATTTGGCCAGGATGTCTTTGATCTTCGGGTTGTTCTGCGGCAAAAAGAAGAATGGGGCGTTCCCCCCAAATAATAAAGGGTGTGATCAACCGTGCCAGATTTTGGGTTCTTTTGAATGACCGCCCCACCCCAACATCCTCAATACTATGGGGTAATAGAAAAAGTCATTTTACACATACTGCAATTGTAAACTGGACTATAACTCCCATTATCCACGACTACCAGCAAATGTGAGAATATCCCACTATTCGCCATAGCTGTTGGGAAGTAGGCCTCACATCAGAGGGGTCATGGGCAGGCTGGGAAGGGATGCAACGGGCCTTTCTTGCTGCAGTGACAAGAACACTCCACAGATATCAGCATTCTGTTCTCTTAGGATGAATCCATATTATTCTGCCTTCCTGAGCGGTTCAATGTGGGGGTTCGTACACCCAAAGTGTTTGGAGTCAGAATCGGGGGAAACAGAAGACCTTTGAACTCAAGCTGCACAAAGGGAAGGGGAGGGCTGACACAAACAGGGCCTTCTTGGGAGTGGCACCTATTCACCTTGGCCATAAAGGCTCATTTTTCAGAACTAGATAAAAAATGTTTTTATTCCCCCTAGTTCTGGTTCTCAGTGGCTACTAACACTGATTATTTCAAGTAACCCTTAAGGTTTCTGCAGCTGATGGAATTGCTTTCTGAGTTGTAGGTTAGTGTTGTGAGGCAGTTTAAGAATTATATACTGAATGGTAAGATTAAAAACAAAAATGGATGATCGCCCACAAAGAAGCCAAACAAGGCTTTGACTCACAGGCAGGAATCACTGAATGCAGAATACAGAGTTAGAAGGAAAATATATTTGGTCAACCCTAAGGATTGTCAGCATGCACTCACCTGGCCACCTGTGTCAGGTTAACAGAGCCAACAAGATGGGAAATTGTGGACAGAAAATTAGATTATTTCTCTTCTTTGAAAAGCCACACGGCAGCACAGCCAGGAAAACTGGACAAAGCATTCCCAGTGTGGTCTGACCAAGGCAGAATAGAGTGGGACTATTACAGTGGTACCTCAGGTTAAGTACTTAATTTGTTCCGTAGGTCTGTTCTTAATCTGAAACTGTTCTTAAACTGAAGCACCACTTTAGCTCATGGGGCCTCCTGCTGCTGCTGGAGCACGATTTCTGTTCTCATCCTGAAGCAAAGTTATTAACCCGAGGTACTATTTCTGGGTTAGCGGAGTCTGTAACCTGAAACGTATGTAACCTGAAGCGTATGTAACCCGAGGTAGCACTGTAGTAGCTAATGTCGCAGAAGGCAGAATCAGGATTCAAAATGACCTTTTGACAGATTGGAGAACTGCGCCCAAAGTAACAAAATGAATTTCAATTGGAAACATTTGAATTGAGCATCCCCTCAATTCCTTCATAATTTATATTGATGTTGAACAACAACGGGTCCGGGACAGAACTCTGCAGCACCACACTTGTCACTCTCCCCAGATGACCAGGAACCATAAATGAGTACACTTTGGGTTCGGTCAGCCAACCAACTACAAATCCACATAACAGTTCCCTCGTCCAGCCCGTATGTCACCAGCTTCCTTGTGAGAATATCACAGGGGACTTAGTGAAAAGCCATACTGTTTTCGGCTATTCACTGGTCTGAGCTTGTTTCTAAGAATGTCCAGTAGCTCCAGCCATTACTCACAGAGTCAACCAGCAGCTTGGAGCAGAAAAAGCAGACGCAACGGAGAACCTTCATCGTCTTGCCCAAGAAGCCGACGTGGAAGACGGGCTTGGCCAGCTCAATGTGTCCGAAATGGCCGGGGCATTCTGTCATGTTGCCTGCCGGAGAACAGAAGGACGGGGAAATCATGAGCCCCTCCGACTCCCGGATTCTGAGACTGGCCCCCTCATCCCCTTCCCAAGAACCAGTTTTCCTAGTGAGGCCCCAGCATAGTCTGCCCCAGCCTGGTACCGTGGGGCTGGGGTTGCCGGGAGTTGTAGTACAAAGCACCTGGCGCACGGCCCTAAGAACTCACCTGCACAGGTCTGGCACCGCCCTGTCCTTTCAATGACACCCTGTCGAGGGTCCATCAGGCCCCCCAGCTTGGGGCGACCCCCTTCTGTTGTCTCAGGGTATTTGATCCCCCCTTCCGTCACCGACATCCGCTTCTAGAGGGGAAAAAAGAAAGGAGAATCAGTATCAGCCAAGTCTTCAGGGTGTGGGGAAGGCAGACGTCAAGAATGGGGATCCAAACAGCATCAGGAGCCCTAAAAAGAAAAGAATGATATCTAGGTTTGGAGAGACAAGGAACAGAAGGGCAAAGGGCGTTTTAGTATTATTATGTCACGTCCCTAATGGTCCTCTAAAAACCATTATTAGGAAAACAAAGCGTTTTTAAGTGAGTGAAGACTATCAGGAGGATACCTTCCATTCAGGAGAGAATTTACTGCGGGGATAAAACAGCTTCACAAACTTTACAGCCTGCCCTAGCTCTCCACATCAACAAGATTACAGGCAAAAATGAAAGACGTCAGCGAAGCTCTACTACGTACAGCAAGACCCATTGCATCGATTTTCTCTCGCCACACAGAAGGAGGTTTCTGAGATTTTAATGGGAGACAAGCAACAAATGCTACTTAAAATGCAGGATCTGTGAGCAAGTTTTAAGGAAAGTGAGCCTAAGGCCAGCTCAAGCGAAACTTACTTGCCGTGTGTTTTATATGGAAACAAATAAAAACTGCAAAGTTCTTTCAAAATGCAGTTTTGGAGTCAGTGGAGCAAATGTGTGCATGCCTGTAATAGTCTTCAGCATAAAGATGCCAACATGGACTGTGCTGCCACTCCTCTGAAAACAAGTTGGTATCTTTTGCTAAAAGGCGGCATAATAATCAAATTAATAATAAGAGTCCCAGCAGCAAAATCAGCCAATTATTAAGAAAAAAAGATAGGGAAATCCACGTAGGTACCCCGGGGGGTGTCCAAGGAAGAGAGTTTTGTGGCACTTTTAACATCTGCAAACTAGTGGGAAAATTTGTCTTGCAGCAGCGAGCACGCTTTTGGCTGCCTTCTTGCAAACCAACATTTTTTTGGAGTAGGGGGAGAGAACACTGTGCTCCCCCCCTCTCCCAGGAAACAGCAATCGATCTCCCTTTCCCACACAGGAAAGCCAAGCACGCCCGCCTTTTTTTCCTTCTTTATTTCAGCATTGCCCTTCCGAAATCCCAATGCGATAAAAAGTCTGGAGAAAGTTCTTCGAAAGACCCCGCCGCCCACCCGGCACTCTTATTTTTCGCACCACCACCACACCTTCTTTAAATCATAAAAAAGATGATATAAAAACAGAGCGGCGCGCGAACCCACCATCTCATCCGGGCTCAGGATGCCGAATTGCACGCGCTTGATGGTGCGCAGCGGGCACGCGCTGTCCCCGGACGGCGCTCCCCCGTGCATCTTTGCACACTTTTTTTTTCCGCCTCTCTCCGCCTTTTGGGGTGTCACGTGACGCAGACGCGGCGCCGCCTCCGCCTCAGCCAGGAAGCAGCCGCGGCCCCTCCCCCACACGCTCCGGTTTCCACCGAGGCCTACCGAGCTCGCCGCGGGTTCAGGGACTGGGGTCTCCCTCGCCGCCCCGCGGACCGCGAGTCGGGGAGGTAACCGGCAGACTCAGCCGCGTCCCCCAACTCCGCCCCACCCGCGCGCGCGCGCGCCCTCGCGACCACGTCCGGCCGCCTACCCCCTTCCCTCCCTTCTTCTCCCTCCGCGCTCTAAAGCGCGACTGAGCCAGCAGGCTCTCCGGCGCCGCCTTATATAGACTCTCCCCCCTGCACGGGGCTACAGGAGCAGAACGGCAAGGGCGAGGACGCGGAAGTGGGCGGCGCCGCGGCTTGCGTCCCCCTCCGAGCGGAGGAGAGGCGGGAGGGGGCGTGGCTAGAGCGAAGGGGTTGGGAGGAGAGAAAAGCGGGCAGGGAGGCGCCGCAATCGGTGGGGGTGCGGCCATACCAATTGAGTAAAGGGGGGGGAGAGAAAGAGATAAAAGGCGTTGGGTGAATTGTCTGGTTGTTTGTCTTTGGCAAATCGATAGATCGCCTGTTTTTAGTTTGTGCATCTCGAGGCCTTGCATGAGGAGGGCGGGGGGGGGAGTGCCATTTGGTTTCAATGGGGATTGTTCCCGAGTAAAACGGGCAGAAACATCACCTTGCCAACAAAGGTCCGTATAGTTAAAGCTCTGGTTTTCCCAGTAGTGATGTATGGAAGTGAGAGCTGGACCATAAAGAAGGTTGATCGCCGAAGAATGGATGCTTTTGAATTCTGGTGCTGGAGGAGACTCTGGAGAGTCCCATGGACTTCAAGAAGATCAAACCAATCTGTTCTGAAGGAAATCAGCCCTGAGTGCTCACTGGAAGGACAGATCCTGTAGCTGAGGCTCCAAGACTTTGGCCACCTCATGAGAAGAGAAGACTCCCTGGAAAAGACCCTGATGTTGGGAAAGATGGAGGGCGCAAGGAGAAGGGGACGACGGAGGACGAGATGGTGGGACAGTGTTCTCGAAGCTACCAGCATGAGTTTGACCAAACTGCGGGAGGCAGTGGAGGACAGGAGTGCCTGGCGTGCTCTGGTCCAGAGAGTCACGAAGAGGCGGACACGACTAAACGACTCAACAACAACAACAACAACAAAAACGAGTTTAGGATGACAATCGGGGTCAAGGAAATGGGGGAAATTGAAGCTCGCCTCGACGAAAGTCAATCAGAACTTGTTGCAAATGTCAGTGACAGCAGGATTTTGCACTTGAAGGAGGTTCTGTGTCACTCGCTAATGCTTTTTGTTTCCGAAAATAAATGCAAAGCGTTTGCAAAACAAATAAAAGAGTAACCAGCTTTTTCCACAATTTTGAAACCTTACTGCTTCCAGCAGTGGTTTAAACTGGGAAATCTGACCTTACTGAGTTAGAAAGCTTTGTATGCGCAACCTCATCCTTTGCATCGGAATTGATTTCAATGGGACATGCTCCTAAATCGCATTGTAAATCCGAAATATACGTTTTCTTGCCGAATTACTCTCTCCTTCCCTCCCCCCCCCCGCCGCTTCTTGCTAATGGTTCGGTCTACAAAGAAGGCAGAACCTCGCCCCAGTTCCGGCTGCTTTCGCAAGGGACTCCGCGTTCCTCATTGACTATTCATAAGCCCGGGAGGGAGGGAAGAATAAAAGAAGTGGGTGTGGTCATGTTCCGAAACTCGCCGAAAATAGCCGAAGGGGACCGAGGGTGGAGGAGCGGGGTTTCTCTCAGAGCCAGCTTTTGTCGAGAGCGAAGGGGAGGCGGATGGAACGCTCCGGGGAGGGGCCTTCAAAGCGCCGGGCTCGCGCATTTCGCTTGGCCGGGAGGCGGCGCCAGGCTGCCCCGCCGCTCTCCCTTGGAAAGCCCGCGGCTTCGGGGCCTACCTCCGGAACTGAGGCCTTCGTGGGGGAGGCACCTAAAGCAGACTTTGGGGGTAACGAAGGCTGGAACTGACCTCGATTACCGGGGCGGGGGGGTTAGGAACACGGAATTTTTTTCCTGACTAGATGTTGGATGGGGGGTTCATATTTGGGGTCGTGGGATTGGGTGGGGGGCCTTTACTTACGGGGGGGCCCTTTAGCGACATGGGGGGAGCCTGACCCTTGGGGGGGGTCGGTGTGTGGTGGTGAATGGTTTTTAGATTCGGTGTGTAGGAGTGAAAAAGGGGGGAAATAATTGACTGGACGTGTGGTTTTTTTTGGGGGGGTATTTGTGTTTTGGGGGGCCTTGGGAGAGCGAGGGGTGGATCTTTAATGTGTGTGGGGGGGTCAAATAAATGTTTAAAATCTAAAGTTTTTTATTGAGGGACGAAGGAGTATCTCTGGAGATACTTGTGGGGAGAGAATAGGGTGAGAAAATGAGAAAAATCGGGGGGGGGGGAGCCCTGGAGAAATATTGGGGGGGCAGGGAGGGGGAAAACAAGGCAATTTCTCTGTGTCGGTGTCCAAGAAGACTTAAAACTTGGCATTTTGGACTGAGGAGAGTAAGAAAAAATAATTAGATTTCTGTACCTTTTTTTGGCGGGGGGGTAGGTAGCAATATGGGAATTTGTGGTTTTTAATGGGGAAAATTACTTGGGCAGTGATGGGGAAGGGCTTATGTGTGGGTATTGAAGGAGTTCAGGTTGGCGGGGTTTTCGCTCTGGAAGCCAGCCAGCTTTTGGATGCTGCTGCTGGCCCCCCCCCCAAAAAAAAAATCAGGAAAAGGTGAGGTTTAATTGGTAGGGGAATGTACCTGTGGGTGGTGGTGCGAGAATGGCCTTTAAGTTTTTGTGGAGTTAAAAAGGCTCCCTTGAAAGTGAAGGGTGTGTCTTTTTTGGGGGAAGCCAGCTGTGTAAATGGGGATTTTGGAGACAAAAGCTGTGTGTGTAGGAAGCAGACTAAGAACTGCTTGGTGTTTTTGGTGCTGGAAGTGAGTGGAGGAGGGGATATTGGCTGAACATTTTGGATGGGAAGTAACACATCAAGTTTATTTGGATTTAAAAGATTATATTCCACCCTTCAGCAGAGCTGCCTGGGCAGGTTACAAAACTGATAAAATATCACATTGTTTTGGGGGTTTTTAATTACAAAAATACCAACAACAACCCCATACACATTCTGAAAGCCCGGAAGATTTAATAGCACCTTTTTGCATGGAACAGTGTTGGCAGTAGATGAGACTCACTGAAGTAAATTCACTGAATGGGCCATCGCTTCTGAGGAGGTGCTCTGTGGGCAACTGGAGGAGCGTGGAGATTACCTGAATGCACAGACAGGTTCGTAAAGGGGCGCAGGTTTTCCTTCAGGCGCTTGGTTCCTACGCAGGTTTAGCTGAAATTGGTTGTTTACAGAACTGAGAAAACACTTCACATTGTCTGTTTTTGGTAAACCTTTATAATCCTAGCTGATCTTCTGGAACACGTCTGGGTTTGGGGGGGGAAGGAACTCATGGCTAACATACTGAGAATCAAAAGAAGTGGGTTGGTGTTGATGACATTGGAATTAAATATCTGGAGAGCAGAGAGACCCCAGAGGGAAGGAAGTAAAAGACAGGAAGGGGCTAGATCTATGGTTGTGTAACTTGGGTGTGAGTGTTAGAAGCTGGGACTACAGATGAGGTAGGAAGAAGAGAGTTCAGAATGTGGAATGCGGGTGATAGCAGCACTATCTACTTTTAAGATGCTACAAGTCTTTATTTTTGCTCTAACTTCCAGGGGTGGTTTCACTGTGGTTCCTGCACTGCAGGGTTTTTGAACTGGAGGGTCCCTTCCAACTCCACTACAGTGGTGCCCCGCAAGACGAATGCCTCGCAAGACAGAAAACTCGCTAGACGAAAGAGTTTTCCGTTTTGGAGGTGCTTCGCAAAACGAATCTCCTATGGGCTTGCTTCGCAAGACGGAAATGTCTTGCGAGTTCCTGCTGGTTTTTTTCCCTTTCCCCCCTTTTTCTAAGCCGATAAGCCGCTTATCAGCTGATCCGATAAGCCGCTAATAGCGCTAATCCACTAATCCGTCAATGGGCTTGCTTCGCAAGACGAAAAAACCGCTAGACGAAGAGAATCACAGAACGGATTCTTTTCGTCTTGCGAGGCACCACTGTATTTTATGAATGTGACTGCTCTTCTGGAAGAGCTCGCCATCCACTTGCACGCACAGGTTGTGTTCTTGCAGAATGCTTGCCTTTCCCATGTGCCATACTTGTCGTCACCAGTGCAGGTTAGGAGCCTTGCTTGACACACAAATCTTCACTGGGGGAAAAATGGAGACAAACACTCCTTCCCCTCCACATATCCTCTTTTAATCTGTAGGGTGATGTCCTACAAATGTGGTTGGCCTATGTTTCCCATCATGGAGAGGGCGCCACATTAATTTTCCCTCCAATGCAGCAGTGTGCTAAAGGTAAAGGGACCCCTGACCATTAGGTCCAGTCGTGACGGACTCTGGGGTTGCGGCGCTCATCTCGCTTCATTGGCCGAGGGAGCCGGCGTACAGCTTCCGGGTCATGTGGCCAGCATGACTAAGCCGCTTCTGGCGAACCAGAGCAGCGCACGGAAACGCCGCTTACCTTCCTGCCGGAGCGGTACCTATTTATCTACTTGCACTTTGACGTGCTTTCGAACTGCTAGGTTGGCAGGAGCAGGGACTGAGCAACGGGAGCTCACCCTGTCGTGGGGATTCAAACCGCCGACCTTCTGATCGGCAAGTCCTAGGCTCTGTGCTTTAACCCACAGCGCCACCCGCGTCCCTCTAGTGTGTTTAAAGGATGTTATTAATTCCAAACCACCTTGAATATATTATTCGGGGTAAGGCACAATGGATGGGGCCTGTAACAAGAAGCAGGCCTGAGTGGCTTGGATGTGGTGTCAGGGAGTGTGGTGACAAGGGGGCAGGAGGAGGACTTGGGGTAGGAAGGGGGAAACTGAAGTCCCAGCTGGATGCAGTGTTTGTGGAGTCTTGAACACAGGAGCTGCTTTAGTTGGGGAGGTCGGGATACAGGCAGGAAGCTTGCATTCCTTTTAGCAGAGCGGAAATAGCTATATATGTGGTGCAGAAGGGGGTGTTGGAGGGAGCCTAGGGAACAGGTGCCGTCAGTGAGTCTTTGTGATGATGTCAGGGCGCTGAGTTGGCCGTCGACTTCCTTTCAGCCAGGCACCTCCCCTGCATGCTGCCGCCCACTAGGTGGCGCGGCTGCACTGCTTCGCCTCCGTGCTGTGCTCGCGGCCATCCCATCCAGATTGGGAATTGAGCCAGCGAAACCAACGCTGGAAATGGCTGCAAGGCCTTGGGCCTGCCTCAGCCAAAAGCAGGGGGCCGGGCTTCCTCCTTGCCCGAGTGACACAAGCGCCTCCTCTCCCAGGCTGCCTTCATCTAGGCCGCTGGTAACTCCCCAGCTGGCACTGGGGCTGGGTGCCAGCTGTTTGGTAACGCGAGAGGCCGGTGGGGGCGTGTGGAGGCATTTGCAAACAGGGAGGAGGCTAAGCGAGCAAGCAGATCCACAGGGCGGGGCGAGAGCTCTCGGGCTGCAGAGGACTTGCTGAAAGTCAGAAAAGAAGAGGTTGCTAGGAATGGGGGGAATCTCCATGCAAATGTTAATGCTTTAAAGGAAAAACCCTGTTTGGCGTAACGTGGCATGTTATGTGGGGTTGTACATGCTGTAAAAAATGAAATTGGCTGTTCAGCTCTGGAGGGTGAATTCCAGTTCGCTGGACTAGCAAGGTTCTTCCCCCCCTAGAAAAAGAAGCAATGGCCTTAAAAGGTAAGCTCTGTGAAGGGGCAGTCCCCATGCCCTGTTACGTGCCCTTTAAATTAAAGATGGAGTGATTAACCTGTGGCACCTGCAGACACAGGCAGATTCCAACACAACAGTCAGGGATGTCATCCAACAACATTTGGGTTCTCTCCCCATTCCTGACTTACAGGTGATTCCGCAAAGGCTGAATGCTTTTTTGTTCCCTTGAGCAAACTCTTCCCCCCCCCCCGCCTTCTCCATGCAAACTCTTCCATTCTCCTGAGGAGCCGAATCTGATTTGGGCTCATAAATACGAACGCCAGCCATCTGGTTGTCACCGAAGTCTGATGCCTTAAAGTGCCTCTGATTACATTTGCATTTTAATGAGCTGATTGGAGCACGAGAGGCTTCTTCTGGGGCCCCCGCGGTGGCAAAGCCCACTTTGCAGTTGCCCCGCCCGTGTCGGAGTCTGTTTTTATAATCAAATATTGTGAATAAATTGCCTTTAAAAAGGAAAAAAACCAACAACCTGACTTAAGTCTCTTGTGTTTTTGCTTGCGAGTGTGTTTTTGCTGCAGAGAGTGTCAGCTTCCTGGATCACACCCTCAGTGTGCTGCTCGTGTCAGCAGCCGTTGTTAAGAGGCCTTTGAGGTTTCTAGTCCTCACGCAGGAAAACAGTACTGCATGAGGCTCTTGCTGTAAGTTTAGTTCCAGAGGACGGGGAAATGGAGGGCAACTGGAAGCCTTCAGATTCTGTGTTGTGTTGTTTTTCAGGTCTGAGCTGCTGAGTCACTGCTTAGGAATTTAGAAATATCAGCACTTGTGGTCAGCTCAGCTGCCGAAAGCCAGGCCGTTTGCACTGTGCAACCTGCCAGGAATTGTCTCTTAAAACTGGAAAAACCACACACGATTTGCGGTGCATTGTGTTCTTAAGGTCTGTGTTGACTCTCAAGCGACCAGAGATGGAAGAGGGCCTTTGTCGGGCTGCCCTCTTCTGCGTGGGTCAGGGGGCTCTGAGTGGAAGTGGGGGAAACACCTCTCACCCCAACAGCTGCTACGCTCATAGAAGCTAGCCTCAGGTAGCGGTCAGGAGGGTGAGCGGAGCACTCCTCTGTTGCTATAGACAGCCTTAGGCAAGCCACTTGGACATAAGAGCTCTGCAGCTGCATCAGGTCAGTAGCCTATCCTGTTCTCACGGTGGGCAGCCAGGTAACCCCCATGTGAAGCAGATCACCCCCGAAAGCAGGACCTGAGCACAACAGCTCTCTCCCCACTTGTGGTTCCCAGCAGCCGGCGTTCAGAGGCCATTTCCCCCTCCAGCCCTGAAAGTAAAACCATAGATCACATGGGCTAGTAGCCATGGACAGCCTGGTCCTCCACGATTTTGCCCATCCCCTTTTAGAGCCAGCCATAGTTTCACTCTGCACTGTATGAATAAGTTTCTTTCAAGCTTGTTTTCTTCTGCTCTGGAGAGTGGGATCTGAGCCAAGGGATTAAAGCTACAAGGAAGGAGACTCCGACAGCAAGGAAGAACTTTCAGGCGGCAAGAGCAGTTCGCCGGAGGAACGGTCTCCCTCGGGAGATGGTGAACATTCCTCTGGAGGTTTTAAAGCAGAGGTTTGATGGCCCTCCGTTATATGATCTGTTTGGGATTCCTGCATTGCAGCGGTTAGAACAGGGTTCCTTCCAACTCTAAAATTCAGTGACCTGTCCCGAATCTGCCAACATTCTACCTCGTGATCCCCTGAGTTCTCGTGCTAATTTTATATGCTGGCCCTCTTTATTTTACAGTGGTGCCCCGCAAGACGAATGCCTCGCAAGACGGAAAACTCGCTAGACGAAATAATTTTCCGTTTTGGAGGTGCTTCGCAAAACGAATCTCCTATGGGCTTGCTTCCCAAGACGAAAATGTCTTGCGAGTCCCTGCTATTTCCCCCTCCCCCCTTTTTCTAAGCCGCTTATCAGCTGATCCGATAAGCCGCTAAAAGCCGCTAATAGCGCTAATCCACTAATCCGTCAATGGGCTTGCTTCGCAAGACAAAAAAACCGCTAGACGAAGAGAATCACAGAACGGATTCTTTTCGTCTTGCGAGGCACCACTGTATCACATTTACAGTCATATCTCATGTTGCGTCTGCTTCAAGTTGCGTTTTTTTGGGTTGCGGACTGCCGAAACCCAAAAGTACCGGACCGAGTTACTTCCGGGTTTCGGCAGAAGCGCTAAATTGCGCTTTGCACATGCACAGAAGCACCGAATCACAACCCGCACGTGCGCAGACCCGGGTTGCGAATGTGCATCCCGCACAGATCACGTTTGCAACCTGAGCGTTCACTGTATAATGTATCCCACTTTTTATCTTCCAAGGATCTCAAGTCTCAAGCGCATGGTTCTCTTGCTCCCCATTTCACCCTCGCAGCAACCCTGTGAGGTAAGTTAAGCTAAGAGGGGGTAGCTGGCCCAAGGTCACCTAGTGAGCTTCAGGGCCGAGTGGAAATTCGAACCCTGCTCTCCAAGCTCCTAGGGGCCCAGCAATCAACCGCGATCTACCGAAACCTCCCGGGGATCTACCAGTAGATCACGATCGACCCGTTGGACATCCCTGTCGTAGTCCAATACTCCAACCCTTATGCCACACCGGCTCTCTAAACTAAAAAGCCCCAGACCTTTTCCCCCAGTCTGTAATATGGGGGTAATACATACTGACCTCCTTTAAAGAAGGTGCAAAGGGCTCTGAGCCAACCAAATAGGATAATCTGCACGTTCACCCATTGAGCATTTTGTGCTGTGGAAACAGGAAGTACAGTGGTGCCTCGCAAGACGAAATTAATTCGTTTCGCAAGTTTTTTCTTCTTGAGAGTTTTTCGTCTTGCGAATCACGGTTTCCCATAGGAATGCATCGAAAATCAATCAATGCGTTCCTATGGAGACCGTCCGGGGACAGAGGGGACCTGTTTTAAAGCAAGGGAAGGGGCGGAGGGGAGAAGATCGCTTCTCCCCGTTGCCGCCCCTTGGTTCAAAAGGGGTCCGGGGACGGAGGGGAAGGCACGCGTGCACCTTCCCCTCTGTCCCCGGAGATTGTGGGGCTGGCAACGGGGAGAAGCGATCTTCTCCCCGCCGCCCCTTGCTTCAAAAGAGGTGCAGGGGCAAGCTTTGTTTTGCGAAGCAAGCCCATAGGGAAATTCGTCTTGCGAAGCAACTCGAAAACGAAAAAACCTTTCGTCTTGCGAGTTTTTCGTCTCGCGAGGCGTTCGTCTTGCGGGGCGCCACTGTAACTTCCTGCAGTTGCTAGAAAAGAAAAGCAGGCAATGTTTCCTTCTGAGATGACCAGCCTGCCTTACCTAGACCAGTGAGACAAAGCTGCTCTTTTAAGGTCCAAATCACGTCTTGCTGGCAGCCTCCAGACCACATCTTGCCCATGAAGTATTACACTCTCCGTCTAGCCCTGCAGCTCTCGTCCCTGGTGGGCAGTTGCTCTCCAGGGTCTTGAGTGGTGGTCTCCAACAGAAGATACATTTTATTGACATTAACATTGGTGCCATTTTAATACGGATTGGAAATTCAAAGCCCAGGGAGCCAGAACGCCGCTTGCTCAGGCGAAAGGCCAATTTACTACGCAGTACTGTTCTCCCAGTGGCTGCGATTCCTGCATCGCAGGGGGTTGGGCTGGATGACCCCCAGGGGTCCCTTCCCTTGACAATTCTATCACTCTTTACTGGATGCCTATGGGAAGCAGGCAAACAGCACTTGGGCGCAACGGCTCTCTTCCCAGTTTGAGTTCCTTCGCAACTGGTTCTCGAAGGCCTTCTCCCGAAGATATCTCTCAAGGCAGTGGAGGTTTAGGGTCAGAGTTTTTCTTCTCTGACATGGGTGACCTTCCCAGGTGGACAAGCCCCATCTGCCCTTCATTTCCCTCTACAGCAGGTGCAGAAACTTCCTTCTTGACCCACTCCTCTGCTCCATCCGCTGGAGCCTGTCTTTGCATGCAGAGAAAGTCCTTAACTCCCTGAGGGTTTGAAACCCATCGGCTCCCCTCAACTGGTTTAGCCGGCCAGTGGAAGCCATTTCTGTGGTGTGGCCGCTGTCGCACGCTCACAGCTTCTAGGAGCTGCAGGTGAGAGCTGAGGGCTGATGAATTACAGAGAGGTGGATAGTGGAAGCTAGAAAGGTAAGGATGGAAGGAGCAGCAAGGAGGGCAGCAGGGGTGGCCTGGTGGTTATAGATTGTCTGCGATGGCCTGGGATTCGGAGTCGGAGGCTGACTCTGAGGAATCCCAGCCTGCACAGGAGTCCCCGCCTCCAGAACCAGCTGAGCCGGGGCTGGGGCTTGAGCCTGAAGGGTCCTCACCTGTGCTGGATCCTCAGGTGCAGGCACCAGCTGAATCTGCTCTGGTTCCGGAGGTGATTGAGGACCCATTGCCTGCAGGAGCTCCTCTCCCAGCCCTGTCAGGGGAAGGTGAGGCGGCCTCAGTCCAGTAACCCTCCAGCCTCTGCCTCCATACTGCACCCTCGACCTCGGACTGGACTCAGACCTCGCCTCACGGTTAACCCACGGGAGCAGCACATTGTCAGAGAGACTGGGGTTTGGCTCCCCATGTGGCTGTGAAGCTCATGCCATGTGATCTTATAGAATCATAGAGTTGGAAGAGACCACAAGGGCCATCGAGTCCAACCCCCTGCCAAGCAGGAAACACCATCAGAGCACTCCTGACATATGGTTGTCAAGCCTCTGCTTAAAGACCTCCAAAGTAGGAGACTCCACCACACTCCTTGGCAGCAAATTCCACTGGCGAACAGCTCTTACTGTCAGGAAGTTCTTCCTAATGTTTAGGTGGAATCTTCTTTCTTGTAGTTTGGATCCATTGCTCCGTGTCCGCTTCTCTGGAGCAGCAGAAAACAACCTTTCTCCCTCCTCTATGTGACATCCTTTTATATATTTGAACATGGCTATCATATCACCCCTTAACCTCCTCTTCTCCAGGCTAAACATGCCCAGCTCCCTTAGCCGTTCCTCATAAGGCATCTTGGGGAATATAATAAATTTTATTTATACCCCGCCCTCCCCAGCCAAGACCAGGCTCAGGGCGGCTAGCACCAGGTATAAAAACAATTGGTTAAAATACAACTTAAAAACAAGATTAAAATACAACGTTAAAATGCAGCCTCATTTCAGTAGAAACTCAAAATGTTTTTGGGGATGAAAACATCAAATCTTCACCAAGGCCAACTATCCAGACTGGTCCTACGTGGGCCAGAAGAAAGCCAGGGAAGTCCCCAAATAGGAGTTCCATCACAGAAGGAAAGGGGGAGGGGGATCAAGTGGATTCCAAGCCAAAGGCCAGGTGGAACAACTCTGTCTTACAGGCCTTGCGGAAAGAAATCAGATCCTGCAGGGCCCTGGTCTCATGAGAGAGAGCGTTCCACCAGGCCGGGGCCAGTGTTGAAAAGGCCCTGGCTCTGGTTGAGGCTAATCCGACTTCTTTAGGGCCCGGAACATCTAGGGTGTTGCTATTTATGGACCTCAAGGTCCTCCGTGGGGCAGACCAGGAGAGGCGGTCCTGTAGGTACGAGGGTCCTACCTAAACGTAGCAAACGGGCTGTGCACGTAGCCGAAAGCCTTGCAATGCACTTGAGTGCCCTTGAGAGAGAGAGAGTAAAACCAGGCCTGCACATCCCGTTCTCCGCCCCCTTGCTCAGAATCCGGATGCTTTTGCAGGACACCGACAGGAAAATGCCAGCGAGCTCGGCGAGGCAGGCAGGGTGTGTGTGTGTCCTGCCTTGCAGGCTTCCAGGCCTCTGCCTGGCTGGGTCATTGCGAGGAGGGGAGCCCCTTCCCGTCCTGGCAAGTCCTGCTGCAGCCAGCGAGCCGCCAGAGGGCAGAATGGCGGCGAGGCCTGAGCAGAAGGCGAGGGATCCATTTGCACGCAGCTTCTGCTGTGCAAAAACAGCTGCCTCGGCTTTCCCTCTGCTAAAAGTCGGCCTTAACATTAGCAGAGCGAAGCCAAGGGGCCGAGCCTCCTTTAAAGGATCCTGCGTGGGTCTCGTTGCATGGCACAGGTGACACTTTGCCTTGTCCGGGGTGTGCGGTGGGTTGGGGCTGCTGCAAAATCTTCCCTATTCTCTGGAGCCAGCCGGTCGTTCCTTTTTCACTCGCCAGCCGCGTCGGCAGAGGTTTGTTTTCTCCGCCTTCCCGCATCCTTGCAGTTTCCTGTTTTGTTTTTCAGGTTGTCAGAAAAAGCACACAGGCAGCTGGCAAAACACTGCAAATATCACCCCCCCCCAAAAAAAACACACCTCCCCAAGTCACATTTAGGTGGTCCCACGTGAATCGGGATGCGAGCTTGTTTTGCATCGCCTGTTCCCGTCTCGCTGGCAGAACAGGACAGTGGCAGAAAAGGGAGGGTGCGAGGGCACGCAAGGCTTTGCCAACCTGGTGCCCTTGGGCTGCTTCAGGCTCCCACCTCAGCCCTGGCAGGGAGCAGGCCTTTGGAGCTGCTGTCGAAAACATCCTAAGGGCACCCAAGGTGAAGGCAAATTGCAGTATCTGGGGTGGCAGAGCAGGGGAGTCGATTGCGAATGTCTCCCTCCGACAGGATGCCGGCCAAATTCAGAATGCTGCAAAGTTGGGAGGGACCCTCAAATGTCATCTATCCAAACGCCCCACAACGCAGGAACAGGAGCTGCAGAATCCCTCTGCCACCCAGCCTCTGCTTAAAAACCTCCAACGAAGTAGACTCCACCTCCAAACCGCTTTTGCTGCCCCAAAGTCCTTCCAAATGTTTGGTTGGAATCTCCCTTCTTGTACGGTGGTCCCTTGGTACTCGAATGACTTGGCTCCCGAACGCTGCACACCCAGAAGTGTTCAAGTTTGCAAACATTTTGCAGAAGCCGAACTTCCAATGCAGCTTACGCTTGAGTGTACTTTGAATGGGGTAACTGCGCCCCTGAAGGACCAGGTGCGCAGCCTGGGAGTCATTTTGGACTCACAGCTGTCCATGGAGGAGCAGGTCAGTTCTGTGTCCAGGGCAGCTGTCTGCCAGCTCCATCTGGGACGCAGGATGAGACCCTACCTACCCACAGACTATCTCGCCAGTGTGGTGCATGCTCTGGTTATCTGTTGCTTGGACTACTGCAATGCACTCTGCGTGGGGCTACCTTTGAAGGTGACCTGGAAACTACAACTAATCCAGAATGTGGCAGTCAGACTGGTGACTGGGAGTGGCCGCCGAGACCACATAACACCAGTCTTGAAGGACCTACACTGGCTCCCAGGACGTTTCCGATCACAATTCAAAGCGTTGGTGCTGACCTTGAAAGCCCTAAACGGCCTCAAAGGCCCAGTATACCTGAAGGAGCGTCTCCACCCCCATCGTTCAGCCCGGACACTGAGGTCCAGCTCTGAGGGCCTTCTGGTGGTTCCCTTGCTGCGAGAAGCCATGACACATGGAACCAGGCAGAGGGCCTTCTCAGTGGTGGCGCCCGTCCTGTGGAACGCCCTCCCACCAGATGTCAAAGAGAAAAACAACTACTAGACTTTTAGAAGACATCTGAAGGCAGCCCTGTTTAGGGAAGCTTTTAATGTTTAATAGAGTATTGTAGGGTTTTGTTGGAAGCCGCCCAGAGTGGCTGGGGAAACCCAGCCAGATGGGCGGGGTATATATAATAAATTTTTATTTTTGAGTGCAGGAAGCTCCTGCAGCCAATCAGAAGCCGTGCCTTGGTTTTCGAACGGTTTCAGAAGTCGAACAAACTCCCGGAACGGATTTAAGTTCGACAACCAAGGTACCACTGTAATCTGAATCCATTGGTTTGGGTCCTACCCTACGAAGGGAACTTCTGCTGTTTCCTTGTTCAGCAGTGGGGTGAGAAATTTGTGGCCTGGGTGCTGCAGAGTCCGTTTAGTGACGTGGCCTCTAACAGAGTTCCAGATTAATTTATAGACCGTTGGGCTAAGTGAACCCAGACCTGGCCAAGCTATGGCCAAACTGTGTTCTTACGCTAAAGTGCAAACTTTGCATCAGATGTACCTCACCCCAGCCTTCCTCTGCTTACTACTAAAGTAAAGGTAAAGGGACCCCTGACCATTAGGTCCAGTCATGGCCGACTTTGGGGTTGTGGCGCTCATCTCGCTTTACTGGCCGAGGGAGCCAGCGTACAGCTTCCGGATCATGTGGCCAGCATGACCAAGCCACTTCTGGCAAACCAGAGCAGTGCACGGAAACGCCGTTTACCTTCCCACCAGAATGGTACCTATTTATCTACTTGCACTTTGACGTGCTTTCGAACTGCTAGGTTGGCAGGAGCAGGGACCGAGCAACGGGAGCTCACCCCGTCACAGGGATTCGAACCCCAACCTTCTGATCGGCAAGTCCTAGGCTCTGTGGTTTAACCCACAGCGCCACCCGCGTCTTACTCCTACTTGCATGGCAACTCCCATCAGCCACAATAACGTATACGATGCTTGCATACAGATCAGGCCCAGGGGACCCCACTGTGTTCTCTAAGTGGCCAGATGCCCACCAAATGCCCACAAGCAAGACTGGAGCATGTGTGGTGCCTAGAAAGTGGTGTTATTCTGGGGCACACGGCCTTCGAAGCCGCCTAAATGGGTGCCTGTCGCTACGATCTTGTGGGAGGGAGTTCCGCAGTTTAACGATGTCCTTCCTTTCACCTGTCTTGTATTTTCCACCATACAAATTCATGGGGTTCTTATATCACAAGAGGCCTATTCCTTTTCTCCACACATCTCGGTAGTGGCGCCCGCCCTGTGGAACGCCCTCCCTTCAGGTGTGAAGGAAATAAGCAGCTATCCTATCTTTAAAAGACATCTGAAGGCAGCCCTGTTTAGGGAAGTTTTTAATATTTAATGCTGTATTGTTTTTAACACTCGATTGGGAGCCGCCCAGAGTGGCTGGGGAAACTCAGCCAGATTTGGGGGGGGGGAGGTATAAATAATAAATTATTATAAATATTATAATTATTATTTTGACTGCCCTTTTCTGAACCTGTTCGCCAAATGGGAGGCAGAGTTTGGCATAATCGGCTGGGAATTCCAGGCACAGCCTTTCTGCTGATAAGTAACCCACCTCTGGAAAATGCCAAGTTCTTTTGCCGCAACATTTTCCTTGTGGCAAGGAGTTCCATAGTTCACAGTGCAGGCATTTTCTCTGCAGGACAGCCTTCCCATTTCAGGCAGGATTTGCTGATGCGGAGACTGTTAAGTAGAGGAGACCTTTTTCTTTTCTTTTCCATTCTCCCCTTTCAGTGGCCACATGCCTCTCAAAGGTATTTCCACCCGTTTCCTGCAATTTCCTCTCCCATTCTCCTTTCCTTGCACCTGGCCCAGTGCTTTGAGCAACGCTTTTGAGAACTTAGCCCAGAAAAGGGGGTGGCATCCAGCTCACGTTTTTACTCAAAACAGACTCATTGAAATTGATGGGTGTGACTAAGTTATGTCCATCATTTTCAATGGGATTACTCTGAGTAAAACTTAGTTGCGCCCATCCACTGGGTGTGCTTACCACCACCTTTTAAAGTTGGTTGCAGAGTCATTTCTGCCCCACCATTTGGCTCATTTGGGTGGTATAGCCACACAGAATAGGTACCCCAGGGTGTCAGATAGAGGGGGGGCCGTTGTAGGAGCACCCGGGAAGAACAGCACCTTCCTTTAATCCACCGCCTAGGACTTGCCGATCAGGAGGTCGGCGGTTCGAATCCCTGCGACGGGGTGAGCTCCCGTTGCTCGGCCCCTGCTCCTGCCAACCTAGCAGTTCAAAAGCACGTCAAAGTGCAAGTAGATAAATAGGTACCGCTTTGGCGGGAAGGTAGACGGCGTTTCCGTGCGCTGCTCTGGTTTGCCAGAAGCGGCTTAGTCATGCTGGCCACATGACCCGGAAGCTGTACACTGGCTCCCTCGGCCAATAAAGTGAGATGAGTGCTGCAACTCCAGAGTCGGCCATGACTGGATCTAATGATCAGGGGTCCCCCCCCAACTTCCTCTCCCCGTGGCTTCATTAACTATGAACACTCAGTCTGGCCAGGCGCTGTAAAGTGCAGGGGGTTTCACTGCAAAACGTTGCAACGCGATTGCCAAACTTTGGCACCGGTTTGAAGTGACTCGGACGCCGTCGGATTTTGGGGTGTTAACTACAAACCCCGCTTTTACGTATCGATTGCTCAGTTTGCGGGGCACACTGCAAAACGCAGGGTTGCCGCTGCAAAACGACTGCAAAACTTGGGTAACTTAAAAACTTAAAAGACCTCAAAATAATAGCTGGGAAAGAAACTTCTGGAAGCGTCCCGCAAACCAGAAGGGATATACAAATTTGCGTATGATGTCCAAATGTCCCGAAATTCTGTAAGCAACACCCTAGATGTCCTGGGCCCTAAGGAAGTCAGATTAGCTTCAACCAGAGCCAGAGCCTTTTCAACACTGGCCCCGGCCTGGTGGAACGCTCTGCCTCATGAGACCAGGGCCCTGCGGGATCTGATTTCTTTTCGCAGGGCCTGTAAGACAGAGTTGTTCCGCCTGGCCTTTGGCTTGGAGCCAATTTGATTCCCTCCCCCTCTTTTTTCTTTTTCCTTTCTCCTCCTGTGATGAGGCTGCATTTTAATATTTTAATGTTTCAATATTTTAATTGTTGTATTTTAATCTTGTTTTTAAGTTGCATTCATTCAACTTGTTTTTATTATTGCTTGTTAGCCGCCCTGAGCCCAGCCTTGGCTGGGGAGGGCGGGGTATAAATTATTATTATTATTATTATTATTATTATTATTATTATTATTATTATTACTATGCCTTCCAAAGTGCAGGCACTGTCTAGTTTTCATATGGAATTCAGAAAGATTCCAGTGTTGTGGTCCTTTCCCCCAACAAAAAAATTGCTGGAGGCAGCCCCTGGCCACTTCCCTCCTGAAGCTGATTTTTGGGGTGCTGTTCCTGCAGGCGGGGGAAGCGTGCTGCAGTTTGGGGGTGCTCACTTCAGCGCACCCCACCGTTGCTTCCTCTCCCCATCCTCTGCCTCGCACCCATCAGGAAACGGTCCCAGAATCCGAAGGCTGTCTTCTCCTGCGGTTTTGTTTACAGCAAAGTTGTCCTCTGCTCAGCTGAGCTGACTTCTTTTTCCACCTCTAAGAGGCCTAATGGGTGTCAGATGAATATGCGACACCAATTCCCCCCCCCCCATTTCCTGTGTGTGTGTTGCAGCCGGCCTACAAGGCGAGAAAGCTCCTCTTCCACTTTCGGGGATGCGATAAAAGCAGCGCTGCAAAAGGATGTTGACGGCCTGAAGCAACGTCACAAAAGCAACGCCTTTTGCAGGGAGTCGAGAAGGAGACATCTCTCCAGCATTCTTTCCACCCTCTCAGAGGTAGGGGGAAAGACGACACACACCTGCTCACCCCTTGGGTCTCCGGTTCCAGAGGGTTAGGCGTTTCCAAGATGAGGTTAAATGTGACCATCACCTCCAGGCTTGGCTACTGCAATTCGCTCTACGCGGGGCTGCCCTTGAAGCTGTCCCAGAAACTCCAGCGGGTGCAGAATGCTGCAGCGAGGCTCCTGACGGGGTCTCTGCCATGGGAGCATATTCACCCAGTGCTTTTCCAGCCGCACTGGCTACCAGTGGAGTACAGGGTCAGATTTAAGGTGCTGGTTTTGACCTTTAGATCCCTTCACGGCCTAGGGCCCTCGTACCTACGGGACCGCCTCTCCCGGTATGCCCCACGGAGGACCTTATGGTCCATAAATAGCAACACCCTAGAGGTCCCGGGCCCTAAGGAAGTTAGATTAGCCTCAACCAGAAGCAGGGCCTTTTCAACACTGGCCCCGGCCTGGTGGAACGCTCTGCCTCATGAGACCAGGGCCCTGCAGGATCTGATTTCTTTCCGCAGGGCCTGTAAGACAGAGTTGTTCCGCCTGGCCTTTGGCTTAGAATCAATTTGACTCCCTCCCCCTCTTTCTTTTTTCCTTTCTCCTGTGATGAGGCTGCATTTTTATGTATTTTAATCTTGTTTTTAAGTTGTATTTCAGTCAACTTGTTTTTATTATTGGTTGTTAGCCGCGCTGAGCCCGGTCTTGGCTGGGGAGGGTAGGGTATAAATAAAATTTGTTGTTGTTGTTGTTGTTAATGATTAAGTGGGCACAACATATTAATGGAAGACTGGGAGAAATTATTGGAAGTGAATTTAAAATGTACTGGCTGTATACTGTTAAAAGCGAATTATATGAAAACGATGTACAGATGGTATATCACACCTGTAAAAATGGCAAAAATGTTTAGAACAGGCTCTAATAAGTGTTGGAAGTGTAAAGAAAAAGAAGGCACTTTTTTCCATATGTGGTGGAATTGCAAAATAATTAAAAGTTATGGGGAAATGATTTCTAATGGAATGAAAAGAATGTTTAAGATAACTTTTGTTAAAAGGCCAGAAGCTTTTTTTACTAGGCATTTCAGGTTAAGAAATACTGTATTTTTTGCTCTATAAGACTCACTTTTTCCCTCCTAAAAAGTAAGGGGAAATGTGTGTGAGTCTTATGGAGCGAATGCAGGCTGCACAGCTATCCCAGAAGCCAGAATGGCAAGAGGGATCGCTGCTTTCACTGCACAGTGATCCCTCTTGCTGTTCTGGCTTCTGAGATTCAGAATATTTTTTTCTTGTTTTCCTCCTCCAAAAATTAGGTGCATCTTGTGGTCTGGTGCGTCTTATAGAGTAAAAAATACGGTACAGTGGTGCCTCGCAAGACGAAAAGAATCCGTTCCGTGATTCTCTTCGTCTAGCCCATTGACGGATTAGAGGATTAGCGCTATTAGCAGCTTTTAGCGGCTTATCAGCTTATCAGATCATCTGATAAGCGGCTTAGCGGCTTAGAAAAAGGGGGGGGGAAGGGAAAAACCCCCGCAGGAACTCGCAAGACATTTTCGTCTTGCAAAGCAAGCCCATAGGAGATTTGTTTTGCGAAGCACCTCTAAAACGGAAAACTCTTTCGTCTAGCGAGTTTTCCGTCTTGCGAGGCATTCGTCTTGCGAGGCACCACTGTACCTACGAAAGAAGAATGGCAAGAAAAACTGATGGAATACCCTGAAATGGCAAAGCTAACGAAAAGGCTTCGAGACAAGGACAACAGACTTCAAGAAAGACTGGGAACCGTTTGCGACACACCTACAGAAACAATCTAAAGAAATGGACTCGCTAGCAAGTTTCGACCAAACACAATTAACAGAATAAATACGGAAAATATGGTGATGATGCTAAAATGAAAAGAGAACAATAATTATTATTGTAAAAACCTTATAAGCAAGTTATAAGCAAGCAAGAGAAGTTAATATGTAAAAAAACCCCCACGAAGTTTAGGGAAGTCGTGACGGGAGGGGGAAACATGGGAAATGTGTTTCCCCCCCTCCTTTGGATGTGATTGATATTGTGACGATAAAAAATCGTAATACTCAATAAAAAATCAAACCAAAACCACAGGCTTAGGCATTTCCCTGAACCCGCTTTCTGAGAAGCAGGCAAACCCAATAGCTGTCCCAGCCAAGTCCACTGGTCTTTCCTTAGAAAAGGTAATTGGGTTTTGGGGCCGTTTTCCACACCGATGTCCAAAAGGCAACGGACGGCTACCTCGTCCAAAGCCTCACCGCCATCTTGTCCGTTGGGGGCGGGCAGGCGGATTTTAAAGCTGCGACGCCCTCGCTGGCCGGTCCTTTGGAAGGTCCCTGCTTCCGGTCCGTCCTCCTGGAGTCTGCTCGAACCTTGTGCCTCGCCGCGGCTATGTGCTGTCCTTCAGTTGGACGCTGGCATCCTCGTCCTCTTCGGCCGCGTCACAGCTGATATTCTGGGCCGTGATGATGACTATGCTTCCGAGAATGACCCCCGCCCCCATGATGTCAAAGGGCGTGACGGCTTCGCGCAGGACGTAGTACTGGACCGCCAGCGTCACCACCACCTCGGAGTGCAGCACGGCGCACACCAGGGCCGGGTGCGCCTTGGTGACGGCGTAGCTGGCGCACAGGAAGGAGACCAACGCCAGAAAGCTGATGGCCGCCACGCAAGTCCAGGTCAGGGGGTCCAGGGGCATGACGGGTTGCTGGAGGAGGAACATGGCCGGCGAGCACACCAGGCTTCCCACCACGCCGAAGAGGAAGGCCACCGTCACCAGCTTGGCCGGGAAGTCCAGGGCCCGGAAGATGACCAGCCCCAGCGCCAGCGCCATCCCTCCGAGGCAGGCCAGGGCATAGCCGAAGGTGTCGTACAGCTGCGTGCTCTTGTCGAGGTCCAGGAGGTCGGGCACCACCATGATGATCAGGCCCAGGGTGCTGCCCACCAAGCCGAACCAGTCGTAGCCCGTCAAGCTGCCGTTCTCGATGCAGAGCGCCAGCAGGACGGAGCAGATGGTCGACGAGCCCTTGCGGACGGTGGCGGCGTTCCCGCTGGGCACCACCATGAAGGAGCTGTAGGCGCAGCCGATTGAGATGACGTTGATGGAGGCGTGCAGGACCGTCCGCTGCCGGGCCTCCCGCGGCCCGAAGCAAGGAGCCTTCTGGCAACGCAGGTAGCACGCAAAGAGGAGGTGCAGGATGCAGCGGAAGAGAAGGATCTCCAGCGAAGGGATGCCGGAGGCCTCGTTGGCCATTCGGGTGAACGGCGCCACGAAGCCGGCCGGGACGCCACCCCCCAGGAGCGCCACCAGCAGGCCCTTCATGCTTTCCGACAGGCGGTAGCGGTTCCAAAGCGGGCGTCGTGGCGGGGGCGGCGGGGAGCAGGGCGGGGGAGAGAACCGCAGCAGGTCGGCCACGGTCCAGGCCGCTCGGTCGGGGGGCCCCGGGCGAGATGCCATGGGCAGGAGTGCCAAGGGATTGCTGGGAGCCAGCGGGTACCTGCAGGAGAGGGCAGGGAAAACAAAGGGAGGCTGCAAGTGAGGCCAGGCGTCTCTGTCCGAGTGGCATACCTCTAACGCCAGCTTTTATACACCTGCCTGGTTTCTAAACAAGCCCGCCTCGGGGGGGTGTTGTGAAGCCGGAAATAAGTTGCAAGCAAGGAGAGACTAAAGGGACACGGGTAGCGCTGTGGGTTAAACCACAGAGCCTAGGACTTGCCGATCAGAAGGTTGGCAGTTTGAATCTCCATGACGTGGTGAGCTCCCATTGCTCGGTCCCTGCTTCTGCCCACCTAGCAGTTCGAAAGCACTTCAAAGTGCAAGTAGATAAATAGGTACCGCTCTGGCGGGAAGGCAAACGGTGCTTCCGTGCGCTGCTCTGGTTCGCCAGAAGTGGCTTAGTCATTCTGGCCACATGACCCGGAAGCTGGATGCCGGCTCCCTCGGCCAATAAAGCAAGATGAGCGCCACAACCCCAGAGTCGGCCACGACTGGATCTACAGTGGTGCCTCGCAAGACGAAAATAATTCGTTCCGTGAGTCTTTTCGTCTTGCGATGCTTTTCGTCTTGTGAAGCACGGTCTGTTGCAACTGCGCCTCTTCAAGCGGCTTTAAGAAAAAAGCGCAAGACGTTTTTGTCTTTCGAAGCAAGCCCATGGGGAAATTCGTCTAGCGAAGCAACGCAAAACCGAAAAACCCTTTCGTCTAGCGAGTTTTTCGTCTTCCGAGGCATTCGTCTTGCGTGGCACCACTGTAATGGTCAGGGGTCCCTTTAAGGAGAGCCTGGGGCTGTTTTAAGTGATAACTTATTTCCCAAGCATCAGTTTAGGGTTTTAAGCCAGATTCCCCAACTTGTAGTCTGATGAATATCCAAACCTTCCTGCTTGTCTACTCAGATGGGCAGTGAGTCTCAGAAATGGAGTCTTAGTTAACCAAGCAGTGGCGTAGCCATGGGGATGGTTGCCCTGGGTGCAAAGATCTTAAGGGCACAAAATTTCCAAAGGAAAAAAGAGAAAATAGTAATAATAACTAAAAAAGAGCATGCCCCCCCCACAGAAAATCTCCCAATGTTTGTGCGGGCAGAATGAGGAGTGGATATGGGCAACAACAGGTGTGAAGGCATACTCTGCACGAGCTTTTGATAGATACCCGCTCCCGAACATTCCCTCTTCCTGTTCTCCACTGTGCCCAATGCTCACAGGTGCTGCGGCTGCCACTTGTGTAGGTCGCAGAGCTATTGCCCCTTTCTTGCAGCCTATTGGCAGGCAGTGCTGAGGATCCTTGCCTTGCCTCGGGCCCAGGCAACCCACGCTATGCCACTGGAACCGAATGTGAAATTAAAACTTTTTATGTACAGTGGTGCCTCGCAAGACGAATGCCTCGAAAGACGGAAAATTCGCTAGACGAAAGAGTTTTCCGTTTTGGAGGTGCTTCGCAAAATGAATCTCCTATGGGCTTGCTTCGCAAGACGACAATGTCTTGCGAGTTCCTGCGGGGGTTTTTTCCTTCCCCCCCTTTTTTCTAAGCCAATAAGCCGCTTATCAGCTGATCCGATAAGCTGAAAAGCCGCTAATAGCGCTAATCCTCTAATCCGTTAATGGGCTTGCTTCGCAAGACAAAAAAACCGCTAGACGAAGAGAATCACAGAACGGATTATTTTCGTCTTGCGAGGCACCACTGTAGTAGTAAGGAGAGCTGGGTGAGCTCCCGTTGCTCGATCCCTGCTCCTGCCAACCTAGCAGTTCCAAAGCACATCAAAGTGCAAGTAGATAAATAGGTACTGCTCTGGCGAGAAGGTAAACGGCGTTTCCGTGCGCTGCTCTGGTTCGCCAGAAACGGCTTAGTCCTGCTGGCCACAGGAGTGGCTGTACGCCGGCTCCCTCGGCCAGTAAAGCGAGATGAGCGCCGCAACCCCAGAGTCGGTCACAACTGGACCTAATGGTCAGGGGTCCCTTTACCTTTAAGGAGAGTTGAGAGGACCGTTTTCAAATGTTAAGAGGATAAGAGCAGCCTTCTGTGTCAAGCCAATGATCCATTCTGTCCAGCATCCTGTTCCCACAGTGGCTATGCTGTGGGAAACCTGCAATCAGGATTCGAACTCAAGAGTCCTCTGCCTTCCTGCGTTTTCCAGCAACTGGCATTCAGAAGCCCAGCTGCCTTCAGTTGTGGAGACACGGCATAGGCGCTGTTGCTAGTAGCTCCCAAAAATAGCCTTACTCCTCCAGGAACTTGCCCATTCCTCTTCTGATGGGTGGCCATCACTGCCTACTGTGGCATGGAGTTCCACAGTTTAACTGTACCCTGCTGGGCTTTTGGCATAGGTGGTGGATTCTGCAGCCAGTTCCCCAATGCTGTGCCAGGGCTAGGACTGGACCATTGGACCAGCTTTCTCAATTGCTTTCCATCAATGACCCCCCCCCAATTGTCTGCTATCTGCCCTCTTCCTAAAGGTAAAGGGACCCCTGACCATTAGGTCCAGTCGTGACCGACTCTGGGGTTGCGGCGCTCATCTCGCTTTATTGGCTGAGGGAGCCGGCGTCCAGCTTCCGGGTCATGTGGCCAGCATGACTAAGCTGCTTCTGGCGAACCAGCGCAGCGCACGGAAACACTGTTTACCTTCCCGCCGGAGTGGTACCTATTTATCTACTTGCACTTTGATGTGCTTTCAAACTGCTAGGTTGGCAGGAGCAGGGACCGAGCAACAGGAGCTCACCCCATTGCGGGGATTCGAACTGCTGACCTTCTGATTGGCAAGCCCTAGGCTCTGTGGTTTAACCCACAGCGCCACCCGCGTCCTGCCTTCTTCCTAGTTTCCCCTTATAATCTGTTTTTGTTCTTAATACGAGTTTTCTTTATTCATTCCATTTTCATAGCACCTTATCTCAAGGTGGGCCGCATCATTCTCATCCCCATTTTATCACAACAGCAACTTCAGATTCATAGAATTGTAGAGTTGGAAGGGGACCCACGGGTCATTTAGCCGAACCCCGTGCCACATTGTGACGTACGTTAGACTGAGAGACGGGAGGCAGGCCCCGCGGTCACCCACTGAGCTTCACAGCCATGAAGGGTTCGAACCATAGCTGTCAACTTACAGATTTGAAAATAAGGGATCAGCAGCCCCGAAAATAAGGGATCAGCAGCCACAATAAGGGATTTTCCAGGCACAGGTATGTTCAACTTCTGAGCCCCTCTGAACCAAAGGCAGAAAGCCCAGCCAGCAGCCAAATGAAGCCTCATCAATAAGGGACAGCAGCGGGACATGGCGCTGGGATAAGGGACTGTCCCGCCATATAAGGGACACTTGACAGCTATGTTTTGAACCCTGGTCTCCCAAACCACAGTCCGACACTCTAACCATTACGCCACATACCCAGCGGTTCTCTTTGAAGTCTACCTTTCCTTTCTGGAGCTCAACCACCTGCCTAATATTCCTGGGTTGGGTTTGGGGAGCAGTGAGCCAAGGGCATCCTGTGATCTTGCACGGGGCAGGGATTTTCTCACGCAGAAAGCTGCCCAAATTGGACCACAATGGTCCGTCCAGCTCAGTGTTGTCCCTGATTTCAGACAGATTTCACCCCCAGCCCTACCTTGACGTGCCGTCCAAGTCTGAACCCGGGGATTTCTATATTCAACGCAGGTAAACCAAAGAATCGGAACTCTTCCTCCATGTTTCCTTGGGTCAGGAGTGTGTGTGTGTGACTATAAGCAACCCCCTTTCTCTCCCACACTGATCTGACCCTACCTCCCTTCTTGCGGTATCTGTCGTCCGGGTGTCTGGGTTCTATGCCTGGGTTCTAGAAGGGTGGGAATCTAGTACTCTGGGTGCCACAAAGTGGGGGGGCGGGGGGAGAGAGTCACCATTTCTGAAGTCCTCTTTTTTCCCCTGACTCGGAGAGCAGGGGATGGAGGAGGAGGAAGGAGAAGGAGCCCTCCCCAACTCTCCCAGCCCCCACCTACCTTCACAGCCACCGTACAAACAAGCCGCCGCCTCAATCGCCTAGCCTGGCTCCCTCGCCTGGCAGAAATTGTGATGTCATCCTGTCTGCCTGCGCCACTATGACATCACGCCCTCAGGGCCTCTTCCCCCAGGCTGGATGACACTTCCTAGACACCTGCAAGGGATGAACAGGTCTACCCCAAAGGAAGTTATATGGGATGATGGATGAGGGAATGGCTTTTTCCTCCCCTCCAGGGCTCTGCAACGCAATGCCCTCCAGGTGTTTTTGGAATACAAGGCTGTGCTTGCCGGAGGTGTGGGCCGAAACATTTGCAGAGCACTAGGCTGGGAGAAGAAGAAGAAGAAGAAGAAGAAGAAGAAGAGTTTGGATTTGATATCCCGCCTTTCACTCCCCTTCAGGAGTCTCAAAGCGGCTAACATTCTCCTTTCCCTTCCTCCCCCACAACAAACACTCTGTGAGGTGAGTGGGGCTGAGAGACTTCAAAGAAGTGTGACTGGCCCAAGGTCACCCAGCAGCTGCATGTGGAGGAGCGGAGACGTGAACCCGGTTTCCCAGATTACGTGACTACCGCTCTTAACCACTACACCACACTGTTGGAGAGGCTCTCTAGCAAGAAACCACCTGAGATCGCAGCAGTTAACAGCCCTGAGTTAATTTGCTCCAGTCTGTAGGCCCCTGGAATCTGTGCTACTAAGGCCTGGAATATTCAAATGAGGACTAGGTAAAGGGTAAAGGGACCCCTGACCATTAGGTCCAGTCGTGGCTGACTCTGGGGTTGCGGCGCTCATCTCGCTTTACTGGCCGAGTGAGCCGGTGTACAGCTTCCGGGTCATGTGGCCAGCATGACTAAGCCGCTTCTGGCGAACCAGAGCAGCGCACAGAAACGCCGTTTACCTTCCCGCCGGAGCGGTGCCTATTTATCTACTTGTACTTTGATGTGCTTTCGAACTGCTAGGTGGGCAGGAGCAGGGACTGAGCAACGGGAACTCACCCCGTCACGGGGATTCGAACCGCCGACCTTCTGATCGGCAAGCCCTAGGCTCTGTCGCTTAACCCACAGTGCCATCCGTGTTCCTTCCAAATGAGGACTAGAGTGCCTTAAAACATATGCAGAGCGCCTTTTCAATTGTTAATTGAAACTGTCAATGAATCAATTGTTTTTATACCTGCTGTTAGCAGCCCTGAGCCCGGTCTTGACTGGGGAGGGCAGAGTATAAATAATAATAATAATTATTTTTATTATTTTTATTATTTTGCTCCCCTCTGTTGCTGGCATCTTTCTGCCTCCAGAAAACAATGGAGTGTGCCTTCAGGGGTGAGGCCAAACCGCTGCGTTAGCAGCACTGAAGTGACCTCTGGGGCACAAGCCTGGGCAGTGTGTGGGGGGGTCCTGGGCTGCTCAGACGACAAGACCCCCCTGATGTGGTCCAAAGCAGAGCAAGATGATTGACACCAGCTTGGCTGCAGCGGTTGCCGGAAGGAGGCTTACAAGGCCCCATCCAACCATTTTAGGGACTCCGCTCCAGATCTGTTTGGGGCTCAGTCCTGAGACTTTTCTTCTGAAGATATCCCGCAAGGCAGAGGATGTGGAAGATGAGATTTTTCCTTCTGAGGTGGGCTCCCTTGACCCTCGCTTCCCTCTACACCACATGCAGAAACTGCCTTTCTGACCCACGCTTGGTCTCGCCCGCTCAATCACAGCTCATGTACAGCTGGGATAAGAATAAAACAAGGATAAGAATAAATCCATGCTTGAGGGTAGATCATTGTGGTATAGTTGGTTAGGGTGTCGGACCAGGACATAGGAGACCCAGGGTTCAAATCACTTGTGGGTCGTGACATCAGTGTCTCTCAGTCTGTCCAACCTACTGTTGTTGTGGGGTTATTAAATGAGGAGGGGAGAAACTTGGCCAACACCTTGAGCTTCTTGCATGAAAAAATGTGGGATATATAAATGCAATTAATAATAATAATAATAGACTTTGACCTCTGAATTTCCCTTGTTAGACATTTGCACTGTGAGGCTGCAGTTTTATACCTGGGAAGAAGCCCCGTTGAAGGTTGTGCAGCTGGCTGAGTTTTCCTTGGGGCAGACCCATGGCCCCTATTGATTTCAGTGTGCCCATCAGAGTAGAACTGGCCTTGGATAAAGCCCCAAGGGGCCCTATTTGCAGAGGGCTGCCCTAGCGAAGGGGTGGCACCTTCCACAAATCCGACTTACTTCCGAGAAAGCCCAATTTTACACTCACCCCCGTTTCTTTTCCTTTGTATGCGCATACGCCAGACGAGAGTTTGTGTCGTCCTGACGCGTGAAGGCGGAAAGGAACTCTGTACATGCTCAGTAGCCCTACTTGCTTGCGAGTAAGGCCCAATTCACAGTATATTTGCCCCCTCTCCCTCTTCTTTTGCTGGCATCCCCGGGAGAGGTTTATGCGTTGTGGTTATGCGCAAGGCGGGAGGCGAAAAGGCACTCTGCACATGTTCGGTGACCCCTTCCAGAAACCCTACCAACTTCCGAGCAAGCTCCGTTTCACAGCATCTCCCGCCCCGCTCTCCCCTTTATCCCGCTGCTATCCCCGGAGCGCGTTGCGCTTACAGGCGCTCTGCACATGATCAGAGGCGCCTCCCTTTGCAGGTACCAACGCGGGGGGAGAGAGAGGAGAAACCCCGCGTTACGCGTGATTGGGAAGCGCGTGTCTTCTCTTCTCCCACCCCGCACCGCAACCTCCCCAGCCCCGGGATGTAGGCGAGCGCTCCCGACGTGCGCTCTCGCTGGCTGGCTTCTCCTGGGGGGCGTCCCGGGGGCCGGAGGGCTGGCCCGCACCGAGGGCGAAGTTGCGTGCGGCTGCCGTGGCGGCGCCGAGCCTGAGCCGCTCCGATTCGGCTGAGCCTCGGCGATGATGTCAGAGGGGGAGGCAGCGGCGGCGGGTTGAGCGGAGCGCCGGAGCCAGAGGAGAGCGCGGAGCGGCGGCGGCGAGCGAGGGGAGCGGCGTCCCGTGCCAAGCAGGCTGCGAGCATGAATGGCGGGGCGAGAAGACTCCATCTTGGGCTGCCTCGCCGCGCCGCTGCAGCAGCAGCAGCAGCAGACACGCAGGTAGGGGGCTCGCCGACCCGACGGGGGGAGCCTCCCACCGGAGGCGCCCGGGTCCCGTGCGCTCCCCTCGGGGCGCGCAAAACAAGGGCGAGGCTGCCCGCGGGCGCTTGGAGAGGGCCCCAGCCCAGCGCCCTTTTCCAAGGCGGCCTAGTCCCCGGGATCGCCAGCCGGGGTGGGGTTGGGGTCTGTCGGGGCTCGTCCCGGGGCCCCGCGGTGTTTGGGGAGGGGGTGTCCAAACGGGGCGCGCGGCGACGCCACTTTCCTCCCCGCGACGCGCGCCCAAGATCGCCGCCGGGGCGCGCCGCCCTCCAGCCAGCTGCGTAATTGGGCATCCGGATCTCCGGAGCTGGGGAGGGGAGGGAGGGGGTCCGCGCCAGTCCCGGGAAAGAACCGAGGGACACCCCCCAAAAAAACACACACCCAGCCACCCAAGAAAGGGAAAGTTTTTCCCTCCTGCCAGGGCGGGGGTTCTAGAACTCTCCAGGCGCTCGGGAAGAGGTCGGCCCGGGGATTTAGGAAGGGGGGTGCTTGGCTGGGTGTTATTTTTTTGGGGAGGGGAGGGGCGCAGCGAAAGAGGAGGCGAAGCTGCGCATTTAGCATCCTCGCCACGGGTTGCATGTTTCGATCTCTCTCTTTTGGAGGGGGGCGGGGGGAGTGGACGGGAGACCTTGAAGAGACCCCCTCCCCAAACACCTCTTCCGGAAATGACCCCTGGGCGATCCGGGATATTTTTGGGACCCCTGGGTCGAAAAGTCAGGCCTGTGGTGGTGGATGATCTGGCTTCCTTAATTTCAATTCTGGAAGCAACCCTGATATATATATACAGTATATATATAGAGAGAGAATGAGGATTCCGCGGCTTTTCTGCAGCCATCCTATACACTGGATCTGGGATCCTAGCACGCAGAGCTGCGCGCTTGGGGAGGCGAGCAGCGGCGGGTGCCTCCGGCGGTTTGGGGCGATTCCTCTTTGGGTCCTGGGATCGCGCGAGGCTCACGCGCTCCTGTGCTTCTCATGGGTTAACAGAGAGGCGATGGATCTCAGCGGGGGATCCTTTTTTGGAAGTGTTCGGGGCGACCTGGATATTTGGGGTTAGAAAAGGGATCTCCGCTGGCATGTTTTCCATGGCCGCAAAAATACAAAAATATTGGGGAAGGGCGAGTTTTGAAGAGGATCTGTGTTTGGGGATGGGGGTGGGCAGCCTCCAACAGCACCCCCCCACCCCAACATGAAGGGCAGCGGGGAAGGGGGGGGAGAGGCTGTGAGGGTGACCTCATTAGGAGAAGGGATCCTGCTCTCTTCATCTCTTCGCCTGGTCTTCTTCTCCTTGGTTCTCTCTTCCGCAAGGGAACGCTGAGGGTTAACGTGGCCGAAGCTCTGGTTGTTTTCCTGACCCAGCGGCGCTCATCCCATGCCCAAAACAGCGCAGGATTGGCGCACCTCAGGAGTTTGCCTCCCGCCGATCACCGCCGTGGCCCCTACTTTTCAGGCGCTCAGCACCCTGCCTCACGTACATGCCCATGTGCCATTTCTCAGACCTGCCAGTCTGGTGCCTCCCGGATGTTTTGGACTACGGCTCCCACCAGCCCCATCGCTGCCCTCAGACACCCAGAGGGCACCAGTTTGGCAGAGCTTGCCTTAGATCTCTGCGATCCCTGCACTGCAGGAGGTTGGGCTCGAAGACCCTGGGGGGGGGGGCGTCCCTTCCGAGCCTACCACTCGATGGAAAAAAACATTGTCTGTTAATGGCACAGGCTCTTTCCTTCATAATCTCCTGTTTATTTACCTGCAAAAGACATCTCGCGTGTCTTGGATGTGCGTGTCGCTATCCGCTGCCGTTCCTCACGACAACCTCGCCACACGCCTGTCAGAGCCTTGTGCGCACCACAGACCCTTTCTGTTTCCCGTTATCCCCTCTCGCTTTGCCTGCCTTCCTTGTACGTGCCTCAGACCTGTTTTCCCCTATATCCCTTTCTCCCTATATCGAATTTCTCTCGGTGTCTTAACTCTATCCCACTCCTGCGGCGGGGACATAAATACGTGCCAAATCCTAAACAGAAACCTCCGAGCCACACGGGACATTTTTCTAGGCCCGGGGCAGAAAATCCACACTGGGTGCCACGCCAAACCTAGCTAACATCGTCATCCTACAGTCACGTTATTAATTGATTTGTATCCCATCTTTCCCCCTCCCTTTTTTCCTCACAACCACCCTGTGAGGTAGGCTAGCCCGAGAGCCGGGAACTGTCCCAAGGTCACCCAGCAGCGAGCCTTGTGACTGAGTAGAGCGTTGAACCCTTCTGTCTCCAACCACTATACCGCACTGCCTTGCGTGAGGGCCCTGCTGTTTGCAACCGGCTTAGGGCAAGGCTGCCGGCCTGCCGTTTGTTCCTCCTCAGCCGAAAACACGGGACCGTCACACTTCCGTATGCTGTCATGCCCTCCTCAGCCGGGGTTGGGGGAAATACTTCACATTTTTGGTGGCCGATCTCAGCTTTCAGCGGGAAGTAAAGTGGGAGGGAAGATCAGGGTCACATCTAGATTCCTTTTAGCGGCGCCGTTAGGAAACCCCGAGGCTGGGGATTTCCCCCCTCTCAAACTGGCTTTAATAACCCCATATCCCTTAGGCCATCGTTGCAATGTCATTTCCGCACACGCACAGCCACATCTTGCACGCAAGCTTACACACAAACACACAAAATTCTTCCCCTCTCAAATCTTCCCTCTGCTACCGAACACACCCTCTCGACACGCCCCCCTGCCCTCGTTCTCACACGTTTATTTCTCCTGTTTATTCCTTTTTTCCACCCCGCCTTGCCTTCCAAGGAACTCAAACGCGTGGTCCTTCACACCCCCAGTTTATTCACCCCTGCAAGGTAGGGCAGGCTGAGAGAGGCAGTGGTTGGCCCCAAGGTCGCTTCGTGGCTGCGGGTGGCAGGGGGGAAAGGATTTGAACCCAAGCCTCTTAGCCCGTCACTCTATAACCCAGACTTCCTCAAACTCAGCCCTCCAGATGTTTTTGGCCTACAACACCCATGATCCCTAGCTAGCAGGACCCGTGGTCAGGGATGATGGGAATTGTAGTCTCAAAACATCTGGAGGGCCAAGTTTGGGGGTGCCTGCTCTAACCACTGCACCACACTGTTTGTAAGCATGGTCCTCACCTGCGTTCCACTCTCTCCTGCCGCAATCCCTTAACGCTCTTCTCTGCCCCAATTCGATGCCCCTGCACGCTTTCCCCTCTCACGACCTGGCCGTCTCTTTCGCACCCGGGGCTCCGCGCAGGTGGAGAGCGAGGGGCCGTCAAACGCACGGGCGCACGAGGTGACACGTATGAGGATGCGTGTTCCCTCTTGATCCCGTAAGAGCAGCCCTCTGCGCGCGCATGGGAGAATGTGGCTGTGAGCGGATGTCCGAATTGAGCGCATAGCCCAGAGGCTTGTTGTGTTTTCTGGGTGCGCAGAGCTCTTTGGTGCGCACATGCTTACGAACGACGGTGTGCGTTTCTCCCCTGCTGCCAATGCACAGTGTGATTCCGGGTGCCCCGAATGCCGTTGTGAGAAACGCCTGGGGGTCCTGAGATACCGTGTGGGCTTCTCCGTGATCTGAGCATGTGGGGCGGCGAGGAATCACAGCGCGAAAATGGCCCCGTCCCTTGAGGCAGTGCTGTGGAGACCCCAGCTTCTGTGTTTGTCTGTGAGCTTTTGAAGGGTCTGCGATGCGACGGGGGAAGATTGCGTGCAAATCTACACCCCCCCATTAAAAAAAAAGCACTTCGGGTTAGCTTCTTATCGGCAAAGGGTAGAAAACAGCGGCTTGCTTTCCTTCGGTCGAAGGGACCTGTTTTTAAGATGCATGTTGTTGCGAATTTTTTTTCTGGGGGAAGCATGTGGCCCCTGCAGCCCTGCTCCCGGCCCGAGTGTGGCCCACTCCCCGGAGGACTGCAGGGCTGGCGCAGGCCAAGCGGCAAGGAAAGGTTTGCCAAAGCCAGGCAGCTTGGTCGTGAAGCTGGCTGGGTGACCTTGGGCCCGTCCCTCGCTCTCAGGCCAGCCTGTCTCTCAGGGTCGCGGCGAGGATGTCACGGCGAAGAGCTGTCCATGCCAGCTTGAGCTCTTTGAAGGAAAGGTGGGATCTAAAGGCAATGAATCGCAGATTTCCAGAGTTGGAAGGGACCCCCCGAGGGTCATCTAGACCAACCCGCTGCAGTGCCCATTTTGGCCCAGCGTGAGGCTCGAACCCACAATCCTGAGATTAAGAGTCTCGTGCTGAACCAACTGAGCTAGAAAATAAACAGACATGACGCAGCCCCTTTTCAGCCCTTGGGGTTCAATGCGTTTTGGACCTTTTAACATTAAAAACCCACAATCCTTTTAAAAGAGGGAAAGGTATGCTTTAAAAATAAAGAACCGTGCCATAATTCTCACGAAAATGTTGCTGAACCAGACGGATGCGCAGGTGAGGTAAATCACTGTTATCGCTCTTCCCCGCCCGCCCCCATTTTGCAGGTGGGAGGATTGAGGACTGAGAGAGAACGGTTGGGCTAACGCCCCCTCTGAGTTCATGGAAGAGGCGAGATTTGAACCCAGGACCTGCTGATCGTAGCTCAGTCGGTCACTTAGCCGCTACACCGGGTAAAGGATAATAATAATAATAATAATAATAATAATAATAATAATAATAATAATTTATTATTTATACCCCGCCCATCTGGCTGAGTTTCCCCAGCCACTCTCGGTGGCTCCCAATCGAGTGTTAAAAACAATACAGCTTTAAATATTAAAAACTTCCCTGAACAGGGCTGCCTTCAGATGTCTTTTAAAGAGAAGATAGCTGCTTATTTCCTTCACATCTGAAGGGAGGGCGTTCCACAGGGTGGGCGCCACCACCGAGAAGGCCCTCTGCCTGGTTCCCTGTAACCTCACTTCTCGCAGCGAGGGAACCACCAGAAGGCCCTCGGAGCTGGACCTCAATGTCTGGGCTGAACGATGGGGGTGGAGATGCTCCTTCAGGGATACTGGGCCTTTGAGGACGTTTAGGGCTTTCAAGGTCAGCACCAACACTTTGAATTGTGCTCGGAAACGTACTGGGAGCCAATGTAGGTCTTTCAAGACCGGTGTTATGTGGTCTCTGCAGCCGCTCCCAGTCACCGGTCTAGCTGCCGCATTCTGGATTAGTTGTAGTTTCTGGGTCACCTTCAAAGGTAGCCCCACGTAGAGCACATTGCAGTAGTCCAAGTGAGAGATAACTAGAGCATGCACCACTCTGGCCAGACAGTCTAGGGGCAGGGAGGGTCTCATCCTGCGTACCAGATGGAGCTGGTAGACAGCTGCCCTGGACACAGAATTAACCTGCGCCTCCGTGGACAGCGGTGAGTCCAGAATGGCTCCCAGGCTGCGCACCTGGTCCTTCAGGGGCACAGTTGCCCCATTCAGGACCAGGGAGTCCCCCACACCCACCTGCTCCCTGTCCCCCCAAAACTGTACTTCTGTCTTGTCAGGATTCAACCTCAAAGTGTTTTTAACACTTGATTGGAAGCCGCCCAGAGTGGCTGGGGAAACTCAGCCAGATGGGCGGGGTATAAAGGATGGGTGCCAAGCAAGCTGGCCTGGCGAGGGGCGTGGCCTGGAGAAAGGAGGTGTGGCCTGGGAGCGTTTCGCGGGCCACATAGGAGGAATTGGAGGGCCGCATTGCTCTCTCATTTCCACATACTATCTGTTTTAACGCCAGTATTTTGGAGCAAAACAAGGCCTAAGCCCAGAATAGGAAACCAGGGAATGTTACGTGTGTGTGTGTGTGAATATTTTGTAGGGAGAATAGACCGGGTCCCGCAAGATTTGCCCGCGGTTTCCATTTTACACGGAGGGGCCCCTGCGTGGCCGGCCGGCAGCCATCTTGTCCTGGTGCCAGCCCTGGCGGAGGGCATTTCCAGGGGATGCTGTGGCCGGGCTGGGCTCTGTTTTCCCTGGAGGGCTTCCAGACTCCTTCTGATCTCCATTGTTAGGGCTGGCTTCTTGTTGTTTTTCCCCTCGGCCTTCGGTTTCATGCTGCCTCGCTCCTTGCTTGTTTGCTAGCTAGCAGAAACACGCTCTGCCTCTCTCTCCGAAAAGGTCATTCTTCCAGGCAAAGCATCCCAGCTGGGGTGTGTGTGTGTGTGTGTGTGTCTTCCAGGCCTTCGCTCAAAACCGAAACCTTGCATGACGGGCTCCTAGGACAGGAGTCAGCAACCTTTTTCAGCCGGGGGCCGGTCCACCGTCCCTCGGACCTTGTGGGGGGCCGGACTATATTTTTTGGGGGAGGAAATGAACACATTCCTATGCCCCACAAATAACCCAGAGATGCGTTTTAAATAAAAGGACACGTTCTACTCATGTCAAAACGCCAGGCAAGTCCAGTTTCGCAGGATTATGAATCATCTAGCCCAGGGGTCAGCAACCTTTTTCAGCCGGGGGCCAGTCCACTGTCCCTCAGTCCTTGTGGGGGCCGGACTATATTTGGGGGAGGAAATGAACACATTCCTATGCCCCACAAATAACCCAGAGATGCATTTTGAATAAAAGGACACATTCTACTCTTGTAAAAACACGCTGATTTCCCGACCGTCCGTGGGCCAGATTGAGAAGGCGATTGGGCCGCATCCGGCCCCCGGGCGTTAGGTTGCCTACCCATGGCCTGACTCCAGGACATGGAACACAACTTTAAAGATGGGTGTTAAGAGGATTTGATGTATATAAGGCGCTTCCGAACTGTTCCTCCGTGCTCCTGGATGTACGTGCTTCTGAATCGGAGCGCCTATTCCCAGAATCGCTGCAGGGATGGAATTTGGGGGTCCAGCGGGGTCATCTTGTCCAGCCCCCCGCAATGCAAGATCGTTCCCCGCCAGGGGTGTGCCGCTCTTCCACACGCACATCCTGGTTACTCTTAAAAAGTTATTTTAAAGGGGTTGGGTATCACACACACACCCTTCTTGTCATCCGTGTGTTTTTTCCGAGGAGAGAGTTGGGAGGGTTTAATAATAATAATAATAATAATAATAATAATAATAATAATAATTTCTTCATATCCCTCCCCAGCCGAAGCTGGGCTCAGAGTGGTTAACAGCAATAAAAGTAACACAGGTTTGGGGTTCAGAATGGCAAATCTGCTTGCAGGCTTTCCCGTAGGGCGGAGGTTTTGGGGAGACTGTGGGAGACAGTGCCCCACAACCAGTGTTAGTGATCAGCTGGGCGTGTTCTGTGACTGGTGTGGGTCCAATTGCAGCTCCGTGGAGATCTCTAGGCGCTTAGTTGGCGGCATACATCCCCCTCTGGCTGGTCCAAACAGGTGAGCAGAAGAGCTCATTTACTGCTCCCCCCCCCAGCTAAATTAATCCCCACAACGACCCTGAAAGGTAGGCGAAGAGGCTGCGACTGAGTCCCAGGTCCGTCCCCCCCGGGAGCCTCATGACTGAGTGGGGATTTGAACCCACATCTCCCAGGTCCCAGTCCGACACACTAACCCTGGCTTCCTCAACCTCAGCCCTTCAGATGTTTGGAAACTACAATTCCCATCATCCCTGACCACTGGTCCTGCTAGCTAGGGTGCGTGGGAGTTGTAGTCCCAAAACATCTGGAGGGCCAAGGTTGAGGAAGCCTGCAGTCTAACCCATGGGAAGGCAAACTAAGGCCCAATCGCCTTCTCAATCCAGCCAGCGGACAGTCCGTGAATCAGCGCGATTTTACATTAGTAGAATGCGTCCTTTTATTTAAAATGCATCTCTGGGTTATTTGTGAGGCCTGCCTGGAGTTTTTACATGAGTAGAATGTGTGCTTTTATTTAAAGTGCATCTCTGGGTTATTTGTGGGGCATAGGAATTCGTTCATTTTTATTTATTTTTTCAAAATATAGTCTGGTCCCCCCACAAGGTTTGAGGGACAGTGGACCAGCCCCCTGCTGAAAAAGTCTGCTGACCCCTGCTCTAACCACAACACCCCACTGCCTTCCTAGAGTCCTTCTGCTATGGGGCAGCTCTAGAAATTAAGTAGGTAAATGAATATGGGGAAAGCAAAACGCCACTTAGAAAAGATCTGGAATATTTTCCTTGACGCTTGCAGTTGCTTTTATTCCAGATGGTTTTATTTGATGTTTAACGTGCTGCAAACCGCTTTGAGATCGTTTCGTTAAACTGTACAGGGGTATAGAAATGAAATGAAAAACAACAACAGAATTGCTTTGGAGCTTCTGTTTGTGTGTTTACCTTTAAATATTGTCGCACCACTTTAGTGGCTCTCAAAGTAGAAGAGGAGAAAGACGACGGGTCGTCCTACTCTGAGTAGCCCCATATAAATTACTAAACCCAAGTTAGCATTGTCCCTTAATTTCAGCAGGCGTATTCGAAGAAGCATTGACTGCCACCCAAAAATACAGAATGAAGCAAGTCGTTTTTTGACTTTTAATAATAATAATAATAATAATAATTTATTATTTATACCCCGCCCATCTGGCTGAGTTTCCCCAGCCACTCTGGGCGGCTCCCAACCAGAGGTTTAAAAACAACCTCTGTTTACAAAACAACATGTTTTGTTACTTATAGGTATAGTTGTTAATTGTGCATATTCAGTTGTTCAGAGGGGCAATTCAGTGCATTATTGAGTTGTGTATTTTGGCCAGGGGTGTGTGTAACCTGGTCTGGTGGCGTGGGTGGTGCTGTGGGTTAAACCACAGAGCCTAGGCCTAGGACTTGCCGGTCAGAAGGTCGGCGGTTCGAATCCCCGCAACTGGGTGAGCTCCCGTTGCTCGGTCCCTGCTCCTGCCAACCTAGCAGCTCAATAGGTACCGCTCTGGCGGGAAGGTGAACGGCGTTTCCGTGCGCTGCTCTAGTTCGCCAGAAGCGGCTTAGTCCTGCTGGCCACATGACCCGGAAGCTGTACGCCGGCTCCCTCGGCCAATAAAACGAGATGAGCGCCGCTACCCCAGAGTCGGCCACGACTGGACCCAATGGTCAGGGGTCCCTTTACCTTTACTTTACACACCCCTTAGGGACGCAGGTGGCGCTGTGGTCTAAACCACAGAGCCTAGGGCTTGCTGATCAGAAGGTCAGCGGTTCGAATCCCTGTGACGGGGTGAGCTCCCGTTGTACATTCCCTGCTCCTGCCAACCTAGCAGTTCGAAAGCACGTCAAAAGTGCAAGTAGATAAATAGGTACCGCTCCGGCGGGAAGGTAAACGGCGTTTCCGTGTGCTGCTCTGGTTCACCAGAAGCGGCTTAGTCATGCTGGCCACATGACCCGGAAGCTGTACGCCGGCTCCCTCGGCCAATAAAGCGAGATGAGCGCCACAACCCCAGAGTCGGCCACGACTGGACCTAACGGTCAGGGGTCCCTTTACCTTTACCTTTAACCTGGTCTGGAGGGACTGGGAGGTGATGATTTTGCTTGAGGGAGGTGTGGTCCTTGCTATTTCAAGACCCATGCCCTCCCCACCAGCGTCTGGTTGCACAAGGCAGCAGGTTGTAGCTCAGCCCCAAACATCTTTCAGAGCGTTTCTGGGTCACTCTCCTTCCCTTTATTCCCACGCCCAATGATGGAATGCATGTTTCTGCATCCTTATGTGCTTTGCTCGCGCATTGCCGCTGGGTGAAGATTTTGGGTCCTGCAAGCACCTTAAGACATTCCAGTACGCGACAGCATCATCTGCGGGCCCTCGGAAGGCTTTTTGTGGCAGAGAGATCTTGCAATCCCTGGGTTGTTTTTCATTTTTTAGCACATTCTTTGCACTGGGTTCGCTGTGGGGTTTGCCTGTGGAAATGTGCAAACAGGCCTATTGCTGCGGTTTTTATTTTTAACACTGTGTGCATCCGTAGAACGTTGAGTGTGTTTTCTTAGCCAGTTTTTCTTTAGTCCCTGTAAAAAACGGGGGCCGTGGTGGCGTGTTGCGTTGGAGGAGACGAAGGAACTGGCATGACGTCATGGACGATTTGGCCAATCACAGCTCAGCATCGCTTCCGTGCCTTTGCTTGCTGACGTACGCATTGGCCATGGTTGTCATGAGTCTGCGCTGACATTTGCTTTTATTTCCTCCCAAATAAGCAGTTGTGTCAATATCCCCAGGAGCCTTTCATCCCTTTTTCCAGGACCTGAGTTCGAGATCTTGTAGCTATGCAGCAGGACCTCTCCTGCCCCTCTCGGAGCTGTTGGCTTTTGCCCAGGAGGACTCCAAGCCTCTGTCAGGGTCGTAAGCGACTTCCTTTGCCGAGGAAAAAGAGCCGAAGTGTTTGGTGTTTCTATGGCGACGCCTGGTGTTGTTTTTCGGTTAATGATTTGCGAGCGCTCGGCTACTTCCTTTGGCTTTGGAAGCGATTTTCTTGTCTTTGCTTGAAAGGGAAAAATAATCCGTCAGAGTTATTTATTAGCTCCAGAACAGCATCGGCTGGACTCTGCCTGACGCACAGGCGGCTGTCCATCAACACCCCCCTTCCACCTTAACTACAGCTGACTTGCACCCCTTGCGATTTCCCCTCTGATGCATGCAGATGCATACTTGTTTTTTCACATACACCCCCTGATTTGACTCGGCGCTTCGCCAGAATTGTACCCGACTGCGCCACATAGCACGTGCCCTACCACTTTTTCTGAACCCTTGACCTCTGCGCTGCATTGAACTCAGATCTAAGACCTCTCCCATCAGACTGTGGCTGTAAGATGCGCAGAAAAACTCACGACGGCCTTCTTTTCGTGCGGCTCCGATGATGCACATTATTGTTGTTTAGTTGTGTCCGCCTCTTCGTGACCCCCTGGACCAGAGCACGCCAGGCCCTCCTGTCTTCCACTGCCTCCCGCAGTTTGGTCAAACTCATGTTAGTAGCTTTGAGAACACTGTCCAACCATCTCGTCCTCTGTCATCCCCTTCTCCTTGGGCCCTCCATCTTTCCCAACATCAGGGTCTTTTCCAGGGAGTCTTCTCTTCTCATGAGGTGGCCAAAGTCTTGGAGCCTCAGCTTCAGGATCTGTCCTTCCAGTGAGCATTCAGGGCTGATTTCCTTCAGAATGAAGAAGTTTGATCTTCTTGCAGTCCGTGAGATTCTCAAGAGTCTCCTCCAGCACCAGAATTCAAAAGCATTCATTCTTTGGCGATCAGCCTTCTTGATGGTCCAGCTCTCACTTCCGTACATCACTACTGGGAAAACCATAGTGCCGTTATATTCCAGATTTCCTGCAAAATCGACACAGAATGCAACCCTGTCACCCCTCTTTTCCTCCAGTCTCCAGAAGCGCACCCTCCGAGATATCTGCCTGTGCCGGACACACTCCATCCTGGCCGTGGTCATCTCGCGCTCCCGACCACATTGCCCGTTCTGGAATCGCATCATGCCCGCTGCGCGCCAGGCGTAGAAACCCCGCTACTGAGGGCTCCCCGCGCAGGCCGAATCCAACTGGGTGACGCTTCTCGGCCTCTCGGCCTGACCCACATACCGAAACAGCGTCTGGCTTTCTCCCTATGGACACATAACACCCGTCGTTTTGCAGAGGAATGCGCAACCGCGCAGCCCCCCCTTTTTGCAGCTGACACCCAAGACACCTGAAGCCCCTTTCGGCCCGACGGTGTCGGTGTGGCGGATCGCGTCCCCGTCTTTGAGTACACCCTTCTCTAACACCCGACTGCAGATCCTGACACACACAGGCTGACGCAGGCCTGATCGCAGCGATCCCCGCGCCCCCGGCCTGTTGCGCAGCAAAGGTTACGCTGCCTGGACCCGTCAGGCAGTGACTTTTGGAGGCTGTGGCCTCTCTGGCAGCCAGGAAGGGCTTTTAATTTCTCTCTCCTCTTCCGCCCTCTCTGCCTGCCTGCCTTTCTGCATTCTTCTAGTGCTAAGCTGGGGAGGGAGGATGTTAACACAAGGCAGTCGGCGCTGCTGAGATCACAGGCTCTCCGGAAATGGCAGAGGATCGGGTTCCTTTGGCTGCGCAAGCTCGGAGGCTCAGCTCTCCCCACCGCTCGCGGGGAAACATGGTGGGGGCTTCGATTCCGGGAGGGGAAATCTGTGGGCTGGGCAGCACCTAGGATATCCCTTGACTTTGGGGTTTTCTGAAAGCGGAGTCCGGTGGGAAGGGAGCCAGGGCTTGAGATCACACAGCGAAATTTTGCATCTTGTCCTTAGAAGCAGAATTGAACCCGGGCCTGCTGGAGCCGCAGCAAGGCCTTCTGAGGGTTCTGGATTCGAATCCAGGGCTTCGTTTTAGAGGGGCAGGCAGCCGTTTGTGGCCCAAAGCTAGTGGAAAACTGGTGCCCCCTCCTCTGTGAATGCTGCGCAGAAGAGGCAGCAAGAAAGATGGGGAAAGGGAGGACCGAATTCCCCCCTGCTCTGAGCCACACAACCTTAAAAAAAAAAAGTCCGCAAATCTGTGCTCAAAGGGGAACAGAAATAGCAACTCGGCAAGCTGGTGACATCCTTTATTTTATTTTAAGGTTTCTGGATTTTTCAGGAGGCGGAACGTAAGAGCAATTGAGGCGCTTCCAGCCTCTCTCGCTGTTCGCTCCCAGTATCTACCATTTAATTAGACATCTATACGTGACTCTTTTTTTTTAGTAATCTAAATGTACTGAAACCTGTAAGTTTGGGCTGGAAGGTGTTAATCACAAAGTCCTTTTAATTGTGCGAATAGGGGCAAATTTTCCATGATGTGCGTATGAGGAACGGATACAACTTTTCTGCCGAAATGGCGGGCAAGAATTCAGGGAAAGATGATGAAAGCAAGGGTTGATTGTTGTTGTTTTTAAAAAAGAGTGACGCTGTGGAAAAATACGAGCCTTTAAAATATTTTTAAATGCAGTGGGTATTGTTTTCGATCTTATTTCTCTCTTCAGTCAGAAGTAACAGGAACGGCACGTTAAAAAGATAAGTCCTGGTTGATACTGCTAACTGTCATATTTGACAGAGGGAAATCTGAGAATTTCAGACCATCGTAACCTTTTTCTTCCTAGGAAGGATAGTCAGTCACGCACTCGGTTTTCTTGAAAAAATAAAGCAAGTTTCTAGTTCTGATGAATGGGGGGGGCGGTATTTGAATTCATTCCTGCGCCTAATAGACCATGGCTTTGGCTGGGGAGGGTGGGATATAAATAAAATGTTGTTATTATTATTATAGAATCAGAATTGCAGGTAGATTGAGGGCTGGGTGTGTTTTATGGAGGGTGCCAGGAAGTGACTACAGTCATACCTCGGGATAAATGTGCTTCAAGTTAAGTATTTTCGGGTTGCGCTCCGCGGCGACCCAGAAGTAACAGAGCATGTTACTTCTGGGTTTTGCCGCACGCGCATGCACAGATGGTGAAAATGACGTCTTGTGCATGCACGGAAGCGGCAAGACGTGGCACGCGCAGACGCGGGTTGTGTTCGCTTCAGGATGCGAACGGGGCTTTGAGATGGATCCCGTTCGCAGCCCGAGGTACCACTGGACTCCAGGGGTCAGCAAGGTTTCTCTTGCCTGGGCCGGATTGGTCCGGCGGAGATCCGTCCATGAGCTGGATCACGTGTGCTTGTCAGTGCGCGATTTCCGGCACGTGCGCAGACGCAATTTCCGGCACCACGGAAGTGAGTCCCCGTACCGCGCTGCATTGGTTTAGCGCAGCGCGTGAGTGGTCAGCTCAGTTTGGGGGCGGCTCAGAGGCCGGTCAAATGACCTCCGCGGGCCGCTTTTGGCCCATGGGCCTTTGGTTGCTGACCCCTGGCCTATTCTATCCCCTCTTGAGGCCTGGGATCCTGTTCATAGCTGTCAACTTTCCCCTTTTCTTGCGAGGAATCCTATTTCGAATGAGGGGATTTCCCTTAAAAAAAGGGAAGCGTTGACAGCTGTGATCCTGTTTCTGACCCCAAATGCAACAGAGCCTCAACTCTGCCCGCCGTTTGACCATTTCTGCCCTCTTTTTAGAAAAATCCAAAACTGAAACGAAAAGCTGCATAGGTTTTAATGGAAGATTCCTTTTCTAGCGGCAGAATTTAAGGTGTGTTGGGCACAGGGATGACAAACAGTTTAAATTTGGGCTAACACATCGTCTCTTTTTCTCCCCCCCGCCACCCAGACGGTCCTGTTCAGGCGGATTTGGAGACAGCATCTTGAGCAACAGGGACACAAACACCCAGTAGATGTGGTCTACTCGTGTAGGTAAGGCTGACGTCCATCACCCTTCCTTTCTACTGGGTCTCCTTGGGGTGCTGTCAAGAGGGAAAGAGGTGCTGGCCGGGGCTTCTGGGAAACGTAGTCCTAACCCCCAGGTGTGGGGAAGAAGGCCTGCCGTGGGTCTCCATGGAAACGTCACCGCGCTTCCCTCTTCCGGTCGCCATAGCGACAGCGGCTGTATCTAGGCCAGTCACCACCCCATCTGTGTCTCCGCGGCAACGGTGCCTGGATCTAGGCCAGCCCCTGCTTCTAGCTCTGGTCCCCATGGCAACCGCCGGCAGGTTGCCGTGACTCGGCTCGGCCTCTTTCTAGAGCCTTCGCTTTGGCTCATCGCCTCCTTCTAGAACGTTCCGTTTCGCTCGCCATTTTTTAACCCATGGGTTGGTTTCCAAGTCCGCCCGGCCTGAAAGTTGCCTTGCAAAACAGCCTTACCCTTGGCTGGGTGGTCTAGGCCAGATAACTGGCTCTGCAGATGATGATGATGATGATGATGATGATAATAATAATAATTAATAATAATAATAATAATAATAATAATAATAATAATAATAATACTTTTATTTATACGCCGCCCTCCCCAGCCAAGACCGGGCTCAGGGCGGCTAACACCAGATATAAAAACAATGGATTAAAATACAACTTAAAAACAAGATTAAAATACAAATTAGAATTCTGGAATTGGAAGGGACCCCGCGGGTCATCTAGTCCAACCCCACGCAATGCTGGAATTCTGCCCACAGCCATCCCTGGGTGGGCTCGAACCACCAACCTTCTGGTTCACAGCCAGATGCGCTGACCCACTACACCACACGTTTTTTGGTTTCTCTGCCCTGGAGGGTCCCCACCCCAAGTTTGCAGCCTCTTAATATTTATTTGTTCAGCCCCATCAGCATACAAGGCCAGTCTGTTACAGTTGCATAGATCCCTTTCCTCCTGGAGCTAAATTACAAACAGAAATGGACTTTAACAGGAGGAACCTATACAAATTAATTGTTTCGTGTGGGACCTGGAGTGAGGTGTCCACAGGCTCTGAATCCAGTCTCGGCCTTCCTATCTTGATGAGACATAAGGCCGTTTGGCGGCCGTTTCTATTGATCTGTTTTGGTTGTCATGCTGTTGGCTGCAGGGTGGTGATAGGCATCTCAGCCCTTCCCAATTGTACAAAGAGCTTGGCTTTTCCTTTTTAAAAAAGAACGAGACCTTGTTATGTTTGGGAGGGTGACTGCTACATTCAGGGGTTTTTGTTTTGTTTTGTTTTTATTTTTTTATATATATACATTTTTATTGGTTTTTTAAACATATCATTTCCAGCAATCATATAATATAATTTCTTATCTCATACAATGTTTTAGAATTCCATCCTCTGATGATTTTTCATTCTATATCACTTATTCTGCATTTCTTAATTTCTCTGTTACTTTTAGTTATCATTAACTAATAACTCTCCACCCGGGACGCGGGTGGCGCTGTGGGTTAAACCACAGAGCCTAGGACTTGCCGATCAGAAGGTTGGCGGTTCGAATCCCCGCAATGACGGGGTGAGCTCCCGTTGCTCAGTCCCTGCTCCTGCCAACCTAGCAGTTCGAAAGCACGTCAAAGTGCAAGTAGATAAAGAGGTACCGCTCCGGCGGGAAGGTAAACGGCGTTTCCGTGCACTGCTCTGGTTCACCAGTCCTGCTGGCCACATGACCCGGAAGCTGTATGCCGGCTCCCTCGGCCAATAAAGCGAGATGAGCGCCGCAACCCCAGAGTTGGCCATGACTGGGCCTAATAGTCAGGGATCCCTTTACCTTAATAACTCTCCTCCTAGTCTTTCCTGCAATATTTCAAATAGTCCTCCTTACAAAACTTCCTGCAGTCCTACTAGCGTAATCTGTTCATTACAATTACTTTTGTTTTGTTTTTTTAATGGGGAAAAACTGAGGCAGAGAGCGGAGGGAGGGGGAATGAATTTTGAGACGGCAGCAGCGGAAACTTGTCTGAAAGGCTCTTGAATTTACCACCTCCTAAGGCTGCAGGGTGGCTTGTGACGAGGGCCTCTGAGCATGTGTGAATTGCATTTTCCATTTCCACAAGCCTGCGCAAGTCTGGAATTTCTAGAAGGCGAGGCTGCCTCCACCAAGACACTTGGAACAAAATATACAGATTTTTCCTGTTTCATCCTTGCAACTTCCCCTGCATGGCAGGCTTGGCAGAGATAGAGATTCCCCAAGTGGCTGAAGGTCACAAAGCTCTACCTCTCTTTCACATCAGAACCGGTGAAGGTCCTGTGTGAGTGTCTGGAGGCAGTTGGAGGATGGATGGTGGCTAACAGATTGAGGTTGAATCCTGACATGACTGTTCTTGGGGGACAGGGGGTGGGCAGGTGTGGGGGACTCCCTGGTCCTGAATGGGGCAACTGTGCCCCCGAAGGACCAGGTGCGCAGCCTGGGAGTCATTCTGGACTCACAACTGTCCATGGAGGAGCAGGTCAGTTCTGTGTCCAGGGCAGCTGTCTGCCAGCTTCATCTGGTATGCAGGCCGAGACCCTCCCTGCCCACAGACTGTCTCACCAGAGTGGCGCATGCTCTGGTTATCTCCCGCTTGGACTACTGCAATGTGCTCTACGTGGGGCTACCTTTGAAGGTGACCCGGAAACTACAACTAATCCAGAATGCAGCAGCCAGACTGGTGACTGGGAGCGGCCGCCGAGACCACATAACACTGGTCCTGAAAGACCTACAGTGGCTCCCCGTACGTTTCTGAGCACAATTCAAAGTGTTGGTGCTGACCTTGAAAGCCCTAAACGGCCTCAAAGGCCCTGCATACCTGAAGGAGCGTCTCCACCCCCATCGTTCTGCCCGGACACTGAGGTCCAGCTCCGACGGCCTTCTGGCGGTTCCCTCACTGCGAGAAGCCAAGTTACAGGGAGCCAGGCACAGGGCCTTCTCGGTAGTGGCACCCTCCCTGTGGAACGCCCTCCCACCAGATGTCAAAGAGAACAGCAACTACCAGACTTTTAGAAGACATCTGAAGGCAGCCCTGTTTAGGGAAGCTTTTAATGTTTGATGTATTATAGCATTTTAATTTTTTTGGAAGCCACCCAGAGTGTCTGGGGAAGCCCAGCCAGATGGGCGGGGTATAAATAAAATAATAATAATAATAATGATAATAATAATAATAATAATAATTATTATTATTATTATTATTATTATTATTATTATTATTATTATTACAAAATGGGGATTTCAAACCAGGCTCAAGAACCCCACATTTGAGGAGATTAAAATTGGAGCAGAGACTTGCTGGCAGGTCTCAAAACCCGTAGAAACCTATGGATTTTCCAGCCTCGGGACAGAGGTCTTTCTCCTTCCACTGAGCACAGTGACTTTGGTAGGTTTTTAGAAACCCGCACGCAAGTCGGAAAGGCAGATTTGCCAACTTGGTGCTCATCGCGGGGTTCGGACTGCAACTCCCAGCCAGCACAGTGGACGAGAGTTGCAGTCCCAAAATATCTGGTGGGCAAAGGTTGCAGCAGAAGGCTGGTCCAGGTGAGGGTCTTTTTTTCTATCCTGGCCTTTTTCGTTCTCTCTCTCCAGTTCACAGACCCAACATTGCAGTCCTCCTCTTTCCGCCCCCCCTCCAGCCTCTTCCAGGCTGCCGTGCCGTTCCCTGCAATGTGCTGACCTCAGCCTTCGTGACTCAGACCCGCAGACATCCATCCTGCCTCACATCTTGTTTACGATCCGCCAGCCTTTCCCTCTCCCAACCGTCGCAGAGCCCGGTTTCGGTTGCAGCACCCTGGACTGCAGGCGGACAGAAGTGGCGGGCGAGGCAAATAAAGTTTTTTGCTCCCTGCTTCCCTTCCCACGACCGTTCCATTTGGGGGGGCACGCGTTCATTTCCACATTCGGGGCAGAGAGAAAATGCAGTGTCCGTGGAAGGGTCGCCCTCCGGATAGGATGGTTACGGGGACCCTTGTTGTTGTTGTTTAGTTGTTTAGTCGTGTCCGCCTCTTCGTGTCCCCCTGGAGCAGAGCACGCCAGGCACTCCTGTCTTCCACTGCCTCCCGCAGTTTGGTCAGACTCATGTTTGTAGCTTCGAGAACACTGTTCCACCATCTCGTCCTCTGTCGTCCCCTTCTCCTTGTGCCCTCCATCTTTCCCAACATCAGGGTCTTTTCCAGGGAGTCTTCTCTTCTCCTGAGGTGGCCAAAGTCTTGGAGCCTCAGGTTCAGGATCTGTACTTCCAGTGAGCACTCAGGGCGGATATCCTTCAGAATGGATAGGTTTTATCTTCTTGCAGTCCATGGGACTCTCAAGAGTCTCCTCCAGCACCAAATTCAAAAGCATCCATTCTTCGGCGATCAGCCTTCTTTATGGCACGGGGACCCTACTCAACCCTATTGAATATATGGACTTTATTCTCCTCTACCTTTCTCTCTCTCTGATGTATTTAGAGATGTTCTCGGAGCTTCAGGTCTCAGGCTCTGGCAGTATAATGGCATGTTCCAACGGGCATGTGCAGAGTGTATTTCAGCCCTGAAGGCAAAGCCTCCCAGCTCCTGTGGGGCAGGGCTCACGGAGGCAAAGTGGTTCTGTGTTACTCTCACCCTAGGTCTCTTCAACATTATTATTATTATTATTATTAATAATAATATTTCCTGCCCATCTGGGGTGGCTTCAAGGACGTATAAAGAACATAAGAAAACATCAAACCTTAAAAACCTCCCAAAATAATAATAATTTTAAGACCCAGGAGGCAATTTTGATGCCATTTAGAGAACTGCTTCTTAAGCTTTCGCCCACATATACAGTGGTACCTCAGGTTAAGTACTTAATTCGTTCCGGAGGTCTGTTCTTAACCTGAAACTGTTCTTAACCTGAGGTACCACTTTAGCTAATGGGGCCTCCTGCTGCCGTGCGATTTCTGTTCTCATCCTGAAGCAAAGTTCTTAACCCGAGGTAATATTTCTGGGTTAGTGGAGTCTGTAACCTGAAGTGTCTGTAACCCGAGGTACCACTGTATTTGCCAGGTGCTCCTGTTGCGACCCACCTTGGATCAGCCTGCGACCCGACCGTGCTGTCAGTCGAAGGTGGGGGGTGAGGTTTCCCCAAGATAACTGGGATCCCTCTGGGATCTATGCTTGGACGCTAGGGGACAGCAGGATAAATCTGTGACAGCTGTTTTGGCCCCGGTGCCAGGTAGAAAGCGTGGTTAAAGGTTAAGGGACCCCTGACCATTAGGTCCAGTTGCAGACGACTCTGGGGTTGTGGCGCTCATCTCGCTTTACTGGCCTTTACAGGTCACATGGCCAGCATGACTAAGCCGCTTCTGGCGAACCAGAGCAGAGTGCGGAAATGCCGTTTACCTTCCCGCTGAAGTGGTACCTATTTATCTACTTGCGCTTTGAGGTGCTTTCGAACTGCTAGGTTGGCAGGAGCAGGGACCGAGCAACGGGCGCTCACCCTGTCGCAGGGATTCAAACCGCTGACCTTCCAATCAGCAAGTCCTAGGCTCTGTGGTTTAACCTACAGCGCCACCCGCGTCCCTAGAAAGCGTGGTTAGAGTCAGCCTAAAGAGCCATTTCAGGCTCAAGAGATGGGGATGAAGGGGGCTGCCTAAGGACGTCTGGATGACCCCCCAGGTGGGGTGTCCAGGATCTCCTGGCCAGAGAGAGATCCTGGGTGCTGGACCTGTCGGAACGCCATCGGGTGTCTTGACCTTCCCGCACGCCCCCTCTCTGCGTTTACCCACATTCAGCCCGGGCCCACACACGTCTCCCCCTCCTCAAATTCTTGCTGTGTGCCACAGAGCGCTGCCTCTTCCTTCTCCCTCCCTCCCCAACCGTTCTCTTCGTCATCCGGGCTGGTTTCCATAGAAACCCCCTTTCCGTTTCGGTACTCCTGTCGCAGCCGGGAAGGGAGTTTATATATATGCGTGTGCGCGAGAGAAAGAGAGAGCCTCAAGGAATTGTTGCCGCCGTGTTATACGCACTCACGCATGCACACTCACCGTGCATGCAGGCACAAGCCCATTCGCACGCACGCACACAAACACACACACACGGCCTGAAATTGCGTCGTCGGGACGGTCCCACCCAGGTCGAGGGAGGAGGGAAGTTTGCGAAAGACGGGCTTGGAAGAAAAGAAAACATTGTGGGCATCCCTATTGTTCTGTCTCTCTCTCTCTCTCACACACAAGATTTTCTCCCACGTCTCTGCAGCGGGGAGAGGCCAGAGCGTGCCTTCGGGGGCCAGCCCTTGACACGAGGGGGCCGGCCGGGCCAAAGGAGGCGCCCGAGCGTCTGGGGGCAACGAAGCGAGCCTCTTGGAGCGGCTTCCGCGCTGAGCTCCGGAGAGCCGGCCGGGCCAACACATCAGCTGCTTAATCCGAGCTGGCACCGGGAAATTGTTTCCTTCAGCCATTTTAGGCTTGCCAGCTGGAGGAGCGAGCTCCTGGAGCAAAATGGCTCCCCAATGGGTGGAGTGGGGAGGGGGTGGGCGACCGGGGGGGCCCTGTGGGGAGGAGGGGTGGGCTGGGGGCTTCTCCGCTCAAACAGGCCACTCTCTCTTCCCCTGATGGCCTTCAGCCTGCCCATGCCAGCATCACCCCGCTGCTTCCCTCGGGGTGACTCATGTCAACGGCAGCCAAGCGACTTTTCGGGACTGACGGGAAGCAGAGCCCTGTGACTCTCCTGGCTGCCTTCTCCCAGCCCTTCCTACGCGTGGGTTCGAATCCCCACTCGCCGGGGGGCCTCGCTCGCTCGCTCGCTCGCTCTCGGCCTGACCAGCCTCACAGGGTTGTTGTGGAGCTGATAACGGGGAAGGAGCAGGAACTATGCCTGCCACCTTGAACCCGGGGAGGAAGAGGTGGGATTTGAATGTAATAATAATTATTATAATTATTATTTATACCCTGCCCATCTGGCTGAGTTCCTAGCCGTCAGGCAGACCCCCAGAGACCCCCTCCTGAGACCTCTCCCCCAGCTGTGGCACCCCTCTTTTCGAGAGGTCAGGGGTCACGGCTACTAGGCACCATGGCCATGTGTAAGAGCCTGGGCCTTTCCAAGCACAATTCAAAGCGTTTAGTGCTGACCTTGAAAGCCCTAAATGGCCTCAAAGGCCCAGTAGACCTGAAGGAGCGTCTCCACCCCCATCGTCCAGCCCAGACACTGAGGTCCAGCTCTGAGGGCCTTCTGGGGTTCCCTCCCTGCGAGAAGTGAGGTTTCAGGGAACCAGGCAGAGGGCCTTCTCGGTGGTGGCACCCACCCTGTGGAACCCGCCCTCCCAGCAGATGTCAAGGAAATAAGCAACTATCTGATTTTTAGAAGACATCTGAAAGCAGCCCTGTACAGTGGTACCTCGGGTTAAGTACTTAATTCGTTCTGGAGGTCCGTTCTTAACCTGAAACTGTACTTAACCTGAAGCACCGCTTTAGCTAATGGGGCCTGCCGCCGCGCCGCCGGAGCACAATTTCTGTTCTCATCCTGAAGCAAAGTTCTTAACCCGAGGTACTATTTCTGGGTTAGCGGAGTCTGTAACCTGAAGCGTATGAAATCTGAAGCGTATGTAACCCGAGGTACCACTGTATCGGGAAGTTTTAGTGTTTGATGTTTTTAGTTTGTTTTGATGTGTGCTGTGAGCTGTCCAGAGTGGCTGGGGAAACCCAGCCAGATGGGCGGGGCATAAATAAATTATTATTATTATTATTGGTGGCTCCGTTGGTTAGAGCACGGTGCTCACCACGCCAAAGGTGGCAGGTTTGATCCCCGTATGGGGCCGCTGCAAATTCCTGCTTTGCAGGCCGTTGGATGAGATGATCTTCAGGGTCTCTTCCAATTCTACGATTCCATGCTTCTATGGTCTGCCTCCACATTTGTGCTGTGCCAGTGTGGTGTAGTGGTTAAGAGCGGTGGACTCGTAATCTGGGGAACCGGGTTCGATTCTCCGCTCCTCCACATGCAGCTGCTGGGTGACCTTGGGCCAGTCACGCTTCTCTGAAGTCTCTCAGCCCCACTCACCTCACAGAGTGTTTGTTGTGGGGGAGGAAGGGAAAGGAGAATGTGAGCCGCTTTGAGACTCCTTTAGGTAGTGATAAAGCGGGATATCAAATCCAAACTCTTCCTCTTCTTCTTCTACTGTATCATTATCTAGACCCAATCTGCGTCAGAAAGCAATCCCTTCAATGAGGTGTCCTGTTGTCTATGCATATATCTAAGGGGGGCAATAGTAGCATCTTTCCAATGAATCAGTACCAGTCTTTTGACTACGTGGAGCAGTTGTCAGACCCCCCTATAACTGGTATGTTTTTTCAGGATAATAAATTAATAATAATAATTTTATTACTTATGCACAACCCATTTAGCTGGGTTGCGCCAGCCACTCAGGGTGGCTTACAACACATATAAAAACACACAATACAGTGGTACCTCGGGTTAAGTACTTAATTCGTTCTGGAGGTCCGTTCTTAACCTGAAACTGTTCTTAACCTGAAGCACCACTTTAGCTAATGGGGCCTCCTGCTGCTGCCGCGCCGCCGGAGCACAATTTCTGTTCTCATCCTGCAGCAAAGTTCTTAACCTGAAGCACTATTTCTGGGTTAGCGGAGTCTGTAACCTGAAGCGTCTGTAACCTGAAGCGTATGTAACCCGAGGTACCTCTGTAATCGTAATTATACATAGTCATAGAATCATCATAGAGTTGGAAGGGATCCTGGGGTCATCTAGTCCAACCCCCGGCAGCGCAGGAATGCTAGACAGGTGGTCCATATGGGAATCGAACCTTGGTGTTACCAGCACCACATGCCAACTAACTGAGCTGACCGGCCTATCATATGACAACTTTAAATCCCCACCCCCACCCCAATTCATAAGTGTCGGACATTCATAAACACATGTTTCAAAGAAGCAGTCTCTAAATCGAATTATTATAACAATGATAACAGCTCTCTACCTACACTGGCTCCCAGTACGTCTCCGAGCACAATTCAAAGTGTTGGTGCTGACCTTGAAAGCCCTAAACGGCCTCAAAGGCCCAGTAGACCTGAAGGAGCGTCTCCACCCCCATCATTCTGCCCGGACACTGAGGTCCAGCTCCGAGGGCCTTCTGGCGGTTCCCTTGCTGCAAGTAGCCAAGTTACAGGGAACCAGGCAGAGGGCCTTCTCGGTGGTGGCGCCCGCCCTGTGGAACGCCCTCCCTTCAGATGTGAAGGAAATAAGCAGCTATCTTATCTTTAAAAGACATCTGAAGGCAGCCCTGTTTAGGGAAGTTTTTAAAATTTAATGCTGTATTGTTTTTAACACTCGATTGGGAGCCGCCCAGAGTGGCTGGGTATAAATATATTGTTGTTGTTGTTTAGTCGTTTAGTCATTTCCACCTCTTCGTGACCCCCTGGACCAGAGCACGCCAGGCCCTCCTGTCTTCCACTGCCTCCCACAGTTTGGTCAAACTCATGCTGGTCTCTTCGAGAACACTGTCCAACCATCTTGTCCTCTGTCATCCCCTTCTCCTTGGGCCCTCCATCTTTCCCAACATCAGGGTCTTTTCCAGGGAGTCTTCTCTTCTCATGAGGTGGCCAAAGTCTTGGAGCCTCAGCTTCAGGATCTGTCCTTCCAGGGAGCACTCAGGGCTGATTTCCTTCAGAATGGAGTATAAATAATATATTATTATTATTATTTTATTATATAACAATAACAGCAGCAGCAACTAAGCCTGCATGTTTCCCCTCTTTGTTGAAAACCTCAGGCATTACTACCCCCTATTTTCTCTCTTTCTTGCAGGTCTGAGGCAGCTGAATGGCTGCAGCAATGGAGCTCACGGACATTGGCCACTCCAGCTCCCTCCTGGTCCAGCTGAACGAGCAGCGGCTCCGCGGCCAGTTCTGCGACATCACCATCATTGCTGAAGACACCAAGTTCAAGGCCCACAAGAACGTCCTCGCGGCTTCCAGCCCCTACTTCAAGGAGGTGCTGTCGGAGGAGTCCAGCTGCCAGCAGTCCAGCCAGATCCTGGAGCTCCCCGACGTCCAAGCCGAAGTCTTCTCCGACGTCCTCAACTTCATCTACAACTCCCGGCTCTCCGTGCCCAGCCCGGCCGCTGCCAAGGAGATCGGGGCCGTCGGCCGCCGCCTCGGCATCTCCCGCCTCGAGGACCTGGACGACCCCTTGGCGGGCACCAAGATGGACGACTCGGGCGGGGCTTCTTCCAGGCCGTGCAGCTCGCCGATTGACCTCACCTGCCCTTCCCGCTCGGCCGAGCCTTCCAGCCCCCTCAGCTTCCACGATTTGGCCAAAGCCTCCAGCCCGGCCAGCGACGGCCAGCCCGACCCCGAAACAGAGACCGCCAAGATCCTGTACAACCTCAGCTCGGTCGCCGCCGGGCCTCCACCCCAGCCAGACCTAGCTTATGTGCTGAAGGGAGGCGTCAGCTGGGACCATGACGACTCCCCCGGAAACCCCTCGGCCGCCAACGGCGAGGCGGACCACCAAGGGCCGGCCTCCTCTCGCTCGCCCCCGTCCAGAGCTTCCTACCCGGCCGCCAGCTCCTTCTGCTGTGGGAGCTGCGGCCGCTCCTTCACCACGTCGTCGGCGCTCAGCCTGCACATGAAACTGCACCGGACGCGCCGTTCTCTCTCCTGCCGGCACTGCGGCAAGAGCTTCATCCACATCAAGCGGCTGCAGACGCACGAGGTCTTGTGCAAGGAGATGGAGAAAGCCGAGGAGGGCGTCCCCGCGTGCGAGGCGCTGCCCAGTCCCGGGCTGCCTCCCAAGCCGCCTCCGCCGCCGTCTTCCAAGAAGAGTGTGCTGTTCCGCCACCGCGGGCTGCAGCGCATGGACTACATCTCGGACCAAGACCACTTTGTCAAAGTGGTCGACGGGCACATCATCTACTTCTGCACCGTCTGCGAGCGCTCGTACATGACGCTCTCGAGTCTCAAGCGCCACTCCAACGTCCACTCGTGGCGGAGGAAGTACCCCTGCCGCTACTGCGACAAAGTCTTCGCTCTGGCCGAGTACCGCACCAAACACGAGGTGTGGCACACGGGCGAGCGCCGCTACCAGTGCATCTTCTGCTGGGAGACCTTCGTCACCTACTACAACCTGAAGACCCACCAGAAAGCCTTCCACGGGATCAACCCCGGCCTGATCTCTTCCGAGAAGACGCCCAACGGAGGCTACAAGCCCAAGCTGAACGCCCTCAAACTCTACCGCCTCCTGCCCATGCGCTCCCAAAAGAGGCCCTACAAGACCTACAGCCAAGGCCTGGGGCCCGACAACCTCCTGCTCCCGGCTCAGCCCATCCCCATGGTGCTGGGCGACGGGGACTCCTTGGACGGCAACCTGGTCTCCTCGCTGGGCAATGGTGACATTGCTTCCGTCTTCACTGCCAACGGCGGCTCCCTGGAGATGCCCGAGCCGGAACACTTTCCGCGGCCGCAGGAAACTGCGGCGGGCCCGGAGATCCCCGCGCTCCCAGCCGCGGGCGAGAACGCTCCTTCGGACAAGAGGCCGGGACCCCTGAGCGCAGAGGCCGCCTCCGTCATTGCCTACGGGCGGCCCGCCTCCTCGGTCATCGTCCACAGCACGTCAGTGTTGTCGCAGACGCCCTCAGTGATCACCTACAACAGCAAGTCTTCTGAGGCAGGGCCTCTGCCGCCGACACAGGTGCCATCTTCCGCCGTGGCCAGGCCTATCAAGAAGCAAGTGCTAAAGGAGTACATCCAGTCACAGAAGGCAGACGAGCAGGCTATGGAAGAGAGCGGGGGCGAGCCCAGGGCCAGGGGGCCACGGTCCGGGCGGACTATGACGTACATGGCAAAGCCGGCGTACGTCGGGGCCGCCTCCGAAAGCCGCGCTGCGCCGCTCTGCCAGATCACGGTGCGCATCGGCGAGGAAGCCATCGTCAAGCGGCGGATCTCCGAGACGGACCTCATGCTGGACAAGGGCAGCCGCGTCGGGGGCAAGCGCTTTGATTTTGGGAGGGAGCAGAGCAGTGGGAAGGAGGCGGCGCCAGAAGTCCCCCACGGCAAGCACGCTGGCAGGGGGTACGCCAACGAGAGCGGCGAGGAGGAGAGCGACAGGGGCGACGCCGAAGACCAGCTGTGGCGGCCCTACTACAGCTACAAGCCCAAGCGGAAGGCCGGCTCCAGCGCCAACACACTGCCCAAGATGAAAAAGTCCCGGTGGCACCGCAAGCTCCGCTCTCTGCGCTGGATGAAAAGGACGGAGAAGGCTGGGGAGGAAGAAGAAGAGGAGGAAGAAGAGGAGGAGGAGGAGGATGTGGGGACCAGCGACTCGGTGCCGGCGGAAGTGGCCTCCGGCCGCGGGGCCGGCTCCGAAATTGAGGGGCCGAGCCAGCCCCCCAAAGCCGGGCGCGGCTCCGAGTGGAAGCACGAGTGCGGCGCCTGTGGCAAGCTGTTCTCCGCGCTCAAGAAACTGAGGAAGCACGAGCGAGTGCACGGGCGCCTCGCCAAGGACAACCCGCCCCTGGCGCCCTCGCAGGCCCACCGCGTCGGCCGCAAGCCCCTGGTCAAGTTCACCTGCGCCCGCTGCACCAAGGTGTGCAAGACGGCCGCGGCTCTCAGCCGCCACATGAAGCGCCATGAGGGTGAGCTGCCCGAGCCGCCGCCCTTGCCGGCCCTCACCACCGTCATCGCCTACTCCAAGAAGGCGGCGGAGGCTCCTCCCGTGGCTGTCGTGCCGGCGCCCGTCGTCAAAGAGGAGACCATGCAGGAGATGCAGGTGTCGTCCTCCAGTGGCGAAGCGCCCTTGTGCCCGCAAGAGGTCCCCGAGGAGGAGGAGGAGGAGGGGCCTGTGGCGGTGGACATGCAGCCTTACGGACGCCACACCCCGGTGCCAGAAGAGGATGCCGTGCCCCTGGCAGAGGGGAACAAGTCTCCGTTTCCAGAGGAGCTCAGTGCCCACCCGCCCGTTCTGGAGGCGGCCACCAGCCTCGCCGAACTCCCGCCAAGGTTACCGCACTCCCTGCAGGACCCCGTCATCTCGCACACGGGTCTTGCTCTGAAAGAGGCCTTGGCGCCTGAGCTGGAGGAGGAGCGATACCCTGTCCAGGAGTACCCGCTACCCTTGCTGGTGCCGGGCAGCTGTCGGACCCGGAAGGACCTGGAGGACAAGCCGCCCTCATTCCTCGCCTACCCCAGCGCCATCCAGTTCAGCGGCGTGGGCAAGGCGGGCGGCGGCGACGGCGCGGACGGCGGCAAGGTCTGCTTCTACCCGGACCCCTACCCTCTGATGTACGGCCACCAACTGCTGGCGGCCTACCCCTACAACTTCACCCTCCCGGTAGCTCTGAACATGGTCGTCCCGGACGAGAAGGGGCAGCCGCTGCCGTTCCTGCCCGGCGTCTTCAGCTACTCGGTGAACCCGTGCCGTGGCGAGGTCCACGACGGCTCTGCCGCTGCGGCCTCCAGCGTGGCCATGGCGATGGGGGCTGGCGTGGCACACGAAGGCAGAGGGGAGCTGCCCTCCCCGGAGAGGCTGAAGAAAGGGAGCCTTCTCTGAGGGGGAGGACCAAGGGAGGTTGGGGCGGAGGGGGTCAGCCGGGGGCGAGGGGCGCCACCGCTTCCGCCTCTCCCAAGATGGCGCCCTCTCGTGGCTTTGGACAACAGCTCCCACCCAGCCAGTGGAGGGTTTGGGGCGCTCTGGGGTTGTGGAAGGCGCCCCCCTCCTCCCCGAGAAGGGATGTTCGGGGCGGAGGGGTGGGGGCAGATTGCAGTGGCAGCGCTGCGGCAGAGAGAGAGACAGAGCTATGGAACTCAGAGGTGAGCATTGAGTGGCGTTGGGGGGATGCATAGCGCAGCCCCTTGACCCACAACTTCACATCCCCGTGGTTTGTCGAGTGGGCACATCGTAGATAAGACTTTTTTTTTTTAACAGACAAAAAAAAAAAAGACGTAGCAGCGAAAATAGGTACAGGGTAACCCCTCTTCCCCCCCTTCTCCCAACCACACCCCATATGAATGTCTTCTTGCTCCGTATATATATTTTCAGAGTGAACTTGCACAAGCAAATCTTCGTCGTCGTCTCCCCCCTCCCCAATCCTGCTCCCCCCTCCCCTTCTTGGCTCTCCCTGTTACCCCTGCCTGGGAGGGGACGCCTCTGCTTTGGGGGGCGGAGCTCTTTTTCGGCTGGGAGGAGGAGCCTCTGCTTTGGGGGCGGAGCTCTTTTCCGGCTCCTCCCACCAGCCGATGCCCCTTTTATCTCTTGCCTTCCAGGTCTCTTCCTTCCCCAAATCACCATTTCCCCCCCTGCCAAGGGGGAAAAGGTCTCATTCCACAGAACTGTCTCCCCCCTCTCCCCCCTTTTTTGGGGGGTGTGTGCCCTCTGGCCCCCCCTCCTCCGGCCCAGCGCCTCGGATCTCTAGCCTCTGCTTTTGGCAGCTGCGTTATTTCTCCCTGTTCGTTTTTTTTGTTTTGCAGCTTGAAGGGGATGAATCACATTTTCCTTTCGGCTGGATGGAGGAGGAGGAGGAAGGGGTGGGGTGGGGTGGGGGGAGGAGGAGGAGGAGGGCAGGGTGTCCTGTTGAGATGGTGAGGAGGGGAGAGGAGGGTTCTGTAGAATCTGGTCTTCCAGGTTTTTTGCAACAGCCACAAAAGAGCAACAGCAGCTTTGCATCGCATCTGGACGCACTTTGCAGGAGTGGGGGCTGCCAAGTTTGCTGCCACCCTGGTAGCATGCCCTTCTCTCTCTCTCTCTCTCTCTCTCTCTCTCTCTCTCTCTCTTGGGGGGGGGTGCCCTTTCAGCCGGAGTGGGGTGGGCAAGCAGACCGGATTCCACTGTGTACTGTGATTTTAATTTCCGCCGAGCTCATCCCACTTCTGCCGCCTTTGCAAAAAACAACAGCACAGCACATAACCCCGCCCTCCCAGTAACACACATTCCCTCCCACTTCCTCCATACTGGGATTTACCTCCCCAAAACACACACACAAACACACACAACGCCTAAACTCGGCAATAGGGCAGTTGGGTTACATTTCACAGTCCAGGAATTAAAAACCCAAAAGCCCTCTTCTGCGTGCGTTCCTTCTCTCTCTTTCTCAATAAATAAACAAACTAGTCCTACCTAGTGCAAGAAAGCATTTTTCCAGCTGCGGCTTAAGCGAGCTTTCAGCCTCCTGAGGATTGAAAGGGGCACAGGCATTTGTCATGCCAATGAGCATTCTGGACCACTTAGGTTTACATTTGCATCAGGGGGAAAAACTCCCTTATTTTTAGCCAGCCCTGTCCATAAGGCGGCTGGGCAAGTCTTCAAAATGGTTTTAAGATATGGAAATGTTCCCTTCCTCTCCAGGAAGGCGATCAAAACACTGTTCTTCCTTACCCCTCCCTCTTCCCTTCTCTTGCTATGAACCCAAATAAATAAGTAATGGAATATTTTTTAGGATTTAGGGAGAACTGAGTGCGGCTTTCCAGAAGGCCACTCTGCATATTTTGGGGGGAGTGGGTGTATTATTATTATTATTTTAGATTAGAGAATATGGGCAGGGCGGGGTTAGGGATGGCAATCGCCCCATTATTTTAAAAAGCCTTAGGTGTTTTATAAGCCTGGGGGTAATGCCCCCTGTCTACTTCCAAGATGAAAAAACATTTAAATTTGTGGATATTTTTTGGCTTACGAAAGGACCAAAACAGTGGGGATTTTGTTTTTTTCCCTTTAAAAACAAAAACACAATAACCCCTAATTAGTAGGGGGTGGCGAAAGAAAACTCACCCTTCTAGGGAAAACTGCATGAACTTTAAAAAGCAAGCAGAAAGATTTTGAAGAAACAGTATGTGGAGGTTTTCGATATCGAAGATTTTTAAAGAGAGGGGCAGGATTTTGCCTAAAGGCTTAGGACAACGGGAGGAGGAAAGGAGAGTTAGGCATGCCAGATGTTTTGGCGCACCTTTCGCAAAATGGGCCGGTCCCCTCCAGGTTTTTGTGATTCAAAATATCTGAAAAGCCCTAGGTTGGGGAAAAGGCTCATTTAATGCAGAACTCCAGACGATAGCAGGGTCCTGCTGCTAGATTTCTGGGTGCGATGAGCTTTCGGACTTCCAAAGGTTCCTGTTGAACAGTAGGAGCAAAATAGCTTCCGCCCTCCTCCAAAATATAAGGTAACTGAGATTCCTGCATTGCATGGGGTTGGTATGGATGACCTTTGGGTACCTCCGACAATTCTGTGCTTTCGATAAGCTAGCAGAAATGGAGACAGTCAACCCAGGAGTGGAGTTTTCTGCAAAGAAAGGGACATGCAATTCCTTTCTGGAATCGAAATCACTCCTGACCACCCTCTTACTGCTAAAATGAGCTTCAACTTTGGCCCCACCCCTGAAACTTGCAGCCTTCGCTGCGTATTTTTGCTTCCGCAACCTCCTTCCGGAAACTAGAAAGTTCTGGCCAAGGGAGGTCGTTTTTTTTTTTTGGGGGGGGTAACCTTAACCCACCCTGCCTCCGCCAGCCTCAATTCTCAGCTTTAAGTGTTAAAAAAAAACCTCTCTAGACTTCCCTTAATATTTTAAGGGATGCAAAACGCCTCCTCCATTGCCCTCAAAGGCCTCCTGTTGAATTTTCCCGTCTCCCCCCCCCCCAGTGGAACCAAGGCATCTCCATCTTCTGTGGGCCTTGCCAGGCCTGCTCGGAGACTGGCGCTTGAACAAGGGGGGGGGCAAGGATCAGAAGGGCTTCCAAAGAAAGACTGGCTTGCAGGGGGGCGGGAGCTGGTGGCGCCTCTGACCTCCGGTTTGGAGAGTTAAAGGGGGGTCAGGACGGAGAGAGAGAATTGCGGCGTGCAAAATTTCACCAATTGCTCCAGTGCAGGGAATATGCTGCGAGCCGCCTCTCTCGCCTAACCCCCCCCACGCATTGCAGCACAGCTGCCCCCCCCCCAATTTCTGTTTGCAGCAAACCGAGGTCTGCAAAAGGAAACCACAGTCTTCTCTCTGCAGCAGAGCAGAAACACGGCCTTGCAGATTTCTCTTCTCCCCCCCAAAAAAACCACCCCAGTTTTTGTCCAAGCAGGGCTGATAACGCCTCCTTCTCCCCCCCCATTGCAACGCAGAGCCTCCTCTAACCCCCCCCCCTCGTCGCCTCCAGCACTTTAGCGGTGCCTCCCCATGCATTCCACCTGGCCGCAGCATCCCTACTGCGGCGCACCTGCAATGCAGCAAAAAATGCACATTCCTTCTCCGCCGCTGCTGCTGCGCCACCGATAAGAAGGCACTGCTTGGGGCAAGGGGGTGCGTGGTTTTTTTTGGGGGGGTGACTTCCTGACTCTTCCTCTCCCCTCACAACCCCACCCCACATCACGCTCACAAATTCCTCCAGCATCATAAAAGACGCATTATTCTGGAGACCTGGAGTCGATTCCTTGAAAGGGCAGGCCCCTTGCGCTCGCACCCGGCCCTCCAGACCCCCTGTGTAACTCCCTCCCCTTCCGCTATGGGGCTGTGGAGATACAGCACCCCCACCCCGCCGCTCTGACCCATCCCTAGGATGGCAACCGGTCAGCAGGCCTGGGGTCGTTTTTCCGGCCTGCAAAGGTTGAAAGGTCAAGCCGGGCGGCTAAGCAGGAAGAGGCTGCGCCAGGGATTTGCCCCACGGTTTGGCAGTGGGGCACGATTCTGGTTGCGATCCAGTGTCGCCAGCGAGGACCCCTGCGCGCCTCGCAGCAGATGCGTTGAAAGAGGCCGGTCAGGGTTGAGAATGGGGAGATAGAGAGAGCACCAAAGTTATTTTTTGGGGGGGTTGCACTCTGGACCACCAGGGTGGGGAGGGCACGTGGGGCGGTCTTGGTGAGGGGCAGAAGGGCGGTCACTGACGTGTACATAGCTGTCCGTCTCTCTGATCTTTTGCACTTTTTCGCCACTGGGGGGGATCTCAGTGATTGTTGACCGTTTGCTACTGAATGTAAACTTGTCTCCCTCTTTTTGGTTTTTATTTTTTTGTTACTTTCTAGAAGCACCTCTAGGTAGTTTTATGGCACTTTAGAAGATTTGCTGAAACCGTTTTGAAAGGGGGGGGGAACGATACCAAGGGTTTAAAAACAACAACAAATAAATACAGTACGTGGGCGGGTAGCGGAGTGGCCGGATCCGTACAAAAATGTTAAATGACGAGGATGAATAATAATATCTTTTTTTGCCGCTTTTCCCCGGTCTCTGTTCCAAGTGTTCCAAGTGTGAAGAGTCCGTTAGACAAAAAAAAAAAAATACTGTATTTATCTCTCTGCATCTGTGTGTGTAACTCAAATAACTTCTTCAAAATAAAAAGACAATTATACGCTCCACGAGAAACTGTTAAGAAAGCAGCAGCGGCGAGCGCCCACCACGTATTCCAGCTTTGTGAAAACGGGGGTCACATTTAGTCTTTCGTTACCTCCCAATTGGTGGTTGCGGCTAACAATATGTAAAAATTCCACCTTTTTCTATCTGCAAAGAGTTCAAGCTGGGGCGTACATGGTTCCTTGAATCCCCACCACAACAGCCCTGCAAAACAGGCAGTGACTGGCTCCACGGAAGACAGAATTCGAACCCTGCTCTCCCAGTTCCGTGTAACCTGACGCACTAACCCAGGCTTCCTCGGCCCTCCAGATGTTTTCGGCCTACAACTCCCATGATCCCTAGCTAGCAGGATCCAGGGGTCAGGGATGCTGGGAATTGTAGTCTCGAAACATCTGGAGGGCCGAGGTCAAGGAAGCCTGCTCTAGCCACTAACCCACACTGCCACAGTCACATCGCCTCCTGTGGCCTGGGGGGGTTGTTTGCCAGGGTGTGCTGCTAAAAATAGCAGGATTTTTTTTGGGGGGGAAGGGGGCCTTATTTTTCAGAGTTGTTCTTTGCCTGTTTGAGAAGAGTATATAGAATCAGAATTGTAGATTTGGCCCCTAGGGACCTCTGAGGGTCATCCAGACCAACCCCCTGGCCCTCGGGGGGGGGGGTCCCTTCTCCAAAACCTTCGATTCTGTAATTCAGAGGAGAGAGGCTGGAAAGATGTTGTTGCTTTTTTCCTGCTGGGATTTTAACCTTTTGGGAAATAGCAATCCTGTTAAACAGCTAATATCTTTTCTGGATTTCAGACTGACCCACCTTGGGGGGTGTTTGTTTGGCCTTGGCGGAGGGGACTAGTTGTGGGGTGGGTGGACTTCAGCAAGTTCCCCCCACTCCGCCACCAACCTGTCTCTGCCCAGAAAAAATAAATCAGATTTTGGGGGCTCTGTGTGTGTCTGTGTGGGGGGAAACCACCCTCTTTTTGTGCCGTAAACCTGCTCCCTCCAGCCCCTGGTTTTAAGATTGGTTCCTGGCTTGCTGGAGGACCAATCCTGCCCTAGATCTTTGCCCCACTGACACTTAATCCTTTGCTTCTGTTGCAACCGGCAAGTAGACAAACATAGCCTTTTACCTCTGCGGATGATGACCGATTCACCTTGCTGAGAAAGCAAGGAAGGCGTGGGGTTGCTGGCCCAGAGGTGACCCCCCCCACCGGCCCCTCTGTCAAATATATCTCCCTAGAGTTTGGGGGTGGGGGGTGGCACAGCCTGGCCATAAAGGGCAAGACTCTGTCCCTCTGTGTACTTTAGCCCTAGAATCCTAGAGTTGGAAGAGACCACAAGGGCCATCGAGTCCAACCCCCTGCCAAGCAGGAAACACCATCAGAGCACTCCTGACATATGGTTGTCAAGCCTCTGCTTAAAGACCTCCAAAGTAGGAGACTCCACCACACTCCTTGGCAGCAAATTCCACTGTCAAACAGCTCTTACTGTCAGGAAGTTCTTCCTAATGTTTAGGTGGAATCTTCTTTCTTGTAGTTTGGATCCATTGCTCCGTGTCCGCTTCTCTGGAGCAGCAGAAAACAACCTTTCTCCCTCCTCTATGTGACATCCTTTTATATGGCCCTAGGGCAGGGGTCTGCAACCCGCGGCTCCGGAGCCGCATGTGGCTCTTTTACACCTTTGCCGCGGCTCCGGGGCGGATACTAGCGAGGGGAGGAGGCGCATTGTGCGCCCCGACACTCCCCACTGTGGCGGGCGCTGTACTGGCTGTGACGTCGCATGGGGGCAGTGCGTGCGTTAGTCACGCACCGTCGCGATGTCACCTTCCCGCCCGCTGTCACATTGCGTCTCCGGAGATATATTTGTTTTAAACGTCGCGATGGTTTTGCGGCTCCCAGTTTTTTTTTCCTTCGGAAACGGGTCCAAGTGGCTCTTTTTGTCTTAAAGGTTACAGACCCCTGCCCTAGGGGAATCCAGAAAAAGTTAGGGGGAGAGGGAGGCGAAAGCAACATCTGACCGCTTTTGGAAGGATTCTGAATGACAATCAAGGTGCCTCTGGGCATGTACAGAGTGCAGGACTGCACACCTGTGCCAGAGATCCTCTAACTGCGGTTCCTGCATCAGACTGGACTGGATGACTTCTTCCATCTCTACATTTCTATGATTATAGCCAATTGTCCCAACTTCTGCCAAACTTGTTATTTGCCCTCTGCCAACAAGAATAATGTTGGCGCCTTCACACAGCTAATCGGTTGATGGATCTACGCCTTGTCTAATCCCTAACCCCGATCCTGGAGAAATTCCTGAATGGTCCACACGCCTCATGTTTATATAGATTGATTTTTTCTATACCACCCTTCATCTGAGGATGACAGGGCAGTTTACAGTTTGAAAGCACCAAAACAAACAAACGAAAAACATCGTAACAAAACAAAACAGCAACTGCTGCCCCCAAACAGTTTTAAAGGCCATCGGTGGTTTAATTGACCAATGGTCTGGTTGATGATGAATGTTTTTGCCTGGCGTATAATGAAGGCACCAGGCAAACTTCCCTGGGGAGAGCATTCCACAGACGGGGAGCCACCACAGAAAAGGCCCCGTTCTTGTGTTTCCACCTTCCGGGCCTTTTACTGAGGAGGCAAACAAAGAAGGGCCTCAGAAGATGATCTCGGGGTCTGGGTCGGTTCATATGGAAAGAGGCAGTCCTTGAGGCATTGCAGTCCTGAGCTGTTTAAGGCAGGGGTCAGCAACCTTTTTCAGCCATGGGACGGTCCACCGTCCCTCAGACCATGTGGTGGGCCGGACTATTTTTTTTTTGGGGGGGGGAATGAACGAATTCCTATGCCCCACAAATAACCCAGAGATACATTTTAAATAAAAACACACATTCTACTCGTGTAAAAACACGCTGATTCCCGGACCGTCCGTGGGCTGAATTGAGAAGGCGATTGGGCCACATCCGGCCCCTGGGCCTTAGCTTGCCTTTTCCTGCTTTATGGCTTTATAGGTCAAAACCAGCACTTTGAACTGGGCCCGGAAACTGCCCAGTGCAGTCAGACCACGATCGGTGCAATATGCTCAAACTGGCTTGCTCCGGTGAGCAACCTGGCCGCTGAATTCTGAAGTTTCTGAACTGTCTTCAGAGGCAGCCGCTGTGGGTTAAACCACAGAGCCTAGGACTTGCCAATCAGAAGGGCGGCGGTTCGAATCCCTGCGACGGGGTGAGCTCCCGTTGCTCGGTCCCTGCTCCTGCCCACCTAGCAAATCGAAAGCATGAAGTGCAAGTAGATAAATAGGTACCGCTCTGGCGGGAAGGTCAACGGCGTTTCCGTGTGCTGCTCTGGTTCACCAGAAGCGGCTTAGTCATGCTGGCCACATGACCCGGAAGCTGTACGCCGGCTCCCTCGGCCAGTAAAGCGAGATGAGCGCCACAACCCCAGAGTCAGCCACGACTGGACCTAATGGCCAGGGGTCCCTTTACCTTTACCTTTAATGGAGCCTAGAGGTTGCCAGAGCATAGACAACAGTAGTTAGGCTATTCCTGTCCAGATAGGGGTGCAGCTGGGCTACCAGCCGAAGCTGATGGGAGGCCCTCCAGGACATTGAGGCCTCAAGCGATGGCAGAGGATTCATAACCCCATCACAGTCTCACTGTCAAACAGCTCTTACTGTCAGAAAGTTCTTCCGAATGTTTTGTCGGAATCTCCCTCCTTGTAACTTGAAGCCACGAGTTCGAATCCTACCCTCCAGAGCGGGAGAAAACAAGCTTGCTCCCTCTTCCATGGGACAGTGCTTCAGATATTTGAAGGTGGCTGTCAGGTCTTCTCCTTTCCAGGCTAAACTCACCCTGCTCCTTCAACCGTTCCTCACCAGGCTTGATGGACCCTTGACCATCTTCTTCACCCTCCACGGCACACCTTCCAGCTTGTCAACATCCTTAAATTGTGTGCAGAATGGGACACAGTATTCCCGATGTGGTCTGACCAAGGCAGAACGAAGTGGTCCTGTTACCTCCCTTGAGTTCAACACTATATTTCTGTTGACGCAACCTAGAATAGCGTTGGCTTTTTCTGCCACTGCATCACACTGTTGGCTCACGTTGAGGTTGTGGTCCACTCAGACCCCTAGATCAGGGCTCAGCAAACTTTTTCAGCAGGGGGCCAGTCCACTGTCCCTCAGACCTTGTGGGGGGCCGGACTATATTTTGGAAAAAAACAAACAAATTCCTGTGCCCCACAAATCACCCAAAGATGCATTTTAGATAAAAGGACACATTCTACTCATGTAAAAACACGCTGATTCCTGGACCATCCGCAGGCCGGACTGAGAAGGTGATTGGGCCGGATCCGGCCCCCGGGCCTTAGTTTGCCTACGCATGGCCTAGATCCTTTTCACATATATTAACTGGCAAGCCAGGTGTCCCCCACCTTATATATGGCTCTCCTGCCCTGAGCGCAGATTTATCCGTGGGGTGGCACTGTGAGTTAAAACACAGAGCCTAGGACTTGCTGATCAGAAGGTTGGCGGTTCGAATCCCCACGATGGGGTGAGCTCCCGTTGCTCGGTCCCTGCTCCTGCCAACCTAGCAGTTCGAAAGCACGTCCAAGTGCAAGTAGATAAATAGGTACCACTCCGGCAGGAAGGTAAACGGCGTTTCCGTGTGCTGCTCTGGTTCGCCAGAAGCGGCTTAGTCCTGCTGGCCACATGACCCGGAAGCTGTACGCCGGCTCCCTCGGCCAGTAAAGCAAGATGAGCGCCACAACCCCAGAGTCGGCCACAACTGGACCTAATAGTCAGGGGTCCCTTTACCTTTACCTAATCCTAATGGGGGTACCCTCCATTTCCCCCTGAATGGGGGATCTTGGAGTCTCGCACTCACCCCCAAACCGTATGGGAGACAAGAGGGATCTGTGACTCCTGCCCTCGCAATATGCAAGAGGATGATAACTCAGTAGAGCGTGAGAATCTTAGTCTCAAGGTCTTGGGTTCAAGTTTTACACACGCAAAAGATTCCTGCGTTTAAGGGGTTGGGCTAGATGCACGGCGTGTAAAAGGTAAAGGGTAAAGGGACCCCTGACCATTAGGTCCAGTTGTGGCCGACTCTGGGGTTGCGGCACTCATCTCGCTTTACTGACCGAGGGAGCCGGAGTACAGCTTCTGGGTCGTGTGGCCAGAATGACTAAGCCGCTTCTGGCGAACCAGAGCAGCGCACGGAAACGCTGTTTACCTTCCCGCTGGAGTGGTACCTATTTATCTACTTGCACTTTGACGTGCTTTCGAACTGCTAAGTTGGCAGGAGCAGGGACCGAGCAATGGGAGCTCACCCCGTCGCGGGGATTCGAACCGCCGACCTTCTGATCAGCAAGTCCTAGGCTCTGTGGTTTGACCCACAGCGCCACCCGCGTCCCATATGGGGCATGGGGTGAGGTTTGCCTTAAATGGAGCATCTTTTGCTTTTGTTGCGATGCAACCGCTTGCCATTATAAGGCTGCAGTTGTGGGCCTTGCGGCGTTTTATCGCGCCACCGACGTCTCTCCAAACGAGCTTCTTGCAAAGCGCATCTTTGCAAAGGAGCTCTTTGGCTTGCAAGAGGAGAGAGAGAGAGAGAGGCCTTGTTTCTGGTTTGGCCAAAGCTCCCTTCCCTCTTCGCTTCGCTTGTACAAGGCTTACTCTCCTATCGTCTGTTCAGATAAAACAATTTAGAACAAAGGGAAAGAAACGCCGTGGTCTGGAGAGGCTGGCGAACGGAGAAGATGGGTCCAGGTGGCAATTTTTGGGAACCAGGATGGAAGATGCAGGTCAACACCTGGATATGCTGTGGAACTCCAGAGAGCCAGGCTCAGGATCCGGGCCCCCAAATCCCGTCTCCCTGCCCCCATGGATTTCTGCTGCGTCCATGCAAGCCTTGACCCGACGAGTTTATGTCAACAACCTTTCCTGACAGTGCAGAATTATCGCTGTTTGCCCACCGCATATCCTGACTCGCAGCTGCAGTCTCTGCCAGACTCTTTTGAATCTTGACGCCCTCCGGAGAAATGAACCCCATCTGGCCTTGGCTGGTCCTCTTGGTGGTCTCAGGACCCCCTCGGGCGGCCGGGGAGGGGCTGCAGGACATATTGGGTGTCCACGTTCCCAAGGTGAGTTTGGGAGATTTGCCGGGTTGCAGGGAGCAAGCGTCTGGGAGAGGGGTGATGGGAAGATTTCGGGGGGCACGCCTGGGTCCCAGCCGTGCCTGGATTCGGCCTCAGGGCGTTTCACACAGGAGAGCCCTCTGAGCACGTCCAGAGGGCTTGCAGCAATGCCGGAACCAGGGAAAAATCCACCTACGTCATAGGATGCCGCAACGTTTATAAAAGTAAGCCCGGCCTGGAGAATTTCCTCCCTCCCACTAGAACTTGTGGATGTACGATGAAGGTGAGTGTTGGAAGAGTCAGGCCAGGCCAAAGGAAGTCCTCTTTTGCCCAGTTAAACTGTGGAACTCCCTGCCACAGGATTCTTCTGATGGGAGTGGAGGACTCCTCCTCCTTCCCAGACAGGAGACTGGGCTCCGGGTGAGCTGCGTTCAGCCCCACATCTCCCGCTGATGCTTTGGGTTCAGCCTCGGGGGCATTTTGTGCTGGAGATCCCTCTGAGCATGTCCAGAGTGTCTACAGCAGCGCCAGGGAAAACAATGTCCGGCTCGTAGGATGGGGGGGGGATTAAGTTCTCTTTAAAGAAGAGAGGCATGGGAAATAAATATCCTTCGTGAAATGATGGCTTTGCCCTCATAAAATCCCTGGGGCCTTTTTGCAACTGCGCCGCAGGCACGAGCTCAACAGGTGAAGTTTTCCCTGTAGGCTGTCTTCGCAAAGCATCATGGGCTTTGTAGTTTCCTCCCTGAAATGGAGAAGCAGTGGGTGATGGGAAATTACTTCCTTCCACTTTTTACTGCTGCAGGATGAGTTTTTAGAGTTTGGGAAGGGTTTTTTCCCACAGGTTACCTAATATTTTGAAAGTAAAGAACTGAATTACTTGGTCCCTGCCATATTTTTTTTCCTGACAGGGGCTCCTAGCTCCTAGCTCCTACACTGCTGTATCTGAAGATCACTGGGCAGTTTACAATATAAAAAGACAAAAATACATGCCGTCGTAACGAACAAAAACAATACCCGCCCCCAAACACACTGTGTTTATTTTTTGAAATAATAATTGCCTTACAGCTTTGTGCGGGGGAGAGAAGGAAAAAGAGAGGAAGGAAGGAAAGAAGGAAGGAAAGAAAGAAAGGGGGTGGGAAAGAAAAAGAAAGAAAAAGAAAGAAAGAAAAGAAAGAACTAAAAATGTTGAAGTAGTACCTTACCCACTTACCTACATATAATAATAAAAATAAAAGGGTATATATAAAAAAACCTTTGGGAGAATGAGGGGAAGGAAAAATATATTGTTAATAATCTGTTTCATTGTGTGTGTGTGTGTGTGTCTTTACAAACAACAAAAAAGGGGAAAAGAAAAGAAAAACAGCAGTAGCAAAGGCAATAAGGTGAAATACTAAAAAACAGTGATGGTAATGGTGAAAGGGCAGAAGGGACGGACCCCCCCCCCAATTTAATTTTAAAGATAATGATAATAATAATCAATAATAAAAAGAAGAGGAAATCAGGGCTGAAGCAGAGGTCCCAGGAAGTGGCCTGTGTTGGTTCAGGCCTCCTTGGTGGGTGCCGACATTTTAATTCCTAATTCCTGAGAAATTTTGAAGAAGAAGAAGAAGAAGAAGAAGAAGAAGAAGAAGAAGAAGAAAAGTTTGGGTCTTGTGTCCCTCCCCCTATTTCCCTCTCTTCTCTTCCCAACCCAATACTGCTTGCAACACTAATGTCTCGCAACAAGTGAAACTGATCTGTAGAAAATGCAATGCATGTATTTTTGTAAAGTAATAAATTGCGGGTGGCGCTGTGGGTTAAACCACAGAGCCTAGGACTTGCCGATCAGAAGGTTGGCGGTTTGAATCCCTGTGACGGGGTGAGCTCCCGTTGTACGTTCCCTGCTCCTGCCCACCTAGCAGTTCGAAAGCACACCAGTGCAAGTAGATAAATAGGTACCGCTCAGGCGGGAAGGTAAACGGCGTTTCCGTGCGCTGCTCTGGTTCGCCAGAAGCGGCTTAGTCATGCTCGCCACATGACCCGGAAGCTGTACGCCGGCTCCCTCGGCCAATAAAGTGAGATGAGCGCCACAACCCCAGAGTCGGTCACAGCTGGACCTAATGGTCAGGGGTCCCTTTACCTTTACCTTTAAATCTTTAATAATAATAATAATAGCCTTACAGCTAATACAGTATACCTGCTCATCCGCACAGCAGGAAGGGGCTTTGATTGACTTACATCTACTTGCCTCTGTTTATAGGGTCCCAGGGCCTTTCACATCTGGGCTACAGGCAGAAATTCAACAGGTGAAACCCGCCATCTCCACTTCCTACTGACCAAGGCTTTATAGGTTGAAATTGTGCCTACTGCACAATTTAAAAGCGTAGATTCCCCCTTCCGGGTGGGTGGGTAAATAAGGCGTCTATTGCAGGTCCTTATTTATTTATTTAAGGCAAATAGGACGTGATTCTGCTTCCAAGAGTTATTTTTCTTCCCCAGCGGAATTAATCCAGGTTTCATTCCCACGAGACGCCAGCGCAAGAAAGAAACGCCGAATTGACAGTCGCTCGGATCTGCACCGAAAACGAGCCCTGCTATTAATTAATTACAATTGGCTTTCTAAAGCAGTTTACGCAGGGGGAAAAATATGTATTGAATTTTAACGGGGCAACAGCGCCACCTTGTGGCGTTTAGGTGTAATGAACTGTGAAATATTCTTTATTTGCAGCAGCAGCATCACCACCTACCGGTCAGTTCTGGTAATTCACCCGTTCCCTATTTCTTTTCCGGGTCGGTGCTGCCACCTAGTGGTCAATGATGGTAAATGGCCATTATATCTTTTCTCCCCCAGTACGGCCAGTGCTTCCAGTCTGTCTCTGGAGAGGCAGGTGCTTTGAACGTTGGGCAGAGATGGGGAGACCCCTCCCCGACAGCCACATTGGTCATCGATCCGCGCACGGTGACAAGGTAAGCGCCTGAGTCATGCCGCGAGGTCCTGAGAGTCATTGGGGCAATGGCGTAGCAAGGTCAGGGGGTACCCGGGGTGGAAAATTTCTTGTCAAAACCCCACTGCCCACTGAAATTATTAAAATAAGGAAAAAACCTGTTGGATTTCTGCCTGCCTGGGAACAACCCTTCTTAAAAAATAAAACAACAACCAGCAACAACTGTTTTTGTGAAAAACAGAGAAACCAGTAGGAGAACACTTCAATCTCCCAGGACATTCTATACAAGATCTCAAAGTAGCTGTTTTACTACAAAGAATTGCAACTCATTACCAAACTTAAAACCATGGAGAGACCTGGTTTGAACAAAGACATTGGATTCTTATCCCATTATACATGACTAAGCCATTTCTCACCCTCTCACCCCTTGCCTTTTCCTGTAAGACCTATTACAGTCGTTAAGAGTCGTCAACAGGCTCATCTCAGCTATCTGCCAATCTCCCATTCCCACCACCCTTCTGAGTAATACCCCTCCCCACCTTCTCACTATATAGAAGGATCTGGCAACTTCTGTTTCAGTGTATCTGAAGAAGTGTGCATGCACACGAAAGCTCATACCAAGAACTAACTTAGTTGGTCTTTAAGGTGCTACTGGAAGGAATTTTTTTATTTTGACTATGGCAGACCAACACTGCTACCTATCTGTAATAATAATAATAATATTTGTGCCTCACCCATCTGACTGGGTTGCCGCAGCCACTCTGGGCAGCTTCCAACACATATAAAAACACAATAAATCATTAAACCTTGAAAAGCTACCTTCATTGCGGGGGTTGGACTAGATGACCCTCAGAGGTCCCGTCCAACTTTACCATTCTGGGATGAAGTGGGGCCCGGCTGATCTCAGCAGCTTCTGATTCCGTCTCCCCAGTGCCACCTCCTATTTCGACTTCCGCACCTTTGACCCGGAAGGCGTGATCTTCTACGGGGACATGAGCCCCGGAGTCAACTGGTTCCTCCTGGCACTGCGCAACGGCAAACCCGAAATCCAGATCCACAACACCTTGACGAACGTCACCGTTTCCGGGGGGCGGCGCCTCGATGACGGCCAGTGGCACCGGGTACGGGGTGTGGGTGTGTGTTCCTGTGACAGATGCAAAGTTTAGGTAGATGAAGACGCAACTCACTCTACACAAATGCCCCAAAATATTGGGGCAGGACCCATAAATGGTCTCGGACTGGGAGGTGCCAGGGAGGACCTAAACCGCCACTCCCCAAACTATTAGACGCTCCTGACCCCTTGGCTTCATAAACCAACCCCACATTTGTTCAGGTGAAGGTAAAGGACCCCTGATGGTAAAGGACTGAGCTCCCGTTGCTCAGTCCCTGCTCCTGCCAACCTAGCAGTTCGAAAGCACGTCAAAGTGCAAGTAGATAAACAGGTACCGCTCTGGCGGGAAGGTAAACGGCGTTTCCGTGCGCTGCTCTGGTTCGCCAGAAGCGGCTTAGTCATGCTGGCCACATGACCTGAAAAAGCTGTCTGTGGACAAACGCCGGCTCCCTCGGCCTGTAGAGCGAGATGAGCGCTGCATCCCCAAAGTCGTCTGTGACTGGACCTAACGGTCAGGGGTCCCTTTACCTTTAACTCTGGAAATGCGGCATGCATATAAAATGATTGATTGATTGAGCGCTGTTAAACAGGAGGAATATGAGAGCCTTTGTGTGTCAATATCTAAGGTGTAGTGGTTAGTAAAGGTAAAGGGACCCCTGACCGTTAGGTCCAGTCGTGGCAGACTCTGGGGTTGCGGTGCTCATCTCGCGCATGTGCAGCAGCGGCGAATCACAACCCGCGCACCTGCAAATGCAGGTTGCGTTCTGCTCGTGTTGCGAACGGGGCTCTGGAACGGATCCTGTTCCAACCAGAGGTGCCACTGTACTTTTTTGGCGTGCTTTTGAACTGCTAGGTTGGCAGGAGCAGGGACCGAGCAACAGGAGCTCACCCCGTCGCGGGGATTCGAACTGTGACCTTCTGATCAGCAAGCCCAAGAGGCTCGGTGGTTTAGGTGCCACCCATTTGGGGAATCTCTGATCTAAAGGAAGGGTGAGGGCTGGAGTTTCATGCGAGAGCATCTGGGTCCCAAGTTCAGTTCCTGACAACTACAAGTAGGGTTTGGGAGAGGTCTTGGCTGAAACCCCAGAAATCTGCAGTCAGTGTGTAGACAATGATCCGGCTCTGAATAAGGTAGCCTGGCCCTTTGCAAACACCCCAATAAACAGCCCCTTGGCTATTTGCTTCTGCTCAAAAAGCCCCTGTGTTAATTGAGCAACACTAAAGCGCATTGAAGGGCATTGTTCACATTAAAATCAGAGCGCTTTTGTTCCGCTCTTCAGGGGGAAAGGGATGTCTACAAATGTCAGTGGCAAAGCACTTCCTGCTCTCAACCTTACAATCTCAAGCTGATTTCACTTTTTTTGTCTGTTTTAGAGGTGGGATCTTTGCCTTTCACGCCCATGTGTGAATTTTGCGTAATGTCTGCATGTCACAACTGACATTCCAGTACATCCGTGCTTTAATTCAGACCTCCCTTTTTCTGGGGGAAACCTGCTACGTTAAAAAAACAACAACCCGTTTGCTGTAGCTCAGCAACCTGTTTGTCGTATTAAGCCTCCCGTGTGGAAGACACGACACGAGAGGGAAAGGAGTGTGGAGGGAGGAGGAAAACAGAAAACCCCAGCACTCTTCCTGAGCTTGCAGAGCGACGCGCCTATACGATATCAACCGCTGAATGGTCGCCCTTGTTCCTGCCAGAGTAGAGAGACAAGGAAGGGGACATTTTGAGCCTTTCCTGTTCCTAACGCCTCTCTGCTCTGCCCAACAGATCATGGCGAAGAACGAGGGGCACACCGTCCTGCTGGCAGTGGACGGCGTTGACCAGCTGACCCTCAACCACGTCTCCGAAGCCATCGTGGAGGCCCCTGTCTTCGCCCTGCGCATTGGCGTCGGGGGATTGCTGATCCCCACGGAAGAGCTCCTTCTCCCAGTAAGAGAGCCTGTCCCCCTCCTTGTACGCTAGAAGGGGCTGCAGGTGGGGGCTGGAGCTCCTTGGCACAGGTATGGCAGGAGGAGCCAACAGTAGGTGGCGCTAGAGGGCACTGTTTCTGCATCAGGACCCCCGTCTCCGGCAGCATAGAGCGGTTTGTTGGGGCTGCAATATCTGGAGACTGGTCCTCTCGCAGTGCCAAGCATCGCTCTGGAATTGCTCTTGAAAATATTGGGGGGCTGCTGGTGAGCTTGGCTCCCTCTGGTGGTGGAGGTTAGAAAGAACACCAGGTCACTAATAATAATAATAATAATAATAATAATAATAATAATAGTAATAATAGTAATAATTTATTATTATTTATACCCCGCCCATCTGGCTGGGCTTCCCCAACCACTCTGGGCGGCTTCCAACAAAATATTAAAATACAGTAATATTTCAAACATTAAAAGCTTCCCTAAACGGGGCTGCCTTAAGATGTCTTCTGAATGTCAGGTAGTTGTTCTCTTTGACATCCAGTGGGAGGGCGTTCCACAGGGAGGGCGCCACCACCAAGAAGGCCCTTTGCCTGGTTCCCTGTAACTTGGCCTCTCGCAGTGAGGAAACCGCCAGAAGGCCCTCGGAGCTGGACCTCAGTGTCCGGGTAAAACGATGGGGGTGGAGACGCTCCTTCAGGTCTACTGGGCCTTTGAGGCCATTTAGGGCTTTCAAGGTCAGCACCAACACTTTGAATTGGGCTCAGAAACGCAGTGGCGTAGCATGGGTTGTCAGCACCCGAGGCAAGGCAAGTAATTTGCGCCCCCTAACCCGTGGATTTTAGCACTCGAGTCTCTTCCACTAGAGGTGCGAGTGCGAGCGCCCCCCCAGATGTTGCGCCCGGTGCGGACGGCCCCCCCTGCACCCCCCACGCTACGCCACTGCGGAAACGTACTGGGAGCCAGTGTAGGTCTTTCTGGACCGGTGCTATGTGGTCTTGGCGGCCGCTCCCAGTCCCCAGTCTAGCTGCCGCATTCTGGATTAGTTGTAGTTTCTGCGTCACCTTCAAAGGTAGCCCCATGCAGAGCGCATTGCAGTAGTCCAAGCGGGAGATAACCAGAGCATGCACCACTCTGGCGAGACAGCTTGCGGGCAGGGAGGGTCTCATCCTGTGCACCAGATGGAGCTGGTAGACAGCTGCCCTGGACACAGAACTGACCTGCGCCTCCATGGACAGCGGTGAGTCCAGAATGACTCCCAGACTGCGTACCTGGTCCTTCACATGGATAGAGCCCCTGTTCAATGGATGGCTGGAGGGTTTCTAAGAATCCTATACCGTTCTTCGTCCAAACAGATCCCAGGGCAGCGTGCAAGAACCCACCATTCCTGTCAGTTTAATATTTATTTATTTTATTAAACAAAATAAACCCAAGACAAATCGCATGGAGAAATACGGTTTCAGCGCAAGGTTGGACGTTATCGTTGAACTTGCTCTTCCAAAACAGTACAAAAAATACCCCTTTTTCCATAGCTCAGCCAGTGGAACATTTTGGAGTTGTGGGTTCGAGGTCCACGTCGGGCAAAAGATTCTTGGAGTTGGGCTAGATCAGGGGTAGGCAAACTAAGGCCCGGGGGCCGGATCCAGCCCAATCACCTTCTCAATTCAGCCTGTGGACGGTCCGGGAATCAGCATGTTTTTACATGAGTAGAATGAGTGCTTTTAGTTAAAATGCATCTCTGGGTTATTTGTGGGGCATAGGAATTCATTCATACTTTTTTTCAAAATATGGTCCGGCCCCCACAAGGTCTGAGGGACGGCCCCCTCCTGAAAAAGGTTGCTGACCCCTGGCCTAGATGATTCATAATCCTGCGAGACTGGTTTATATGTATTCTTTTGTAGTAGGTCAGCTTAATCAAAGTTCCCATGGACCACATTTTCTCCATCCATTCAGATATAGCAGGAAATACGCGCTCCCCACTGCTCCCCAAATTTTAGCTTTCACAATCGTAGCAGCAGTTGTAAGGTTAAGCATTATAATTGTACTAAAGCGTCATAACAATTCTTCTCACGTACCATCGAAGCAGCAGAAGTCAGGTTTGAATTTCTGTCGCCCCAGCTGCCTCCAGAGAAACAGAATTAGCTGCACCCTCAGGCGAAGAAATCTGAACGGCAATAACATCCCTTAATCTCTGCGGTGCAAACCAAAACACAATTTCCTCCGGCAATTTAGCTGGGTGCGAGAGACAGCTGTCTATCACAGGGGTAGGCAAACTAAGGCCCGGGGGCCGGATCCGGCCCAATCGCCTTCTCAATCCGACCCGCGGACGGTCCGGGAATCAGCGTGTTTTTCCATGAGTAGAATGTGTCCTTTTATTTAAAGTGCATCTCTGGGTTATTTGTGGGGCATAGGAATTCGTTCATTATTATTTTTTCAAAATATAGTCCGGCCCCCCACAAGGTCTGAGGGACACTGATTCCCAGACCGTCCGTGGGCCGGATTAGGAAGGCGATTGGGCCGGATCCAGTCCCCGGGCCTTAGTTTGCCTTCCCATGGGTTAGAGCAGCCTTCCTCAACCTCGGCCCTCCAGATGTTTTTGGCCTACAACTCCCACGATCCCTCGCTAGCAGGACCAGTGGACAGGGAGGATGGGAATTGTAGTCCCCAGGGCCTTAGTTTGCCTAGCCATAACCTGGACACAAAGCTTCTGTTGATGCAGCCTAGAATAGCTCTTTACGCTGTAGCACAGCTGTTCTCAACCTGTGGGTCCCCAGATGTTGTTGGACTACAACTCCCATCATCCCTGAGCTAGCTAGGGATGATGGGAGTTGTAGTCCAACAACATCTGGGGACCACAGGTTGAGAACCGCTGCACGTGGCACCACACCACTGTCTCACGCTCCCCTCGGACCCCTAGATCACCACACACACTGCTGTCGAGTTCATAGCTGTCAAGCGTCCCTTATTTGGCGGGACAGTCCCTTATCCCAGCGCCATGTCCCGCTGCTGTCCCTTATTGTTGATGTCCCTTAAATAAGCTACCGAAGGTAATGGGGCCCTTTCTATGTCCAGCTGTCCTTTGTCAACAACAAATTGTTGCTGTTTTTTGGTGTTGAATATATGCTATATGGTAATTTAGGGACCTAATAGGTACCTAAAGCCATTTGCACGCAACAAAATATGTATTTTATCAAAGTAATTGTTGATCCCGTATTTTAGCTGCGGTTCCCTTATTTTCGAGGCTGCTGGTCCCTTATTTTCAAATCTGTAAGTTGACAGCTATGGTCGAGTTGGGGGGCCCACACCCTATATCTCCACCCCTATGTGCAGAACCTTGCATTTGTCCCTGTCGAATTTTGGTTTTCCTCTCCCTGCCCTTTACCCTCTTCGCTCCCTTTGCCTTCCTTTAAAAAAAAAAAAATTATTGGTTTTTCACAGTTTTTATAAACACAAACAATACAAAATGCAAACAAACAAACACACAAACGAACATGTATAATTTCATATCCCTTTTTCTTAAACCTTACTTTGCCGACTTCCCCATACCTCCCCTTTCTACATCCCAGTTTCCAAAATTATTTCAGCAAATCCTAAAACTTGGTTTTATCAAATTTATCAAATTTTCCCCTTATTCTTTTCTTTTACTTAATCTTTTACAGCTGTAAACCCCCTTTTTCCCTAAAATCTCGACATTTTAGCACTCATTAATTTTACAATGTTTCTTAAGATAAGCTTTGAATTTCTTCCAATCTTCTTCCGCCGTCTCTTTCCCCTGGTCACGGATTCTGCCGGTCATTTCAGCCAGTCCCGTGTAGTCCATCACCTTCATCTGCCATTCTTCCAGAGTGGGTAGATCTTGAGTCTTCCAGTACTTTGCGATGAGTATTCTTGCTGCTGTTGTCACATACATAAAAAAAGTTCGGTCCTTCTTTGGCACCATTTGGCCGACAATGCCCAAAAGGAAGGCCTCTGGTTTCTTAAGGAAGGTATATTTAAATACCTTTTTTAGCTCATTATAGATCATTTCCCAGAAAGCCTTAACCCTTGGGCACGTCCACCAAAGGTGAAAGAATGTTCCATCAGTTTCTTTACATTTCCAATGCTTATCGCTCCCTTTGCCTTCCAGCTCAACCCGGCCATGGACGGCTGCATGAGGCGATGGAATTGGCTGAACAAGAGCACCGAGTGGCTGGAAGGGACGTCCCTGGAGGACAAAGACACCAAGGTCTGCTTCCCCACCATCCGCAGGGGGAGTTTCTTCCCGGGGAACGGACTGGCCACCTTCGCTCTCTCAGGTACCAGCCGGGCAGGACCCAGCAAACGTCTTGCTCCCCCAGTTCCACCACCAAAGCCTAGATCTCTGTTCCCTTGAGCTGAATAGCAAAAGCCACAGACCTTCCATTGCGAGGCAGTCCTGACACCGGTTGCCTTAAGGCCAGGCTGCCGCAGTGCCCTCGCTGTGGGGCATCCCTCGCGGAAGCTGCTGTGAGTGAGGGATGCTGCGGCTCGGTGGCTGAATTATGGGCAATTAGACTTATGAACCTTAGTGGTACACCCAGCACAACTTTGTTGTTGTTTAGTTGTTTAGTCGTGTCTGCCTCTTCGTGACCCCCTGGACCAGAGCACGCCAGGCACTCCTGTCTTCCACTGCCTCCCGCAGTTTGGTCAAACTCATGTTGGTCACTTCGAGAACACTGTCCAACCATCTTGTCCTCTGTCGTCCCCTTCTCCTTGCACCCTCCATCTTTCCCAACATCAGGGTCTTTTCCAGGGAGTCTTCTCATGAGGAGGCCAAAGTCTTGGAGCCTCAGCTTCAGGATCTGTCCTTCCAGTGAGCGCTCAGGGCTGATTTCCTTCAGAATGGAGAGGTTTGATCTTCTTGCAGTCCATGGGACTCTCAAGAGTCTCCTCCAGCACCAGAATTCAAAAGCATCCATTCTTCGGCGATCAGCCTTCTTTGTGGTCCAGGGGGTGCTCTGGTCCAGGGGGTCACGAAGAGTCGGACACATTATTATATAATGCCAAATTAAATAACAATTAATCAAATATCCAATCATGTAATTTGGATGACCTCTCGCTTGCTGGATTACAGGTTCAGCAATTCTTTTCTCTCTTTTTCTGCTTCCAAAATCTTACGTATTCCAGTTGTATTCCAGTCTTCCTCATAGTCCCTTGTTCAACAGCTGCGATGTTTGTGACTTCCACTTGTATTAACCTATTCCGTAATTTATTCATCCAGCAGTGAAGATCTACATCCCTTCGTCCTGCATGCAAGAATTATTTGTCCATCTTTTTTTCTTCCCCCAAAATTCTGTGTTGATCCAGTCATTCTCTCTCCTCTCAATTATGATACAATGAGGACTGTGTAACTCTCAATAAGCTTATTTACACCCCCCCTTTCTCTCTCCCCCCGCAACCCTCACCCTCCAGGCCTCCCTACCGGAGTCATCTCTGCCAACCGGAGCTGGTCCCTGACTGTGGAAATGTGGATCGGGGCCGCCCCGCAGTCAGCGCCCCTGCTGGCTACCTCTGCTTTCCCCCTGCGCTTGAGCCTGCGTCGCACGGTGAGGGCTGCAACACGTAGACCCCTGGGGAAGGTGGGGACAGAAGAGGCGTGGCCCCCAAAACAGCACCACAGGACCCCAGAGAACCTGAAATAATGGAAACAGGGGTGTACAAAATACAAAAAACATTGGGCGCATGTGAACCGCTTGTTCAACAAAGAGTTTTGACGCAGGGTGAACTGTCATGGCTTCCTTCTCCCCCCCAAAGAATTCTGGGAGTTGTAGTTTCTTGAGGGTGCTGGGAGTTGTTAGAGCTACATTTCCCAGAGTTCCCTGGGAAGAGGGATGGGTGATTAAACCGCTCTGGTCCCTGGCCAGCGTGGCCATTCTCCCATCAGCCCTTGCAACACAGGTGTGCTGGCTCGGACTGATGGGAGTTGTAGTCCAAAATGGATGGGAGACCCCAGGTTAGCTGTCGACCAATTGCTCTGGTCTGACCCCACCAAGCATCTCGCCAAAGATGGACGGGAGAGCCTACCCTCCTGCAAACGTGGGTTGGAGGGGAATTTGGTATACCTGAAGGAGCGTCTCCACCCCCATCGCTCAGCCAGACACTGAGGTCCGGCGCCGAGGGCCTTCTGGCAGTTCCCTCCCTGCGAGAAGCCAAGTTACAGGGAACCAGGCAGAGGGCCTTCTTGGTGGTGGCGCCCGCCCTGTGGAACGCCCTCCCACCAGATGTCAAAGGAAAAAACAACTACCAGACTTTTAGGAGACATCTGAAGGCAGCCCTGTTAAGGGAAGCTTTTAATATCTCAAGGACTATTGTATTTTAATATTTTGTTGGAAGCTGCCCAGAGTGGCTGGAAAAACTCAGCCAGATGGGTGGGGTATAAATAATAAATTATTATTACAGTGGTACCTCAGGTTACAGACGCTTCAGGTTACAGACTCTGCTTACCCAGAAATAGTGCTTCAGGTTAAGAACTTTGCTTCAGGATGAGAACAGAAATCGTGTTCCAGCGGCACGGCAGCAGCAGGAGGCCCCATTAGCTAAAGTGGTGCTTCAGGTTAAGAACAGTTTCAGGTTAAGAACGGACCTCCGGAACGAATTAAGTACTTAACCCGAGGTACCACATTATTATTATTATTATTATTATTATTATTATTATTATTATTATTATTGTTATCTTCATCATCTCTGGTCATGGTACCAGCCAACACCCACCTTTGGGGAAACATCAGATTTTGCCACCAGCCTCCTTTTTTCCTGCCTGTCATGTGTCTGTGAGTTCCACAGATCTCTCTTGGCTGGCCAGGTTCCTAACCTCCTGCCCTTCTCTCTCCCCCCATTTCGTGCTCCAGGATCTGACGGCTCACCTGGGGAACAAGACAGTCCTTCAGGTGCCCTTCCCCCTGGGGGGCTGCCTGGATGCCCCCCTACTCCTGAGCATCACCCCGTCCCACGCCACGCTCCGCCTGGGCGACGCGGAGACCTCCAAGCCCACCCTGAAACTGGATTTCGAAAGCCTGAAGCACATCTGGCTGGGGAAAAAGGGGGATTTCGTCGTCGGGGGGCTGCCTGGTACGTGTCCCCATAAGAATTGTGTGTGCCCCCCCCTGCAAAACGGTGGGGAATCTCAGCTCCAGGGTGTGGCCCCCAGACCTCTCCACCTGGCCCTCTGAACCTTCCCCCAGACTGCACCCCTTACCATTCTCCTAGAGAGGTTTTGTTGTTGTTGTTTAGTCATTTAGTCATGTCCGCCTCTTCGTGACCCCCTGGACCAGAGCACGCCAGGCCCTCCTGTCTTCCACTGCCTCCCGCAGTTTGGCCAAATTCATGTTAGTCGCTTCGAGAACACTGTCCCACCATCTCGTCCTCCGTCGTCCCCTTCTCCTTGTGCCCTCCATCTTTCCCAACATCAGGGTCTCTTCTAGGGAGTCTTCTCTTCTCATGAGGTGGCCAAAGTCTTGGAGCCTCAGCTTCAGGATCTGTCCTTCCAGTGAGCACTCAGGGCTGATTTCCTTCCGAATGGAGAGGTTTGATCTTCTTGCAGTCCATGGGACTCTCAAGAGTCTCCTCCAACACCAGAATTCAAAAGCATCCATTCTTTGGCGATCAGCCTTCTTGATGGTCCAGCTCTCACTTCCATACATCACTACTAGGAAAACCACAGCTTTAACTATATGGACCTTTATTGGCAAGATGATGTCTCTGCTTTTTAAGATGCTGTCTAGGCGGGTGGCACTGTGGGTTAAACCACAGAGCCTAAGATGTGCCAATCAGAAGGTAGGCGGTTCGAATCCCCATGACGGGCTGAGCTCCCGTTGCTCGGTCCCAGCTCCTGCCCACCTAGCAGTTCGAAAGCACACCAGTGCAAGTAGATAAATAGGTACCGCTCCGGCGGGAAGGTAAACAGTGTTTCTGTGTGCTGCTCTGGTTCGCCAGAAGCGGCTTATTCATGCTGGCCACGTGACCCGGATAAACTGTCTGCGGACAAACGTCGGCTCCCTCGGCCAATAAAGTGAGATGAGCGCCACAACCCCAGAGTCAGTCACGACTGGACCTGATGGTCAGGGGTCCCTTTACCCTTTGCCTTTTTAGGCCATTGCCTATAAGTGCATATAAGTCATCTTTCCTCCATTGTGATACCCACCCACCCTTTCCATTTCTATTCCGTTGCAGGACAGGAAAAATTCCCGGCGGCCCAGGAGAGGAGTTTCTTCCGGGGCTGCCTGCGTGGGATCCGGGTTCAAGGCCACGAGCTGGACTTTGACGAAGTGCAATCTAGGAGCAACACTATCTGGCCCCACAGCTGCCCCGGAGCCGACGTAGGGCAGGCCAAGGCGGACCAAGAGGATTAGGGAGTACAGCGGCGCATCTTTTCCTGAGAAGCCGCCATCCTTCTCCCAAGCAAAAGCACACACACACACCCATCTCCTGCCCCCCCCCAGCTCACTAATCCCCCCCTTTGCACATTTAACACACAACCAGGCTGCTCTCAACATTCACAGCTTCTCCCCCAAGGGATCCTGGGAAATGTAGTTCGCCACGGGCGCCGAAAACAGGAGAGACAGGATGCTGGTGCGACCTGTCCAGCCCAGCTTCCTGTTTTCATGGTGAGCGGGATCCGAGTGCGAGAGTCGCTATCCCAGCTGTGGGGGCAATGCATAGCCATTGCGGCATTGAGCCTTTGACAGCTCTCTCCTCCAGGAGGGTTGTGAGGCCGTCTATCATGGGCGCTTTAACTGGGAATCCCGCATTGCAGGGGGTTGGTTTGGATGACCTCCGGGGGTCCCTTCCGACTCTACGGCTCTGTGATTCCAAGGAGACCCTGTACCCTTCAGCGACTTACAATTCCCATAGCCGGTGGTTAAACTACTCTGCAAATGGTTCCTCCATAAACAGAAGACTCTCCTCTCCCCCCCCCTTTTAAAATTTTATTTTGACGAAGTAATCATCACAAATAAATAAGGATAAAAATGTGCACCCCAGGCCGCCGAGGCCATTCCGTTGTAACCATCCAACCTCCCAAAATTTCGACACCTCTAGCGATGGTTTGACCCCTTTATGTTTTGACAAATTCTATTAACAGCTTCCCTATCGCCTCAAAATCATTTCTCCTGCGTATTCCCTGTCTCACCTTGAGGGCAGATGTTAATTTATCATAAATAGCTATACCCCACACCTCTTTATAGCATTCTTCCATTTTATTTTCCCCTTGGCCCTTCCGCTTCCCAGCTATCATAATTCGTGCAGCTGTCAATAAATTTGTGAGCAAGTCCTTCGTAGCCTGCGAACTGTCCGCCCCATCGTAAATTGATAATAAGGCTACCTCTGGACTTTCTGTCACTTTTAACCCAGTGATTTCTGTTATCTCCTTAAACACCCATTGCCAAAAAATGGTACATATTTACACATGTGAACATAATTCCCTGTTTCCTGGCAGCCCAGGGGAGTCTCCTCTCAGCACCCTTAACAAACTACATCTCCCAGGATCCTTTGGGGGACGACGGCACACTGTTTAAAACGGTGTGATTATGCTTTAAATGCGCAGTGCAGACGAGGCATCAGTCCGAGGCGCAGTTGTGCGATTGCTGAGTGCCTGGGAACGGCCTGACCAGATTTCGGTTGTGATTGTGGGCGGTTGTGCGAGGTTTTGCGTGTGTGTTGTGTGTAGGGACAGGGCGGCGATTGAATCTGGCAGTCTCAGCTTCCTTTACTTTCATGTTGCTGTTTTTCCAGTCCTAAGCGTGGTGCTTCCCATTTTTACGGCAGTCTGCCATTTTTAAACAGAAAAGAAATCCTTGTAAAAGTTCATCAGCATCTTGGCGCAAATTTATTTCCATGTATGCATTTTTTTTAATGCTGTTTTGCTTGATATAGACATTTTTGCAAAGCGATTTCCCCTAATTTAGTGCAATTTTGGGGGGTATGTTTTATATATATAGATATATATATATATATACACACACACATATATATACACACACACATTTATGTATATGCATTTATATGCACACTTTAGCTTAGTACAGTACGCATGCATTATTTCTCCTGTACACATTTCTTGGCCGGAGACAGCTGCATTGGAAACTCAAAAAGAGAAATACAAATTTCAAAGAATGGATGTGTTTCTGTTTGCATAGTGTTTTTGGAGTAGCTAGGTTCTGCTTTAAATACAAACTGAACTGAATCTCCCCCCAGTCCCTTCTGGGTGTGGGAACTTGCCCCTGGCAAGTCAAAAATTCTCCTGGTTTTGACTGAACTTAGCTTACCCAAGAGAGCCAGACACCTTGTGGTAAGTGGCTTTATAAAAAAGGAAGTAAAGGGCCGCCGGAGATCATCTCCCCCCTATTTACTCAGGAGTAAGCCCCGCTGTTCTCAATGGGACGTGTAGGGTTGCAGCTAGGCCAGGCACCCCCAAACTCGGCCCTCCATCTGTTTTGGGACTACAACTCCCATCATCCCTAGCTAACAGGACCAGTGGTCAGGGATGATGGGAATTGTAGTACCAGAAAAGCTGGAGGGCCAAATCTGGGGGTGCCTGAGGTAGGCAGCGCAATCAGGTTGTCTGTTTGCTCAGAAGTAAACCCTGGAGTGGGGCTTTCACCTAATATTAATAATAATAATTTGGACCACATCCGCCAGTGCTTTAGCACTCTTTGGCCCAAAAGGAGAGAGCCGGTTATAAGTTCTAAGAATGAAGGCAGGCCATAAATGTAAAGGGCGTGCGATGCTCACTTTTGTGGCATGCCTGAATTGGAGTTGGCTGTGTGTGGTAATGTTGTAAACAAAATCTGCCCTTCTTCCCTTATGGGGTACCCAAGAGCCCGTATAGAATCCTTACATGGGTTCCCTATCGGTAGGAGAAAATAACAGAGGCCAACCAGAGACAAACTTGACATGAGCCAACAGTGTGACGCGGCAGCTAAAAAAGCCAATGCAATTCTGGGCTGCATCAATAGGAGTATAGCATCTAGATCAAGGGAAGTAATAGTGCCACTGTATTCTGCTCTGGTCAGACCACACCTGGAGTACTGTGTCCAGTTCTGGGCACCACAGTTCAAGAAGGACACTGACCAACTGGAACATGTCCAGAGGAGGGCAACCAAAATGGTCCAAGGCCTGGAAACGATGCCTTATGAGGAACGGCTAAGGGAGCTGGGCATGTTTAGCCTGGAGAAGAGGAGGTTAAGGGGTGATATGATAGCCATGTTCCAATATATAAAAGGATGTTACATAGAGGAGGGAGAAAGGTTGTTTTCTGCTGCTCCAGAGAAGCGGACACGGAGCAATGGATCCAAACTACAAGAAAGAAGATTCCACCTAAACATTAGGAAGAACTTCCTGACAGTAAGAGCTGTTTGACAGTGGAATTTGCTGCCAGGGAGTGTGGTGGAGTCTCCTACTTTGGAGGTCTTTAAGCAGAGGCTTGACAACCATATGTCAGGAGTGCTCTGATGGTGTTTCCTGCTTGGCAGGGGGTTGGACTCGATGGCCCTTGTGGTCTCTTCCAACTCTAGGATTCTATGAATATTGAGAAGCAAAGTGGCTAATCAGCCTGATCTTTATTAAAGCTGTTGCAACAGGGTCCTCCCTGAAGAGGACCCAGAACAAAGAACTCTATACGGGCTCTTGGATACCCCATAAGGGAAGAAGGGCAGATTTTGTTTACAACAGATGGCGACCATGAAGGGACCAAAAAACTAGTTGCAGCCTGGATACACTTGCCCAATTCAAACTGAGTCCAGTTAGAATTTATATAGCCCCGTGGTTCTCAACTTTTCAAACCCATCTGTGAAAAACCATTCTAAAAAGGGCACTTGTCCAAATTAGTCAATTTAGCTCCATAAGGGTTCATTCCTGCTAAACCAAAGCATATATATACACCTTCATGCATCTGCCGTTTCATGGATTCTGAAGCTTGCTTTGTTGCAACAGCTTGAATAAAGATCAGGCTTACTAGCCGCTTTGCTTCTCAATATTCTCTGGTTGGCCTCTGTTCTTTTCTCCGACCGACGGAGAACCTGCAAAGGACTCTATAAGGGCTCTTGTGTCCCCCATAAGGGAATAAGGGCAGATTTTGTTTACAACAGAAGTCAATGTGCAATAGGAAGTCTTTGTGTGTGTGTGATTGATTCTTAGTGACAGAATGGGAGATTGCAAGGAAGGCATCCCTTTGAAAACCTGAGCAACGGGTGAAGAGAATATGCTGCGTGGACCAGCTCTGGCTGTTGGTGGCGGACAACCCTGCAAGATTGTTGTCGTTGGGACCCAGATGTGCGATTGCGGCTGCAGCCCCTTTTGATTCAAACTTTCCTAGGACTGCAGCATTTAACTGAGCAACCCATGTACGTAATAAAAGTAAAGGTAAAGGGACCCCTGACCATTAGGTCCAGTCGTGGCCGACTCTGGGGTTGCGGCGCTCATCTCGCTTTACTGGCCGAGGGAGCCGGCGTACAGCTTCCGGGTCATGTGGCCAGCAGGACTAAGCTGCTTCTGGCGAACCAGAGCAGCGCACGGAAACGCCGTTTACCTTCCCGCCGGAGGGGTACCTATTTATCTACTTGCACTTTGATGTACACAAGCCCCACTCCCTTGTCCGTCTAACCAATAACTGTCGCTTCCTATCAAAAGCCAGGAGTCTCCAGTGTGTGGTGTGTGTGTGTGTGTGTGAACCTCCTTGCAGACTGAAAATTTAATTAAAATTAGGGAGCGCCTTCCGGGTGCGCTAGGAGGGTTGCAGAGCCTAGTGGTCAGAGCAGGCCGGCCAGAACCCAGTTCGAGTTCCCCATTGCCCCCGCCACGTAGTGAAGCAGAGTCCTGTCTCTGGTAGAGAAAGCGAGGGCCCCGGTGGCTTACAGTGCCCAGCTTCTTTCCACCGCCACCCAGCTCTGGAAGGGCAGCGCAGCCTAGTTGGCATCGCCCGCCAGCCGGAAGCTGGTCCCTGTTGCAAGTCCGGCAATGGCCGCCGCAGCGGCCGGAGTCCTGGTGCCCGGAGACACACCTCCCCGCCTCTCTTCAGAGAAGCAGGCAGGTCCCTGACTTGGTGGAGTTGCTTGTTGGAGGTGCGTTGCGGTCCAGATCCCTGGGGGTGGTGCCCTTGGCCCAAGAGACGTTGAGCTCTCCGAAGACGCCCGTCTCGACCATCTCTTCCTGCCAGGGGATGGGGATGTTGCCCGTGGAGAAGTCGTCGTAGAAGGCTTTGTCCGTCTCGTCAATCACGACGCCCTTCACCGTGGAGAAAGCGCCCACGTCGCCAATGTCTTTGGCGTAGACCACCTTGGGGTCTGGCACGAAGGGGGGCTCCACCAGTCCTGAAGTGGAAGGGGGAAGGGAGTGCGATAGGAATTTGGAGGGCTTAGATATATGGTAATGTTCATAAGTGTACCAACCAAGCCATAGCTGTCAACTTACAGATTTGAAAATAAGGGACCAGCAGCCTTGAAAATAAGGGATCAGCAGCCAAAATAAGGGATTTTAGTCAACCAGCAGCCAAACAAAGCCTCAAGCGGTGGTTCCCACAGCGCAGCAACCCGGCAAAGGGGATGCAGCAAGGAAAACCACTGTCACCTCTCTGCTGGGAAGCGCTGAGCAAAGGCGAGTCCCCAGGCAACGCGGCCGATTTGATCGGCACAAGGCATGCAAGCTCCACCCCCCAGTCGTTCTCAGACTCCTTATTGGGTGAGCAACGCAGCCAAGCAACACAGCTGGAGCCTCCCTCCTCCCTGGCCGGCAGGGAGGGAGGGAGAGGAGCTGCTTCCTTTGAAACCCGGGAAATTTAAGGGACATCATCAATAAGGGACAGCAGTGGGACACAGCACTGGGATAAGGGACTGTCCCGCCAAATAAGGGACGGTTGACAGCTATGAACCAAGCACGTACATAGATCAGCACAGGAAGACCGACCTGGAACCATTTTTTATTCCCAAACTGACCAAATGTTTTCCCTGCAAGGAGGGAGGGGGTGGGTCAGGGAGCCTTCCCATTGTCTCAGGAATTGAGTAATCAGCATTTTAATGGGTGACAGACTATCAGGAAAGGCAATCAGGTAACCTGGCAAACAGGAAAAACAACATTCAAATTTCTGTTTTAGACCACCTTTTCTGTGATGCAGGTATGATGTATCTGGGGGGTGGTCTTGATCTAGGTAAAGGTAAAGGGACCCCTGACCATTAGGTCCAGTCGTGTCCGACTCTGGGGTTGCGGCACTCATCTCGCTTTATTGGCCGAGGGAGCCGGCGTACAACTTCCAGGTCATGTGGCCAGCATGACTAAGCCGCTTGTGGCGAACCACAGCAGCGCACAGAAACGCCGTTTACCTTCCTGCCAGAGCGGTACCTATTTATCTACTTGCACTTTGAGGTGCTTTCGAACTGCTAGGTGGGCAGGAGCAGGGACCGAGCAACGGGAGCTCACCCCATCATTGCGGGGATTCGAACCGCCGACCTTCTGATCAGCAAGTCCTAGGCTCTGTGGTTTAACCCACAGCGCCACCCGCGTCCCTGGTCTTCATCTACAGGGTGGCAATTTCAAAAGTCTATATAAGCCTTGCGCGCCATTGTTTGAGGTCCTCCTTCTTTCCTGCGTGTAAGGGGAGCACCCTGTTGCAACAGATCAATAAAGATCAGGCTTACTAGCTGCTTTGCTTCTCCATATTCTCTGGTTGGCCTCTGTTATTCTCTCCTACCAATAGGGAACCTACGTAAAGACTCTATATGGGCTCTTGGATACCCCATAAGGGGAAAAGAACAGATTTTGTTTACAACAGGAGAGAAAGGAGTCCCTTTTCTCCTGGCCCTCGTGCCAGGGCTGCCCCCCAGGCAGAAACCGTTTAGTAGTCTTTCCGTATGGCTGGGGGTCTCGAAAAAGGCTGCCCACTGACTCAGGCAGTGCCGGATTTACGTATAAGCTAAACAAGCTGCTGATCCCTTATTTCTGAGGCAGCTGGTCCCTTATTTTCAAATCTGTAAGTTGACGGCTATGATAAGGGCAGATTTTGTTTACAACACTTAGAAAGCTGGTGCGAGTTCTAATCTAAGCCTACTGACTTTTAACTTCTGGAAGTTTTAAACCTTGTGCCCTCTGAGACATTTTGGACAGCCCTGGGCTAGCCTGGAGTTCCTTACCTGCCTCGAGGCGGCCCCAGTTTATCTTCTGGAAAACGGGGTGCTTCTTCAACTCCGCGCATTCGTTGTCCTTGAACCCCAGGCGAGCGGCTGGGTCTTTCATCATCAGCCCCTCGCAGCAGGCCTTGCACTCGGCGCTGAACTTATCCGGGTAGGTGACAGGATCGTTCAGGATGCGACGCGTCACTTCCTTGTTCTCTACCTGTGGCAGGAAGGAGAAAGCTGCTGGGCCTTGTTCTAAAAAGCTTTTTTCTGCCTCCCCATCGCATGCAGAAAGGCAGAAAATCTTTATGCGGCATATAAAATAAACACGCAGTCTCGTTTTTTTGTTAATAATAAGTACCATAATATTCGTACCCCTTGGGAATTAAGGTCCAGTGCTTTTTTCTCTGGGCGTACGCATACCCCTAAACATTTTGTGAATCTAAGTTTGGCCTCATTGAGGGGCAGTGTTTCTTTTTTTCAAAATAGGCTTTTTATTAAGTTTTCATTTTATATGCACAAACAAAATACACCAATATTTCATATCCTTTTACATCTATCTTTCTTTACTCTCTACAGAGCATTGACTTCCCTCCCTCCCGCAGGTTTTCTTATTTCGATCTCTGAGTTGCTTAGTGATATCTAGACCATGACATAAGATTTATTTCAGCCCTGCTAACGTCTTCAACGTGGGTGGCGCGGCGCAGTGGGTTAAACCACAGAGCCTAGGACTTGCCGATCAGAAGGTCGGCGGTTCGAATCCCCACAGCGGGGTGAGCTCCCGTTGCTCGGTCCCTGCTCCTGCCCACCTAGCAGTTCGAAAGCACATCAAGTGCAAGTAGATAAATAGGTACCGCTCTGGCGGGAAGGTAAACGGCGTTTCTGTGCACTGCTCTGGTTCGCCAGAAGCGGCTTAGTCCTGCTGGCCACATGACCCGGAAGCTGTACGCCGGCTCCCTCGGCCAATAAAGCGAGATGAGCGCCGCAACCCCAGAGTCGGTCATGACTGGACCTAATGGTCAGGGGTCCCTTTACCTTTACCTAACGTCTTCAAATTTCTACAGTTCTCACTTATATAGTCCATAAATTTACTCCACTCTTTTTGGAACTCTGTTTCCTCCTGATTGCGGATCCTGTGAGTCAGTTTTGCTAATTCCGCATATTCGACCATCTTCATCTGGTTAGTAATTCCTGTGTTTTCCATTTTTGGGCTATCAAAATTCTGGCAGCAGTCGTAGCATACATTAATAATCTTTGGTCAACTTTCTTAATATTGAGGGGCAGTATTTCAATATGGTAACGGTAAAGGACCCCTGGACAGTTAAGTCCAGTCAAAGGCGACTATGGGGTTGCGGTGCTCATCTTGCTTTCAGGCCGAGGGAGCCAGCTTTTCTCCACAGACAGCTTTCCAGTTTATTTGACTAAACCGCTTCTGGTGCAACGGGACACTGTGACGTAAACCACAGCGCACGGAAATGCCGTTTACCTTCCCGCCGGAGCGGTACCTATTGATCTGCTTGCACTGGTGTGCTTTCGAACTGCTAGGTTGGCAGAAGCAGGGACCGAGCAACGGGAGCTCACCCCGTCGTGGGGATTTGAACCGCTGACCTTCCGATCGCCAAGCCCAAGAGGCTCAGTGGTTTAGACCACAGCGCCACCTGTGTCCCTAATTCAATATGAGTAGGAAAATGAGAGTACCCCTAAACATTTCTTATATATAGAAAAAAAAGCACCGTTAAGGTCCCAATGATTATCACACTCTTTGAACACGTCCAAAATCTTTTCTTCTTTATTAACTAGTAATTCATGGAATCATGGAATTGGAAAGGACCCTGCGAGTCACCTGGTCCAACCCCCAAGAATCTTTTGCCCCATGTGGGATTCGAACCCAGGACCGTGAGATTAAGAGTCTCGATCTCTACCAACCGAGCTTTGCAATAAACTTGGCACCGCTTCTCATTTATGGTGGGAATGCAAGTTGGTGCAAGATTTCTGGAATTTAGCTTTGACGCTAAACGTTACTAAAAGGAGCTATTGTTTGTCATCCAAAATCGATGCTGCCAAATATTTTTGATGACACCGACGTAGGTATGTTGTCAAAAGAATTGATCATGCATATATGATCTCGGCAGCTCAAATAGTAATTGCGGCTCAACGGAAACAGACCAAAATATTACAGCGGGCGTTTGGTGCCCCTCACTCTGGAATAGAGCAATAATGGGGGGAAATTATGCACGTTTTGAGATTTCGACAACGGCTGCAGACAATTTAAAGATGGTTTGGCATTCCCTTATCACATATACAAGAGGATCATTTTCAATACAAGCCTGGGGAATCTGGAACTAGACTTGATAACTAGAATAATAAGCTGATAATCTTTACTTGGACTTTGCTATTTCAACCCACGTGCGACTGAACTCGTTCTTCGTGCTTGTTTTTATAGTTTTGTTTTCCATCTGTTGTTACGATTGTCAGCTCTGTTTTATATACATTATAACCTTAAGAAAAATAAACCTTTTTTTTGGGGGGGGGGAGATGCTATTGTCTAATATCAATAATCTAAGCACCCAAACTTTTTCTCTCCAACTCCTCGGAGGAGAACAAGGTATAATAAGCGATCAATAAAATAAGATCTGTTTTTAGCGTTAGTTCAACTTTTCAAAAGACTTAAATTATCGTCTACCAGTCTTGCTATTGTTGTATCCTCTGTGTAAATGGGTTGCTATTGCTATATGTCCAGAATTTCCTGGACTTGTCCGGGATTCAAATGTCGAAATTAGCATCCGGGGGAATTTTTGGGAAATCGGCAAAATGTCCGGGTTTTTGCCAACAGAACCAGGAAGTGTGTATTTGAGTATCATTCTCTGCTCGAATTCTAACTTTTGAGCTCAGCAACTTTTGGGCCATTTCCCAAGAAAAGCTCAATAACTTTAGTGTCCGGATTTTTACTCCTTGAAATATGGCAACCCTAATTGCTTTGATTTTCTGTTTTCCACAGTGTATAAATTTGATTTTTATTTTTATTGATTTATTATTAAATATTTTCTTGTTTTACAGAAGTATGTGTAATGTCTCCCGTATTTTTTCCATGTAACATTTTTACAAATCAGTTTCATTTGTTGAGACATTAGGAAGAAAAGGAGTGTAAATCTGATGACATAAAATAAAATAAATGCCGTACTTTTTCCCCGCGGCTGCGGAAAGGTCCTTTTGCGGCGACCATCTCATAGAGGGTTACTCCCAGCGTAAAGTAATCCACGCTCGAGTCGTATTCCTCTCCCTTAAGGAGTTCCGGGGCCATAAACCCTGTAGGGAAAGGAGAGAGGAAGAACCACAGAATCACAGAACTGCGGAGCTGGGATCCCCAGCGGTCATCTAGTCCAACCCGCTGTGAAGCAGGAGTCACAGCTAAATCGCAGGAACTGCAACTGAAGAGGAGGACCATGAATAATCGTGTGCCCACCTGGCGTGCCCGCATAGCCCTTGGTCTTGTCTTTCCCTTCTGCCAGTTCCACCGCCAGGCCCAAATCTGACAGCCGCACGTGCCCTGGATGGGGGGGGGGTGCGAGAGAAAGAAGAAGCCGTCATAAGGAACCGATTGACAGGCTGGGTGCGGCATTTGGAAACGGAAATGAAAAGTTACACTTATTTGGGAATGTTGGAAGCCTTCCGGGTTGGAGGCCACTCCTGTGGCGGGGAGTTCCACAGTTTAACCACACATGGAAAATTCCTCGCTTTTACCAGTCCTGGATCTTCCATTACCTGCATCATCCAAAAGGACGTTCTCTGGCTTGAGGTCACGGTAGATGATGCGGTTTTGATGGAGGTGTTCGAGGCCGCAAATGATCTGAGCCGTGTAGAAGATCGCCCTGGATTCCGAAAAGCCGGGGTTTTTCTCATCGACGTTATAGACGTGGTACCTAGGAAGGGAGGCAAAGCCCCAAATCGAATCCCGTCGGAAGTTTCCGAAACGCGGAATGCCCACAGAGCAAAATATCCACCGGGATATTTGGGTCAGAACTGAATACAGTGGGACCTCGGGTTACATACACTTCAGGTTACAGACTCTGCTAACCCAGAAATAGTACCTCGGGTTAAGAACTTTGCTTCAGGATGAGAACAGAAATTGCGCCGCGGCAGCAGCAAGAGGTCCCATCAGCTAAAGTGGTGCTTCAGGTTAAGAACAGTTTCAGATTAAGAAAGGACCTCCAGAACAAATTAAGTACTTAACCCGAGGTACCACTGTACAGACTTCCAGAGTTAACACTAAATACATTGCTTCTGGTAAATGAGCCATGGCTAGAGGGCCGTGAAAATTTGTGTCCCTTCCTGTGTACTGTCTGAAACGAAAGAGGTGCGCTGGTTTTCAGACTGGGAGCGGCCCCCGAGACCACATAACACCAGTCCTGAAAGACCCACATTGGCTCCCAGGACGTTTCTGAGCACAATTCAAAGTGTTGGTGCTGACCTTGAAAGCCCTAAACGGCCTCAAAGGCCCAGTAGACCTGAAGGAGCGTCTCCACTCCCATTGTTCAGCCCGGACACTGAGGTCCAGCTCCGAGGGCCTTCTGGCGATTCGCTCCCTGCGAGAAGTGAACTTACAGGGAGCCAGACAGAGGGCCTTCTCGGTAGTGGCACCTGCCCTGTGGAACGCCCTCCTATCAGATGTCAAGGAAATAAACAACTATCTGACTTTTAGAAGGCATCTGAAGGCAGCCCTGTTTAGGGAAGTTTTTAATGTCTGATGTTTTATTGTATTTTTAATATTTTGTTGGAAGTCTCCCAGAGTGGCTGGGTATAAATAATAAATTATTCTTGTTCTTGTTCTTGTTCATAACAATAATGTGACACCCCCACAATCCTACCCCACTAAGATATGGGTAGGCAAATTAAGGCCCGGGGGCCAGATCTGGCCCAATCGCCTTCTCAATCCAGCCCGCAGATGGTCTGGGAATCAGCGTGTTTTAACATGAGTAGACTGTGTGCTTTTATTTAAAATGCATCTCTGGGTTATCTGTGGGGCATAGGAATTCATTTATTTTTTTCACCCAAAATATAGTCCGGCCCCCCACAAGGTCTGAGGCACAGTGGACCGGCCCCCTGCTGAAAAAGTTTGCTGACCCCTGATCTAAGATCTCTGGTGGCAGAATCTGTAAAAATGACCGGCAGTCGGGACAAACGAGGTCTGTGTTGTATCTCTGTGTTGGCCGCACTACAGGCAGAACATCCCGACCCGGTTTGGAGAGCCCGACCCTGACATTTTTGCCCCGCAAAAGGGTCTCCCACCTGAGGTCTCCTCCGTTCATCAGCGTCATAACGAGGCAGAGGTCATTCTTCGTTTGGAAGGCGTACGCCAGGGTGACGATGAATCGGCTGTGGACTTTGGCGAGAATCCTCTTCTCCACTATTGCACCCTGGATGAAAACGGGCGAGAAAAAGACGTTGAAATATACTTTTCCAAAAAGCTAGGCTTGGTGGGAGAAGGTATTAAGAAGACAGACCAAAGATTATATTTGTATGCAACAACAGCAGCTAGAGTTTTGAGAGCCCGAAAGTGGAAGTCACAGCAGAATCCGACTGTAAGGGAATGGCAGATAAAGCTGGTTGAATACGCTGAAATGGCAAAATTGACACACAGAATTCGCAATCAGGAGGAGACAAAGTACCAAAAAGAATGGAGTAAATTCATGGTTTATATAAGTGAGAACTGTAGAAATATTAACACGCTGGCAGGACTGAATTAAGTCTTATGTCACGGTGTAAGTTTTAACCAATGAAACTGTGAATTATAGATTGGAATAAGAAAACCGGCGGAAGGGAAAGACGGAAGTCAACGGCTCTATGGAGCATAAAGTAGGATATATGTAATATGTAATAAGATTTGATGTTTTTGTTGGTCAGTATTGGTGTTCTTAAATCTCAATAAAAAGCATTTGGGGAAAAAAGAAAATGAGCAAGAAACAGGGGGCGCAGGTCACTGAGGGTGTTGGCACATGTTTTGACTCAGACTTCAAGTCTTTGTATTATTATTATTATTAATTTCTTTTTTATTATTCAAAATTAAAACAAAACATATTATCCAAAAACATAACATCCTTATTTCCACCCCCCATTTCCCTTCCTCCCCCCACCCTCCCACAAAGGGTGCGATATAAATAAAGAAATCTATAAAATAAAATAAATAGATTTCTTTATTTAGATCCCACCCTTTCTCCACACCAGGGCTCAAAGTGGCTTATGGGAATTCAAAAAACAATGCAAATGCAATGCCGAAAGCTAAAAACGTAGAATCAAAATGATATTTTTTTATTTTAAAAAATCTGTTGAAATGCAGATAATAGCACAGAACTTTTAAAAGCCGTTTTCTTAAAAAAAGAAGAAGAGTCAGTTCCTGGGGGGATAAAAGCATCTTCTCTTGCCAGCAGAAGGACAGCAAGGAGGAAGCCAGTCTGGCTTCTCTCAGAAGGGAGTTCCAAAGTTGTCTAGGAGGAGCCACCACTGAGAAGGCCCCGTCGCACGTCCCCACCAAGCAGGCCCTGTGAGGGTGGCAGGACTGAGAGAAGGCCTTCTCCGTGGGACCCCAGAGCCGAGGCGGGTTTGTTGTCCTTCAGATAGTCTGGGCCTCAGCCCCATGCGACCCACGGAATCAGGAGGCAAAGGGGGGTGTTCAACTAGTTCCAATAGACTAGCTCCAATGGACTTTGACAGTCACCACTGGGGAAACCCAGCCAGAAGGGCAGGGGTATACATAATAAAATTATTATTATTATTATTATTATTATTATTATTATTATTATTATTATTATTATATCATGGCCACTGGTCCCATCACCTCCTGGCAAATAGAAAGGGAAGAAATGGAGGCAGTGAGAGATTTTACTTTCTTGGGCTCCATGATCACTGCAGATGGTGACAGCAGTCATGAAATTAAAAGACGCCTGCTTCTTGGGAGGAAAGTGATGACAAACCTAGACAGCATCTTAAAAAGCAGAGATATCACCTTGCCAACAAAGGTCCGTATAGTTAAAGCTATGGTTTCCCCAGTAGTGATGTATGGAAGTGAGAGCTGGACCATCAAGAAGGCTGATCACCGAAGAATGGATGCTTTTGAATTCTGGTGCTGGAGGAGACTCTTGAGAGTCCCATGGACTGCAAGAAGATCCAACCTCTCCATTCTGAAGGAAATCAGCCCTGAGTGCTCACTGGAAGGACAGATCCTGAAGCTGAGACTCCAAGACTTTGGCCACCTCATGAGAAGAGAAGACTCCCTGGAAAAGACCCTGATGTTGGGAAAGATGGAGGGCACAAGGAGAAGGGGATGACGGAGGACGAGATGGTGGGACAGTGTTCTCGAAGCGACTAACATGAGTTTGGCCAAACTGCGGGAGGCAGTGGAAGACAGGAGGGCCTGGCGTGCTCTGGTCCAGGGGGTCACAAAGAGGCGGACACGACTAAATGACTAAACAACAACGATTAATTATTCTTCCACAGCTGGAAGAGGTGGGGTACCGTGGCCCGTCTGAATTACGTAGATCAAGAAAACTTCCATAATTTTAATCTGCTTCTGCCACTCACGGGGCGGCGAGACCAGAGTCATCTGAAACCGCCAAATGCTGGGAATTCAACATGGACCCCATTGGAATAGTGGTCTATTGACAGAAGACAAGGGAGGCCAACAGTAGGTGGCGCCAGAGCAGAGCCAACTCATTCTAGTTTAGCCCCCAGCTTTGATAATTCTACAAGGGCAACCCTGAGACGAAGGAAGAGGGAGTTGAAACAACTGGGCAGGTGAATTAAGGAGAGGGAGGTGAGGTCTAGAAACTTGCTTTTGTTTAAGCAAGCAAGTTGAGCAAGGTGACACCTGGCTTGAGAGCAGTACATGCGAAAAGGATCTAGGAGTCTTGGTTGACCACAAACTTGACATGAGCCAACAGTGTGACGCGGCAGCTAAAAAAGCCAATGCAATTCTGGGCTACATCAATAGGAGTATAGCATCTAGATCAAGGGAAGTAATAGTGCCACTGTATTCTGCTCTGGTCAGACCTCACCTGGAGTACTGTGTCCAGTTCTGGGCACCACAGTTCAAGAAGGACACTGACCAACTGGAACGTGTCCAGAGGAGGGCAACCAAAATGGTCAAAGGCCTGGAAACGATGCCTTATGAGGAACGGCTAAGGGAGCTGGGCATGTTTAGCCTGGAGAAGAGGAGGTTCAGGGGTGATATGATAGCCATGTTCCAATATATAAAAGGATGTCACATAGAGGAGGGAGAAAGGTTGTTTTCTGCTGCTCCAGAGAAGCGGACACGGAGCAATGGATCCAAACTACAAGAAAGAAGATTCCACCTAAACATTAGGAAGAACTTCCTGACAGTAAGAGCTGTTTGACAGTGGAATTTGCTGCCAAGGAGTGTGGTGGAGTCTCCTACTTTGGAGGTCTTTAAGCAGAGGCTTGACAACCATATGTCAGGAGTGCTCTGATGGTGTTTCCTGCTTGGCAGGGGCTTGGACTCGATGGCCCTTGTGGTCTCTTCCAAACTCTAGGATTCTATGATTCTATGAGAATGCTGAATTTGGAAGTGTGTCCACAGAATTAGGGACTACACGTAGCCAGGGAAGCTGGCCAGAGCTGATAAGAGCTGCAGTCAGATCTCCCGGAGGGCACCTGGTTGGAGACAGCAGCCATTCTTTTTCCCAGCCTCTTCGCTGAATGCAAATCAAGCCAAATATGACACATTTAGGCAAAGGAAGTGGTCCTTCCCTCACTCCTCCTGCCTCTCCTAAAGTTGCCACCAAGCTTGCCATTCCTTAAAGCAGAACGTTCTTCAGAGCAGGGGAAGGTAATGAAACAGCGCCACCTGCTGACAGTTAGAGGCAGCACCCAAGCAATCCTCTTCAACGCACTTTGGTGCTGTTCAACTAGTTCCAATGCACTTTGACACCCACAACTAGAGTATCTGTGTTGTGGGAGGGCGAGAACTACAATTCCTAGGATTTTTGGGGGGGACTTAGTGCATGCGGCACTGAACGCTGCTTAAACATTCAAAGAGTGCTTTAAACGTATTACCTGTGTTTGCAATTTGCATAATTTGTTAATTCATTTGCGAAAAGGAAGCCTTTTTTGCATGAAAATAACCCTGGAAAGTTTTCTGCTGGGGCTGCACACTGGGTGAACTGCGGGTTAGGAAGACGGTCCGGTGCCACTTTGCAGATGGTCACCTGTCAATCATTCACAACCCAGGATCTGTTCTGGGGTGGCTGGTTCCTCTTTCTCCTGCTGCAATGCTGTCATTTTTGTTGTTGTTGTGAACTGCCATCAGATCTATGGGTGTCTATGGGCACCGCTTGATGGAGCAAGGGTCACGGGTTCGAGTTTCGCACTGGGCAAAAGGGGACCCTCGTGGCCCCCTCCGATTCGACAGTTCCACGGTTCCTATCTCACACACCACCCTCCCCACCGCGAAACCACTGACGCTGATGTTCTCTGACACCTCTTTCGCCAGATCCGCCATCGCGGCCAGCAAGCGGCTAAACGGCAAGCTTCTTTACAGGGGAATAATTGGCCCCGGTGGGGATTAAGGTGGCTAATTTGCTTCATCTGAAAATAATCCCGGGATGGGAAGCAGGCCGGTTCGCCTGAGAGAGGGAGACACGGTTGTCGTGAGCCGGCCGCGCACGTGGCTCAGCCAGGGCTGAACTGATATTACCCTTGCTCGTACCTTTCCCGGGAAAATCAGAGGCTCACTATGTCAGGTTCCTATTGGAAGACCGGACAAACGCTAGAACATTAGCAGTGGCGAAGTTTTTATCGGTGGTTGCAAGAACCAGTGATCCCTATATTCTGAACAAAATGCTTGTTTAACCTGCAAGGTGGGCTGTATGAATTGTGCATTGCTTTATAACAATTTGTTGGGTCTCTGGACTGTAATAAAGATTGATATGATTATATAGGTAAAGGTAAAGGGACCCCTGACCATTAGGTCCAGTCTTGGCCGACTCTGGGGTTGCGGCGCTCATATCGCTTTACTGGCCGAGGGAGCCGGCGTACAGCTTCTGGGTCATGTGGCCAGCAGGACTAAGCCGCTTCTGGCGAACCAGAGCAGCGCACGGAAACGCCGTTTACCTTCCCGCCGGAGCGGTGCCTATTTATCTATTTGCACTTTGACGTGCTCTTGAACTGCTAGGTTGGCAGGAGCAGGGACCGAGCAACAGGAACTCACCCCGTCGCGGGGATTCAAACCGCCAACCTTCTGATCGGCAAGCCCTAGGCTCTGTGGTTTAACCCACAGCGGCACCCGTGTATATATATGATTATCTATTCAACACAAAAAAGTGTCAATTTGTTGTTGACAAAGGACAGCTGGACATATAAAGGGCCCCATTACCTTCAGGAGCCTAGGGCCTTGTCAAACCTAAATCTGGCACCACCTGTGCCGTAATGGCACTGCCCAGCCAAAAACTGCTCTCGCACTTTTTCACAATTGGCTGCACGATGTGACAAAAACAATTATGCATTTTGGGGCTGCAGCTCTGCAGCGGAGCAGTTTGATTCCTTCTCCTTCCTCGGAGAAGGAGGTTGGACGGCCATCTGCCCTGGCTGCTTTAGCTGAGATTCCTGCATTGACGGGGGGTTCGACTAGATGACCGCTGGGGTTCCCTTTGAACTGAAGTTCTACGATTCTATGGTTTCCAGCCTGGTAGGGCTGGGGCAACATCCTGCCTGAAACCCAGTACCCCAGTAGCCTTGGAGGCAGTCTATGCCTCTGAATGGTGGTTGGAGGATGGATGGCGGCTAACAGATTGAGATTGAATCCTGACAAGACAGAAGTACTGTTTTTGGGGGACAGGAGGCGGGCAGGTGTGGAGGATTCCCTGGTCCTGAATGGGGTAACTGTGCCCCTGAAGGACCAGGTGCGCAGCCTGGGAGTCATTCTGGACTCAGAGCTGTCCATGGAGGCGCAGGTCAATTCTGTGTCCAGGGCAGCTGTTTACCAGCTCCATCTGGTATGCAGGATGAGACCCTATCTGCCCGCAGACTGTCTTGCCAGAGTGGTGCATGCTCTGGTTATCTCCTGCTTGGACTACTGCAATGCGCTCTACGTGGGGCTACCTTTGAAGGTGACTCGGAAACTACAACTAATCCAGAATGCGGCTGCTAGACTGGGGACTGGGAGCGGCCGCTGTGACCACATAACACCGGTCTTGAAAGACCTACACTGGCTCCCAGTACGTTTCTGAGCACAATTCAAAGTGTTGGTGCTGACCTTGAAAGCCCTAAACGGCCTCAAAGGCCCAGTAGACCTGAAGGAGCGTCTCCACCCCCATCGTTCTACCCGGACACTGAGGTCCAGCTCTGAGGGCCTTCTGGCGGTTCCCTCACTGCGAGAAGCCAAGTTACAGGGAACCAGGCAGAGGTTCTTCTCGGTGGTGGCGCCCTCCCTGTGGAACGCCCTCCCATCACATGTCAAGGAAATAAGCAACTACCAGACTTTTAGAAGACATCTGAAGGCTGCCCTGTTTAGGTAAGCTTTGAATGTTTGATGTATTATAGTATGTTAATATTTTTGGGGAAGCTGCCCAGAGTGGGCGGGGTATAAATAATAAAATTATTATTATTATTATTATTATTATTATTATTATTATTATTATTATTATTCCAGGGATTCACAGTAAGGGAGAGAGACTCCTGAACTCGAGACCCGCTTGCAGGCTTCTCACTGGGGGGTCTGGGGGGTCTCGGTGAGGACAGGTTGCTGGAACAGACAGGGATCAGGCCTGATCTAGTCAAAGGGCTCTGCTGTCCTCACGTACTGCCTCTCAGCCTGGTCTACCTCGAAGGGTTGTTGTTAGGATAAAATCAGAGGAAGAACACTCTTGGCTCTGAGTTCTTGGGAGGAATAATGATATCACACGAGCATATTTTCTTTTCTTGTGATTTTGGCATTTATGCCCAAAGACAATTACAGTGGTGCCTCGCAAGATGAAAAGAATCCGTTCTGTGATTCTCTTCATCTAGCGGTTTTTTCGTCTTGCGAAGCAAGCCCATTGAAGGATTAGCGGATTAGCGCTATTAGCGGCTTTTAGCGGCTTATCTGCTGATTGGATCAGCTGATAAGTGGCTTAGCGGCTTAGAAAAAGGGGGGGAAGGAAAAAAACCCAGCAGGAACTCACAAGACATTGTCGTCTTGCGAAGCAAGCCCATAGGAAATTCGTTTTGCGAAGCACCTCCAAAACGGAAAACTCTTTCGTCTAGCGAGTTTTCCGTCTTGCAAGGCATTTGTCTTGCGGGGCACCACTGTGTTAGAAGCCTTACAACTCAATAGGCTGAATTCTATGCTACCAATGGTTCAGGATCTGTTTTCAGATAGGAACGATCAAATTACTTTAGTGGCTGAATTTTTGAGTGCTGTCCACGTAGAAAGACTGGGCCATTATAAAGAGATTTAGTGGTTCTTAACTGATCGGTGATGGGGTAGTGTTATATTGTATTATTTACGCAAATTGATTTCCTCCGGAGTTAAAGATCTGACTGGGACAAACCTTGCTATGATGAGCTCGTATTTTGCACAATTTGTATACGGCGTCTGTTTGATAATGTGTGGTTTGCTATGCCTAATAAAGGGCATTTGATTGGAATGATATCACACGCAACATCACACACGTTTCTGGTCCATTAATTCCTCGCCTCTTCTCTCATTCCTGCATCTTTCCAGAACCTTCTTGAATTGAGGTCTGTGGTTGAGCAGTGGAAGGTGAAGGAGAATATCAAAGTGGGTTTTAACATGTTTTTAATTTATTATTGATTGATTGGATGAATTTATATACTGCCCTATACCTGGTGGTCTCAGGGCTGTTATTGCTGGTGTTAATTTTTTTAAAAAATGTTTAAATGGTTGCTTTTAACTGTTTTCACCAATAATGTTATTTATTTTATTCTTGCAAGCTGGGGTGGACTTTGGTAATACGGTGCCCTGAGCAAGGACAACATTTGGCAGCCCCACCCTAAATATTTCTTATTTTTCTAATGATTCCTTTGAGTACAGTTGCTTTTATACATCTTCTCAGTAAGTACCTGTATAAATATGGCGTTGTTGTTTTGCAACCCCTCGACCGCCCTGGGTTCAAGGGTGCCAGCTAAGCCAGCCCCAAACCCCACCTTGCTGATTCCTCCCCACAACCAGAATGGCCACCTTTGGGCCTGACCCAGGATGTATATATAGGGCTCTCAGCCAATCAGAAGGCTGGATGGCTGGGAGCCAATCAGCTTCAAGGGCCTTAAGGAAAGACCCCATTGCTTTCTTTGCTTCTCGGTGGTACAAGAAATGACTCAAAATGGTCACCAAAGAGCAGATATCAGGCTGTGAATTTTGTACCCACTTCCTGCCTGCGGGAAAAAGATTTACCGTATTTTTCGCTCCATAAGACGCACCTGACCATCAGACACACCTAGTTTTTATAGGAGGAAAACAAGAAAAAATATATTCTGAACGAAACAGTGGATGTGTGATTTCTGTGGTTCATGCTGAGGCCACAGACATGTGATTTGACGGTGAGTTTGGGGTAGCCCAATGCAAAAATTATGAATTCTGGTGCTGGAGGAGATTCTTGAGAGTCCCATGGACTGCAAGAAGATCAAACCTCTCCATTATGAAGGAAATCAGCCCTGAGTGCTCACTAGAAGGACAGATCCTGAAGCTGAGGCTCCAAGACTTTGGCCACCTCATGAAAAGAGAAGACTCCCTGGAAAAGACCCTGATGTTGGGAAAGATGGAGGGCGCAAGGAGAAGGAGACGACAGAGGATGAGATGGTGGGACAGTGTTCTTGAAGCTACCAGCATGAGTTTGACCAAAATGCTGGAGGCAGTGGAAGACAGGAGTGCCTGGCGTGCTCTGGTCCAGGGGGTCACGAAGAGGCGGACATGACTAAACAACAACAACAATGCAAAAATCCTGAGGATCCATGTGGATCCGTGCTTTGTAACTACGTTTCTGCACCATTGCGGCCTCATGCAACAGTGGGTGCATGATTCTTTTGGTGCAGGCTGCAGCCATGTACATGCTATGTGATCTGATGGTGAATTTGGGGTACCCCAATGCAAAATTCCTGAGGATCCATGGGCTTTTACCTCCCCACTCCCAGGCAGCCTCCTTTATCTCTAGCATCCCTTATCTCTCTCCCAATCCCACTAATCAGCTGTTTCCTTTCAACACTCCCTTCCCTCTTGTTTGCCTTAGTGTCTTTTCCTTAGCTGGAGCAGTTTTTTGCTCCTCCTTTTCTTCCAATTTCTCCCCTTGTTGCTTTAGTCTTCCTGTCTCCTCTCCTTGCAAGTTTGCTGTCTTTACCTCCCCCCTCCCAGGCAGCCTCCTTTATCTCTAGCCTCCCTTATCTCACTTCTGATGGCTTGCGATCAGCGGCTTTGTTTCAACACCCCCTCCCCTCTTTCAAAAAAACCAGAGCATGATCCACTTTTTGCCCCTGAGCAATTCAGCTCCAGGGACCACACATTCGCTCCATAAGATGCACAGACATTTCCCCTTACTTTTTAGGAAGAAAACCGTGCGTCTTATGGAGCACAAAATACGGTATCGTCCTTTTCTGACTTCACCTGCATGCTTTCAAGGTGATAGTACCCTCCCCGCTGCCTGAATTCAAAGGTAGGTGGCCTTGAGGCGACCTCACGACTATATTCACACAACCAAGTGCAAAATAGAGGACCCTGGAGTAGGTTTGTGGCAGGGATTTTTGCACAGAAGGAGGACGGGGAGAAAGAGCTCGGTTGGCAGAGCACAAGACACTTAATCTCAGGGCTGTGGTTTCACGCCTCGCATTGGGTGAAAGATTCTTGCATTGCAGGGGGGTTGGGCTAGATGACCCTGGGGAACCCCTTCCAATTCTACGATTCTGAGATAAGGCGTTAGGGTGGCATACTAAAGAAGAAGAGCTGGACCATAAAGAAGGCTGATCGCCGAAGAATGGATGCTTTTGAATTCTGGTGCTGGAGGAGACTCTGGAGAGTCCCATGGACTGCAAGAAGATCCAACCTCTCCATACTGAAGGAAATCAGCCCTAAGTGCTCACTGGCAGGACAGATCCTGAAGCTGAGGCTCCAAGACTTTGGCCACCTCATGAGAAGAGAAGACTCCCTGAAAAAGACCCTGATGTTGGGAAAGATGGAGGGTGCAAGGAGAAGGGGACGACAGAGGACCAGAAGGTTGGACAGCGCTCCTGACACTATGTAATTTTAAAAATATGTTGCAAGCAGCCTTTGGCATGGTTCTAACTTTGGAAACCACGGAGCCTAAGGCTTGCCGATCGGAAGGTCGGCGGTTCGAATCCCCGCGAAAGGGTGAGCTCCCGTTGCTCGGTCCCTGCTCCTGCCAACCTAGCAGTTTGAAAGCACGTCAAAGTGCAAGTAGATAAATAGGTACCGCTCCGGCGGGAAGGTAAACGGTGTTTCCGTGTGCTGCTCTGGTTCGCCAGAAGCAGCTCAGTCATGCTGGCCACATGACCCGGAAGCTGTACGCCGGCTCCCTCGGCCAATAAAGCGAGATGAGCGCTGCAACCCCAGAGTCGTCCGTGACTGGACCTAATGGTCAGGGGTCCCTTTACCTTTAACTTTGGAAAGGCGACATGCAAATAAAATGATTGATTGATTGAGCGCTGTTAAACAGGAGGGGTATGAGGGCCTTTGTGTGTCAATATCTAAGGTGTAGTGGTTAGTAAAGTGGCCAACCTCAACATTTACTTCTCTTATTACATCTCTTATTAACTCTAAGGCCACCAAGAACATCTCTTGTTTACTTTAAGGCCACCAGGAACATCGCTTATTTACTCTAAGGTCACCAGGAACAACTGTAAGTTACTCTAAGGCCACCTGGAACATCTCTAACTTACTCTAAGGCCACCTGGAACATCTCTTATTTACTCTAAGGTCACCAGGAACAACTCTAAGTTACTCTAAGGCCACCTGGAACACCTCTAACTTACTCTAAGGCCACCTGGAACATCTCTTATTTACTCTAAGGCCACCAGGAACATCTCTAACTTACTCTAAGGCCACCTGGAACATCTCTAACTTACTCTAAGGCCACCTGGAACATCTCTAACTTACTCTAAGGCCACCTGGAACATCTCTAATTTACTCTAAGGCCACCAGGAACATCTCTAATTTACTCTAAGGCCACCAGGAACATCTTTAATTTACTCTAAGGCCACCAGAAACATCTCTTATTTACTCTAAGGCAACCAGGAACATCTCTAATTTACTCTAAGGCCACCAGGAACATCTCTTGTTTACTCTATTAGGCCACCAGGAACATCTCTTATTTACTCTACGGTCAAGAGGAACATCTCTAATTTACTCTAAGGTCAAGAGGAACATCTCTAATTCACTCTAAGGCCACCTGGAACATCTCTTGTTTACTCTATTAGGCCACCAGGAACATCTCTTATTTACTCTAAGGCCACCAGAAACATCTCTTATTTACTCTAAGGCCACCAGGAACACCTCTAATTTACTCTAAGGCCACCAGGAACATCTCTAACTTACTCTAAGGCCACCTGGAACATCTCTTATTTACTCTAAGGCCACCAGAAACATCTCTTATTTACTCTAAGGCAAACAGGAACATCTCTAATTTACTCTAAGGCCACCAGGAACATCTCTAACTTACTCTAAGGCCACCAGGAACATCTCTTATTTACTCTAAGGCCACCAGAAACATCTCTTATTTACTCTAAGGCAAACAGGAACATCTCTAATTTACTCTAAGGCCACCAGGAACATCTCTAACTTACTCTAAGGCCACCTGGAACATCTCTTATTTACTCTAAGGCCACCTGGAACATCTCTAACTTACTCTAAGGCCACCTGGAACGTCTCTAACTTACTCTAAGACCACCTGTTACATCTCTTATTTACTCTAAGGCCACCTGGAACATCTCTAACTTACTCTAAGGCCACCTGGAACATCTCTAATTTACTCTAAGGCCACCTGGAACATCTCTTATTTACTCTAAGGCCACCTGGAACATCTCTAACTTACTCTAAGGCCCCCTGGAACATCTCTTATTTACTCTAAGGCCACCTGGAACATCTCTAACTTACTCTAAGGCCACCTGGAACATCTCTAACTTACTCTAAGGCCACCTGGAACATCTCTAACTTACTCTAAGGCCACCTGGAACATCTCTTATTTACTCTAAGGCCACCTGGAACATCTCTAACTTACTCTAAGGCCACCAGGAACATCTCTAATTTACTCAAAGGCCACCAGGAACATCTCTTATTTACTCTAAGGTCACCAGGAACAACTCTAAGTTACTCTAAGGCCACCTGGAACATCTCTAACTTACTCTAAGGCCACCAGGAACAACTCTAAGTTACTCTAAGGCCACCTGGAACATCTCTAATTTACTCTAAGGCCACCTGGAACATCTCTAACTTACTCTAAGGCCACCTGGAACATCTCTAACTTACTCTAAGGCCACCTGGAACATCTCTTATTTACTCTAAGGCCACCTGGAACATCTCTAACTTACTCTAAGGCCACCAGGAACATCTCTAACTTACTCTAAGGCCACCAGGAACATCTCTAATTTACTCTAAGGCCACCAGGAACATCTCTTATTTACTCTAAGGTCACCAGGAACAACTCTAAGTTACTCTAAGGCCACCAGGAACATCTCTAACTTACTCTAAGGCCACCAGGAACATCTCTTATTTACTCTAAGGCCACCTGGAACATCTCTAACTTACTCTAAGGCCACCTGGAACATCTCTAACTTACTCTAAGGCCACCTGGAACATCTCTTATTTACTCTAAGGCCACCTGGAACATCTCTAACTTACTCTAAGGCCACCTGGAACATCTCTAACTTACTCTAAGGCCACCAGGAACATCTCTAATTTACTCTAAGGCCACCAGGAACATCTCTTATTTACTCTAAGGTCACCAGGAACAACTCTAAGTTACTCTAAGGCCACCTGGAACATCTCTAACTTACTCTAAGGCCACCAGGAACATCTCTAACTTACTCTAAGGCCACCAGGAACAACTCTAAGTTACTCTAAGGCCACCAGGAACATCTCTAACTTACTCTAAGGCCACCAGGAACAACTCTAAGTTACTCTAAGGGCACCAGGAGCATCTTCCACCACAGAGCCCTCCTCACCTCGTATCCCTTGCGCTTCTTTAGCCTCTTCTTGTTGAGGCGCTTGTTGGCATACATTTTGCCGGTGGCCTTCATCTGGCAGGCGCACACCTCCCCAAACCCCCCTTTGCCCAGCACTCGGAAGTCCATGAACCACTCGTCCGTCACGCTCTGGGCCTCCAGCCACTTGAACTGGAGGAAGCGGTAGAAGAAGAGGCTCTCCTTGTAGGGGGTGAAGGCCTTCTCCTCCAGGTGTTTGAGCAGCTGCTTCTCGGACTCTTTGAAGAGGTCTCCGTGGCTGTGCTTGCTGTCCTCCTTGACCCGCATGATGGCCTTCTCCTCCAGGAAGGAGCAGAACTCCTTCGAGGCCGAGTCGAAGTACTTGTTGATGGTCACCTGGGCGGTGGAGCCCCTCATGGCCTCCTCCGATGTGTTGTACTCCTCAATGCTCTCCCACAGTCCCGCCGCCGCCATGAACTGCGGCGTGTCGTCCAGGAACTGCTGGAAGATCCTCTTCCCGATGGGCTGCCTCAGGCAGATGAATTTGAAGTCCAGGTCCAAGGTGTCTTTGAGATGCTCGCATTGTGTGATGTGCGGCAACTTCAGCTTGGCTCGCATCTTCTTGTCGCGCCCCGAGGACGGGCCGCCGTCGCCCCGAGCCGACACGTAGGCCGAATTGGCCACCACCGTCTCCAGGCCTCCGATATCCATGGCGGCTTCGCGTCACCTAGCAAGGCAAGCAGAGAGGGTGAATTCCAGACCCTCCAATTTTTACGATACGATATGTTTATTGTCATTGTCCCATACAGAACAGTGGAATTGAAAACTCTGCATAATACATTCAAAACCCCCTAAAAGCTCTGAAACCCTATTTTAAAATACAATATACTCCTATAGAGACTCCTTATACGGTGGTACCTCGGGTTACAGACGCTTCAGGTTACAGGCACTTCAGGTTACAGATTCCGCTAACCCAGAAATAGTGCTTCAGGTTAAGAACTTTGCTTCAGGATAAGAACAGAAATCATGCTCTGGCAGCGCGGCGGCAGCGGGAGGCCCCATTAGTTAAAGTGGTGCTTCAGGTTAAGAACAGTTTCAGGTTAAGAATGGAGCTCCAGAACGAATTAAGTACTTAACCCGAGGTACCACTGCACTGTGTTTAAAAGGGACACGGGTGGCGCTGTGGGTTAAACCACAGAGCCTAGGACTTTTCCGATCAGAAGGTCGGTGGTTTGAATCCCCGTGACGGGGTGAGCTCCCATTGCTCGGTCCCTGCTCCTGCCGACCTAGCAGTTCGAAAGCACGTCAAAGTGTAAGTAGATAAATAGGTACCACTCTGGCGGGAAGGTAAACGGTGTTTCCATGTGCTACTCTGGTTTGCCAGAAGTGGCTTAGTCATGCTGGCCACATGACCCGGAAGCTGTACGCCGGCTCCCTCGGCCAATAAAGCGAGATGAACGCCGCAACCCCAGAGTCGGCCACGACTGGACCTAATGGTCAGAGGTCCCTTTACCTTTACTTTATACTGCGTTTACAGCCAGAATTGCATTTGGGAAGAAACTGTTTCTCAGGCGGCTAGTCCGAGTCTTTATAACCCTGTCCCTTCTTCCAGAAGGCAGAAGCTGAAAGAGATCATTTCCGGGGTGCGCACTATCCTGCGCTATCTCTGCAGCTTTCTTATGGCACCTGGAAGCATAGATTTGATCCAAGGTGGGAAGAGTGCACCCAGTTATTCTCTCCGCAGTCTTTACAACCCTGGACAGTGTTGTTTTTCCCCTGACCGTGCAAGTCCCAAACCACATACACAGACCATAAGTTAATACACTCTCCACAGTACAATGGTAAAATGCCATCAACAGGTCGAGAGATTGTTTTTCCGGAGGATTCTCAGAAAAAATAACCTCTGCTGTTCTCTCTTCATCGGGTCTTTGCTGTTTTCTCCCCAGGTTAGGTCATCTCTCAACTCCATTCCCAGAAATCGAAACACCGAGACCTGTTCCACGCACTTCCCCTCAGAAATAAGTGGCTGAATATTCAATTTACATTTCCTAAAGTCCACAATAATCTCTTTTGTTTTCTTTAAGTTAAGGAGTAAGTTGTTTTCCTGCACCACTCCCCCAGCTGCTTAACTTCTTCCTATAGGCCGCCTCCCCCTCTCCAGCCATGATTAAACCAACCACCGTTGTATTATCTGCAAACTTAATGATCTTATTACTGGGGTATTTGGGGGCACAGTCAGCTGTATGGAGCGTATATAATAGCGGGCTCAACACGCAGCCCGTATTCATGATGAGATCCGCAGAGACGTGGGAACCCAACCTGACCCTTAGGGAATGGTTTGATAGAAAATCTAATATCCACAAACACGGTGGAAGTCCCAGGTCTAATAATTTGGGCACCATTCTATGCAGAAGAATAGTATTAAATACAGAACTAAAGTCTACAAATAACAGTCTTGCATAGTTCCCTTGCTTCTCCAAATGAGTCAGGAAAGCATGTAAAGCCATTGCCACAGCATCATCCACGGATCTCTTGTACGCAAACTGGTAATTACTGGGGAATTATATATAATGAAGTGAAAAGGACGTTGAACACCCTTCAGAGGGTGGAGGTACATGGATCCACATGTGGTGGAACTGTAAAAAGATTATAGACCATTTTGGGAAATGATTTACAATGAATTCAATAAAATGTTCCCATGTTCCTTCCCTAAAAAACCCGAAGCCTTCCTGCTAGGAATTATAGGTAATGAAATCCAAAAAGAGTTTAGGAAAATGTACGTTACAGTAGCAGCCAGAATTTTAATTGCAAAAGGTTGGAAGGGAGAAACCATCTCATCCAAAGCAGACTGGCAAAACAAACTAAGAGAATATGTAGAATTAGCAAGACTATCAGCAAGGCTACGCGGTGTCACAGGGGGGAAATTTGCCAGAGAGTGGGATATATACAGAGTCCATGTAAAAGAACATTGTCTAAATAGCAATCCGTTGGCAGGTCTTGACTGAGCTTCTGTGTGTACAACTTGAAAAATCTTTAAGTAGGGTGAAAATAAAGTTAAGTGCATATTTAAGGAATTTGACTCGGAACACAATGAGAAGATCAGGGGTTACGTTAAATTGAATTTCAGAATGATATACAAAACAAGTATCAACCAAGGAATGAATGAATGTTTGTTTTTATTTTGATAACAACTTTTATTGATCATTTCTGCTGTACAGTTTTCAAAACCAATCAAGCATAAAAAAGAAAGAAAAGGATGTTCAAAATAACTTTTGTAAAAACAAACAAACACCAGAAGCTTTTCTTTGGGCAATTACAGTCAAACCTCGGTTCTCTCATACATACATCACATAAGAAGGTCTCCAACAAAAAAATGAGAGTGGCTTCTCTCCTGTCTGTTAAGGCATCTGAGAATGCTCAGCCGTCGCATGACCTGGGCAGGAATTAAGGATTATATAATATCTATTATATGACCCAATACATAAACGCCGTGAAGAAATTTTGGAGGAAATAAAGAAAAGGATGGGATGTTTCCTAGTATTGGAGGTAATGTTGTGGTGTTGGGCTGGATGAGAACTACTGTTAATTCTGATTTGTTGTTTAGTTGTGTCCGCCTCTTCGTGACCCCCTGGACCAGAGCACGCCAGGCACTCCTGTCTTCCACTGCCTCCCGCAGTTTGGTCAAACTCATGCTGGTCGCTTTGAGAACACCATCCAACCATCTTGTCCTCTGTCGTCCCGTTCTCCTTGCGCCCTCCATCTTTCCCAGCATCAGCGTCTTTTCCAGGGAGTCTTCTCTTCTCCTGAGGTGGCCAAAGTCTTGGAGCCTCAGCTTCAGGATCTGTCCTTCCAGTGAGCACTCAGGGCTGATTTCCTTCAGGATGGAGAGGTTTGATCTCCTTGCAGTCCATGGGACTCTCCAGAGTCTCCTCCAGCACCAGAATTCAAAAGCATCCATTCTTCGGCGATCAGCCTTCTTGATGGTCCAGCTCTCACTTCCATACATCACTACTGGGAAAACCAGAGCTTGATTCTTATATACAACAACAATTGGAGAATCTTCTTCTGGACCTCTTGCATTGAAAGTAAGGAATGAACCGGAGAGTCCCAGATTGAAGACCGGGGGAAATGTCGTTTAGCAGAGGGAGGAATAACTGGATATTAATCTACATTGAATATCTGACTTCCTTCTACTGCAGAGAAAATATCTGGGGTCCTTTAAGAGAGTCAAGATGGCTTTGGGATTGTTCTCTGAATGTAGTGTCTATTCCCCTCCCAGGGAATATTCCCTATTTTTCGAAGGGTTAGTTTTTTGTGGAGTGTGTGTCCTTAAAATTTGTGTAACACGCCCATAGGGGGTGCATGTTGTTAAATGCACCCCGCACCAAGCTCACAATGCTCTCACAGCCGGGAACCAACACAAGTCGGAAGCCATGTTTATCAGCTCTTTAGTTCACCTCAGAAACCCTTCTTGCCCCATAGCAGCAGTGCCGGATTTAGGTATAAGCTAAACAAGCTATAGCGTAGGGCCCCACTCTCTTGGGGGGCCTCAAAAAAAATTAAATAAAAAACCCACCTGGATGTACATTTCCAAAATATAAGATAAAAAACAAATCAAATAATATTGGGGAAATGAGAGCCCGAGAGCACCGAAAACTGGACAGCTCCTCGACTCAAAAGAAGATTAGTGGGCGGGTGAGGGCAAAACAGGTGAGAGTATAAAGCTGCCAGGAATATCTTAAGGAGAGGGGGGGTTAAAGGAGGAGAACAAGCTGCTCCAGGATTTAGAAGATTGGCATATTTTCTTACGCTTCCGGGCTTCTCAAAGATGCCGGTCAAGCGACAACTGCATCCCCACTCAAGTCAAGTTTTATTGCGGCCAAAGCCAGTGACACTAAACACCACAAGATCAGACAACAAGAAATCAGCAACAACCTCAGAAAAGAAAAAAAGGTTACACAAGGGAACTTCGCAGTGTGCCATTCGACAGAAGAGATTTACGCTTCCTAATTACTAAAGTGCAAAATTTAGCCACCTCATATGATATTGAGCTTGAGGAATCTTGCAGGAGGTATTTTCGAAGAATTTGGGGGGAGGATTCCAAACAATATTGAAGGGGTATAAATTTTGATAGAAGCGGTAAAATAAGTTGAACTCGTTCTTCACTATAAAATTCGCAAAATAGAAGAATGTGTGTGACAGATTCTACCTTATTAGACATACAAGGGCAGAGACGCGCATGCATTGGGACCCGCGTGAATTTGCCGTACAGCACTGCTGAGGGCATTGTCTCAAAGCGGGCTCTAGAGAAAGCCCATCTATAGGCTTCGTTAGTGATGTTAGTTAAGTAAGGGGCAGCTGCAAAATTAGGCCAAGCTTTTAAACATCTATACGTCTCCGGGAGTAGGGCGCCTTCTTGTTGTAATTCGATATCATAAAGTCTCCGAGTAATAATGCCTGCAGCCCCACTGCGCGCATGCGTTCCGGGGAGGGACCTGCACCGGTTGAACTTCCACCCGTCCCGCAACTTGTCAAAGAAGATCGGAAAACTGCAAATTAGGAGAAATTCTATTTTAAAAAAATAGAATCGCCATTCAGATTTTTTAAAACTCTGGTTTCCACATATGCACGGGTTTGCTTTTTGCCTAAAATGTTGCACGTCGCTTTGAGTCTCAGTGGAAAAAGGGACTGGTGTATTGAATCGACCAACTAATAATGAGAATAGCAATAATAAAATGCTGATGGATGGATTTACAGGAGGATTTTTTAAACTCTTTTTTTTTTTGCAGGAGCAAGAATGCAAATAACTGGATTTAATGTTGGGGGAATGAATATTGGGGGACTCGTCAAAAGCTGCCCCGTACATTAAAAAAGAAGATCGGAGATGGAAACCACAGGATATTCCGACAATTGAAGAATGGCAACAGAAAGTATTGGAGGATGCAGAAATAGCAAGGCTAAGTTGGAAGAATCCAATGGCAGGACGATAAGAAATTCCAACAAGAATGGTCCAACTTTATGGTATACTTACAAGAAAACTGCACATAAATAAAGACACTCGCAGGACTGAAATAAAACTCATAACGTTTATTGTGAACATTTGGTTAGACCGCAAGATGTAATGCTGTAATATAATAAGGAATGTATGTCTAAAGAATAATACAAAAAGTTATGAAGGAATTATAGATGTTTATAGTATGTATATATTGTTGCTGTTTTTGTTTGGTCGTTTAGTCATGTCCGCCTCTTCGTGACCCCCTGGACCAGAGCACGCCAGGCACTCCTGTCTTCCACTGCCTCCCACAGTTTGGTCAAACTCATGCTGGTGGCTTCGAGAACACTGTCCCACCATCTCGTCCTCCGTCCTCCCCTTCTCCTTGTGCCCTCCATCTTTCCCAACATCAGGGTCTTTTCCAGGGAGTCTTCTCTTCTCATGGGGGGGGGCAAAGTCTTGGAGCCTCAGCTTCAGGATTTGTCCTTCCAGTGAGCACTCAGGGCTGATTTCCTTCAGAATGGAGAGGTTGGATCTTCTTGCAGTCTATGGGACTCTCAAGAGTCTCCTCCAGCACCAGAATTCAAAAGCATCCATTCTTCAGCGATCAGCCTTCTTTATGGTCCAGCTCTCACTTCCATACATCACTACTGGGAAAACCAGAGCTTTAACTATACGGACCTTTGTCGGCAAGGTGATGTCTCTGCTTTTTAAGATGCTGTCTAGGTTTGTCAGAAGAGGGGTGGAGGGAAGTTAATTCGGATAAGATTTATCGATTGAAAGGAGAATAATATTGTTAAGCTGTGTTGTGGTTAAGATATTTGGGAAAAAATAATAAAAATTATTGGGGGGGGGGACTGCCTCGGCATGCAGAACTCTTTTCCAGGGCCATGCTAGCACTCTCGCCTTGCCCTAGGTAAAGGTAAAGGGACCCCTGACCATTAGGTCCAGTCGTGGCCGACTCTGGGGTTGCGGCGCTCATCTCGCTTTACTGGCCGAGGGAGCCGGCGTACAGCTTCCGGGTCATGTGGCCAGCAGGACTAAGCCGCTTCTGGCGAACCAGAGCAGCGCACGGAAACACCGTTTACCTTCCCGCCGGAGTGGTACCTATTTATCTACTTGCACCTCGTGCTTTCGAACTGCTAGGTTGGCAGGACACCTTGCCCTGAAAAGCCCCAAAAATGTCACTAGGAACCAGGGCTGCAGCGATACACAGGAGATGGTGTTGCCAAGCTATTGTTCATTTTTGTTTGTTTGTTTGTTTGTTTCTATCTATCCCACCTTTTCCTCCCCAATCGCCTTCTCAATCTGGCCCACGGACGGTCCGGGAATCAGCGTGTTTTTACATGAGTAGACTGTGTCCTTTTATTGAAAATGCATCTCTGGGTTATTTGTGGGGCATAGGAATTCGTTCACCCCCCCCCCATTATAGTCCGGCCCCCCACAAGGTCTGAGGGAGAGTGGACTGGCCCTCTGCTGAAAAAGTTTGCTGGCCCCTGCTCTAAGCACTATACCACACTGCCTACTGGGAGTTCGGAAGGAAGGAAAGACAACACATCACATCACAACATAACAAGGCATCCTGTTATCGCAGGAACGGTCTCCCTTGGGCAGTTGTGGACTCTCCTCGCCTGGAGGTTTTTAAACAGAGGTTTGAGGGCCATCTGTCCGGAGTTCTTCAACTGTGATTCCTGCTTCGTGGGGGTTGGACTAGATGACCCTCAGGGTCCCTTGCACAGCTTAAGAGTCACAGGTTGCTTTGACCCTAGTGGCCTTTACGATACGATAACCTGTATTGTCATTGTCCCATACAGAACAACGAAATTGAAAAAAATCTACATCAGATATTCAAAAACCAACAAGCCTGCTATCCCAGCTATCCCAGCCTGCTTAACCCCCTAAAAACTCTGATACCCCATGATTAAATACAATATACTCCCACAGAAACTACCTTACACTGCGTTTAAAACCAAAATCGCATTTGGATAGAAACTGTTTCTCAGGCAGCTGGTCCTAGTCTTTATAACCCTGTACCTTCTTCCAGAAGGCAGAAGCTGAAAGAGATCATTAAAAAACTCTGGTTTTAACATATACATGGGTTTGCTTTTTGCCTAAAATTTTGTACATCGCTTTGAGTCGCCGTGGCCAGGAAAAAGGGACTGATATATTGAATCAACTAACTCCTGAGAAATCTCTATGTGGGACAAGAAGCTACAGTTAGAACTGGAAATGGAACAACTGATTGGTTCAAAATTGGGAAAGGAGTACGACAAGGCCGTATATTGTCTCCCTGCTTATTTAACGTATATGCAGAAATCATCATGTGAAAGGCTGGGCTCAATGAATCCCTAGCCGGAATTAAGATTGCCGGAAGAAATATCAACAACCTCAGATATGCAGATGACACAACCTTGATGGCAGAAAGTGAAGAGGAATTAAAGAACCTTTTAATGAGGGTGAAAGAGGAGAGCGCAAAATATGGTCTGAAGCTCAACATCAAAAAAACGAAGATCATGGCCACTGGGCCCATCACCTCCTGGCAAATAGAAGGGGAAGAAATAGAAGGGGAAGAAATGGAGAGATTTTACTTTCTTGGGCTCCATGATCACTGCAGATGGTGACAGCAGTCACAAAATTAAAAGATGCCTGCTTCTTGGGAGAAAAGCAATGACAAACCTAGACAGCATCTTAAAAAGCAGAGACATCACCTTGCCAACAAAGGTCCATATAGTTCAAGCTCTGGTTTTCCCAGTAGTGATGTATGGAAGTGAGAGCTGGACCATAAAGAAGGCTGATTGCCGAAGAATGGATGCTTTTGAATTCTGGTGCTGGAGGAGACTCTTGAGAGTCCCATGGACTGCAAGAAGATCAAACCTCTCCATTCTGAAGGAAATCAGCCCTGAGTGCTCACTGGAAGGACGGATCCTGAAGCTGAGGCTCCAAGACTTTGGCCACCTCATGAGAAGAGAAGATAGAAACTGTTGGATAGAAACTGTTTCTCAGGCGGCTAGTCCTAGTCTTTATAACCCTGTCCCTTCTTCCAGAAGGCAGACGCTGAAAGAGATCATTTCCGGGGTGTCACTATCCTGTGCTATCTCTGCAGCTTTCTTATGACACCTGGAAGCATAGATTTGATCCAAGGTGGGAAGAGTGCACCCAGTTATTCTCTCCACAGTCTTTACAACCCTGGACAGCGTTGTTTTCCCCCCTGACCATGCAAGTCCCAAACCACACACACAGACCATAAGTTAACACACTCTCCACAGTACAATGGCAAAATGCCATCAACAGGTCCTGCTAAGACTCTGTTTTTTCACAAGGAAGGAGAATGAATTTACCATCTAGGAAGGCCCACAATGTCCTTCTCAGCAAAGATCCCCTGCAACATTAGTTAGGAGATTCCTCCTTGCATTTTCTATCCCATTTATTTATTTCTCCTGGTTCTCTTGAGAGCAGCAGCTGAATTGCTGCCAAACACCGTCTTAATCATCCCAAAGTCAGTTTCCCTTCTGTTGGAGTTGGGTGAAGCCAGTGCCAGATTTACGATATAAACAAGCTATAACATAGGGCCCCACTCTCTTGGGGCCCCCCAAAAAATTAAAGGAAAAAAAACCTGGATGTACATTTCCAAAAGATAAAAAACATTTTGTTATGTGCAAATGGCTTGAGATACCTATTAGGTCCATAAATGACCATATGGCATATATTCAACACAAAAAACAGCAACAATTTGTTGTTGAGAAAGGACAGCTGGACATAGAAAGGGCCCCATTAGCTTCAGTAGCTTAGGGCCTCATCAGACCTAAATCCGGCCCTGAGGGTTGTCTTGTCGTCTGCGCAGCCCAGAACCTCCAGACACTGCCCAGTCTTGCACCCAAGGAAGTCCTTTCAGTGCTGCTGCTGGTGCAGCAGTTTGACTTCACCCCTGGAAGCACACTCCATTGCTTTACCCCTGGAGGCCCACTCCATTGTCCCTCAAGACAGACAGGTGCCATCTCAACTCCACAAGGCAGCTGCCTCCCCACACCCACCCTGACTGTTTTGATCCTCAGAAACAAAAACAAAAAAGTCAAAATCCACAATCCACACCATGTCCTTGGCTCCCCATATCAGCCCCAGTTTGATCTCCCTGCTTTCTGTGCTTTTATAGAATCGTAGAGGTGGAAGGGACCCCCCAGAGGCCATCAAGCCCAACCCCTCGCTACGCAAGAACCTTGCCCCCAGCCACCCCCAGGGTGGGCTCGAACCACCAACCTTTGGGTTAACAGCCATTCTCCAAAGAACCTATTTCCCTAGGGCAGTGGTGGGATTAATTAAGTCTTTGTCCTGGCATCTCAGCCCCACAAGTGTGGGAATTTCAGGAAGTCGCCTAAATCAGGCATCCCCAAACTTGGTCCTCCAGATGTTTTGGGACTACAACTCCCATCATCCCTAGCTAACAGGACCAGTGGTCAGGGACGATGGGAATTGTAGTCTCAAAAACATCTGGAGGGCCAAGTTTGGGGGTGCCTGGCTTAGATCAAACCTTTCGTTCAGGATGATGGGAGTTGTAGTCCGAAACTACATAGTGTGGCCTAGCGTGGGGGGTGCAGGGGGGGCCGGCCGCACCGGCCGCAACATCTGGGGGTTAGGGTTAGGGGGCGCAAATCCATGGGTTAGGGGGCACAAATTACTTGCCTTGCCCCGGGTGCTGACAACCCACGCTACGCCACTGCGGGTTGGCGAAGGCTGCTCTGAGCCAGTGCTCTTCAGCCTTGGGTCCCCAGTTGTCGCTGGACAACAACTCCCATCATCTGCAACCATTGGTTGATGGGAGTTGTAGTCCAAATCATCCGGAGGGTGCCGGGTTGGCAGAAGCAAGTGGGCAGCTATCCAACTGGGGTGGGTGGGGAATCCTATGTCATTCTGCCCATGCAACAGCTGCACCCGTTTACTTGGGAGTAAATCTTGTTGGAGCTCAGTTAGCGGAGGACGAGACTCCCGGGTTGTGGGTTCGAGCCCCAGGTTGGGCAAAAGATTCCTTCATTGCGGGGGGTTGGGCTAGATGACCCTTGGGGTCCCTTCTGCGCAAGCTTCTGAGGGCCGCATGCCAGTGGTGGGCGGGGCCAGTGGTGGGTGTGGGCGGAGCAATTCATCTCAGCTCCCATGGCCTACTCTGTCCCCCATCCTTGCAAGTAATAAGCAAGATCAGAGATATCAAGGACACATTCCAGCCAGGCAGAAACATTCAAGGAGCAGAGAGGGGGGGTGGCCTGGGAAAAGTCCCAAGGGCCTGACAGAGAGGATTGGGGGGGGCCACATTTGAGGCAAACCATCAATCGGAGACTCTTTTCCACCCAAGAATGGTTGCTTCCGCATCAGCCATTCAGTGGCGTAGCGTGGGTTGTCAGCCCCCGGGGCATGGCAAGTAATTTGCGCCCTCTAACCCGTGGATTTTAGCAGGGGGCAGAGAGCTGCGCGTGTGAGCGCCCCCCCAGATGTTGCGCCCGGTGCAGCCGGGCCCCCCTGCACCCCCCACGCTACGCCACTGCAGCCATTTAATCTGGAACAAATATCCTTCATCCACTCCCCACCAGCGAATCTAGTTGATATTGTTGCCAGCATGTTGCATTCTAGAATTTTCTACCTTCTTTTCCTGCCTTTTCCCAGACCTGATTCCAGTGGCACCCTGTAGACCAGGGGTGTCTAACTCAAATTCATCAGGGGCCGCATCAGCAGTTTGGTCACCCTCAAAGGGCCGGTTGTATCTGTAGGACTTACAGTACAGGAGAGAAGGGTTCAGGCAGCCGTTGGATCTGTCACATCACAGGATGGCATGCGCTCAATATAAAAACAAGTGGAGGGTTCCTGAATGCACGTAAAGTGGAGGTTTCCTGTGTAGAACGGCCGGCGCCGCTAGAGGGCAGACGTTCTCCGGCTTGTAGGCTGCCGCGCATGCGCTGAAGAGGCGGCTTTCTTGTGTAAAAAAAAAAAAAGCGAAAATAAAAGGTGAAGGCTACACGGGCCACATGACGAGGTCTGGCGGGCCGGATTGGGCCCGCGGGCCTTGTGTTTGACACCCGTGCTGTAGACTGTGGGCAGGCAAATTGCTACTGAGCCAATTCATCCCTTCTGTACCTTTAGTTAGTAGCTTCCTCGCCACCCTTTGTCCCCCCCCCTGGAAACTTCCGTTTTATTTCTTCCCGCAAAACAACACTGCTTTTACTATGAAAAGAATTAAAATGAGGGTGAGGTGGTCAGGAATCAAAGCTGCAACCCGCGCCTGTGCGTCTGCGGGTGTGTGGCTCGCGATTCGCCATTTCTGTGCATGTGCGTGACGTCATTTTGAGTGTCTGCGCATGCGCGAGCGCTCTGTTACTTCCGGGTTGCCGCGGAGCACAACCCGAAAATATTCATCCCGAAGCATATTTAACCCAAAGTATGACTGTACAGGGGTAGGCAACCTAAGGTCTGGGGGCCGGATCCGGCCCAATCGCCTTCTAAATCCGGCCTGTGGACGGTCCAGGAATCAGCATGTTTTTACATGAATAGAATGTGTGCTTTTATTTAAAATGCATCTCTGGGTTATTTGTGGGGCATAGGAATTTGTTCATTTCCCCCCCAAAATATAGTCCGGCCCCCGACATGGTCTGAGGGACAGTGGACCGGCCCCCTGCTTAAAAAGATTGCTGACCCCTGATCTAATAGGTATCTCAAGCCATTTGCCCATGTTGCCCTGCAACCAGTCCATGCAGAATGTAGGCACCCTATATATAGAAAGGAGCAAACCAGTGATATTTTAGGGAGCAGGCGAGCAGGCAGGGCCCGTGACTTACATCATAGGAGCCTACACAACACAAAACACTGTTGCTGTATGTAGGTTTTGTTTTATTTATTTTTTATTTTTTATTTTGGAAATGTACATCCGGTTTTCCCCCCTTTAAATTTCTTGCCCCACCCCAAGAGAGTGTGACCCTAAGCTACAGCTTGTTTAGCTTATACAGTGGTACCTCGGGTTACAGACGCTTCAGGTTACAGACTCCGCTAACCCAGAAATAGTACCTCGAGTTAAGAACCTTGCTTCAGGATGAGAACAGAAATCGTGTGGCAGCAGCGGGGGGCCCCATTAGCTAAAGTGGTGCTTCAGGTTAAGAACAGTTTCAGGTTAAGAACGGACCTCCAGAACGAATTAAGTTCTTAACCCCAGGTACCACTGTATGTAAATCAGAGTTTTCCTTCTCTTAAATGGGCTCCCTTCCCAGGCTGGATGAGCCCAACATGCCTTCTAGGAACAAATTTTAAAAATGGGTCCCGAAAATCGTGATGTGAGTGATTGGGGTGATTTTAGACACTTGCTTTTCATAGAATCCTAGAGTTGGAAGAGACCACAAGGGCCATCGAGTCCAACCCCCTGCCAAGCAGGAAACACCATCAGAGCACTCCTGACATATGGTTGTCAAGCCTCTGCTTAAAGACCTCCAAAGTAGGAGACTCCACCACACTCCATGGCAGCAAATTCCACTGTCAAACAGCTCTTACTGTCAGGAAGTTCTTCCTAATGTTTAGGTGGAATCTTCTTTCTTGTAGTTTGGATCCATTGCTCCGTGTCCGCTTCTCTGGAGCAGCAGAAAACAACCTTTCTCCCTCCTCTATGTGACATCCTTTTATATATTTGAACATGGCTATCATATCACCCCTTAACCTCCTCTTCTCCAGGCTAAACATGCCCAGCTCCCTTAGCAAACCTGGTACTTTCTAGATGTTTGGGACTGCAACGCCCATCGTCTCATGGCTATCATATCACCCCTTAACCTCCTCTTCTCCAGGCTAAACATGCCCAGCTCCCTTAGCCGTTCCTCATAAGGCATTGTTTCCAGGCCTTTGACCATTTTGGTTGCCCTCCTCTGGACACGTTCCAGTTGGTCAGTGTCCTTCTTGAATTGTGGTGCCCAGAACTGGACACAGTACTCCAGGTGAGGTCTGACCAGAGCAGAATACAGTGGCACTATTACTTCCCTTGATCTAGATGCTATACTCCTATTGATGCAGCCCAGAATTGCATTGGCTTTTTTATCTGCCGCGTCACATGCTGGACTAAGTGGGTTAGTGGCCACTAGTGTGTTCTTAATATGAAAGAATCGGGCAAATTGGGAAGCCTTCGTACGCCGATAGGTATCAACGCAACTCTCTTTTTTGAAAAACTGCAAATATGCGAATATAGATGCAGTTGCTGTTTTAGATGGCGTTACCATGCGAAAGCATGTAAAACTGCAAACCCCTGTGTCCCAAAAGCTCCCTGCGGAAAAGCAAGAAACCCTGTCCGTTTTGAAGGGAGAGCGCTGGGTTCAGATCTCCACTCAGCCCCAGGGAGCTCACAGAGAGCCGACCTCAAAGGGTTGTTGTGAGAATAACAACCCTTTGTTAATGGAATAATGGAGAGCTTGAGGACGGTGACCTCTCAAGGTGGGATATACCGTATTTCTCGCTCCATAAGACGCACCTGACCATAAGACGCGCCTAGTTTTTAGAGGAGGAAAACAAGAAAAAAAATATTCTGAACGAAACAGTGGATGTATGATTTTTGTGGTTCATGCTGTGGCCACAGACATGATATGTGATTTGCTGGTGAGTTTGGGGTAGCCCAATGCAAAAATCCTGAGGATCCATGTGGATCCGTGCTTTGTAACCACGTTTTTGCGCCACTGCGGCCCCACAAAACAGTGGGTGCGTGGGTTTTTTGGTGCAGGCTGTAGCCATGGACATGCTATGTGATCTGATGGTGAATTTGGGGTGACCCAATGCAAAAATCCTGAGGATCCATGGGCTTTTACTTCCCCCCTCCCAGGCAGCCTCCTTTATCTCTAGAGTCCCTTATCTCCCTTCCCGATCGCTTACCAATCACCTGCTCAGCAGCTTTGTTTCAACACTCCCTTCCCTCTTTCTAAAAAAAAGCACGATCTGCTTTTTGCCCCTGGGCAATTCAGCTCCATGGACCACACACCATAAGACGCACAGACATTTCCCCTTACTTTTTAGGAGGAAAAAAGTGTGTCTTATGGAGCGAAAAATACAGTAAGTAGCCATCTTCCAATACCTGAAGGGCCGTCAAGTAGAAGATGGAGGCGGCTAGTTTTCTCCTGCTCTGGAGGGTAGGACTCGAACCCATGACCTCATGTTACAAGGGAGGAGAGTCCGACTAAACATCAGGAAGATTTTTCGGGCCATAAGAGCCGTTCAACAGTGGAAGAGACTTTCTGGTCAGAAGGTGGGGAAAATCTCCTTCCTTGGCTCTCGGCCAGGACTGTGATTTCTGCACTGCAAGGGGTTGGAGTAGAAAGCCTTTGGGGTGGTATATTACACCAGTGGAATTAGCTAAAATGTGTAAGACAAATCATAAATGTTGGAAATGTAAAGAAAAAGAAGGAACATTTTATCATCTGTGGTGGAAATGTAAGAAAGTAAAGAACTTCTGGGAAACGATGTATAATGAGATGGAAAAGATGTTGAAATATACATTTTTTTTAAAAAAACACCACACCCAGAAGCAACTTTACTTGGTATTATAGGTCAGGATATTAACAGGCAAGACGTTAAATTGTTTTTATATGCAACAACAGCGGCAAGAGTATTGTTAGCCCAGAAATGGAAGCAAGAAGAAATTCCGACGAAAGAAGAATGGCAGACGAAATTAATGACTAGGCAGAATTGGACAAAATGACAGGAAGGATTCGAAACCTGCGGGACCAGAGATTCACAGAAGATTGGAAGAAGTATATGAATTATCTGAAGAGCAATTGTAACCAACAAACTACGCTAGTAGGACTGCAAGAAGTTTTGCAAGGAGAAATATATGAAATGTTACAAAGCAGATAAAGAATAGAGACATTGTTTGTGAGATTTAAAAGTAAGAAATGTATACTAAGAGATTAGATTGGAAAATTTTCAGAGAGGATTGATGGAAGTCAAAAAATTGCATAAGATGTAAAAGTATGTTTAATTACTGTTGGAAATTGTATGTTAATTTCCTAGGAAATGAAATAAACAGAAAGCACTGTAAACTTTTCCAGTATGCAATAACAGCGGCAAGAATATTATTGGCCCAGAGATGGAAACAGGAACAAGTACCTACTTTGGAGGAGTGGAGAATGAAGCTGATGGACTATGCAGAACTTGATAAAATGACAGGGAAGATCAGATACCAACACAATCAAAAGTTTATCGAGGACTGGGGAAAATTTGTTGAATATTGGGGAGGTTTAAGTGATAATGAAATAACGTTTGCGGCATTTAAAGAAGCTCTGTAAAAATCTAAAGAAATATTGTAAGAAAGGAAAACAGGTGTGGACAGGTTTGTCAAAAAGCAATACGAAATGTAGGAAATGTGTAACTAAAAAGTTTAATTCGGATGATTGTCAGAATGGCTGATGGAAGTCCAAAAAAGGAGAAAATTTGTAAAGTGGAAATGTTTGTCTATTTTTCTTTTGCTGAAAATTAATAAAAAATATTTTTTTTAAAAAAAAAGAGGAAATGGTATGTTAAAAAACTAATAAAAATTTATAAAAAAAGAAGAAGACCCTCAACTCTACAATTCTATGAAATTTGTGTTTTTATAGGCCTTGCTCCTTCCCTGTTTCCCCTTCCGAGTGCTGGCTGAGATGGTCTCCGGTTTGCTGCCCCCCCCCCTCAAATTTATTTTTATTCATTTTATAACACAAAGAAAGAACACATACAAAAAACCCCAAACAATATAAACAAATTCTTGTCCTATCCTTATTTTATACATTGTTAAGTGTTTACATATATCATAGTTTCTAACCATCTTTTTTTTAAAGAGAACTTCACATTTTATCACTTATGAATAATACTATTTTAAAGTACACTATCTTCTACTTCTAACACTACAGCCTATATCCATTTCCAAAGCTATCCAAAGATTTAAAGTCTCTCTCTCTCTCTCTCTCTCTCTCTCTCTCTCTCGGGGGGCAGCTGCGGGAGACCCTCACGTGCCAATCTTGGTGCCCCATGGATCTGGGGAAGGGGAGATCAAGGCCACCCCCAACTGCTTCAAGCCTTCTGCACCTGAGTTGGAGGTTGGGAAGGAACTGTCCAAACCCATTATCTTACAGCCAGCGAAACGTTTGATAATCCCCACCCTGTAAGCCGCTTTTGAGGCGTAAGCCTGGCTCACGCCCTCTCCGGGGGATGCTGAAGGGACCCCCCCCCCAGTTATGGGATTGCCTCCCTGGGCGAGGTCTCCTACTGAGTTGGTCTTGCAAAGGGTTCTGGGGGATGCTCGTCTCGAGTCGCTGGCAAGGATGGCCTGCATCCGTCTCCTGCATCTCTCTGTGGCCCAAGTACCACTGCAAAGGCTTCTGGGAAACTCCCTCCCGGCTTTGCATTCCATCCTCAGTCTCTTCTGCGCTCTCTCTCTCTCTCTCTCTCTCTCTACACACATATCATTCCCAACAATCATAGAACATACCGTATTTTTCGCTCCATAAGACACACTTCTTTCCTCCTAAAAAGTAAGGGGAAATGTCTGTGTGTCTTATGGAGCGAATGGGGCCACAAAAATGTGGTTACAAAGCACGGATCCACATGGATTCTCAGGATTTCTGCATTGGGCTACCCCAAACTCACCAGCAAATCACATATCGTGTCTGGGGCCACAGCATGAACCACTAAAATCATACATCCATTGTTTCGTTCAGAATATTATTTTCTTGTTCTCTTCCTCTAAAAACTAGGTGCATCTTATGGAGCAAAAAATACGGTAATTTCTTATCTTATACAGTGTTTTGAACTTCCATCAACCACATCGGAAGATTTTCCAGTCTTTATCACTTAATCTACATTTCTTAATTTCCTTGTTACTTTTAATTATCCTCAACTAACCATTCTCTTCATAACCTTCTCTGAAATATTTCACACAGTCCTCCTTAAAAAACTTATTGCAATCCTACTAGCGTGATCTGTTTCTTACAATTGCTTTTCAAATAGTTCAAATATTTGTTCCAGTCCTCTGAGAATCTCTGGTCCCTCGGGTTTCGGATCCTTCCTGTCATCTTATCTAACTCTGCATAGTCCATTAATTTCGTCTGCCACGCCTCTGCTCTCCCTCTTAGTGGGCAAAAAAGGGGCTGCCCTGGAAAAGGCCACGCTACCCAGCTCTCACTGCCCTGGAGGACTAAAGGTGTATCAGAAGAGGGCAACAAGTGAGGCAGTTGCCTGCTGAGTGGGCAGCACGTTCTGGGTTCGAGAAAAGGTGGCAGAGAGTGAGAGAAAATGCAGATCCGGCTGCCGTCAGGCGCACACACCATCAGAGTTCTCCTTCCCTGGCCTAGTCAAAATTATTTTTCATTTATTTATTGTGATCAAGGGTTCGAACCCCACCTTGGGCAAAAGATTCCTGCTTTGCAGGGGGGTTGGACTAGATGATCACAAGGGTCCCTTCCAAATCTACAGTCCTGTGATTCTATTGCATTTATTTGTTGTTGTTTAGCCGTGGCTGACTCTTTGTGACCCCCTGGACCAGAGCACGCCAGGCACTCCTGTCTTCCACTGCCTCCCACAGTTTGGTCAAACTCATGCTGTAGCTTCGAGAACACTGTCCCACCATCTCGTCCTCCGTCGTCCCCTTCTCCTTGTGCCCTCCATCTTTCCCAACATCAGGGAGTCTTCTCTTCTCATAAGGTGGCCAAAGTCTTGGAGCCTCAGCTTCAGGATCTGTCCTTCCAGTGAGCACTCAGGGCTGATTTCCTTCAGAATGGAGAGGTTGGATCTTCTTGCAGTCCATGGGACTCTCAAGAGTCTCCTCCAGCACCAGAATTCAAAAGCATCCATTCTTGGGTGATCAGCCTTCTTTATGGTCCAGCTCTCACTTCCATACATCACTACTGGGAAAACAATACCTTTTACTATACGGACCTTTGTCGGCAAGGTGATGTCTCTGCTTTTTAAGATGTTGTCTAGGTTTGCCATCGCCTTTCTCCCAAGGAGCAGGCGTCTTTTAATTTCGTGACTGCTGTCACCATCTGCAGTGATCATGGAGCCCAAGAAAGTAAAATCTCTCACTGCCTCCATTTCTTCCCCTTCTATTTGCCAGGAGGTTATGGGACCAGTGGCCATGATCTTCGTTTTTTTGATGTTGAGCTTCAGACCATATTTTGCACTCTCCTCTTTTTTCCGATATTCTTTTTTTTTTAAAAAAGGAAATGTTCAATGCATGCTTTTCAAGCTTTGCATATAGATTTTTACATTAGCAGAACTTTTAAAAGTCACTTGTAAGAAGATGAATAAGGTATAAAAATCGGATAGTTAAGAATACAAGGTGCATGAATAAACACAAAACAATGGAAGCAAGAGGGGGAGTGGAGGGAAAACAAGGGTTTTTTGAAATCCCAGGGTATGGTGATTTGTTTAGTGGAATTAAGGATTATGGTTTGCATTTTTGTTTGCAATGTTGTTGTTGTTGTTGTTTAGTTCTGTCTGCCTCTTCGTGACTCCATGGACCAGAGCACGCCAGGCACTCCTGTCCTCCACTGCCTCCCGCAGTTGGGTCAAACTCATGCTGGCAGCTTCGATAACACTGTCCCACCATCTCGTCCTCCATCGTCCCCTTCTCCTTGCGCCCTCCATCTTTCCCAACATCTGGGTCTTTTCCAGGGAGTCTTCTCTTCTCATGAGGTGGCCAAAGTCTTGGAGCCTCAGCTTCAGGATCTGTCCTTCCAGTGAGCACTCAGGGCTGATTTCCTTCAGAATGGAGAGGTTGGACCTTCTTGCAGTCCATGGGACTCTCAAGAGTCTCATCCAACACCATAATTCAAAAGCATCAATTTTTCGGCAATCAATTTTTCAGCGATTTTTGTTATTAGAAAATTAATAAATTGATTTTTTTAAAAAAAATAGCCCACCTTTTAGGAGCTGACAGTGGCATACATGGTTCTCCTCCACAACAACAACCTTGCGAGGCGGGCCAGGCTAAGAGAGGCAGCAACTATCCCCAAGGCTTGCACCCAGCGAGCTTTGTGGACGAGTGGCAATTGGAACCCCCGTCTCTCCCAGGTCTTACTGCAACATCGTAACCACTGCACCACACTGCCTAGGAAATAGGCGTTGTGCCAGGCAGCGAACCCTCAGCTCACTCTGTTTTGACAGCTAAACCAGTGGGGAACTGGTAGCGTGTTTGGCACATGTTTCAGGCCCCAAATGTGGTGCCAGTAGCGGCACATGATTAGCACACATGCATGCATTTAAATGCATGCAAATTTAAGAAGAAGAAAAGCATTCGTTCGGAATGGCTGCCGCTTCCCTCCTTCCTCGTTTAGCCTTGCTGGCAACCCACCCTCCTCCTTCTCCCCCATTCCCAACAAACCTCTCTCTTTCTCTCTCTCTCCTACTTTGCCCGACTCCTGTCAATGGGTGCCCAAGAAGTCTAGATGGACCCAGGATCTCACCCCGGCTTCTCTCCCCACCAAGAACACAGGAAGAGGAAGGTTTTTGCAATGATGGGGGTTGGGCTGGATGACCTTGGGGGTCCCTTCCAAAGAAGAAGGGCATATTTCAAAGACTCGCCCTGTTTTTGCTATTGCAATTCAAACTGTTTTTAAAAGCGGTGTTTTAACTTGCCACGGCCTGCTCTGGGAACTCAGGGCAAATCAAATTATTATTACTATTACCGTTATTATTATTATTATTATTATTATTATTATTATTATGGCCCCGCAGCTGCCAGCCAACCTGCCAGTCCAGCCTCATTGCACAAACCGTTTTGCACAAGTATTCTCCGAGTTAGCGAGGTTCGTTTGACACCAAAAGAGAAACCGATCTTGCAGCTCCAGCAGAACAGCCTTGTGGAATATGCCACCAAACTGAGATCCAGCAAGCGCCTTTTAAACGCCTGGGGGAAACTTTTCCGTTCTGCCAGGCAACGAAGACTGCATCTTTCCACCCGAGTGAGCTGATTTCTGATTTCAACTTTTATCTACCCATCTATCCGTCTGATTTTAGTGATACAGTTTTACGCATAACGGCCGCAAACCCCCTCTGCTTTCCTTTTATGAACGGCGGCGTAGAATTCTTATTTTATATATATATAAAATGAAGATAATAAAATAACTCTGAGCGGCTTGCGACATCGCTAAAATGTGGCATATATAAACCCAGACATATAGACATGCAAGGTTTCTGTCCAAGGACTCACAAGGTATGCTGGGAGTTGTAGTGCCAGAGGTTTGGAGGGCGCCGGGTTGGCAAAGGCTGCCCTAGACATTCGCTCGCACTCCTCAGAAGTCTGGAGCCTTTTACCAGCTGCCATCCCTTAATTTTGCTAGATTTTGCCCGCAAAGCAAAGCATATGCTAGCATTTGATTGACATTGGCGTGAGACTGAGTTGAGAAATAAGACTAAGAGCACATATTGATATAGGAATGTATTAGATAATACGTGAAGAAATATACAATAATAAGAGTACATTCATTTGTAAGAAAGGAATATACAATGGGAAAGACAGGAAGTCTAGAGTGTTGGTATGTATATTATTTTTTTGGGGGGGGATTTGTTTTTGTTTTTCCTCTTTGATCTTTCTTTCTTTTTTGTTTCATTTCCTTTCTAGGTATATAATTTTTGTATACGTGTTGGAAATCATATTACAGTAAGTCCTGTAATGTAATATGACGTCTACCAATGTAATGTAAGAAGGTTAACAAATAAATAAAATGCAAATTCAAAAAAAGAAAGGAAAAGATTTCGCTTGATTTTGCCAACAACACACCCTTCCCCAATTCCCCAAGCCCCCCGCCCCATTGAAAATACTTGGGTATCCCTCCCAACCCAACATCTCACCTGACCCACATGCAGTGGCGTAGCGTGGGGGGTGCAGGGGGGGCCGGCCGCACCGGGCGCAACATCTGGGGGTTAGGGTTAGGGGGCGCAAATCCATGGGTTAGGGGGCGCAAATTACTTGCCTTGCCCCGGGTGCTGACAACCCACACTACGCCACTGCTCACATGCCCAATAATTCTTCCTGACTTAACCTACCATAATCCTCTCCCCCATAGCTGTCAACTTTTCCCTTTTCTTATTTGGAATAAGGGGATTTCCCTTAAAAAAAGGGAAATGTTGACAGCTATGCCCCCCCCCCAAATCCCAATTCTCCCCAGTGGCCCCCCAAAGTCCCAGTGACCCTGCCTTTGGCAAAATAATCTGCCCCTATCCATGACCCAAATGCACAGGTGAGGGTCCCTCCAGAGAAGAACTGGGTGGGGGGAGTCCCCCAAATTGCTTACCTGTCAGGCGTCGCAGGGAGAGAAAGCGGCCTCAGGTGGGGAGCCCTGCGTCGCCCCCCCAAAACCCCCACCCCGGGGCGTCTCACGCTTTGACAGGCGCCAGGTCCCAAGTGTCAGCCTGAATCCCAGCAGTCGGACTTGGGAGGGTGGGGGCCTTTGCAATCCTCCAGGGACAGGATTAACTCCCCCACCCCACCCCCTGCCAGCCGCTGTGCCAAGGCAAGGCTGGGAAGGAGCGTGGTTTGGGGGGGGCGCGCGAGAGCATGAAAACATCACCAAACTGTCAAGGAGCATTAAGCAAATCCACCTTGCTTTGTCAAAGAGTCAGAGGGCATTTGTTGCTCAGCGGGCAGCTCTGAAATGTTCCCACAGCCCAGGGTACAGGCCTGGATTTGGGACTTCTCCATAGGCCTTCCCCCCCCCACCCCCCACTTTCCGAGTTGGAAGGGACCCCGGGCAATCATCTAGTCCAACCCCCCCCCCCAAAGCAGGGACCGCGGCTGAACTAATAATTATAATAATTTATTATTTATACCACGCCCATCTGGCTGGGCTTCCCCAGCCACTCTGGGCGGCTTCCAGCAGAATACAGCTGTACCTCGGGTTACATATGCTTCAGTTTACAGACGCTTCAGGTTACAGACTCCGCTAACCCAGAAATAGGACCTCGGGTTAAGAACTTTGCTTCAGGATGAGAACAGAAATCGTGCTGCGGTGGCAGCGGGAGGCCCCATTAGCTAAAGTGGTGCTTCAGGTTAAGAACATTTTCAGGTCAAGAATGGACCTCCAGAACGAATTAAGTACGTAACCACTGTATTAAAATACAATAACCTATTAAACATCAAAAGCTTCCCTAAACAGGGCTGCCTTCAGATGTCTTCTAAAAGTCTGTTAGTTGTTTTTCTCTTTGACATCTGGTGGGAGGGCGTTCCACAGGGAGGGTGCCACCACCAAGAAGGCCCTCTGCCTGGTTCCCTGTAACCTCACTTCTCGCCAGGAGGCCCTCGGTGCTGGACCTCAGTGTCCGGGCAGAATGATGGGGGTGGAGACGCTCCTTCAGGTCTCCTGGGCCTTTGAGGCCATTTAGGGCTTTCCAGGTCAGCACCAACACTTTGAATTGGGCTCAGAAATGTACTGGGAGCCAATGTAGGTCTCTCAAGACTGGTGTTATGTGGTCTCGGCGGCCGCTCCCAGTCCCCAGTCTAGCTGCCGCATTCTGGATTAGTTGAAGAATTCCCCAACAGAAGGCCATCCGATTGCCGTTGAAAAATCTGCAGCCAAGGAGAGCCCCTGATCTTCCAAGGGGGTCCGTCGAATGGCTCTCACCGTCCGAAAAGTTTCGATGTTTTTGAGGAGCTGTTGCAAGTTTCCCTCGGTCCGGATTACACTGGGCTGCAAGTACTTAGCTCAAAATACAAAGGCCAGGAAAAAATGCATTTTTAAAAACCACCGGCCTGAGTTTTTGTGAGAGAGGCAAGCTTTTGAGTTCCACAGGACTCTTCATCAGGCAGAAATTGAGTTCTGTGTGACTCAAAAGTCTGCATCCCAGGCGGTCAAACAGAGCAGGGGATTTTGCCTACATTTTCTCTCCTGAGTTTGGGGGGCAAATTCACCCATCAGAGAACAGTGGCTTAGAGCAGGAACCATGAATCCTTGTCTCTCTTCCTCAGATCTTGGTGGGGAAAATAATCCCAGCTGCTTATAGGGTTGCCAATTTTTCCCATCTCAATCAGCTCCTGTGCCTTGATCAGCAGCCTGTTTAGAAGCACAGCAGCAGTTCCAGTGAGGAAAAGCTGGTATTCTTAGGTAGCCACTGCTGAAATTCAAAAGCACCCAGATTTCCCCATTTCTCCCTTCCAATCTCAAAAGCAACCTTGGCTTTTTGAATCTGAAACACTTGAACTCTTTAAGACCTGCTGGCAACTCTTGAGTATGCAGATTTCGGCCAGGTCTGGTTATAAGAACTCACCAGACGCCAGCTTTTCATGCATCAATTGAAATTTCACACCAAGAAAAGCCAGAGACTGTGTGCCATTGCATGTCAACTGTGAAAAGCTAGGTTCCGAATGCCATTGCATGCCGCCCACCAAAGACATGAAATCTCCCTTGCTAAATTTCAAGCTGTGAAATGAAATGGCGTTGAGGATGGAACAGGAAATACCCAGCGACTGTCAGGCTAGATTTGCAAATATCTGACATTGCCATGTGCCATTTTATTCCTCTGGTTAATTATGCTGCTTTAAATGTGCATTTTATATTTGACTTCACGTAGCAATGGTGGGTTGTTCTTTTTAGATGCTTAAGGTTTTTTTTGTTAACTTTGTTTGTGTTAAATACACATTCTGTAGTTGACCTCCTTTGTAATGTTTCATTTTGAAATCTTTTAAGACAATATTTTAGTTACAGATAGGTAGCCTTGTTGGTCTGCCATAGTCAAAATAAAAAAATTCCTTCCAGTAGCACCTTAAAGACCAACTAAGTTAGTTCTAACTTAGTTGGTCTTTAAGGTGCTACTGGAAGGATTTTTTTATTTTGACAATATTTTAGTTATTTATGTTAATTACGTTGCTGTGACCGTGTGCACTCTATATTTGACCTTCTTCAGATTGTTTTGTTGATGCTTTTATATGCTGCAAGCCGCTTAGAGGTTTTTCTTGAAAATAAAAAGCCATAGAGAAATGAAACAAATAATAATAAATAATAATTCCTGCTTCTCCCTGACATCACCCCGTCCTCTATTTATAGGGTGCCATTCCTGCTGCTGTCACCAGGGGGCATGTCGACACCCTGCAGTGGCAGATAATCCTGCCTGTGCCAATCTGTGCCTTTAGATGCTGGGCATGCAAGCGTTTGGCCGGGGAGGGGGCCAGATTTGGCCCTGGCGCCCAGCCCAGCCTGGCACCCTTCCAGGGACAAACAGTCATCCTTAGCGAAGGCAGATGGTTACCTGGGAGCCCGCAGGAGGCTGTTTCTCCCCAGCAGCCTCCTGACAAGCTCTAGGGAAACCCTGTTTTCCTTGGGGCAGGTCCCTGCAGGCAGAAATGCAACAGGTGCGTCGCAGAAACACCCCACCTGTTGGGTTTCGGCCTGCAATGCATGCACCCATGCAGATTCAGAGGACGTCGTCGATTCCCCCCCCCCCCCGTTCCCTTGCTAGGGGCCCGGGCCCAGTCACAGAAACAACAGCCGTGTTGTCCTCAATCTCGGAAGAGCGAGGGAAGGAGACGGAACCAGAGAAAGAGAGAGAGATTTCTCCAGGCCTCGATCTTTCTCTCCTCCACTCCTCTTTCGGATGCATTTCTGAGGCCGGCTGCCCCAAAACCAGCCTGGCAGCAATCCTCAGATGAATCGAAAAGTCTGGGCAAGGCTCCATCCTGTTGCGTAAGAACCTTGCAAGGTGGCGGCAGCGCTTCGCTTTGTTTTTCCTGGGGAGACTTCTGGGAAATGTGCTGATCTATCAACACCCCTCTCCTCTCCTGCCCTTTGGGCTGATTTTCATTTCAGGGGCCGGGCCCAAGCCACAAAACCGGCCTTTGGCAACCCAGCGCCCTCTCCAGATGTAGAAGAGTGGCAGTTTAAGGTTAAGGAGTATGCAGAAATAGGCAAATTCGCAGCAAAAATTCGGCATCAGGGTGATGAAACATATCAAAAAGAATGGGGAAAATTTGTGTTATATCTAGAGAAGATGATGTGAAATGGGGAAACCTCTAGAACTCAAATAAACCTCATAATGGGTAAATACAAAGAAATTTACTGGACAATAATATCAAAATGAATTTTAAAATTACTGTATTTTTTGCTCTATAAGACTCACTTTTTCCCTCCTAAAAAGTAAGGGGAAATGTGTGTGCGTCTTATGGAGCGAATGCAGGCTGCGCAGCTATCCCAGAAGCCAGAACAGCAAGAGGGGTTGCTGCTTTCACTGCGCAGCGATCCCTCTTGCTGTTCTGGCTTCTGAGATTCAGAATATTTTTTTTCTTGTTTTCCTCCTCCAAAAACTAGGTGCGTCTTATGGTCTGGTGCGTCATATAGAGCAAAAAATACGGTATATTATGACCAAGGTTGAACAGTATTTGTAGATGAATACAGACAGACAACAAGAATTGTATATATAGAAAGATTTATTTGTTTACGGACATTTCATGGACAAAAAATGAAGAACAACAACTATATACAAAATGGATAAAGACAACGAGAAAAGTTAAAGACAACACAAAAAAGCTGGAAGAAGGAAGGAGGGAAGTCAGCTCTTGAGAGAAAGAATAAATGTAAAATGTAATAGGCGCTGTGGGTTAAATCACAGAGCCTAGGACTTGCCGATCAGAAGGTCGGTGGTTCGAATCCCCGCAACGGGGTGAGCTCCCGTTGCTCGGTCCCTGCTCCTGCCCACCTAGCAGTTCGAAAGCCCGTCAAGTGCAAGTAGATAAATAGGTACCGCTCCGGCGGGAAGGTAAACGGCGTTTCCGTGCGCTGCTCTGGTTCGCCAGAAGCGGCTTAGTCATGCTGGCCACATGACCCGGAAGCTGTACGCCGGCTCCCTCAGCCAATAAAGCGAGATGAGCGCCACAACCCCAGAGTTGTCCACGACTGGACCTAATGGTCAGGGGCCCCTTTACCTTTTTAATGTACAGTGGTACCTCGGGTTACATACAGTTCAAGTTACAGACTCCGCTAACCCAGAAATAGTGCTTCAGGTTAAGAACTTTGCTTCAGGATGAGGACAGAAATTGTACTCCGGCGGCATGGCAGCAACAGGAGGCCCCATTAGCTAAAGTGGTTCTTCAGGCTAAGAACAGTTTCAGGTTAAGTACAGACCTCCAGAATGAATTAAGTACTTAACCCGAGGTACCACTGTATAGTATGTAATTATAAAAAACCAATAAAGATAATCTTTTTTTTAAAAAAAGAATGTTAGGAGACTGAGGGTGGATAAAACGCCATTTACCTTCCCGCCGGAGCGGTACCTATTTATCTACTTGCACTTCGACGTGCTTTCGAACTGCTAGGTTGGCAGGAGCTGGGACCGAGCAACGGGAGCTCACCCCGTCACAGGGATTTGAACCGCTGACCTTCTGATCGGCAAGTCCTAGGCTCTGTGGTTTAACCCACAGCGCCACCTGCGTCTCTTTATCGAGGGGGGACTAGGCAGGAAAATCTGTTGCTGGACGTTGACCCCCCTTAAGCTGGCTCCAAGGCCAGGTCACCTTTGAACTCCTACGGCCGGCATCTCCTTTTAAGACTTAGGAAGAGAATTTGCACCCATCTGTTCTCTCCACCAACTGTTTATCCTTTAGCCAAGAGCTGGTCTCTTGACCTCTCCACCCCGGCTCCCCAGTCCCCAAGCAGATCCTGTAGACTTTGACCCAAGGAGCCTTCTTCCCTTCGAGACCCCCCTCTTGAACTTTGCAACGGCCACCCGTTTATTGAGGCCGGACTTGTTTACTCTGAGTTGGGGCCGCAGGGAGAGAAGCTTCTAGGCAGGATCTGAAAGGAGAAGCGGGGATCTCTTAGGGAGAAGAAACAGGGAGGGATGGAGGCCCAAAATATGTTGTCTTCGCAGATACTCCTTCGTAGTGGGATGTGCAAAACCAGAGCAGTCTCACCCCTGAGTGCGGAGCTATGCTTATATATACGGTGAGAAGCAGAGAGGGCTGACAACAAGATGATGATAATAATAATAATAATAATAATAATAATAATAATAATAATAATAATAATTTATTATTTATACCCCGCCCATCTGGCTGGGCTATCCCAGCCACTCTGGGCGGCTTCCAACAAAAGACAGTGGTACCTCGGGTTAAGTACTTAATTCGTTCCGGAGGTCTGTGCTTAACCTGAAACTGTTCTTAACCTGAAGCACCACTTTATTTAATGGGGCCTCCTCCTGCTGCTGCTGCTGCGCCAAAGGGAAGACAATTTCTGTTCTCATCCTGAAGCAAAGTTCTTAACCTGAGGTAATATTTCTTAGCAGAGTCTGTAACCTGAAGCGTATGTAACCCGAGGTACCACTGTAGTAAAATACCGTAATACATCAAACATTAAAAGCTTCCCTAAACAGGGCTGCCTTCAGAAGATAGCGTCTTTATCAAGAAATGGAGTTTCTTTTATAACACAGCGCAAGAATAAGGGACAGGCTAATGTCAACCCATTTGTATTACACGGAAACTTGTGGGGTTCATTTGTTGTGGTTGATTTTGGACTGGAAATTTGTTTCGATACAGGATCACAGAATTGTAGCATCAGAAGGAATATCAGCTAAAGCATCCATGTCAAACGGCCACCCATTTGCTTCTACAGTGGTACCTCGGATTAAGTACTTAATTTGTTCTGGAGTCCGTTCTTATCCTGAATCTGTTCTTAACCTGAAGCACCACTTTAGCTAATGGGGCCTCCTGCTGCTGCCGCGCTGCCGGAGGACGATTTCTGTTCTCATCCTGAAGCAAAGTTCTTAACCTGAGGTAATATTTCTGGGTTAGCGGAGTCTGTAACCTGAAGCGTATGTAACCTGAGGTACCTCTGTACTGTCTACCATCATCTCACTTGGCATCTGTTATTATGCTTGTCATGTTATAAATAAATATTTGGCAATTTAAATAAACAACACAAAAGACTTTTAAACATTTTATGGCAGAACTGATGAAAACTGTATTTCCCAACTTTAAAGAATCAGGCGAGGGAACAGTTTTGACTCATCCAAAAGCATATAGCCTGGGGGGTGGGAACTATTATGGGTTCGTAAAGGTAAAGGGACCCCTGACCATTAGGTCCAGTCGTGGCCGACTCTGGGGTTCACAAATTCCTGTATCGCAGGGGGTTGGACTAGATGACTCTGTGGGCCCCCTCCAACTCTGCAAAATGTTTCTCATTGTTGCAGGAATTTATGTATAGGTTGGGTGAGTTGCCCCCCAGCAGATATCATGCACATGCAGCCCACTACCAAAACCAGCACAATCGCTTTTGTGACTTTTGTGATTTGTCCCCACAAAACACCCCATCACAGTTTCTTCCTGTCTATTCAAAGGGCCTCTGCTGCACAATACCAAATGTAAGAATTCACTGATCAAGGTATCTATGTACTGGCTCAATGGAAAAACTTCAGAAATCCATATAGACGTGAGCTCAGCTCCTCAGCAGCCCCTCTGCCTGAGTGATCATTCCTGGCATCCTGATACCTGAGTGCCAGACAGGTAGCCATTCCAGAAAGAACAAACCCAGATGAAGACAAAAGGGTGGGATGAACTTGGCTGGGAAACAGGGAAATGTAAAGATCTCTTTTGTTTCACTTGATGGGTGTTTGGTGGAGGGCAAGGGGAACCATGGGGCAGGGTCCAGGATGCTCAGATTACTGCCACCAGACCTCCCCTTTCATGATGTAACCGTGATGTAGTTTGGGGGGGTGTAACATGGGGCTTAAAGGTAAAGGTAAAGGTACCCCTGCCCGAACGGGCCAGTCTTGACAGACTCTGGGGTTTGTGCGCCCATCTCACATCTATTGGCCGGGGGCCAGCGCTGTCCGGAGACACTTCCGGGTCACGTGGCCAGCGTGACAACGCTGCTCTGGCGAGCCAGAGCCGCACACGGAACGCCGTTTACCTTCCCGCTGGTAAGCGGTACCTATTTATCTACTTGCCCCCAGGGGTGCTTTCGAACTGCTAGGTGGGCAGGCGCTGGGACCGAGCAGCGGGAGCGCACCCCGCCGCGGGGATTCGAACCGCCGACCTTTCGATCGGCAAGCCCTAGGCGCTGAGGCTTTAGCCCACAGCGCCACCCGCGTCCCCAACATGGGGCTTAGCAACTAATAAAAGTTTGGGTTCTCTTTTGTATGGGGCTTCCATCTTGTTCCACCTTGTGGCAGGGGGGAGTCCTGTCGCGACAGCCTTCCATAAATACCAAGCCTACTGGCTCCTGTTTTGCTCTGGTATTCCTGGCTGGTGTCCTTGTTTTTCGTCCAAGGGAGCCCTCAGATTTCTCCGTTAGCATCATCAAAGCTCAGCCTTACAAGGGTGTGGGACCTGAAGGGTTAAAGTTGAGGTGGTGGCCTTGGAGAGCTCTGGGTTCCAATCCTGCCTCCCCTCCCCACCCCCAGGGAACTCCAGTCCCCACAGGGCTTCCTGATTCCTCCCTAAGGGAGAGGAGGGAGGGAGCCAGTTTTGCAAAAAACGCTCGACCCAGATTCCCCAGGAAGGAAGGGAGCTCTGGCTAAATGTGGGTCACCCTGGGTACTAAATGCAGCACCGCTCCAGGCACCCAAAGCCATTGCTCACCTCCAAAGGCCTTTGCGAAAACAAACACCGGGAACCTTTAGGCTTTTTGGCAAGACTGCTTGCGTGGTTCAGAGACCCAAATTCCGGCCTCGGATGCCTGGGTTCAGATTCCTTGCCTAGGCACGTCGGCAGGCAGGATCTGGGCAAGTCTTCCTGACTGCCTCGCGCCGCACATTGAACACTTTTATATAATTTTTTATTAGTTTTTTAACATATCATTCTCAACAGTAATTATACATACTTTTGCATCTTATGCAGTTTTTTTGACTTCCATCAATCCTGTCTGAAATTTTTCCAGTCTAATCCCTTAGTATGCATTCCTTATCTTCCCTATTACATTTCAAACTCATAACCATCATCTCTATCTTTTTCTACTTTGTAACACTTTGTATATTTCTCCTTACAAAACATCTTGTAGTCATACCACCGTAATTTGTTGATTACAGTTGCTCTTCAAATAATTCATATACTTCTTCCAATATTCTGTGAATCTCTGGTCTCGCAGGTTTCAAATCCTTCCTGTTATTTTGTCCAATTCTGCATAGTCCATTAATTTCGTCTGCCATTCTTCTTTCGTCGGAATTTCTTCCTGTTTCCATTTCTGGGCTAACAATACTGTTGCCACAGTTGTTGCATATAGAAACAATTTAACATCTTGCCTATTAATGCCCTGACCTATAATACCAAGTAAAAATGCTTTAGGTTTTTTAAAAAAATGTATATTTCAACATCCTTTTCATCTCATTATATATCATTTCCCAGAAGTTCTTTGCTTTTTTACATTCCCACCACATATGATAAAATGTTCCTTCTTTTTCTTTATATTTCCAACATTTATTATGTGTCTTATACAGCTCATTTCACTGGTGTCTTATATAGCTAATTGCACTGGTGTAATATACCTGTGAACCGTAGTTTAAGGGCGCTGGGAGTTCTCCCAGAGCTACAGTTCCCAAGATTCTTTGGCAGTTTACAGTGGCCTAAGAGTGCTTTGTTTATTACGGATTTTCTTTCTTTGTTGTATTTATGGAATCGTGGAATTTAAGAGTAGTGAGAGACCACGAGCGTCATCTAGTCCAGCCCCCTGAAATGCAGGAATCTATTGCCCAACTTGGAACTCGAACCCAGAACCCTGAGATTAAGAGTCTCATGCTCAAATGGCCAAGTTGCAGCCAAGGAGTTCTCTGACTCCTCATGTCATCCCAACAACAACCATTTGAGGTAGGAGAAGCTGAGAGAAGGCAAGGTCTGGCTCCCAAGGTCACGCAGTGAGCTTTGTGGCCGATGGGGATTCGAACCCTGGTCCTGGCCCAACACTCGAACCCAGCCCTTCTCAACCTTGAGTCACCAGACCTTGTGGTGTCAAAACCCCGGTATTTCCTGAACGTTGGGGTTGTGCAGGCAGATTGGGGCTGATGGGAACATTATTTTTATTATTATTTTCAGTGCTTTTTTCTGTGGAGACAACGCATACCCCTAAACATTTTGTGAATCTTAAGTTTGCCTCGTTGAGGGGAAGAATTTCAAAATGAGTAGGAAAATGAGAGTAAAAACATTTTTTAAAAGAAAAAAGGCACTGTTGTTGTTTTTTTAAAAAAAGAATATTCAATTTATCGAAAGATCTCGTGGCGGTTCAGAAGATAAAAACGGGTAGCACAAAGACACCTGAAGACCCCAGGGTGGGAAAGTCAGATCTAACCGCTGCGCCACACTGCCTCCACTCAAACCAACACCCTAGCAAGACTCCTGTACTCTTTTATAGGTGAACCAAACAGGCATGTAAGGAGAGGAACTGAGCTAGTCTCTCCTCTGTGCCTAACCCCTAATCAGTTTTTCCATTGGCCTCCTGCCTCTCTTTTCCCCATCTGCGAAATGGGTCCTAAGGAATTATGTAGGCGGCAGAGAGATGACGACTCAAGCTGTCTGGCCCAGTGGCCTGACCTGGTTGGAGCACAGTTTCTAGGTGAGGGCGACACAATTGAGGGTTCGGCAACACACGCCTGGGCACTGACTCACCTGCCTCTGAGGAATCCTTTCACAAGGGACACCTGTTAAAATGAAATTATTCTTTTAAACCCTCGCCCGTAACCCAGCAAGGATTCAGACCCAGTCAGCCAGCATTCCACAGTTTCATTGGCAAAATAACTTTGGCCATTGGAATATCCACCTGCCTGTCTCCCTAATCTATCAACTTCCCCTCCAAAAATCTGTTTTATGTAGATTTTTTCAATTTCATTGTTCTGTGTGGGACAATGACAATAAAGAGATCTTATCCTAAGGTGTGAAATTGACTCCTGGGGGAGAAAAACCTGCAGGCGGAATCAGCCTGCAATTTTCCTAGGTGAAATGAGAAACAACATAATAAATTTGAAAATACCCCCCCTCCGCCTTTTAATGGAATGAAATGGGCAGATAAATCTCTGCACTTTGTTTTGATCTTTTTTTTGCCAGACACACTTAGAGTCATAGAATTGGGGGAGTTTGGAAAGGGATTCCCCCAAACTCATCCTGTCTGCAGTGCAAGAATCATGGCTAAAAAAAACCCCACCCAGACAAAAATGGCCATCCATCCTCACTTTTGTAACCTCCAGTGAAGGAGAGGCCACCAGCTTCTGAGGCCACAAAATCGTAGGATTGTAGAAATGCGAGGGACCCCTGAAGGTTATCCAGCCCTACCCCCTTTCGTGGAGAAATCCCAGTGTCAGAGATATATATATATTTAATAATAATACAGTGGTACCTCGGGTTAAGTACTTAATTCGTTCCGGAGGTCCGTTCTTAACCTGAAACTGTTCTTAATCTGAGACACCACTTTAGCTAATGGGGCCTCCTGCTGCCGCCGCCTTCTTGCGATTTCTGTTCTTGTCCTGAAGCAAAGTTCTTAACGCGAGGTACTATTTCTGGGTTAGCAGAGTCTGTAACCTGAAGCGTATGTAACCCGAGGTACCACTGAATAATAATAATAATAACAATAACAATATTATTATTATTATTATTATTATTATTATTATTATTATTATTATTATTATTAATACCCTGCCCATCTGGGGTGGCTTCCAACAAAAATACAATAGTCTAGTAAACATTAAAAGCTTCCCTAAACAGAGCTGCCTGCAGATGTCTTCTAAAAGTCTGGTATTTGTTATTCTCTTTGACATCTGGTGGGAGGGCGTTCCACTGGGCGGGCGCCACCACCGAGAAGGCCATCTGCCTGGTTCTCTGTAACTTGGCTTCTCGCGGGGAGGGAACTGCCAGAAGGCCCTCGGAGCTGGACCTCAGTGTCCGGGCTGGACGATGGGGGGTGGAGACGCTCCTTCAGGTCTACTGGGCCTTTGAGGCCGTTTAGGGCTTTCAAGGTCAGGACCAACACTTTGAATTGTGCTCGGAAACGTCCTGGGAGCTAGTGTAGGTCTTTCAAGACCGGTGTTATGTGGTCTCGGCAGCCGCTCCCAGTCACCAGTCCAGCTGCCGCATTCTGGATTAGTTGCAGTTTCCGGGTCACCTTCAAAGGTAGCCCCACGTAGAGCGCATGGCAGTAGTCCAAGCGAGAGATAACCAGAGCATGCGCCACTCTGGAGAGACAGACAGCGGGCAGGGAGGGTCTCATCCTGCATCCCAGATGGAGCTGCCCTGGACACAGAACTGACCTGCGCCTCCATGGACAGCAGTGAGTAATGTCAAGGTTCTGTTGTGGAACATACAATGCGGAGGGGAATGATCAGAGTGCCTTTTGCTTATCGCCAGTTCACTCCTAACTGGACCGGAGACATTTTAGGGCACACCTGCCACACATATCGGGTGGGTGTCAGAAACCTCCCTTGCACGTGGGCTGGGGTCTGTAAGCAACCAAGGACGTCAGCATAGCCTGTCTGCCGGATCTAAGCCCAGCATCCTTGCTCTCCCGGTGGCCCAGAAGCCCTCAAGGGAAGCCCCCAAGAGGCATTGTCTAATTCCCTTTCGGAGCCACCTAAATGGGCAGCAGCCGTTACTTCCTCTTGTGGCAGGGAGTTCCGCAGTTTAACAGCGCCGAATGAAGAAATGCCGTCCTGAATCTCCCAGCAGTTGGCTTCCGTTGGATTTAGTCTCATGAGGGAGGGGGGAAAGTTCTCTCTGTCTGTTTTCTCTACACACAATGCAATTTTACGAACTGCTGTTTTTCAAAACTATAAAAAACAAAAACCCTACAGATTTTTCATAGCGGAGCTCCAGCCTCTGGGATCATAGAATCATAGAATCCTAGAGTTGGAAGAGACCACAAGGGCCATCGAGTCCAACCCCCTGCCAAGCAGGAAACACCATCAGAGCACTCCTGACATATGGTTTTCAAGCCTCTGCTTAAAGACCTCCAAAGTAGGAGACTCCACCACACTCCTTGGCAGCAAATTCCACTGTCAAACAGCTCTTACTGTCAGGAAGTTCTTCCTAATGTTTAGGTGGAATCTTCTTTCTTGTAGTTTGGATCCATTGCTCTGTGTCCGCTTCTCTGGAGCAGCAGAAAACAACCTTTCTCCCTCCTCTATGTGACATCCTTTCATATATTTGAACATGGCTATCATATCACCCCTTAACCTCCTCTTCTCCAGGCTAAACATGCCCGGCTCCCTTAGCCGTTCCTCATAAGGCATCGTTTCCAGGCCTTTGACCATTTTGGTTGCCCTCCTCTGGACACGTTCCAGTTGGTCAGTGTCCTTCTTGAACTGTGGTGCCCAGATCATATTGCCTGCACCTTTACAATATCCTTTTTTTGAGGGCTAGGCATATTTTGTGGATAACCCTTTGCAGAGCGTCTGTTGGGGATCTGGGGTTGGACTGGATGACCTCTGGTGTTGTTTTCATCTTCTTCTTCTTCCAAGCCTGTGATTCCAAGAGACCAGGAAATAAGAGGGAGGGCATGGAAGCCTTGAAACTGGGGTGCCCAAAACTGTGACTTGGGTCACAGTTAATAGCAAGGACCAGTCGGACTGGCTTTGTATTGGAAAAAATAATGCAGGTACGATGGCTCAACACTTAATTGGAAATAACAACCACACACCTGGAATCCTTCTAATCCCTGAGCTTCTGACTAACTCCAGGAGAAATGAAGGATGGAAAATGCAGGGGGCAGAACAATCGCCAAAATTCCCGGGTCCTTCCCAGTTCTAGGGAAGTGAGTGTATCTCACACAGATTTCTTCTTGGAATAAGGCATAGCAGATCATTTGGGGAACATGCCTTCCATCTCGCTCACTGGTGTGACCCAAAAGCTTGCACACTTCTGCACCAACAGAGGCTGCTCCTTGTTCAACAACCGTCCGTGCCTGTTTTGTCCAGCAGACAGGGCCGGATTTAGGTTTGATGAGGCTACTGAAAGGGACGCGGGTGGCGCTGTGGGTTAAACCACAGAGCCTAGGATTTGCCGATCAGAAGGTCAGCAGTTCGAATCCCTGTGACGGGGTGAGCTCCTGTTGCTCGGTCCCTGCTCCTGCCAACCTAGCAGTTTGAAAGCACACCAGTGCAAGTAGATAAATAGGTACCACTCCAGCAGGAAGGTAAACGGCGTTTCCGTTTCCGTGCACTGCTCTGGTTCGCCAGAAGCGGCTTAGTCCTGCTGGCCACATGACCCAGAAGCTGTATGCCAGCTCCCTCGGCCAATAAAGCGAGATGAGCGCCGCAACCCCAGAGGTGGTCACGACTGGACCTAATGGTCAGGGGTCCCTTTACCTTTACCTTTTAAGCTACTGAAGGTAATGGGGCCCTTTATACGTCCAGCTGTCCTTTGTCAACAACAAATTGTCACTGTTTTTTGTGTGTTGAATATATGCTATATGGTCATTGATAGAGCTCATAGGTATCTCAAGCCATTTGCCCATGTTGCCCTGCAACCAGTCCATGGAGAATGTAGACACCCTATATATAGAAAGGAGCAAACCTGTGATATTTTAGGGAGCAGGCGGGGCCCGTGACTTACTTCATAGGAGCCTACACAATACAAAACACTGTTGCTGTATGTAGGTTTTATTTTATTTGTTTTTTATCTTATATTTTGGAAATGTACATCCAGGTTTTTTTTCCCTTTACATTTTTTTGGGGCCCCCTAAACTATAGCTTGTTTAGCTTATATGTAAATCTGGCACTGCTAATAATAATAATAATAATAATAATAATAATAATAATAATAATATATTATACCCCACCCATCTGGCTGGGCTTCCCCAGACACTCTGGGCGGCTTCCAAAAAAATATTAAAATACCCTAATACATCAAACATTAAAAGCTTCCCTAAACAGGGCTGCCTTCAGATGTCAGCAGATTATTTTGGCCCCGAAAGACGGGAGAGGCAAAGTTCACAAGCTTTTCAGCTTCACGGGACTCTTCAGAAACGGTTTCAGCCTGAGAAAGCGATCTGTGTTCCTAAAAAAGCAACATTCCTACTTCTAGGGCGGGGTATTGTAAAAATGGGAGGGTAAAGGGCAAGATTCCCAGATTTTGCATTCTGATAGCAATATGCCAAGCTAAGCCAGATCCTAATCATTTAACCCCAGGGCTAAATGGGGACTTCAAAGCCCTTCTGCAAACAGACCCTCTTTTAAACCTCAGGCAAAGCACATTCCAGCAGCATTGGACCCTGCCCTCTGGCAAGCGATGGGCAGTGGAACAGTCACCCATGGCAGGCTGTGGATTCTCCTATTTGGAGGTCCCATCACCTCCTGGCAAATAGAAGGGGAAGAAATGGAGGCAGTGAGAGATTTTACTTTCTTGGGCTCCATGATCACTGCAGATGGTGACAGCAGTCACAAAATTAAAAGACGCCTGCTTCTTGGGAGAAAAGCAATGACAAACCTAGACAGTACCTTAAAAAGCAGAGACATCACCTTGCCGACAAAGGTCCGTATAGTTAAAGCTCTGGTTTTCCCAGTAGTGATGTATGGAAGTGAGAGCTGGACCATCAAGAAGGCTGATCGCCGAAAAATGGATGCTTTTGAATTCTGGTGCTGGAGGAGACACTTGAGAGTCCCATGGACTGCAAGAAGATCAAACCTCTCCATTCTGAAGGAAATCAGCCCTGAGTGCTCACTGGAAGGACTGACCCTGAAGCTGAGGCTCCAATACTTTGGTCACCTCAGGAGAAGAGAAGACTCCCTGGAAAGATGTTGGGAAAGATGGAGGGCACAAGGAGAAGGGGACGACAGAGGACGAGATGGTTGGACAGTATTCTTTAAGCTACCAGCATGAGTCTGACCAAACTGCGGGAGGCAGTGGAAGACAGGAGTGCCTGGCGTGCTCTGGTCCAGGGGGTCACGAAGAGTCGGACACAACTAAATGACTAAACAACAACAACAATCAGAGGGTGGATGGCCCCCCCATCGTGGATGCTTTAGATTCCTGCATTTCAGGGGGCTGGACTAGATGGCTGGACTTCCAAGTCTACAATTCCACGATTTTATGAATTTCCCCTCTTCCCAAGGCACCTGGGTTCGATTTCAGATGGTGTGTGGAACCTAAGCACTCAGGATTATGTTGCAAAGGAAAGCAACAGGTTGCTGAAAACATTTGCAATGGTAATTTCCTTTCATGGTATCCTAGCGATGATACCAAGGCTATCAAGGCAGGCCAAACATTCAGCCTTTCAAAAAAAGAAAAGAAAATGCTTTTACCAATGTCTCACAACAAATGTAGCCGATCTGTAGAAAAATGTGAGAAAACGTGTGTTCTTTTGTAAACAAGGGAAACCTTTAATAAAAATTATTTTAAAAATAAAATAAAATTGCTTCTGTGTCTTTGGAACGCATCTCAAATACAAGGGTCTCAATAATAATAATAATAATAATAATAATAATAATAATGAAAATAAATTTTATTTATACTCCGCTTTCCCCGGCCAGAGCCGGGCTCAGGGTGGCTAACACCAATAAAATCACAGTAAAAACATAATGGGGGGGGGGACGGACAAAAAAACACCAATTTAAAATACAGGTTAAAATGCAATTTAAAATGCAGCCTCATTTTAAAAGTAGCTGATAAATCAAGACCATAAGGGGAGGGAAACATAAGGGTCAGACTGAGTCCAAACCAAAGGCCAGGCAGAACAGCTCTGTCTTGCAGCCCCTGCGGAAAGATGCCAAGTCCCTCTTTTAAATCTAAAAGAGAGGGTGGTTGGAGCAGGTGATTTGATATGCTGTGAATACACATATAATTTTATTTGTATGCTCCCTTTCCACAATTCAAAGCATGCTCAAGGTGCCGCAAGGTGGTGGTTCTTGTTTATAATTTTATTATTTTGTTTTATTTGTCGCCGATCGCTCGAGATCTCGACTTGCAATTTAAAAGAAGAAAGAAGAAAACGACGCCAAATGAAAACGCAGCGCGAGGCTTAAAAGCATTATTAGAGAATGGTTCTCGTCCTGTACTGACATAAAAAAAGGGCACAGCCTGGCCCACTCGACCAAAAGAGGGAGACCTACTGCGGGCGAAACCCCTAGGTGAATCAGAACATCTTCACTGGGTGCCTAAAGGTTGATAGTGACGGTGTCACCTCCCTGGCGAAAGCGTGCCACAGCAGGGGAGCCACCACCGAGAAGGCCCCGCTCTGTCTACCGTATGTGGTGGACGTGCAAAATTACAAAAGCATTCTGGGAAATGATATATGATGAGTTGAAAAAAACATTAAAAATAACATTTGTGGTGGTCGTGGGGGGGACAGAAGCTTTTTTTTATTAGGAATTCTAGCTGCAGAAATACCAAAGGAGCAGAAAAGTTTATTTATGCAGGAGACGAAAGTAGCATGGATGCTACCGACCCAGAGATGGAAAGAAGATAAAAGTCCAAACCGAAGACGAATGGTTGATGAAGATGATGGACTATGCCGAAATGGCGAAAATGACTGGGAAAATCAGAAACCAAGACGATGGAAACTTCAATAAGGAATGGGAGGGAAATGTAAGTTGCCTAAGAGCACACTGTAAACAACTGAAAATTTTGGCAGGATTATAGCAACACTTGTAATGTATTAAAGACTAAGGTAAAAAGGGATTTTTAAAAAATATATCTTTATTAATTTAAAATAAATACATTTATGAAAAAACAGATGTACATACAAATAAACAAGCATACAATCAAACAAACAAATCACAGAAGAATGAAATTCTTCTGGTAAAAGGGGATTTTTTTAAGAAAGATGGATAAAAAGGTTGATAATGGAAACCATGGAGGGGTGGAGGGGAAATCCTAGGTGTTTATGATTATTGTTTGAATTCAAATGTATGCTGTAAAATTGAATATTTTTTTTTATTAAAAAAGAGAGAGAGAGAAGGCTCCATTCTCAAGCAGTGTGGAGTTGGACTATGGAACTCCCTGCCACATGAGGCCACCAACCTAGATGGCTTTAAAAAGAGAATTGGGCAAAATTTATAGATGACGGGGCTATCGGCAGCTACTAGCCAGGATGCCACAGTCGGAGGCAGAAATTCTTCTGGATCCTAGTTTTTGGGAACTGCAGGACGGGGAAAAGGGCTCTTGTGCCCTGCAGATCTGATAAGAATTAGATATATAATAAATGTTCATAAATGTACCAAGCAAGCACATACATAGATCAGCACAGGAAGACCGACCTGAAACCATTTTTGATTCCCAAACTGACCAAATGTTTTCTCTGCAAGGTCAAAGGAAAATGGAAAAGCCTCCCCATTGCCTTTTCCTTCACAAATCCTGTCTTGAGGGTATTTGAATAGGGTAAGCCTGTGACCTGGCTCAGGAACTAAGTATTTATCATTACAAAAGACTGGCCAGGGTATCCAATCAAGTGAGCATTAATAGGTGACCTGTCAGACGAGATAAACAAAGCACTCAGATTTCTGCTGTAGACCGCCTTTTCTGTGATGTTGGTGTGATGTATCTGGGGGTGGTGGTCTTGGGTTACACCCCTTCTGTGATGTACGTATGATGTATGGAGGGGTGGTCTGGAGCTCCAGGGCAGGGAATTTAAAATATCTATATAAGGCCTTGCACGCCATTGTTCGAGGTCCTCCTCCTTTCCTGCGGGTGAGGGGAGCATCCTGTTGCAACAGATCAATAAAGATCAGGCTTACTAGCCGCTTTGCTTCTCAATATTCTCTGGTTGGCCTCTGTTATTTTCTCCTACCAATAGGGAACCTACGTAAGGACTCTATACGGGCTCTTGGATACCCCAAGGACATTTCGGACTACAATGCCCATCAGCCAGTGCGACGCCCGAGGTGGACACCGATGCGAATCTCCCCCCAGGCAGTTGCCGTCAGGGGAGTCTCTAGCCCTGCTCTGTTATCCGCCAGAACTTTAGCCTCCGGATGAGGGAGTAATTTCATTTTTTTTTCCACCATGGAAGGTGAGGGGGGTGGGGGGGGGTGAGGACGGATCCTGTCCGACTAGTCCTTCAGGGCTAAATACCTTCTCTGTGCGGCTGAGAGCGGACAGTCCCCTCCAGGCTGTTATCGGGCCTTTCTTTCCACACCTGCCCATTAAAGACGACCTGGCAGCTGCAGGTGAGCCTCAGAGCCCCACTTCAGGGGGTCGCCCCCCTTATCTTCAAGGGCGAGGGGAGGGCAGATCACTTGCGCAGCCCGGGTCAACCCTGCCAGCTTTGAAGGCTTGGCCACGTGCAAATCTCTGCATGCGCCTTGCCCTCAGGACCGCCCCAGGTGACTTTCTGTCCGCAACACCTTTCTCTTCGAAGGCTCTTTCTTTTTTTAAAAAAGTTTTTTTATTAACAATTTAAACATATCAATCAATCAATCAATCAATCAATCAATCACTTCTTTATTCGACCGTCAGTCAGAAAAAATGTATCAAAACATCAAAACATATCATATTCATTATTTCCCCCTTCCCCCCACCTCCCCATTGAACCCCCCCCCCCGACTTCCCTCAGTTTCTCTCTCTGATTTCACAACACATATGGTCCTGAATGGGGCAACTGTGCCCCTGAAGGACCAGGTGCGCAGCCTGGGAGTCATTCTGGACTCACAGCTGTCCATGGAGGCACAGGTCAGTTCTGTGTCCAGGGCAGCTGTCTGCCAGCTCCATCTGGGACGCAGGATGAGACCTTCCCTGCCCGCGGACTGTCTCGCCAGAGTGGCGCATGCTCTGGTTATCTCTCGCTTGGACTACTGCCATGTGCTCTACGTGGGGCTACCTTTGAAGGTGACCCGGAAACTTCAACTAATCCAGAATGTGGCAGCGAGATTGGTGACTGGGAGTGACCGCCAAGACCACAAAACCCCGGTCCTGAGAGATCTGTATTGGCTCGCAGTATGTTTCCAAGCACAATTCAAAATGTTGGTGCTGACCTTGAAAGCCCTAAACGGCCTCGGTTCAGTATATCTGAAGGAGCGTCTCCACCCCCATCGATCAGCCTGTACACTGAGGTCCAGCTCCGAGGGCCTTCTGGTGGTTCCCTCCCTGCGAGAAGCGAATTTACAGGGAACTAGGCAGAGGGCCTTCTCGGTGGTGGCGCCCTCCCTGTGGAACGCCCTCGCATCAGATGTCAAAGAGAACAACAACTACCAGACTTCTGAAGGCAGCCCTGTTTAGGGAAGCTTTTAATGTTTGAGGCATTACTGTATTTTAATATTGTGTTGGGAGCCGCCCAGAGTGGCTGGGGACACCCAGCCAGATGGGCGGGGAATAAATTTAAATTATTATTATTATTAGGAGACCGTGTATGTGTGGAAACCAGGAAAGCCGGGTGGAAAGGAACCAGGGAATGACATTGGCAGGGGGTTAGACTGGATGACCCCTGGAACCCTACAGTTCTGTGATTCTATAAGCAGGTAAGGACATCAGGGAGAGCCCCTTCTCTCCCTTTGATGGAGGGTATTGATTCATCTGGCCGTGGACCAACTTGAAAGTGGCTTTACTCCTCACCCTGTCTGGCTAATGGACCCCCACGGACCCCCGAGCCGCCCCAGTCTTCTCGGCTACCCTTTCCCGTTATCTACACCGCAGACCCCGGAGGCTTTTCGTGGGCTGGTGAAATGGCTGGCATCTTGATTTGCCTCGTCATCCCGCCACCCAACCGCTCCAGGTCCGTCTTGGCAGAGACCTCGGTGCCCGGCTGCCAGCTTCCCAGGTCTTGCTCATCGTCTTTGTTCAAAGATAAGCAAAGAAATCCGGCAAAGGAGTGTGTGGGAGGCCATTATATAAATCTCTCGTCCCCGTGCCGATGGCGTAAGCCGGAAAAACGGGCGGAGTTTCTCCTGCAAGGCAGGCAAGAAGTGGCCTCGATTTCCATAGGTGGTTCGGTCCTGAAAGAACTGTACCACTTGACATATTATTATTACAGTGGTACCTTGGGTTAAGTACTTAATTTGTTCCAGAGGTCTGTTCTTAACCTGAAACTGTTCTTAACCTGAAGCACCACTTTAGCCAATGGGGCCTCTTGCTGCCGCCGTGCCACCAGAGCACAATTTCTGTTTTCATCCTGAAGCAAAGTTCTTAACCTGAAGCACTATTTCTGGGTTAGCGGAGTCTGTAACCTGAAGTGTATGTAACCTGAAGCGTATGTAACCTGAGGTACCATTGTACTGGGAAAACCATAGCTTTAACTATACGGACCTTTGTTGGCAAGGTGATGTCTCTGCTTTTTAAGATGCTGTCTAGGTTTGTCATTGCTTTTCTCCCAAGAGGCAGGCTACAATAAGCCTACTATTAAAATTATGGGCTGGCCATTTCTTCGTCAGAGGGCAAATGGGCAAATTTAGCAGGAGATGAAATACTTCCCCCCCCCTCACTGTATAAGAAAGGAAATTCTGACTCAACATCAGGAAGAACTTTCTGGCAGTAAGGGCCGTTTGGCAGTGGAACGGTCTCCCTTGGGAGATTATGGACTCTCCTCCATCATAAATTTTTAAGTAGAGGTTTGGTGGCCATCTGTCATGGATGTTTTAGCTGAGATTCCCGCCTCGCAGGGGGTTGGACTGGATGACCCTCAAGGGTCCCTTTCAACTCAGCAATTCTATGACTCTGTGAAAGTGGGTTGGCGGTGGTCTGCCCTGCCCCATAGCAGTAGGAATCACAAAATCCTACAAATGTAGCTTTGGAAAGGGGTCCCCCCAAATGTCATTCAGTCCAACCCCCTCCCCCCCTGCAACGCAGGACTCTTTTGCCCAGGGTGAGACTTGAACCCAGGACCCTGAGATTAAAAGTCTCATTCTCTACCCACTGAGCTGCGAAGAAGTACGACGGACTTGTTCCAAGGCGAAAGTCCAGAACGTGGGCAAATGCAAAGTGCTAGCAGGTACCCTGCTGTCTTTGTCTATGGAGTTTTCTTGGCAGGGATACTGGAGTGGCTTGCCGGTTCCTGCTCCAGGTGGATCACATTTGGTCAAAACTCTCCACTGTGACCTGTCCATCTTGGGTGGCCCTGCACGGCATGGCTCATAGCTTCTCTGAGTTATTCAAGCCCCTTCACCATGGCAAGGTCAGTAGTGATGTGTGGGAGTGAGAGCTGGAACATAAAGAAGGCTGATTGCCGAAGAATTGATGCTTTTGAATTATGGTGCTGGAGGAGACTCTGGAGAGTCCCATGGACTGTAAGAAGATCAAACCTCTCCATTCTGAAGGAAACCAGCCCTGAGTGCTCACTGAATAGAAATACTTGTGAGTAACAGATTGGCCTAGGATTTAAATATGTGAAATTGTATAATATCATGGATAGAAGTCAAAATGAAAAGACAGAAAGGTGTTTATTGAACAAGTAAATTTTATATGAAAATAGTGTTGGAAAACTGCTAGAATGAGCTATATGGAAACTCAGCCAGGGGGATTCGAGGAGGTCACTTAACAATGATAACAAAAGTGGGACTATAACATTTAAGATAAATGTTTTTTGTTTTTTTGATATTGTAATGTTTTTCTTGTTTGTTGTGTTTGTTATGATAATGGGAAATCAATAAGAAAATTGATCAGAAGAAGAAGAAGAAGAAGAAGAAGAAGAAGAAGAAGAAGAAGAAGAAGAAGAAGAACAACAACAACAACAACAACAACAACAACAAGCACATTAAGGTCCTGGAGTGGCCTAGCCAGTCTCCAGACCTTAATCCCATTGAAAATCTGTGGAGGGAGCTGAAGGTTCGATTGAGTAGCTACACATCAGCCTCAAAATGTTACTGGCTTGGAGAGGATCTGCAAAGAGGAGTGGGACAAAGTACCTCCTGAGATGTGTGCGAACTTGGCGGCCACCTACAAGAAACATCTGACCTCTTGGTATCTGAAGAAGTGTGCATGCACACGAAAGCTCATACCAAGAACTAACTTAGTTGGTCTTTAAGGTGCTACTGGAAGGAATTTTTTTATTTTGACATCTGACCTCTGTAACTGCCCACAAGGGTTTTGTCACCAAGCACTAAGTCATCTTTTGCAAAGGGATCAAATACTTATTTCGCTCGTTATAACGCACATCTATCTCTGACTTTGGTCTTCTGGGTTTCTGGGGGTTTTTTTCCTCTCTATCCTTCCGTCTCTCACAGCTACGATAAACCCACCGTTAAAATGGTGGGCTGGTCGTTTCTTCGTCAGGGGGCAAATTTAGCAGGAGATCAAATACTTCCTCCCCCCCCACTGTAACTCAAAGCCATGGGTTCGAGTCCTACCCTTTGGAGCAGGAGAAAACCAGTCTGTGGGCCTCCAGATGTTTTGGCTGGGGAAGGGGGGGGGTCTGATGGGCGCGCACCATATTTTTTGCTCTATAAGACGCACCAGACCACAAGACGCACCTAGTTTTTGGAGGAGGAAAACAAGAAACAAAATATTCTGAATCTCAGAAGCCAGAACAGCAAGAGGGATCGCTGCGCAGTGAAAGCAGCAATCCCTCTTGCTGTTCTGGCTTCTGGGATAGCTGCGCAGCCTGCATTCGCTCCATAAGACGCACACACATTTCCCCTTACTTTTTAGGAGGGAGAAAGTGAGTCTTATAGAGCAAAAAATACGGTATTTCAATACAGGGCACCCCAGGCTGCAGGAAGTTGAGCTATGTATCACAGTATTTTATTATTCTTTTGGAAGCCGTCCAGAGTGGCTGGGGAAACCCAGCCAGATGGGCGGGGTATAAATAATAAATTATTATTATTATTATTATTATTATTATTACTATGCATCTCAGACCGTTGAGGATCCACCTGGATCGAGACCGTGAAGAAATCAGAGATCCGGGATGTTGCAATCTAGCATTCATCCCTGAAACCCTTGGTTCACGCCCGGAGCCCGGATGAATGGGCCTCCACCCCGACAGCAACAGACCGTTGACCTCTCTGATTGATGGATGTCAACTTCCTGATAGCCATCAGAAGCTTTCAGGACATCGTGTTCCTATGTGCAGAAACTCAGAAGCCAGCCACAGGGAAATTTGTGTCTGCACAGAGCAGATTCGGCCAAACTGTCGCTCTCAAAACAGAGCGGCGCTCTAAAACATCTGCCTTTGTTACGATGAAACTATCCGTCAAAACAGCCCCGTTGGAAAAATAAAATAAAATCAACAATAAACTTTAAAAAGAGAGAGAGAGATTGACAAAGAATTTACAATCTCCTACTACGAAAGGAAAATTAAAGAATTAAGAAAAAAGAAAAGAAAATACAAAAAGAAGAAAAAAGAGAAAGCAAATTTATGTAGATAGAAAACACACTTAATCTTCCTAATTAATACTTAATTAAACACTTAAATAAAAAAGGCTTCTGCCAAAACGCATCTTCCAATCATTTTCATTGTACTATTTGTAAATTCTTCGTAATTTAAATTAATAAAGATTATTTAAAAATAAAAAGAGAGATGAAAACACACATCAGCATTGTATATTTCTGGGTTGGCTTGTCAAACAAGAATGTTTCCAGCAAGCTCCCAAACGAGTGCTTTGAAGGCGCCGGCTTGGTATCAATTGGCAGGGAGTTCCGTAGGAAAAAGTATTGATTCCTTTACAAATGTCAAAAGGGTATGGAACTGGAACAGAGCCAGTTCCGCAGGTCAAATTGCATTTTGGGGAGTGTGGCAATCTTGCAGTAAAATGATCCCAAGACGCTTTATACACTCATTGAACATGGCCAGGTGGTAAGTTGGCAACCAGGGCAGCTCTCGCACACATTATATAAGGACTGCCAACATTCCAGCAGGAAGTATAGGGAGTCGAGAGAGAAGTGAAACCCGTCAAATTCATCAAAGGATACAAGGAAGGATGAATTGACTTTCCTGCTTGCAAAATCTCCCTTTTCCTCCTAGGAGAGCGTAAGCTGTGTGAGAGAGCAGGTTTATTACTTCATCGCACCGGAGATAATTGTTGTTCAGTCCCAAGATGCTTACAGGACCCACACTTCCTCTGCTGGTTGCGCCACCGGAGAAAGGCCCTCTGCGTATGCTCAGGATACCCTTTCTCTCGATATAAAAGCTCCAAGCACATAATATTAGCCTCGAAGGACCAGGCCAGCGGCCCGTCAAGTCCAGCATCCTGTTCTCACAGGGGCCGGCAACCGTATGCCTCTTCCGGAAAACCCCGCAAGCAGGACCCGAGTGCGAAAGCAGAGCTCTCCCCTCCTGTGGTTTCCAGAAACTGGTATTCACAAATATTGCTGCCTCCAACTGCAGAGGCAGAGCATGGCTGCTGCGGCTAGTAGCCACCGAGAGCCTTTTGAATTTGTCTCATTTTTTTAAAGCCCTCTATTTCATGGCCATTCTGGTGGCAGGGAGTTCCATAGTCCAACCCTGCTTTCTTTCCTCCGTCCCAAATCTTCCCACATTCTGCGACAGTGAATGCTCATTACAACAGAGAGAGAAAAAAACTTTTCTGTTTCCACTTGCCTCGCGCCAGGCGTCATTTTTATAAGCTTCTACTATGTTGCCTCTTCCTGTTCTTTTGTCTAAACCCAAAAGGCCCCAACATGGCCAGATTTCCTCCCGGCAGAGCGTCTCTCCATCCATCCATCCCTGGGATCGTTTGCCCTTTTGCAAAGCATCAAAGCCCATTATGCATTCATTTAAATATTAATAAACTGCACTTCATAAATAAAAAATAACAAGGTGGAATATGACATTTAAAAACAACCGCAACCCAGAATCTTACAATGATAATGTTCAGTTTAAAAAAACATAACCAGCAGCTCCAAGTTAGCAAAAACTGAGTGGTAAAGACAAGTCATCTTCCCAAGGCCAAATCGTACAGATTTCCTATTTGCCAGAACTCGGTCTTTCAGCAAAAGTTACCCTTTGGAACTCCCCGCCAATTGATTATCAGGAAGACGCCTTCAACACACTCTTTTCGACGCCTGCTCAAAACATTGGACAAGCCTACCCAGATGTTTAGAAAGCCGCCGAGAGTTTGAACCTGTTTTTATTTTTATTTTAATTATTTTGGAAAGTTTTAGGTGATGGTCTCTTATTGATAATTTCATTGTTTTATCTTTTATTGGGGGTTTCCCCACCCTTACAACCAAGCGGTATATAAAGCAGTGTGGTGCAGTGGTTAGAGTGTCAGACCTGGGAAAGACATGGGTTCAAATCCCCTACTCAGACACAAACCTCTCTGGGTGACCTTGAGCTGGTTATGGCTCCTCTCAGCCTGACCTGCCTCAAAGGGTTGTCGCGGGGACTAAATGAGGAAGGGGAGGGGGGAGAAGAATGTAGGACAGGGGAATATGCAACATATGTAAATGCAACAATTAAAATGTCAGCGACGTTCCTGCTTTGCAGCGCAGGGCGAAGCATTTGCAATCTGCTTCAGGGCTCAGAGACCAAGCGCGTTTGCTGGGCAGAAAGGAGAAATCTTTTTTATTTTTTACGGCACATCATGTGGCAGGGAGTACCCCAGGCCAGTGGTGTAGCGTGGGTTGTCAGCACCCGGGGCAAGGCAAGTAATTTGCGCCCCCTAACCCGTGGATTTGCGCCCCCTAACCCTAACCCCCAGATGTTGCGCCCGGTACGGCCGGCCCCCCCTGCACCCCCCACGCTACGCCACTACCCCAGGCTCCTGCCCTGGATGACAAGGAGACGGCAAAGCAGGCAAGATGTTAAACTCTTCTTATATGCAACAACTGCAGCAAGAGTATTGTTAGCCCAGAAATGGAAAGAAGAAGAAATTCCGACGAAAGAAGAATGGCAGAAGAAAATAATGGACTTTGCAGAATTGGATAAAATGACAGGAAGGATTTGAAACCTGCGGGACCAGAGATTTACAGAAGACTGGAAGAAGTATATGAATTATTTGAAGAGCAATTGTAACCAACAAACTACGCTAGTAGGACTGCAAGAAGTTTTGCAAGGAGGAATATATGAAATGTTACAAAGTAGATAAAGAATAGAGACATTTGTTATGAGTTTTAAATGTAACAGGAAAATAAGAAATGTATACTAAGAGATTAGATGGGAAAATTTTCAGATAGGACTGAAGGAAGTCAGAAAAAATTGAATAAGATGTAAGAATATGTTTAATCACTGTTGAAAATGGTATGTTTAAAAAAACCCTAATATTTTTAAAATAATGTATATAATAAGACAAGGAGACGGCAAAGTGGAAATGAGTTTGCCAACAGCAGTTCCGAAGGGTGGCAGGTAATGCCATGCCCATGCGAAGGCAATAAACTCCGTGCAATGCAAAGGCAGCAAATTCCACGCAATGCAAATTAAAAAAAAGCGCATTTTCCCACCCACCCCTCTCTAACTGGGGGTTGACCCAAACCCTAGCAGACCTGAGAAACTTGATGGGGGCAACTCCTCTCCCCCTCCTCCCCCTCCCCAAACACCCTCCCCTCTCCAAATGGGTCTCAGCCCAACATCTCTTTCAAGAAAACCGCCCAGCCCCGATGGGAAAATCCTGAATGGGGAAAAGGGGGCGGGGGCGTCGTGCGTGCATATGCATGAGCAGGGGGCGGGGCGAGGGCAGGAGGGGGCGGGGCGAGGGCAATAAATAGGAGCCCTCCCTCTCCTCCAGCCTCTTTCCCTTTGCACCAGAGGAGGAGGCGCTCAGAGCATCCTTGCAAAGAGCTCAGTTTTTGCGCCTGCATCTCTCTCTCTCTCCTGCTTCCTTCTCCCTGGGCATCCTTGTTTTGGGGGGAGACCTCTGAAGACCCAGCCCCCTATTTGCTCCCCTCCCCTTTGCAGGATCTGACCCCCCCCCCACTTTGAAGCCACCATGGCCGTCGAGAAGGAGAAGAAGACCTGCGGGCAAGTGATGACGGAGTGGAAGGAATTTATCTGGAACCCGCGCACGCATCAGTTTATGGGGCGCACCGGGAGCAGCTGGGGTGAGCCTGTTTTGTCTGGGATTTTTTTTTGGGGGGGCGCACGCAGGCAGGGACTGTGGGGGGGGCAGATCCTGCATCTTGAGGCTGCCCACCCGCTCCGCAGCTGCCTCCTTCCCCAGGGCAGGATTTAATGACAAGATAGTTCAAGGACTCCTAGCCAAGGGAGATTATTTAAAGGGGGAGATTAGTGGAGATGGGGGGGGGGAGACAGAGAACAGGGCCACGAAAGGGATTATTTTAGGGAGGGGGGGACCTGTGAGAGCCTGAAAATCGGGGTCCCCCTCCTTGGAAAGGAGATTCTGAATATTCTCATGTCTTCCCCTTATTTTATTTCTTTAATAATATAATAAAAGGGGGCATCGCCCATGAGATTTTCTAACCTTGGTTTTTGAAAGAGGGGGGGGGTGCTTTGGGGAGGGTTATGTAAGGGGGAGTTTTGTGATGGGGCGGTCTTTCTGGAGGGGGGGAAATGGGAAATTTCTCTAACAGATCTCAGAGTGCTTTGGTGGGGGTCTAGAAAAAAAAAGGAGGGGGTTGTGATGGGTGATGCGATCCTGGAAGGGGGGGCATGCAGATATGGCGGACTGCTGGGGTGCCCCCCCCCAAAGGGAAACTGCAGACCTTGAGTAAGATAGGAAATGCAAGGGGGAAATAGGGTTTCGTGTGGATTTTGTTTGGGGAGGGTGGTTAAAATGGAAAGGGCCCTTATGGGAAATTTCAGTAGGGGGTTATTAGGCGTCTATGTTAAAAAAATAAAATAAAAATCTATATATGTTATCGATTAGTGTTTAGGGTGGAAGAAAAGCAGGGAGACTGGAATTCAAACCGGGCCCCACTTCTAAAATAATTCTCAATTTTTGAATTTGAAGGAGCGTGGGTGGGTGAGATGATTTAAGTCCTTGAATAGCAGCCAAGGCCGTACCCCAAAAATGAAAGGGGAAAAAAAACCACATTGGGTTATTTACACCCTGGGCAAAGCACCCCCCCAAAAAAAAACCCATCGCCACCCAGGCCATGAAGTGAAATTTTTGAAGATGGATAAAACTGGATTTCCCCTGGGAGTCTGTTCTGCATTTGTGGGGTAGAATGGAAAAGGGAGAGGATCTCGCCTTTGCAATGTTCTAGAAGGCAGGTTGATAAACAAGGGAGGGGGGGTGTATCTGGTTCTTTGGTCAAAGATTGGCCTCAACCCCCCCAAAAAAAAACACACACACAAACATAACCTACAAAATGGAGAGATACGAGACTATTAGACATGCACGGGTCATGAATGTGGGTGCAGAAGAGAATTAATTTTGGAGATTTTGCTGCAGTCTTTGCGAATTGGGAGGGGGGAAAGCACCCCTTGGAGAAAGCAGATTTGGGGGGGATGTGTGTGTGTATATTTGACAGAGCTAAAAGACCCCAATTTGAAAAGAGATCAGAGCGTGGAGGCTGCCCAGGAAACAAAATCATTATATGCTTTGAAGAAAAAAATTTGGGGGAGCATTTGCTGTGTTTGGGGTGGGGGGGAGAAGTGGGGTACCTAGGGAGTCACTGCATCCCTGAAGATTGGGGGGGCGATCATTTGCTGAGGATGAGAGGCAATATTAAATGTGTGGGAAATGTGGCAGTAATGACAGAGTGGAATAGGCCTGAAAAAGATATATATTTTTGTGGGGGGGGCCTTATAGTCCCAGCGATCAGGTCCTGTCTAGGGTCTGTGTCCCCCCAAAAAGGGCAGAGATTGTATGGGGCTTTCTGTTTCCTGGTTCTCTTGTTTTTTTGGGGGGTTGACAGTGGGCTCTCTCCTCCCCCACCCCCCAATTTTTAATATCGATTGATGCAGGGAAGAAGGGTGTTGTAGGCAACAGCAGAGGCCAGAGCAGCAGGAAAAGTAGGTCATTATTTTCCTTCTGTGGAGTTGGCTTGCGAGGCCCCCTCTCTCCCCCCCCCCACCGCCTGCCCAGTCTGTCAACAAGCTCGCCCCCCCCCCAGTCTCCTGGCACCAGAGAGGAGGGGGCTTCGCCATAGCCTCTGTCGCTTTGTCCTGCTTTGAAAAATAATCAGGCTTGCAAAACGTTGATTAAAATGCCCCCCCTGTCAAAATGCTGGTTTGCTGGCAAACCTTTCCTTGCTTCCCATCCTCTCTGTGTTGCACCCCCCCTCCATAAAAACTAGATGCGTACCTAGATCTGCTTTGAGCAATGAACCCTCCCTTCCAATGGTGATCCCCTTGATCTGCGAGACAGTTGATTTATAGATCTCTCTATCTCCCTGCCCCCCCCCCGCAAGCTGACATTATGAGATTCCTTCTTCAAACCACCCTTCTAAATGTGGCCTGGCCTTTCTAGATCTCCCAGTGCAGATTCTTGAATTCTCCCCTTTCCAGACTTTCTACCCCCCCCCAAGTCTGTATACCTCTTGATTCCCCCCCCCAAAAAAAAATTTTACCCACCTTGCTGGCATCCCCAAGTCGCCTTTTGGGGGGGTAGGGTGGGGATTTCAACAATATGTAGATGGCTGGGAAACTAGCTGGTGGTTCAAACTGGGAATGGGGAACCTGAATCATTTCTGGAGGATGAGAGGGAAGAAAATTTGGTGTTGTGGGGGGGGGGTTGGAGAAGGACTTGCCTCCCCCCTTCGACAGAAGGTCCAACCTTTGGGTCTGTCGCATTGCAACTCCTGAGGAACCTGGCAAGCTCTCCTTCTCCCTTGGAAACCTTGTTTGCCTGTGGGAAAATTCCTTTCCCCAAAGCTTGCAACCTCTCTGTCAGGCTCTGGCCCCCTCCTTGCAGTCCCCCCCTCCCCACAAATCTGCCCCCCTCCCTCCCTGCTTTTGTCAAATCCCACAAGTCTCCCACTCTTCTAAACTCCAATCTCTTGCGGTTTTCCTTGCCAGAAAATTGCAGCATCTGGTTCAACAGCAGCCTTTTTCCTGCTCTGTTTTATTTTGGGGGGGAGGTCGTCCCCTTTGATTGCGAACCAAAGCTGCGTTGATAATCTGGTTCCCCCTTTCCCCCCCTCCACCCCCCATCAAACGGTGGTCTTTCCCTTTGAGTGCAATTTACGACTCTCTGCTTCTGTGCGCTCTGGAGACCCGAAGCGGTTTTGGGGGAACAAGACCACCCCCCTCCCATGATCCTGGCTTGTATTTCACTGCAGAAAGCTGATGGCACCTCACCCCCGCTGCAGTAGCTAATCCTGATCCTGCGTGCGGGGGAAGCAAGGAAACCAGGCCAAGATCTGACAGCACTTTTTTTGTGGAGGGGGGGTGGGTTTCCATCTTGGCTCGGCTCGGGGTTCAGTTGCCTTTGGCGCTGCGGAGCGAAGACGTTGGCAAGCGGTGTGGCGAAGAGAGAGTTGGCGCAGCCTTTCGCCCTGTCTAATACAGTTGGCGGAGGAGACATCGCTGCCTCGATTTCTCCATGGGGCAAAAGGCGGTCTTAAGGGGGGGGGGGCGCGCACCATTCCAAAGTACTTCTTTGGAAAAAAGCATTTTAGCAGGTGGTGAAAGGATGCCAGCTTCACTTGCGGGGTTTATTTTAGGGGGGAGAAGCAGTTATCTCCGTAATAAGGTGAGGGTTCAGGAATCTCATCGGTCACAGATATGCCCCCCATGCCATGTCTGGGGGGGGGGGAAACGGTACCCACTGGTGCCAGGAAGTGGAGGAAACAGCAGCCAGGAAGATGCAGGCAGTCAATATTGGGGACCCCAAAAATTGGGGTTCTCTTTAGGCAAAAGAGCAGGGATGGGTGAGCCTGAAAGAGTTATGGGGTCTTCTCTAGGGTGGAAATGAGGCCTGATATTTCAGCATTGGGTGAAGGAGAGAAAGACCCACACAACAAGCAATGGGTACTCAGGGTTTTAATCTGAGATGTCTAGTTGTGGGAGTTTTTTGGGGTGAAAGGGACTCGGGGGGGGGGAGAACGGTAGGAGGCGTGATCTTGAAGGGCTGGACGTTTCTGGAACGAGAAGAAGGGCAGAGGGGCTGGATTTGGCCAAGCATGGGGAGGCCGGGAGGGGAGACAGGGCAAGGCAGGTGCTTAAATATAGCAAAGAGAGAGAGAACGTGAAGGAAGGGGGTAAAAGGGGGCAGCTTTTACATTGGGGGGGGGGCTGCCTGGAAAAAAACCTGGATAATTTAAAGGGGCTGTTTAGAGGGCGGGGGAAGAGACTGTGGATTCTTCGAGGGAGTAAGAAACCCATCATTTTTTAAATTTTGTGATCTCATTTCTGCTTGTGGGAATATAAAATATTTTTAATTTTTTTTGAGGGGGTGGGAGTTTTTTGGGCGGCAGGCAAAGCCAAACACCAAAAGGAGGAGCAGACCCGTTTCTCACAAAAACTGCCAGGAATGGGGCTTCCATGTTCTGCCTTATATCCTGGGTTCAACAAAGGTTATAAATGCATTAAAAAAAAAAAAGTAAAAGGCTGGGGATCTGGGGGTTGTGTGTGTGTTTTTTGGGGACGGGGGGACTGCCCCCTTGCTCCCCCTCTGTGGATGCCCATATTTCTTTTGTTATAAATGCCTGTGTGTTTTGGAGAGAGAGCAGGAACTCCAGACACAGCAAACAGGATTATCTCTTGTCTGTCAGCTCAGCTTTGGCCTTGCAAGGCCCAGAGGTTCTGGGGTTAATGTCTTGCAAGCTGCAGGTTTTCCAGCTTTGCTGTCTCTCTCTGTGTGTCATTGGAGAGGGTGCTTCAGAAATGCACTTTATTACTTATTTATTGCACAGGCATCCCAACTCTCCTTCCCCCCCCTTCCTCCGGAGAGCTCATCGATTTCCCCCTATCCTCATTCAATTCCACAACAGCCCTGCCAGGTAAGCTGGGCCCAGAACGACAGTGACTGGCCCAAGGTGGCTGAGTGGGGAGCGGATTTGAACCCTGCTCTTGTGTAGTCCGACTTTCTAACCACTACACCGCACTACTTGGTGCCTATGGAGGTGATGGGATATCCAATTCCAAGCTTGGCTCTTGAGTAACTTTAAGCATTGGCTAACGCCCTGGATGTGAGCTTTGCTCTGTCTTGTCTCTCTGTGTTGAAAAAAAACGCCGCAGGATTTGTGCGAGGGTGACCCCTAGACCCCGCTGCCAGGAGTTGCTTATTTTAACACTCAGCTGGGGGGCAGGTTGTGCTGGGGGGCAGCTGGATAAGAATTTGCCCTGAGATTTGTTGAGTTTGTTTCTTTGAATTGCCTGGCGAATTGCAAACATACAGGGATGTATTTTAAACAAAGCATTGGGCAGCTCTGATATTATCCTAACTGTCTCCATATTTTCGTACACAAGTTTGAGGCTCCTGCACACAAACACACAATGTTTCTGTCCCTCCTAGCCTCTGTTTACTTTCTGACTTGTGCCGAATGGTGTCTCTTGATGGTTCCTTCTGATAGCCTACTTATTCCAGCTGCGTGGCCTACATTGAATGAAGGTGTTGCAACCAGGATCTGGGATTCCTGTGGGTTAGATTCTCTCGCCGGGTGGAGTGTCTAGCTAGTCACTTCCTCTTGGCCTCAGTTCCCCAATCTGCGAAATGGCAACAGCGACCCACTTCAGTAAATTACACAGTAAACGGAGAGCTCCACTGACCTTTGGAGTCATCTTTGGGATCAATGCAACTGCTTATTTCCACAAAGGGGCCTGCGCTGGGCTTGCAACGTCTTAGGAGACCTAGGTGTAAACTTGGAGTAAATCCCGTGCGAGTCTAGAGAACAGCTTGGATCCCACCTGGCTTTATATGTCAGGTCGAAGGCTTCACTTTGCAAGCCCACAGCCTGAACTCTGGGCTTTTTTTTCCTTTGCTGACTGTTTTGGGAGACTCCTTGTCTTAAATAATGAGATAAGGAACAGTTGGAAGTTAATAATAATAAAAAAACCCCTGATCATTGGCTCCAGGGGGATTAAAAAACAACAACAACCCGGTTACTTTAATGTTCCACCATGTTGTCAGCAGTATTTTTGCCTTCTGAGTCTTCGCAGCTAAGATTTATGCTACAAATTAGCAGAGTGGCTGTAAAGTTGACCACCTTTTGCACTTTTCAGGGGCTTCCAACTGATTATGAATATTTCCCCTCTTCCACCATGCATTTGCCTAATCTCCTTTTGAAGCCCCCCCCCAAGTTGTTGGCCATCTTGTGGCATTGAGTTCCATAGTTCAGCTACGCACTGTGAGATTAAGGGCCCTGCCCATTGCGAACTCCTTGTGCCTCCTCGAATTTGAGTGGTTCTCCCCCCGCAACTCCTGCCACCCCACACTTTCTCCTCCCTAAAGTGGAAGAATCCCGAAGATTTGAAAAACTGAATAGCTGGGAATCTGTGGATTTAGGGAGGTGAAAGTGCAGGGAAGCAGGAGGGAGAATGAGGGTGAATTAAAGGAAACACAGATGGGTTCATAATCCACATTAAGCAGAAAGGTGCCACTGAGGGAGAGCAACTGGGGCCGTAGTACAAGCTTCCTCAACCTCAGCCCTCCAGATGTTTTGAGACTACAATGCCCATCATCCCTGACCACTGGTCCTGCTAGCTAGGGATCATGGGAGTTGTAGGCCAGAAACATCTGGTGGGCTGAGTTTGAAGTTAGGTTTGCCTAGCAGTAGAGGAGAGGAAGGGGATGATATTAGGGGCAGGTCTGCTTTGGCCGGCGCTGGGACTTTTCAACGAAAAATATACAGTATTTACTTGAATCTGGGATTTAGAGGTTGGGGCCTGGGAAGCCAATGCAATTCTGGGCCTCATCAATAGGAGTATAGCATCTAGATCAAGGGAAGTAATAGTGCCACTGTATTCTGCTCTGGTCAGACCTCACCTGGAGTACTGTGTCCAGTTCTGGGCACCACAGTTCAAGAAGGACACTGACCAACTGGAACGTGTCCAGAGGAGGGCAACCAAAATGGTCCAAGGCCTGGAAACGATGCCTTATGAGGAACGGCTAAGGGAGCTGGGCATGTTTAGCCTGGAGAAGAGGAGGTTAAGGGGTGATATGATAGCCATGTTCAAATATATAAAAGGATGTCACATAGAGGAGGGAGAAAGGTTGTTTTCTGCTGCTCCGGAGAAGCGGACACGGAGCAATGGATCCAAACTACAAGAAAGAAGATTCCACCTAAACATTAGGAAGAACTTCCTGACAGTAAGAGCTGTTTGACAGTGGAATTTGCTGCCAAGGAGTGTGGTGGAGTCTCCTCCTTTGGAGGTCTTTAAGCAGAGGCTTGACAACCATATGTCAGGAGTGCTCTGATGGTGTTTCCTGCTTGGCAGGGGGTTGGACTCGATGGCCCTTGTGGTCTCTTCCAACTCTAGGATTCTATGATTCTAAGCGTTCAAAACATGCCTGGCGCATTTTGCCATCGGCCACTTGCGACCAAATTAAAATCTTCATTTTTGGACTTTCAGGCAGGGAGGTTATCTCCTAGCCGGATTGGGAGATTATCGTAGAATTGGGATCCCTGAGGGTCATCTAGCCAAATCCCCTTCCATGAAGGAGTCTTTCGTCTAACATGGGGCTCGAATCCACAACCCTGAGATTAAGAATCTCTTGCTGATGCTGGGACCTTTTGCAGACGCTGTACCCCTGGCCCTTTAACATGCAACACGCTAAAGGAGTGTTAAAACATGCTAAAGGTGTATCAAAGATTTGGGGGGTTTGGGGTTCAGTCCAAGCCCCCCTTTTTAATTCCCTGGCCCTGAAGCTTGCCTGCCATGGATAGCCCAGCTGCCCTCTTCCTGAACCTCGTGGGATATCTAGCGACTGTGCTGGGGGGGGGGTCATCTCGGGTTTCCTTCGCTTCGTCAATCATCTAATTAAATTGGCACGACGCCCTAGCGAGGCAGGAAGGTGCTGCAGAGGAAAATTTCGGGATGGACGAAAGACGTTACGGTTTCGTAGGCGTTTCAAAGGCAGGGCAGACATAAGGCGGTAGCAATTTGCAGGCTCTTTTTCTGGAGCGGCCTTTGTCAAACTGGCGCTTTTTTTTTTTTAAAGATATTTATTAAGGATTTTAAAAATTCAATTCACCAAACACATATAAAACCATCACCCAAATACAACAAACGAAGAAAAACAGAAAAAAGCAAAACGGAGGAGGATTTGAAATATTTCACTTGAAGTTGATTTTTCTGTTTTATTTTATTAAATGTTACCAAAAATTGAATAGAAAAAAAGAAAGAAACAATACATAACCATGCATAAAAACATTTTATCTACACGGTTTTCCAGAATGCAAACTAGAAAAGAAAGACAAAAGATAAAAGAAAGAAACAAGAAAAAAAAATAGTCAGCTTCATATGAAGTTGCTTTAATCTGGATTGTGTTATGTGACATTTGTGTGTGTTTTTGGGTGACATTTTTGTGAGATTTGTTCTTTAAAATATAAAGCAGTATAGAAATGAAATATAATAATAAAATAATAATAATAAATAAAAATATTCCTTGAGATAACTCGCTGTGGCAACCGAAACCTAGCTTTAAGATTTGCGAATAGCTTATATACCTGAGTTTCTAACACTGGTCATAGTCCAAAATGGCAGTTTTGGGTGGAGTCCCAATAGCCCTGGAGGCGCAAGGTTGGCAAAGGCTGTTCTACAATATTCATTTGCAGGCCTGTCTAAGAACAGCATCCCCTCTGGCAGGGGGGAGCATGAGGTGGGGGCTAATAAGAAAACAGAATGGGGGTCAATTCTAATGGCTACAGTTTTTGGACCTCACTGCCTGACTCTTTCCTCAATTTAATCTATTTTTTCCCCTGCCCCTTCCAGCTCTGATCCTACTGTTCTATCTCGTCTTCTACGGCTTCCTCACGGCCCTCTTCACCCTCACGATGTGGGTTATGCTACAGACGGTGGACCAGTTCAACCCCAAATACCAGGACCGCCTCTCCATCCCAGGTGAGGCCTTGGATTCTAACCTTGCGTGCAGATCACGCGCAAGGTCCCCGCAGGCAGAAAGCAGGTGCAACAAGGAGGGGGGGGTTCTCCTTGAGGTGTTAGCTTTCTGCTTGAAGGGTGGTTTCCCATAGCTGTCAACTTACAGATTTGAAAATAAGGGACCAGCAGCCAAAATAAGGGATCAACAATTACTTTGATAAAATACATATTTTGTTGCGTGCAAATGGCTTTAGATACCTATTAGGTCCATAAATTACCATAGAGCATACAGTGGTGCCCCGCAAGACGAATGCCTCGCAAGACAGAAAACTCGCTAGACGAAAGAGTTTTCCGTTTTGGCGGTGCTTCGCAAAACGAATCTCCTATGGGCTTGCTTCGCAAGACAAAAATGTCTTGCGAGTTCCTGCGGGGGTTTTTTCCTCCCCCCCTTTTGCTAAGCCGCTAAGCCGCTTATCCGATAAGCCAATAATAGCGCTAATCCGCTAATCTGTCAATGGGCTTGCTTCGCAAGACGAAAAAACCGCTAGACGAAGAGACTCACAGAACAGATTCTTTTCATCTTGCAAGGCACCACTGTATATTCAACACAAAAAAACAGCAACAATTTGTTGTTGACAAAGGACAGCTGGACATAGAAAGGGCCCCATTACCTTCAGTAGCTTATTTAAGGGACATCATCAATAAGGGACAGCAGCAGAACGTGGCGCTGGGATAAGGGACTGTCCCGCCAAATAAGGGACGCTTGACAGCTATGTGGTTTTCACATAAGTGGTGCTGTGTGGAGAGGGGCATGGTTAAATGGTTTTGCATGAGGCACTGGTGTCTAAAGAAGTGCCTTCGAAGAATCGTAGAGTTGGAAGGGACCCCTGCGGTCATCTAGTCCAACCCCCTAAATTACAGGAATCTCATCTTAAGCACCCTTGGCAGATGGCCAGCCAGCTTGCACTAGGAACTGCCCAGATGTGCAGAATCTGGCTAGGGTCGTTCATTGAACTCTGTACATGCTCAGAAACGTGGGTGTTCTCAGGGGAAATGTCCCCCTGCCGCCCCACGGTAGCACCAAAATAGAAAAGAAGGCTAACACTTTGGACTTAAAAGCTGGTTTCGAAAGTCGCTCCCTCTTGCATGGAGCCCTGGGAGGGGAGGTTGAAGCTGTTAAACGGGCTATTCTTGGCACACTCACAAACTACAACCCCCAGGATCCTTTGGGGCAAGCCCTGGCCATGTACAGGAATGCGTAAACCCAGTGTGGATATGCCCAGCTGCTTGCTAAACTGGCTCAAATTAGGAGCTCCCCATTGGTCTTTGACACAGATGAGGGGCTTGCTGGGGCCATCTAATAATAATAATAATAATAATAATAATAATAATAATAATAATAAAATTTTATTTATACCCCACCCTTCCCAGTTCAGAAAACTAGGCTCAGGGCGGCTAACAACAAATTTAAAACACTTAATTGATGCAACAAAAACAGCATAAAACACAGTATAAAACATGAATAACAATAAATTCAGAATTCAAAAATCAATTTAGGGGGAGAAATCCATCCAATAAACATTAGATGATCACCAGGGCTAGCTGGCTAAGTTAGTCCTATTTGGCCAGCGAAGAGACCAGGGGAGATTTAGCTGTGGGATCCCAGAGTGGGTAATCTTCATAAAAAGGGGAGGGGGAGGGAAGGAAGGGGAATAAAAGATCAGGCTAAGTTCAAGTTGAAAGCCAGGTGGAATAGCTCTGTCTCACAGGCCCTGCGGAAGGAGGTTAAATCCTGCAGGGCCCTGGTCTCATGGGATAGAGCATTCCACCAGGTTGGAGCCATCACTGAGAAGGCCCTGGCCCTGGTGGAGGATAATTTGACTTCCTTAGGGAAGACCTCTAAACTGATTATTCACGGACCTTAAGGTCCTCTGTGGGGCAGACCAGGCACGTTTCTGGTCCTCAGGGAGGAGTGTGGGCAGGCGGAGCTCTGAAACTCAAGCGTTTCTCTTTTTCTCCCTCCCTGCCTCGCAGGTGTGATGATTCGCCCCAAGACGGACGCGCTGGACATCACTTACAACATGAGCCAGACTGAATCCTGGGAGGAATACGTGAGGATGCTAAATAAGTTTTTGGAGGGTAAGTAAAATGGGGGAAGGAGGAACACCTTTCTCCTCCCCTCCCCAGCCTTTCTGCCTAATGATGCTAATTAACCACTTAATTAGGGAAGGAACGGCTGCACGCCCCCTTTTCCCAAGCTTCTGCAATGTTCCCTTTCTCGTCGCCGGATGTTGTTGGACTACAACTTCCATCATCCAGGGTACTGGGAGGAATGGATGATGGCAGTTGTAGTCCAACAGCACCTGGGGACCCAAGTTTCAGAGGGGCTGGGGCAAGCGTGCGCATCTGAGGCCCCCTAGAGGTGGCAGGTGTGAAAAACGAGCTGGGCGCGTTAACTAGCGGAACTTCTTGCTGGGTGAAACTCCACGATGCCCTTTAAGCCAGGTTGCATAGATCTATATAATCACCTGCCTTCGGTTTCCTCCAAGGGGCTTTCCACTCTCTTATAAAATCATACGTAATTTAAAATATACCGGAATTCTTTGCGGATTGTTAATTGGAGACGGGGGTGTCTGCCTGACGCTATGTGGGGAGGAGGCGGCAGAGCAGAGAGTGGATTTGCAAAGATCTGAGCAGTGCAGGAAACTAGACTCCCAAGATGGTGTCCATCTAGGCCAGTGCTGTCTACACTGACTGCCAGCAGCTTTCCAGCTTTCAGACGAGAAACGAAACCATAAAATAGCTGCATAGAACAAGTGCATTCGCAAGGAGCTTAAAACAGCAAAGTCCCAAGTAAAAGGCTATCTTATTATCAAGTCCAGTTCCAGATTTGCCAGGCATGTCTTGGAAATGACTGTTCCTCTGTTTATCTAATAAAAGAATGCCAAATCTTATTAAAAGGTGTCTGGAGGATGCAGCCCTTGTCGAAATCTCAAATTGTGTGTCATTTTCTCCATTAGATCTGTATGCCAGAGCAATGCAAGGATATTACTAACCTCTGGAGGGTCATTATCAGGATTATAGCTGCATAATTTAGACGTGTGTGTGTGTGCTCTCCTTTTTGAAAAGGGTCTCGCTATAAAAACGCAGTGTGCTTTTTGGAGCTGGCGCTGCAAGCATTATTTAGCCCTTTTTGATCTGTGCTTCAGTAGACACCTGGACTGTCGATTCCCACTTGTTAGTGGATGGAGAACGGCTTCAAAGACACGGTTTCTGCACCACAAATAGCCCCCACCAAACCTCATTAAGATTGAACCTGGCCTATTTGATCTGTCCCATCATGGTTTTTAAATTTTGTTTTATTCCGCATACGTGTGGTGCACCTGTGGTCCTTCCAGATGATGTTTTGCGGCCAGACTTTATTCGCTTTCCCCCATTTTTTACATGGGGAGATGTGGAGGCAGCTGGCCCTGTCTTGGACGTGTTTTTAAAAGAGAGTTTGGGGAAATATTAAATAAATACAATAACAACAATGGCCTACCTTTGCGCTGATAAAATGGAAATTCTGGGAACTGTAGGTTACCCCAATAGAACTACATTTCCCAGCACCATCGGCAAACTACAGTTCCCAAGACTGGGGGGCTGTGGGCATATGAGCTTTAAAAGAAGCTTGGGCCTGCCACTCAACTCTTGCCCTAACCTCACAGGGTTGTTGTAAAGCATAAAACAGGGCTCCTTAGAGGAAAAGTGAGATAAAATGTAAAAATAAACAAAACGGGTTTTTTTTAAGTACCTGTTGCGCCAGAATTGTCTGTTGTGGAGTCACAAAAGGGTCTTTCCCTTTGGAATATATGAAAAAGGATATAATGCAAAGCTGTGCCATAAAACCATGGCTATATAAACAGCATAATGAGAACGATTGGAAGTTTTAAGCATAAGTTTTTATTTGGCGGATATGCTTTGGTATAAATTTTTGGATTTTTCCTTTTATCTCCCCCCCCCCTTTTCTTTTTCCTTGATTTTTCTTTCTGTATTTCTCTCTTTTATATTTACCTTCGTTGTAAATGATCATCTGTATTTGAAACTAATAAAGATTTACCATGGGGGGGGGAATAATCAAAAGGGTCTTTCCCTACCCTGGAGCTCCCTGGGAACTGGGTCAAGGAGATGCTCTGTCGCTGAGCTACGTTTTCCTCCTGCTGCGTCGCCGGGGGTTGGACTAGATGACCCCCGGGGTTCCCTTTCAAACTCTTAAGGTTCCTCCTTCTCTTCTAGCTTATGACAACGCCAAGCAGGTGGCCAGCAACCGGGACTGCATCCCGGGGCAGTACAATGAGCAGGTGGACAATGGGGTGTTGAATTACCCAAAGACGGCGTGCCAGTTCAACCGCACCATGCTGGGCGACTGCTCGGGCCTCAACGACACCACTTACGGGTACCGGGACGGGCGCCCCTGTATCCTCGTCAAGATGAACCGGGTAGGCTAAGAAGCCCTGACTCCTCTCTTGTCAGTTGAGGGTCTGTTCAGTCTGCAGAAGGGAATAATAACAGTTTATAATAATTTATTGGGACGTGGGTGGCGCTGTGGGTTAAACCACAGAGCCTAGGACTTGCCGATCAGAAGGTCGGCGGTTTGAATCCCCGCGATGCACTGAGCTCCCGCTGCTCGGTCCCTGCTCCTGCCCACCTAGCAGTTCAAAAGCACGTCAAAGTGCAAGTAGATAAATAGGTACCGCTCCAGCGAGAAGGTAAACTGTGTTTCCGTGCACTGCTCTGGTTTGCCAGAAGCAGCTTAGTCATGCTGGCCACATGACCCGGAAGCTGTACGCCGGCTCCCTCGGCCAATAAAGTGAGATGAGCGCTGCAACCCCAGAGTCGGTCACGACTGGACCTAATGGTCAGGGGTCCCTTTACCTTTACCTTATAATAATTTATTACCTATACCCCGCCGATCTGGTCAGGCCTCCCCAGCCACTCTGGGCAGCTCCCTGCAGAAGATTAAAAACACAATAAAAGATAGAGTTTTTCATTATTTCCTCCTGCTCCCCGCGGGCAGGCCTGAACCGATGGATCCAAACGGCAAGAAACTAAATATTTGGGAGACAGTGGAACGGACTCCCTCGGAAGGGGGGCAGCCCAGGCAAGATTTAAGAATTGCGAGCCCTCCATCCCCACATCCGAGGATTAGGAGGATAGGTCGCAGGAGGACAGAAAAACCTCAGGCTGCCTAACCTTTCCTTCTGTGGAGATGGGAGGAGTTCTGTTCCCGATTCTGTTGAATTGCAGCCTTCGCCAACCCGGTGGTTTCGAACTATAACTCCCATGGGAGTTGTAGCGCGGACCCACCGGACGGCACCAAGTCGGTGAAGGCTGGTGTTTTGAAAGCAGAATCGTCAGCCTTTCCCAGAGTGGGGCCAATTCCACCCCGTCTTTTTGCAGATGGTGGTGTCGTTTCCCCCCCTGCCCAGCTCAGTTAATTTTTTGTGGGGTAGGGAGGGCAGAGTGAGAGCCACTTATCCTGAGTCCTGAACCCTTTTCTCCCCCCCATCTTGTCTCTCGGCAGGTCATCAAGTTCTACGCGGGAGACGGCAAGCCCATCAACGTCTCTTGCCTGTCAAAGGTAAAAGCCTCTGATCTGCCACTGCTCTGCTGGTTTTTGTCTCTCTCTCCTCCTTCTCTTCTTCCTTGATTTTTTCTTTCTTGTTCTTTTTCATTCCATTTCATTAACGCTCCACTTTCCCCTCTCCTCCTCCTCCTCTTTGTTTCTTTCCAAAAAAAATATTATTATTCTGTGCATTCAGAGACCCCGGTCTAAGCATGAGGTAAGGTCTTGCCAAAGCATTAGAAGATGAATCTAGAACCATGTAGGGAGATGTCCTTTAGTGGATCCTAGAACCCCGACAGCTTTTGCTCCCTGCTCTTCCTGCAATGCTTCGGGATATAGGGGAGAGAACCCATATAGGGGGCTGATCGCCTCTGGCCCGCAAAAGTAGCCTTGCCCTTTGGAAGAACCCAGCAGTCCGCATTCCCGGCTAGATTCCCACTCGCCTCCTCTTGCCCAAAACACTTTTGTGCTTGGAAGAAGTCGCTCCAAACCTTCCTGTCCCGCAATACCTTGTTGGAAGTTTCAGGCTGGGTAAAAGGAAGAACTTCTTTATGCAAAGCAGAGTTAACCTGTGGAACTCCCTGCCACTGGAGGCGCAGGGATGGCTGCAAAATTGGATGGCTTTCAAAGAGGATCAGGCAGATTCCTGGAGGAGGAGAGGGCTATGGGTGGCTCCCAGCCAAGGTGGCGATGTTCTCCCATCACAATCGGAGGCAGGGTTGCTTCTGAATACCAGTTGCTGGAAAATGTGGAGGATCTTGCGTTCGAATCCTGATTCCAGGCATCCCCTAATGGGCATCTAGGTGGCCACTGTGAGAACAGGATAATGGACTAGATGGGCCACAGGCCTGTTCCTGCAATTTTGTCTTCTATCCCCCAACTCGAACCTCTTCGTTGCAATGTGAATATCCCACAAAAGTATTAATATCAAAAGGGGAGACATTCTCCCCTGGCAGTAGCTATGAATATTGTAGAATTCTGTTGGGGGGTGCCCCCTTTTTTATATTTAGCAGGGGTAAATCCATATTGGCTGGGATATTTTTTGGAAATTTCTCCCAAGGACACTTCACAGCCTCCTGTGAAAGAATAATACTAAAAATATATATATATGTAATCATAATAATTTCTTGTACCCTGCCCGTGCGACTGGGTTCCCCCAGCCACTCTAGTTTGTTAGGGCTGGGGGGTTATTTAAAAATGTTGATTTGTTAGCCTCTAAATTCATTGAGCATTGCTATATAGGGGTCACAAAATCACATGTAAACATTTCTCCAGGTCGGTTCCATCATTTGGTATCCCGATAGACGTCTGGATAGCTAGCCTACCAAGGGATGGCTCAAAAAAACCAACCAAGCGATATTTAACAGCTTTGATGATGCATTTAAATACTGCTTGTCATGAAGTTAAGAACATGGAGAACTGCCTTGTTAAGTTCTTGAGCATGAGTCCATCTGGTTCAGTGCTGGCAGTGCCCCCCCCCCCGAGATTTCAGAAAAGGGCCTTTCCCCCAGCTTTACCTTCAGATCCTGTCGGAAATCGAATTCGGGACTTTTTGTATGCAAAGTAGATGCTCTCCCACTCAGCCCCTTTACTTCCTTTACCTCTTGCCTCCTGCAGTAGTTTTTCCCTTTGTGAGTAATCGAGGCAGCGCATACCCTTCTGAAAAACCAGTTCAAACTCTTGCGCCAAGGGATGTTGAAATTTGCCGCGCCTTCATGTTAAGCAATGTCAAATGATTTCCTTGTTTTTGCAATACGAGGAAGAGGCGGAGAGGTAGTCCGGGTTCCTTTTCCCTGTCAAATCATGACTCAGCCCCAAGCGCCCAGCTTCTGAGATTTGTCACCAGATTTGCATTCAGGTTCATCTTCACAGCCTCTTGTTGAATTTATGAAAGCTGGAGCTTCCAGATGTCTTGGGTTTGAGTGTACAATTCAGATTTCCGGATGGTGCTAGATTACAGTGTTTTTTCTAAAACACCCCCCCCCCCGTTTTGCTGCTTTTTCAAAAAGAGAAAAAATTTACACCAACAATATCATTTGATTTCCCTCTTACTCCCCTCCCCGCTTCCCTAACAATACTTGAAGTTGTCCCGTCATCGTAAGGTAATATAGTGGTACCTCCGGTTGAGAACGGGATCCGTTCCAGAGGCCCGTTCACAACATGAAAAGAGCGCAACCTGAAGCGCCGTATCTACACAGGTGCGCGGCGTGATTTGGTGCTCGTGCGCATGCGCGATTTAGCGCTTGTGCACATGCGCGAGCGGCGAAACCCAGAAGTAACCCTTTCCGGTACTTCCGGGTCGCCGCGGGACGTAACCTGAAAGAACGTAACATGAGGTATGACTGTACAGAGATAGTGTAAGAAAAGGATCACAGTCGTGTAAAATACAGTCTTGATAGCCCTTGGTTTTCTTTGTTCCTCTTACGTTTTTTGTAAAAATGGCTGTCTCCCTCCTCTGTTCATTTAGCCTTTCCTTTGTTCACTTTATTTTCTTCTTTGTCTCTCCACGCGTTCACTCTGTCTTCTTCTTCTACGTTTCTGTCTTCAGAAGAAAAAAAACCCTAAGGAAGATCTCATAGTAAGGACAACGCTGGATGTGGTTTGGGAAAAGTGGGGGCAGGGGGTGGCGGCCTCGGAGGCTGTGTCTTAGTGGGAGGGGAGATTTTTGATAATTGAATGCACATAGCGGATGGCAGAAGAGTTGAATGAGGCAGCGAGCGAGGACCGGGAGTGGGGGGCAGAATGACCACTGGCGTAGCCAGCCAATAGGAAAGGGAGATATCACAGTTAGTGAAAGTGAGTTTGGAATAGTGAGCATTAAGGTGAATGGGGGTGGCATGTTGCTAGCTGCATGTCAGGGAGGGGGGGGAGGGATAGAATATATTTTGACACCCGTCTTTTCTCCTCCCACAGAAAGAGGAGGATGCCCAGAAACTGGGGGAGATAGCAATGTTCCCTCCCAATGGAAACATTGACCTAATGTACTTTCCTTACTACGGCAAAAAAATCCATGTAAGTATTGCACGACTCTGGGGTTGTGGCGTTCATCGCGCTTTACTGGCCGAGGGAGCTGGCGTTTGTCCGCAGACAGTTTTTCCAGGTCATGTGGCCAGCAGGACTAAGCCGCTTCTGATGAAACCAGAGCAGTGCACGGAAACGCTGTTTACCTTCCCGCTGAAGCGGTACCTATTTATCTACTTGCACTGGTGTGCTTTCGAACTGCTAGGTTGGCAGGAGCAGGGACCGAGCAACAGGAGCTCACCCCGTCGAGGGATTCGAACTGCCAACCTTCCAATTGGCAAGCCCTAGGCTCTGTGGTTTAGATCACAGCGCCACCCGCGTCCCGCCATCTTTGGCTAAAGGGATGTACAAAGATTGGGTGGGAGGACAAAGGTGTGTCGCAGGCTTGGACTAAACATTTATTGTTCCAAAGTAGAAAGTGGAAAAGCATTAAATCCCAAAATAGGAGGAAGTTCTCCAAGTATTCGGTCATCATATTCAACGATCCCCTTGCAATATTATATTTCAGAGGGACTGTCGCATATCACATTATTTATTTCTATAGTCCTACGTACCATTTTGACCCGATCGCTCCCGCTCACGTTGATGCAGGATGTGTGATTTCCGTTGTATATTTTGCCGTTCCTGTGGCTCATAAACCGCTTTGTAGATAGTGGTACAGAAAGGCTGTGCACAGATTAAAAATGAAATGAGAGCAAAGTTAAAGTGCTAAAGCATGGGTAGGCAAACTATCTGGCCCAATCGCCTTCTCAATCTGGCCCATGCACGGTCCGGGAATCAGCGTGTTTTTACATGAATAAAATGTGTCCTTTTATTTGAAATGCATCCCTGGGTTATTTGTGGGGCATAGGAATTCTTTCATATATTTTTTTCCCAAAATATAGTCTGGCCCCCACAAGGTCTGAGGGACAGTGGACCGGCCCCCTGCTGAAAAAGTTTGCTGACCAGTCTCTCCAGTATTTAGCAGCTAGGCAAGAAATAAAAATCGAGATGAATTCAGTTTTTTTAAAAAATCAGTTTGTGGTTTAGCAAGCTAGGATTTGGAAGCCGCTCGCGAGTCGGACCTCTTAACTTTTGCAAGGACATTTCGGGCTGCCGCTTTAATCCGAGCGCAAAAGCTGCGTTAGTGATTTCGGAGGACGAGCGAGAGATTTGGGGGATGCGAGAAGAGATCCGTGGGTTGGTTCCCCGGCTGATTTTTGCCCCTCGGTCTCCCCCAATTCTGCAGGTAAACTACACGCAGCCCGTCGTGGCCGTCAAATTCCTCAACCTCACGTTCAACTACGACCACCACATCGAGTGCAGGGTCAACGCCGCCAACGTCAACACGAACGACGAGCGGGACAAGTTTGCCGGCCGCGTGGCTTTCAAGATCCGGGTCAACAAAGAATGATAGTGTCCCCCCAAATAAATCCTCGGTCCGTCCTCCCCTCCGCCCCATCCCCTTGCACCCCAGCACCCTAAAAAAGAAAAGAAAGCTAACTTTTTTCTTCCATGCTCAGAAGAGGGTGGCGCATTGATGTTGAAGGAAGAGCAAGGCGGTTGTGGGGTGCAAGGGGGGCACCCCACTTCTGCACATCCTTAACCGTTGCTGTTAGACAATCCCCAAACCCCGAAATCGAAAGCTTTGCTTCTTCCACCTGCACCCCTTCATCTGGCCCGCATTTGCCCCCATTACCTCTCTCGAAATATTTGGGAATGCTGCTTTGGCTCGTTCTAACGACATTTTTCCTCCCCCTTCTCGCCCCACATATGTGGGGAGCTCAGAGGCTGTGATCCCCCCCCCCCAAGCCCAGGTCCCACGAATGTCCCCACCACCACCACCCCTTTCCCATCCCGGAGATATTTCCTAATATAATAATAAATGTATATAGATATTTTTTATATATATTAAAAATTAAGGTACTGCTGAGTCCTCCGTATTTTCATCCTTTTCCAGAGCTCTTTTCCTTCCTTCCTTCTCTCACCCCTCGCCATCTTTTCTACCAGTTTCACTCCTGCCACGAAACCCTTGTTATCAAAATGGCTACGGGGGGCTCCTTGGCCCTATGGGGGTTAGCGGTGGGCCATTTTGGTTCCTAATTTGGGGGGAATTGCTGCGGTTTGGGGCCTCCGACTGTTGACCGTTGGGAAGCCATTTTGTCTCGGCCGCTCCAGAAGCTTCCGGCTGCCGTGACTGCGCGGAAGAACGTCAAAATATGCGTTAAACACGGGTTTTTTTTGAGGGTGTGTGTTGTTCCACTCTCTCAATACACTTAAGGAAGGATTAAACCCAATTATTCCCTCAGAATCTTGGCCACCGAGCGAAATGGCTGCACTTTCTCTCAGTTCTGCATGATGGACAAAATGGCCGCCGCTCTGTTTTTGGATGGCAGCCATTTTGCTGCTGGCCGGTCCTCTCAGTAAATCAGTAAACCCTTCTTCCCGCTTTTAGAAAGCGCAGAATCTGTGGCAACCGTCCAAAACGGCTTCAGGGGTTGAAGCGTCCCCGTTCCCCCCCTTTAACTACTTTTGACTTCTGTGTGGCAATAGCTTGCCATCTCTCTCTTGACTTGCAAGCAGCTCTTTTTTAAAAAAAATGGCAGACAAAAGGCTTTTTTGGGGCATGGCGGCTGTTCTGAGGAAACGGCCGCGGCGGCTGTGAAAAACGAAGCTTGTCAGTCTTAATTGTCTCACCCCGCCATCCCTCTTTTATTCCCTCTCTCTCTTCTAAATAGGATCTACTCTGACCCTGTTCGTCCTTTAGTGTACAGTTGTTTTAATCTGTTATAATAGTGGCACACATTGCACTAAGATGATGATAGAAAAGAAATTTTAAAAAACGAAACGAAACCACTGGTTCTGCCATAGTTGAGGGGGAAATATTGACTGAACCCAATAATGCCTCTTTAGTCACTTTAATTAACCGATGGAGTTTTTTTTATTTTATTTTTGTTTTCTCTTAGATTCTCGCTTGCCTCATCTCTCACTTCCCGTTTAATAATTTGTCGGAAGAACAGAAGCGTTGTTTTAAAACGAAAGCGAACTTTTAATTTTTCGGCAATGGGTCTTCTTTTTTTTTTAAAAAAAAAGAAACCTCCCTTGCTTCTTGTTTTTTCAATAGTTATTAAATCTCACCCCTTTCACCTCTTTTAAGGCTTGCATCGAAGTCGATTGTTACGTGTATGAATGGAAGACATAACTTTAAAATTCTTTGGCTTTCTAACTCTTTTGTTTTTATCTTCGTTTTTATTTGCAGAATTATTTAATTGCCTGTATCAGATTTACTGTAAAGAATGAGAAATAAATAAATAAATAAAAACTTCAAAAACTTTGCTTGCGTTGGGGGTCGGAGTTTTTGACCGTGCATTTAGATAACGCTGAACGTTGCTTGCGATGATAGGATGTGGAAGTGTGGGAAGCATTTCCCCCCCCCCCTCCCTGGAGCGAAGGATAATTATCTTTTTTTCCCTCAGTTTTTGCTATTATTTTGCATTTACGGAGCTCACAAAGTGCACATATTCCTCCCTTCCTCTCCATTTAGCCTAACAACAGCCCTGCGAGGTCGCTTCGGCTGGGAGAAGTAGTGAGTTGGTTCCCCCAAGGTCATGGAATGAGTTCTATGGCCAAGTATGTTGCAGGATTCGAACTCAGGATCTCTCCAGGGTCCTAGCCTTGACACTCCAGCCGCCAAACATCACCTTGCCTCACCTTCCAAGTTGCCCATCCATAGCTGGCAGCAAACTCTGCAGGTTCAAAATGCATTAACCCCCCAATGAAGCAGAGATGCATTTTGCGCTTTTAATCAAAGCACAGCCTTTTCTTCCTAAATGTGCACCTGTCCTTAGAAATCAGCATATGCGCAGCTCCTTATTTTAGCCTTTTCCCTGGCCACGAAATTAAAAGACGCCTACTTCTTGGGAGGAAAGCATCTTTAAAAAATGATGCATAATTTTTCTCTCTTTTTTTGGGTGAAAAATCAGACTGGAATCCAGAATATTACATTGTAGCAAACTGGACCAGAGCTGTAATTCTATGAAATAAGGGCAGGCCTTTTGAACAGGGGGGCATTGAGGGGGGGGGCAAGCAAGGAAAGAGAGGGTCCTTTTTCATTGAACGCGTAGCTTTTTAAAAATCTGGCTGAGTCGAAGCCAGGAGTGGCACAATAAATAGCCCCTTGGTAATTTGGGGCTGCCCTTCGAGGGATGGGCATCCCACCCCCTAAATCACTTGGCACGTCATGGGGGGGGGGGGGAGAGATGTTGGCAGAGGCAGCCTGGTCCCCTCTGAGCCAGACCGAATGAATGGCTTTCATTAAGGCCTTGCCCGTAGCCCTTTTTCTTTTCTTTTCAGTTTGCTGACAGGGAGAGGAGGAAGGGGGGGGTAAGCCATTGGCCTCCGAAAAAAACAGATTCCTACCCCCGCTGCCAATGCAAAGCGAGACTGTGGCAGAAACTGTGCGCGCCAAAGCAAGTGGAGGGAAGTGTGGAGGTTTTTTGGGGGGGTGGGGAAACCCCTCTGCGTTTTGCTAAGGCAAGGGGATCTTGAGTGTGGGTGCCATTAGTTATGGTATGCAACCCCCATTGCCTGTTTGCAAGGGAGTTTGCATGCAACTGCCCCCCCCCATATCCACAAATATTGAAAAGAATTGGAAGTACTCAATTATCTTTTTTTAATATAAAAATTTTATTGGGTTTTCACAATTTATATAAACACACACAATACAGACATACAAACACAAAGACAAACATATATAATTTCAAATCCTTAATTTCTTAACCACTTTCCCTGACTTCCCCACACCTCCCCTTCTTGCATCCCAATTCCAATAGTTAACTCAGCAAGTTCTTATCTCCAACTTTTACTTTATTAATATTTTACTTAATTCTTCTTAATTAACCAAATTTAACTTATAGACCTCGATTAAACCACAATACTCATCATTTACGTCCTTTTCTAAGGTCGACCCAAGTTCCCTTCCACAAATTTCCCAATTTTTATATTAATTACAAAACAAAATAGCAGAAAACAACTTATAATTATACACCCTTTGGATTCCAAAATTCTCGCCCCCCCCCTTTCCCGGTTTCGATCCCCAAAGAATATCCATCAGTCTATCAGTTCTCAGCCTGGATCCCTCACGTCCGAGGCCCTCAAATCTCTCTCAGTCCCTCTCTGCCGGTTTTGTTGGTAGTCCTTTATGTTGGACATCGAGTCTCGGAGAAGCTCTGTCCCAATAGGGTCTATGTTTCTTCCAACCAGACCTCCATATTCAAAAGTGGAGCCCAAATCATGTTTCTTATTCCTTTTAAGTCCAAGTGTCCCAAATGTCCCAAAAGCTCCAACTTTCGTCTTAATCAAATTTGTAATCCATAGGTCTTCCGATCTCCCCATGGGGAGATCTCTCCAATCTTCATTCTCAAATTCAAACCAAATTCTCATCATCCAGGTCTGGAAGTACTCAATTATCTGAGGTTCTCTCCCCACCCCACCCCGCTATTTATGGGCTATTATTACCTTAAAAAAGCTCAACTTTGGCTGCCCCCCCCCAAAAAAAAATCCCGGTACACTCATGCATGCATGTCCACTGGGTTTTCCACTGGGGGGGCTCACAGACTATGTCATGAATTGGCCCCTGTGGAGTGGCTATGCATGGGTACATGTGTCCTATTATTATTATTTATTTAATTTATTAATAATTCCTCTGGGTTTCCCCCAAAGGAGTCCTATTTAACAATGAGAAAAGCATCAGTCAGAAAGAGTCACTTTGTAACAATAATAATAAATTTATTATTATTTTATTAATAATTCCTCTGGGTTTCCCCCGAAGGAGTCCTATTTATTGATGGGAGAAGCATCAGTGATGAAGAGTCACTTTGTAATAATAATAATAATAGTAATTAATTAAAAAATTATTATTTCTGCCCTGCCCATCTGGCTAGGTTTCCCCAGCCCCTCTGGGTGGCTCCCAACAGAACATTAAAAACAGAGTAAAACTTCAAACATTCAAAACTTCCCTAAACAGGGCTGCCTTCAGATGTCTCCTAAAAATCAGATAGCTGTTTATTTCCTTGACATCTGATGGGAGGGCGTTCCACAGGGCAGGTGCCACCACCGAGAAGGCCCTGTGCCTGGTTCTCTCGCTAACCCATAGCCAGTTTTTTTTTGCGGCTGCATTGCTGACCTGAGCACTGCGACAGGAATCTCTGGGCATAAGGCTGGTATCAGCACGCTTGTGGATGACAAAGGATGGGTGAAATGACACTATGAAGCAGCCTTCCCCAGTCTGGTGCCCTCTGGATATTTTGGGTGACATAGCCCACAGCTGAACACGAGGATGTCCACGATTCTGGCGATAAACCTCTGGCTTCTCTCAGGGCAAACCCAGGAGGCTAGAACCTCAGTCTCGTTCTGCTACTGCCTCTCTTCCCCAGCACAACTAGCAATAATGAAATCATAGAATCCTAGAGTTGGAAGAGACCCCAAGGGCCATCGAGTCCGACCCCCTGCCAAGCAGGAAACACCATCAGAGCACTCCTGACATATGGTTGTCAAGCCTCTGCTTAAAGACCTCCAAAGTAGGAGACTCCACCACACTCCTGGGCAGCAAATTCCACTGTCAAACAGCTCTTACTGTCAGGAAGTTCTTCCTAATGTTTAGGTGGAATTTGCTGCCAAGGAGTGTGGTGGAGTCTCCTACTTTGTGGTCTCTTCCAACTCTATGATTCTATGATTCTATGATTCTATATCACCCCTTAACCTCCTCTTCTCCAGGCTAAACATGCCCAGCTCCCTTAGCCATTCCTCATAAGGCATCGTTTCCAGGCCTTTGACCATTTTGGTTGCCCTCCTCTGGACACGTTCCAGTTGGTCAGTGTCCTTCTTGAACTGTGGTGCCCAGAACTGGACACAGTACTCCAGGTGAGGTCTGACCAGAGCAGAAGACAGTGGCACTATTACTTCCCTTGATCTAGATGCAATGTTCCTGAGAATTCCTGCTTAGGGTGCAGGCTGCAGCTTTTGCAATGTACTTCAGGCCTCAAGATTTTCTGGACCAAAAGGGTCGCTGGGCAGAAATTGCTTCCCCCCACCCCGGCGCATCTTGTAGCAGGGAGTATCACAGGCCTCTGGCCCAGCTGACAAGAGAAGGCGAGGTGAAAGAGCATTTGCCCACAGCAGTGACTGAGCTTGGGGGTCCACTGCCCGAGTCAAAACATCCTTAAACCACCTGTTTTTCGCTGCTTGTTTTGGATTACAGAGGCGAGGAGGAACGTTGGGTTCAGAGTCTGGCCTCAGGACTGCCTACCCTGGCTGGCAGTGGCTCTCTGGGCCCGCCTGGCCTTAATCTGCACACAGAACAGCTGCCCAGGCCATAATTTGTGCTGTGGGGCCCTGTGGCGATGGCAACGCGATGCAGAATCCGCTTGAGGCAGCAGCAACAGCACCTGAGACAGCTCCCCAAAGTGATGCGGTTGCCATGGCGACCGGGAGCCTCATCTCTGCAGAAGGGATGGTTGCCGCGGCGACCAGGAGAGCTTCCCAGTTCATTGCAGAGGGAGCAAAAAAATTGTGTGTTTTTCGCGAAAGACCTGCAGGTACCGTGTGTCCCCCCCAGTGCCACTGGAGGTAACAAGCATAAGAGCAGAGACAGTGTCGCATAGTGGTTCAAATCCCTGCTCGGCCCCGAAGCTCACTGGGTGTGGCAAGGCAAAACGACCTCCTTGCACACCTAGCCCCCCTCCTGGGGTCAACAGGAGGCACCCCCCCAGCTGTCGGCACCCATTTCCATCCTGGGGAAACGGGCGCTGCGGTCTGTAGCTGCTAGCTTTCTTGCAGCGGGGTTATCCAACAGTCTCATCTACCTGCATCCATTGCTTTCATCACTGTAGTGGACACTTTTGTGGAAGGGGGGAGGCGGAGAGAATATATCTTTCGCCAGCCTCCTGTCACTTTCCCCTAGTAACCTATATTTGCACAAACCCCTTCAGCTATATTAATTTATCTTCTCGCTCTCCCGATCATTGGTCCTTTGCTGGTCTCCCCCCCGCTCCCTCTCAAGGCCGGATCATCCTTAATCCTTCCCCCACCCCGCCAGCCACGCCGGCCAGTCTTGCATCAGCTGCCGCCGCAACGAGACAGATTGTATTCTTCTAATCTCCATGAGTAACGCAGTAGCTCCATCCCGGGTCTCCAGCACAATCAGCTTCTGGCAGGACACTCTCTGCAGCCCCAGCAAACCCGATTTGCAGGGTTCGGCGTTTGAGCAGCTAGACATTATTTAGGAGCGGATCTGCAAGCCCCTCTGCAAAGCACTATCTGCTTAAAAACATCATACAGAGGCAGACACATGCCAACAGGGGTGAGCCAGCAATAAATCACACTGTGCCAATTTGAGTTAACTCTTTATTTTTCCACCTTCGCTGCATCAAGCAGTTGGTCCCTTACCTTTCCCGCCCCGACCTGGCCACAGTGATCCATGAGACCGTCACCTCCAGGCTTGACTACTGTAATTCGCTCTACGCGGGGCTGCCCTTGAAGCTGTCCCAGAAACTCCAGTGGGTGCAGAATGCTGCGAGGCTCCTCACGGGGTCTCTGCCATGGGAGCATATTCACCCAGTGCTTTTCCAGCTGCACTGGCTCCCGGTGGAGTACAGGGTCTTCTCATGAGGTGGCCAAAGTCTTGGAGCCTCAGCTTCAGGATCTGTCCTTCCAGGGAGCACTCAGGGCTGATTTCCTTCAGAATGGAGAGGTTTGATCTTCTTGCAGTCCATGGGACTCTCAAGAGTCTCCTCCAGCACCATAATTCAAAAGCATCCATTCTTCGGCAGTCAGCCTTCTTTATGGTCCAGCTCTCACTTCCGTACATCACTGCTGGGAAAACCATAGCTTTAACTATACGGACCTTTGTTGGCAAGGTGATGTCTCTACTTTTTAAGATGCTGTCTAGGTTTGTCACTTAGGTAGGATTGCCATATTTCGCAAAGTGAAAACCCCAACGCAACCGTTGCAGAGCTTTTCTTGGCAAAGCTGTTGAGCTTCTTTTCGCTTTTACGGAAAAATCAGCAAAAACGACACTGACAATTAGCCAGCTTCACAGATATTCGGCCAACTTCCGCACGTACACTGCTTCTGACTGCAGTATTCCGGATTATGTCTGTGAAATTCCAGACGTATGGCAGCTCTTCTGTGTCTCCTCTTTTCCAGGTTCAAGACACCTCCAACCCTTTTCCAGGATATTCCATTACACCCCTTGCTTCCTATTTCCCCCTCTATCCCTGCATTGGCAACAGACCACATTCTGCACATGCTCAGTGCTCCTTTCGCCGCCTGGGGTTTCTTTTTTTCCTTTTTAAAAAAGATTGTATTGATTTTATTGCATATTACAACAGATCACAGAAGGAAAGAAAAAGAAAAATAATAAGATACAGTGCATATCTTAACAAAAACAAACATTAAACAAAAATGGACTTCCTTTCATCAAAGTGTGACTTTATTGTTATTACTATAATTTTAATTGTTGTGTCATTGACATTAGTAAAGGGACCCCTGACCATTAGGTCCAGTCGTGGCCGACTCTGGGGTTGCGGCGCTCATCTCGCTTTACTGGCCGAGGGAGCCGGCGTACAGCTTCTGGGTCATGTGGCCAGCAGGACTAAGCCGCTTCCGGCGAACCAGAGCAGCGCACGGAAATGCCGTTTACCTTCCCGCCGGAGCGGTACCAATTTATCTACTTGAACTTTGACATGCTTTCAAACTGCTAGGTTGGCAGGAGCAGGGACCGAGCAACGGGAGCTCACCCCGTCGCGGGGATTCAAACCGCCGACCTTCTGATCGGCAAGCCCTAGGCTCTGTGGTTTAACCCACAGCGCCACCTGCGTCCCTTTTGTCATTGACATTACTTTGCCTTTATTTCTCTCATTTCTTTTCCCCCCTACACTTTTCCCAAAAGTGGCCGGCTGGGGTTTCATTAGGACGCAATGAGAGACCTGGATCAGGCCAATGGCCCACCTGGACTAGCACCCTTTGTAGAGGGTTGGACAGGACCTTCCAACTCTACAACTCCACGAAAGTTTGCTTGGTGGCCTCCTGTGGCAGGGAGTTCCACAGTCGAACAGCACACCGCACGACGAAGGGCTTTATTTTACCTGCGCTGAATTTCCCAACGTCCGGCTTTGCCAGGTGTCCCCTTCCAAAACCCTGCCATTCTACAATCCTAGGATGCGGGCTGGCTGGCGGGCTGGCACGCCCCCCCCACTGCGCGCTGCAACATTTTGTTGCAGGCCTGGCCTGCCTGCAACCTTCCAGATTGCGAGACAGACAGGCAGCTTGTGTGTGTGTGTGTGTGTGTGTGTGTGTGTGTGTGTTTTAATGCGGCTTGCGCTTTACCAACCAGCCTCCCCGCCTGCCTCCAGCTTATATTCCCCAGGGGCTTTCAGGCTGCATTTTGTCCGACTGCCCAGCTGGCCCCTTGCCACCCTCTGCTTCTCAGCCGCGGTGCTGCTTGATGCCAGACTGGGGGAAAGAGAAGGCAGAGAAGAGGAGGAGGAGGAGGGGGAAAGCTCTCATTTTGCTGCGGCCTCACATGCCCTCGGCTCTGCGGAGTCATGAAACGCATTTTGACTTGGCGCTGTGCCCTGCTGCTAGTCTCCCGTTGCCACGTCCGCCCGCCCAAATCTCTGCCACCAACATCCCTCCTGCACCAGACACCCCCCTCTCCTTCGCAGTCAAAACTCCTGCCCCACCCAACCCGGCAAAAACAAATAAATTAAAAAATCCCCTGCCAGGGGCAGATCGATGCCAACATAAAGCGGCCTCGTTCATGAGCAATTACCCAATCGATTTCACCCCAGACTGGCTAGCAGGAGTCACTAGGGGCTATGGAGCCCAGCCTAGTGGGGAGGGGGCCGTTTCTGGGGGCCTGGGCAGATTCATAGAATCATAGAGTTGGAAGAGACCCCAAGGGCCATCGAGTCCAACCCCCTGCCAAGCAGGAAACACCATCAGAGCAATCCTGACATATGGTTGTCAAGCCTCTGCTTAAAGACCTCCAAAGGAGGAGACTCCACCACACTCCTTGGCAGCAAATTCCACTGTCAAACAGCTCTTACTGTCAGGAAGTTCTTCCTAATGTTTAGGTGGAATCTTCTTTCTTGTAGTTTGGATCCATTGCTCCGTGTCCGCTTCTCTGGAGCAGCAGAAAACAACCTTTCTCCCTCCTCTATGTGACATCCTTTTATATATTTGAACATGGCTATCATATCACCCCTTAACCTCCTCTTCTCCAGGCTAAACATGCCCAGATTCATGGGGGAGAATATGGCCCTTCAGAGAGCCTAAGCCAGATAGGGATTTGTAGGTCACAACCAGAGCTTAGAATTGTGCCCAGATTTCTTCTTTGGCGACCCCTCGTAGCTGAGTAAGATTGTCTTCCATAAACATGGTTTTAACAATGAGTCCGTAAGTGACTGTGGAGGCCAGTTCAGGATCCACACGTCCTTCCACAGTGGGGACATTGGTTTCCAGGCGGGAGTCCATCACGGTGTGGATTTGCCAAGCGTGCCTTCCTCTTAGGATGTTTCTCCCTTGTGTCCTGAGTTTGAGTATCTTCAAAGCCCACAACACCTTTGGTCAAGGCTGTTCTCCAACTGGAGCGCTCGCAGGCCAGTGTTTCCCAGTTGTCAGTGTTTATACTACTTTTTTTTTTTTTAGATTTGCTTTGAGACAGTCTTTAAACCTCTTTTGTTGAGCACCAGCATTACGCTTTCCATTTTTAAGTTCGGAATAGAGTAGTTGCTTTGGAAGACGACAATCAGGCATCCGCACAACATGACCAGTCCAACAAAGTTGACGTTGAAGAATCGTTGCTCCGACACTGGTGATCTTTGCTTCTTCCAGTACCCTGATATTAGTTCGCCTGTCTTCCCAAGTGATGTGTAGAATTTTTCGGAGACACTGCTGATGGAATCTTTCGTGGAGTTGGAGATGGCATTAATAATAATAATAAATAATAATAATAATAATAATATATTTTATTTGTATCCCGCCCTCCCCGGCCAAGAACGGCTAGCATCATAAAAACAACACAATATGCATAAAAACAGACATCAATTAATTAAAATACATCTTAAAATTAATTCAGATAAGTTAAAAGCTTGTGAGTGGTCCATACCTCAATGGAGGGAAACGGTTATGGGTTTCAGGGCAGCAGATCCCGGGAAGAGGTTTAGGGGGCACCAAGCCCTAAATTCAATCCACGATGGCCTCCCTAGGTAGGGCTGGGGGAAATCACCTGAGTCTCAAAACTGCCAAGCCGCCCCCAGCCTGTGTAGACCTTGCTAAAACTCAAAACTGCCGTATTTTTCGCTCTATAACACGCACCAGACCATAACGCGCACGTAGTTTTTAGAGGAGGAAAACAAGAAAAAAAATATTCTAAACGAAATAGTGGATATATGATTTTTGTGGTTCATGCTGTGGCCACAGACATGTGATCTGACGGTGAGTTTGGGGTAGCCCAATGCAAAAATCCTGAGGATCCATGTGGATCCATGCTTTGTAACCACGGAGGAGGGAAGGAAGGGGAACCATGGATCCTCTGCTCACGACTGCAGCAGATCCCCTCCGCCACCCGCCACCCGCAGGCATTCGCTCCATAACATGCACAGACATTTCCCCTTACTTTCTAGGAGGAAAAAAGTGAGTGCTATGGTGCAAAAAATACGGTAATTCCTCTGGGTTTCTCCCTGAAGGAGGAGTCCTATTTCACGATAATAAAAGCATCAGTTGTGAAAAGTCACTTTGTAATACTAATAATAATAATTTGTTATTTACACACTGCCCATGCGGCTGAGTTTCCCCAGTCACTCTGGGCAGCTCCCAACAAAATATTAAAAATACAATAAAACATCGGGCATTAAAAACTTCCCTAAACAGGGCTGCCTTCAGATGTCTTCTAAAAGTCATCTGGTGGGAGGGTGTTCCACAGGGCGGGTGCCACCACCGAGAAGGCCCTCTGCCTGGTTCCCTGTAACGTGGCTTCCCACACTGAGGAAACTGCCAGAAGGCCCTCGGAGCTGGACCTCAGTGTCCGGGCAGAACGATGGGGGTGTGGACGCTCCTTCAGGTTTGAGGCTGTTTAGGGCTTTCAAGGTCAGCACCAACACTTTGAATTGTGCTTGGAAATGCCCTGGGAGCCAATGTTGGTCTTTCAAGACTGGTGTCATGTGGTCTCCCAGTCCCCAGTCTAGCTGCCACATTCTGGATTAGTTGCAGTTTCCGGGTCACCTTCAAAGGTAGCCCCACATAGAGCGCATTGCAGCAGTCCAAGCAGGAGATAACCAGAGCATGTGCCACTCTGGTAAGTAAAAGAAAGACTGTGGGTGTGTGAGTGTGCAGGGGGAATGGACATTTTGTTAAGGCTGAAGTAGAAGCTGCAACAAAATGTTGCAGCATGGGATGAGGTGATTATTGCCAGCCAGCTTTCCAATAATCAGTATCTCTCTCTCCCTCTCTCTTTCTCTCTCTTTCCCAATACAGTGGTAATAATAATAATAATAATAATAATAATAATAATAATAATAATAATAATTTATTATTTATACCCCGCCCATCTGGCTGAGTCTCCCCAGCCACTCTGGGCGGCTCCCAATCAGTGTTAAAAACAGTACAGCGTTACATATTAAAAACTTCCCTGAACAGGGCTGCCTTAAGATGTCTTCTGAATGTCAGGTAATTATTTATCTCTTTGACATCTGATGGGAGGGCGTTCCACAGGGTGGGCGCCACCACCGAGAAGGCCCTCTGTCTGGTTCCCTGTAGCCTCACTTCTCGCAATGAGGGAACCGCCAGAAGGCCCTTGACGCTGGATCTCATTGTCCGGGCTGAACGATGGGGTGGAGACGCTCCTTCAGGTATACAGGACCGAGGCCGTCTTAACCTAGGGTTAAGAACTTAATTTGTTCCGGAGGTCGGTTCTTAACCTGAAACTGTTCTTAACCTGAAGCACCACTTTAGCTCATGGGGCCTCCTGCTGCCGCCAGAGCACAATTTCTGTTCTCATCCTGAAGCAAAGTTCTCAACCTGAGGTAATATTTCTGGGTTAGCGGAGTCTGTAACCTGAAGCGTCTGTAACCCGAGGTACCATTGTACTAGGCATTCAGTGAAGCTGAACGCTGCAAGGTTCTGGCCAGAAGAAAAAATAAAGTCCTTTTTCACGCAGCCCAGAGTTAGCGTCTTATTCTTTTCCTCGCTAAATATTTCCCATGCTTCTGCAAATCTTGGGGTCCCATCCTCCCCAGAGCCTCGCCTGTACGGGGATGGCACTGTTTGCACCACGTAAATGAAAATAAAATCCTTGCAGAATCAGTCTCTCTCTCTCTCTCTCTCTCCTGGCACCTGGCCCAGGAACCGCCAGGCTTTTGTGAATGGAAGGAGCAAGACCGCTTGTGGAAGGGGGGTGTTGTGGCTAGGGGTGTCGTCAAGGCTTTCGGCACAGAATGTTCCCAACTCTTTCCCTGGAGAAACAGTATGGCTATCGTCGCCGTCGCCTCTCCTGCTCCAACAGGCTGAAATTCATCTGGTGGAGATTACCCTCATTGCTGCTGCTGTGTTATAAACAGCACCTGTGCTATTGACACCTGCCCTGCTTCTCCTCAAGGTATTGAGTCATAGTACCACAGAGCCTAGGACTTGCCGATCAGAAGGTTGGCGGTTCGAATCCCCGCGACGGGGTGAGCTCCCATTGCCCGGTCCCTGCTCCTGCCCACCTAGCAGTTCGAAAGCACGTCAAAGTGCAAGTAGATAAATAGGTACCACTCCGGCGGGAAGGTAAACGGTGTTTCCGTGTGCTGCTCTGGTTCGCCAGAAGCGGCTTAGTCCTGCTGGCCACATGACCCGGAAGCTGTACGCCGGCTCCCTCGGCCAGTAAAGTGAGATGAGCACCGCAATCCCAGAGTTGGCCACGACTGGACCTAATGGTCAGGGGTCCCTTTACCTTTAAGTCGGCGCAAGATTTTTGGGATTCAATTCTGACAGAAAGCGAGAAGTATTACCAGAGGAACGTCTGTCTGCTGTCCAAAATGAATTCCGCTAAAGATTTTTGATGATGGCAATGTTGATGCGTTGTCAAAATAACTGGTAGTACGCTTATCTTGCTGGCTCAAGTAATAATTGCAGCTCAACCCAAAACAGCCGGAAATCGTACACCGAGCCCTTGGTGCCACTCACTCTGGTATAGAGCAATAATGGAGAAAATCACACATAATTCGAGATAATGACTAGATGATAATTTGACAAGACAATAATTCTCTCTTTATACGATTGGACATTCCTTTATATTTGTATTGTGGATACGTGCCCTATTCTATTATCCTAATACTATGTTTGTAGGTTGCTAAGTTGCAAAAAAAATCACAAATGGCCGTGGCCTTATTGATTGATTATTGATTATTACTTAAGCAACAAAACCATCATTTTCAGATTGCCCTCGTCACAAGCCGGGCAAACCTGAAACTATATTTGACAATCAGAAAATGCCAATATTATTTCCTGAGACATTTGTTCCATGAACCCATGCGCAACTGTACTCATGTTCCGTTTTACATTTTCACTTTTCCAGAAGGATAGCTCCGTCAGTAGAGCACAAGGCTCTTAATCTCAGGGTTGTGGGTTTGAACCCCGCCTCGTGCAAAAAAAATCCCTTCATTTCAGGGGGTTAGACTAGATGACCTGTGTCTCCCCTTCCAACCTGATGCTATGATCTCTTAATTTCCACCTGTTATAACTGTTCTCTGCAGTGCTTTTTTTCGGGGGGGGGGACGCAGGGGGACGCATACCCCCAAACATTTTGTGAATCTAAGTTTGGCCTCATTGAGCAAACTTTTCCAGCAGGTGGCCGGTCCACCGTCCTTCAGACCTTGTCGGGGGCCAGACTATATTTTTTTGGGGGAAATGAACAAATTCTCAAGCCCCACAAATAACCCAGAGATGTGTTTATTTAAAAACACCAGGCGGGCCCCACAAATAACCCAGAGATGCATAAATAAAAGGGCACATTCTACTCATGTAAAAACACCCTGATTCCCGGACCGTCTGCGGGCCAGATTTAGAAGGCGATTGGGCCGTATCTGGCCCCTGGACCTTAGCTTGCCTACCCATGTCATTGAGGGTCAGTATTTCAATATGAGCAGGAAAATGAAAGTACCCCTAAACATTTTTTTTTGGCGGGGGGAAGCACTGGTTCTCTGTGTTATTAAATGAAATAAAAACATCTCTGCAAAAAGGTGTTGCAGGAATTTATGTATAGGTTGGGGGGGTTGCCCCTCCAGCAGATATCATGCACATGCAGCCCACTACCAAAACCAGCACAATCGCTTTTGTGACTTTTGTGACTTGTCCCCACAAAACACTCCATCACAGTTTCTTCCTATCTATTCAAAGGGCCTCTGCTGCAGAATACCAAATGTAAGAATTCACTGATCAATGGATCTCTGTACTGGCTCACTGGGAAAACTTCAGAAATTCATATAGACATGTGAACTCAGCTCCTCAGCAGCCCCTTTTCTTGAGTGATCATCCCTGGCATCCTGATACCTGAGTGCCATTCCAGAAAGAACAAACCCAGATGAAGACAAAAGGGTGTGATTAACTTGGCTGGGAAACAGGGAAATGTAAAGATCTCTTTTGTTCCACTTGATGGGTGTGTGATGGAGGGCAAGGGGAACCATGGGGCAGGGTCCAGGATGCTCAGATTCCTGCCACCAGACCTCCCCTTTCATGATGTAACCGTGATGTAGTTTGGGGGGGTGTAACATGGGGATGAGCAGCTAATAAAAGTTTGGGGGCTCTTTTGTTTGGGGCTTCCATCTTGTTCCACCTTGTGGCAGGTGGGAGTCCTGTCACGACAGTCTTCCATAAAGACAAAGCATACTGGCTGCTGTTTTGCTCCAGTTTTCCTGGCTGGTGCCCTTGTTTTTTGTCCAAGGGAGCCCTCAGATTTCTCCGTTAACAAAGGCAAACCCACAGAGGCACATCATGGCTGCACACGGGCCCACTATACATGTCCCCAAACCCCCACCCTACCAAAAAAAAGACCCCACCCAGAACGTCCCTCTGTCCCAACCTCTGCAGCCTTCCCAACTTCCAGGGCCGAAAGCGTTAACCCCAACTAATCCTTCTACAAGGACAGAGGAAGAGCAGCAGCTTATGGGATTTTCCTTGGGGTGGGGTGGGATTATCTGGCCTTTGTGTAGGGAGGGGGGGCTTTAGACAGCATCTCTCAAGCGCCCCCCCTCCCCGCTTCCCACTGGCCTGTAGTCTCTGCAAAGAGAGGCACCATACTGTATTTATAGCAGGACTATAAATACTCCCATTGCCTCCTGCTACCTTCTGTTTTCTCCAGTGTAGCCGGGGCGGTGGGTGTTTTCGTTTTTTCCTTGGTGGGGGGCAATGAGAAGATCCAAGGCACAACTTTTGGGGGGTGGGGAGAGGGGTAAATTGGCAAGAAAGCAAATTGTTGTTGTTGTTGTTTAGTCGTTTAGTCCTGTCTGCCTCTTCGTGACCCCCTGGACCAGAGCACGCCAGGCCCTCCTGTCTTCCACTGCCTCGCGCAGTTTGGTCAAACTCATGCTGGTAGCTTCGAGAACACTGTCCCACCATCTCGTCCTCCGTCGTCCCCTTCTACTTGCACCCTCCACCTTCCCCAACATCAGGGTCTTTTCCAGGGAGTCTTCTCTTCTCCTGAGGTGGCCAAAGTCTTGGAGCCTCAGCTTCAGGATCTGTCCTTCCAGTCAGCACTCAGGGCTGATTTCCTTCAGAATGGAGAGGTTGGATCTTCTTGCAGTCCATGGGACTCTCAAGAGTCTCCTCCAGCACCAGAATTCAAAAGCATCATTTCTTTGGCGATCAGCCTTCTTTATGGTCCAGCTCTCACTTCCATACATGACTACTGGGAAAACCATAGCTTGAACTATACGGACCTTTGTCGGCAAGGTGATGTCTCTGCTTTTTAAGATGCTGTCTAGGTTTGTCATCGCTTTTCTCCCAAGAAGCAGGCGTCTTTTAATTTTGTGACTGCTGTCACCATCTGCAGCGATCATGGAGCCCAAGGAAGTAAAACCTCTCACTGCCTCCATTTCTTCCCCTTCTATTTGCCAGGAGGTGATGGGCCCAGTGGCCATGATCTTAGTTATTTTGATGTTGAGCTTCAGACCATATTTTGCACTCTCCTCTTTCACCCTCATTAAAGCTCTGATATCATTTTAAACCTGTTCCTATTTTATCCTTTTGCTAGAAAATAATAATGCTCTTTTAACTCTTTTCACCTTAGTTTTTCCCCCCTGTTGCAAATCCATAGGACTGTGTATTAATATTAAGCTGTACAGAAATGCTTTTGAATGAGTAAACCAGCCCCACAGGCAACCCTAGAGTAAGGGGAAAGGGGTCTGAATTGTGTAGGGCCTGTTTGCTTTTTAAAAAGTTGGGTGTGTGTCTCTGTGTTACAAAGCGTTGCGGCCCTTGGTGTGGCAGGATGGTTAGAGTGCCTTGCTAGGACCTGGGAGAGACCTGCGTTCGAATCTCCCACTTGACAGTTGCTGCCTCTCTCAGAGCAATCCGCCTCGCAGGCTTGTTGTAGTGATTTAAATACAACTTTGAACACCTTGGAGAAAAAGATGGGCTTTAACTGCAATAAAATTCACAAAAACACAACATTTAGGGACCCTCCAGACTGTTTTTGTATTTGCATTTTGCACCGATAATGACAACATTAAATAAGATGTCTGCAGAAGACATCTGAAGGCAGCCCTGTTTAGGGAAGCTTTTAATGTTTAACAGACCACTGTATTTTAATACTTTGTTGGAAGCCGCCCAGGGTGGCTGGGGAGACCCAGCCAGATGGGCAGGTTATAAATAATAAATTATTATTATTATTATTTATTATTAAGACCACTCGTGCAAAAATGGCTTTTTCTGACATGAAATAATTAATAATAATAATAATAATAATAATAATAATAATAATAATAATAATACTTCATGTCAGAAAAAGCCATTTTCACACGAGTGGTCATAATAATAATAATAATAATAATAATAATAATAATAATAATAATAATTTATTTATACCCCGCCCATCTGGCTGGGCTTCCCCAGCCACTCTGGGCGGCTTCCAAAAAAACATTAAAATACTACAATACATCAAACATTAAAAGCTTCCCTAAACAGGGCTGCCTTCAGATGTCTTCTGAAAGTCTGGTAGTTGTTCTCTTATTGCTTATTTATCGCGTTCATAGCCCACCATAGCTTAGCTCTCGGGAACAAAGCTTTTTATGATCTCGCCAAGCGACTCCAAACTTTAACAAACTGCAGAATTATATATATAGGGAAGTTTTATAATGTTGGAAGCTGCCCTGAGTGGCTGGGGCAGCCCAGCCAGATGGGCAGGGGTACTGTCAGGGTTACTTCCAGATCCTAGCTCACAGAGGATCACGCTAGCCAGCGGTCGTTAAATAAAAGTCTTTATTGAGTTACAGTCTCCATTCTTGAGCTGCTGCGTGCAACCCTACGTCTTATGCTTAGATCGGCGAAGCTCCGTCTGAGTCTCCGCCCCTTGCGCACCAACTTAATATCCTAGCCCTGCTCCACCTTTTCCGCCTGACAGTTCTCCTCTGGATCCCTCTGCCCCCCTGGGTCTCTTCCTTCCGGGATTCTTCTGACGCTGACCCCCCTGACTCCCCTGTCTCCTTGCGCCGGGCTTTAGGACCTGGCTCCCTTTCCGGGCTGCCTACTGCGCCACCTTCCTGTGCATTTGAACTTGGCGCGCGCGCCCAACCTTCCACTTTCCGTCTAACCGTCACTTCGCTCCCCGATGAAGGTGTGGCCACTCCTGACTCGTGCCCTCCCTCCTGTTGCGAGCTGCCAGCGCTAGCTCCCTGGCGCTCTTCCTCTTCCCTACTCTCTGGCGGTGACGTGGGTCCCGATCTCCAACTGCTCCCCTCTGAGTCCCTTCTGGCTCTTTCTTCCTGGGGTGTCCCCCTAGTCTCCCCCCTTGCCCTGGCCACTGGTGATCCTCTTTGTGAATCTTCTGATTCACTGGAAAGACTCGGAGATCTCGGGTCGTCGTCATCACTCATCCTTTCTTCTGCCTCCTCCCCCTCGCTCTCTGTTTCCTCCCTTGCCCTCGCCTCTGCTCCTGAACCCCTGACAGGTACGAATTGTTGTTGTTGGTTATTATTATTATTTCCCTCCACAAAGGTCGACACAACCACCCTGCGAGGCGGGCTGAGCGTGCGAGAAACAGAATGGAACGAGGCGGAATAAAATGAAAAACAGGCTCGTTTTCCTCCTGTCCCTGCCAAAGCTGAGCCCATAGCTGCCTCGCCACCAGGGCTACTTCAAGGTCGAAGGAAGGGCAGGATGCCAGGCTGCTCTCTGCAGAAGGAACTTGGCAGCGCCCACCGACTGGGGGATGTGGAAGGACGGGACGATTCGGGTGAGAGGAGGAAAGCTGGGCTCTGTTCCTTTTCCTCCACCCCCCCGCTTCCCCCCCCCCAACATGGCAAAGTCACCCCGCCATCGCCAACTTGGTGCCCTCCGGGGGCTTTGGGCTACAGCTCCCAGGCAGCGTGGTTAGTGCAGGGGTCGGCAAGCTTTTTCAGCGGGGGGCTGGTGCACTGTCCTCAGAACTTGTGGGGGGACGGACTATATACATATATATATATATTAATAATAATGTTTATTAAAGTTTCACAAACAATAAAAAATTTCCAAAATTTAAACATAAGAAAAACTACAAAGATATAAAAATACAAAAACAAAACACAATAGAAAACAGATAACAAAAGAAAAGAAGGAAAAAAAGAACAAAAACAAAAAAAACTATATTTTGAAAAAAAATAAATGAACGAATTCCTATGCCCCACAAATCACCCAGAGATGCATTTTAAATAAAAGCACACCTTCTACTCATGTCGAAACACCAGGCAGGCCCCGCAAATAACCCAGGGATGAATTTCAAATAAAAGGGCACATTTTACTCATGTGAAAACACGCTGATCCCCGGACCGTCGACGGGCCGGATTGAGAAGGCGATTGGGCCGGATCTGGCCCCCGGGCCTTAGTTTGCCTACCCATGGTAGAGGGCTGGGCTGGGACCTGGGTTCGAATCCTGACTCGGCTACCGTCTCTCAGCCTGTGTCGGAGCCAGGAGAGTCCAGGGTTCGAATCCCCCGCTCAGCCGCCCTGAAGCAAGCTCACTGGCCCGCTGCCTCTCAACCCAGCCGACCTCGAAAGGTTGTTGTGACGGTTAAATGAGGGGGGAAGAACCGTGCGCACGCCCGCCCCCCCCCAGCCTCAAACTCCTTGCAGGAAAAAAAAGACAGCGAAGAATATCTGGAGGGTGCCAGGTTGCCGGCTGCAGAAGACGTGTGTGGGGTCTGCTTTGCACGGAGCTTTCATATAAAGGAGGGTGTGGGGTGACTTGGCTCAGCCCCCCCCCTTCATAGAAGGCAAAAAACCCAATTTCTTGAGGGTGGGGGACTCTCAAGATTTCTTCATGGCGGGGGAGAGCAGGGATTTGGCAGCGGCAAAGGCAAGCTGTGTCCTGATTCCATTCACCCCACGTCTCCCCCCCTTTTTTTTTACAATTCTGCATCTCCCATTCATAAGAGTCCTATTTTTGCTCTTGAATGGATGCAGCGAAAATGGTCCCCAGGAGACAGATTTCTGCCTTGTGCAGCGCTGCCTCCTCCTGGCGCAGCATGGGAACTGCAGCACTCTCCTGGGCAACTGTTCAGTGACCAAGGAGCCAGCCTTGCAAGGCTGTTGTTGCGGCCAAATTGCCACCCTCAGAAAACAGCAGACGGGCTGGATGGAGCGGGGAGGACCCAAACCACCGAAGGGCAAGAAATGATATTCTGACAAAAAATGGGCTTTCCGGCCTTGGGAGATTTTTAAAGAGGTCAGATGGCAATCTCTGTCCAGGTTTTGTTTGCTGCGACTCTGGCATGGCAGGGGTTGGACTAGATGACCCTAGGGTGTATCTTAAAGGTAAAGGGACCCCTGACCATTAGGTCCAGTCGTGGCCGACTCTGGGGTTGCGCACTCATCTCGCTTTACTGGCCGAGGGAGCCGGTGTACAGCTTCCGGGTCATGTGGTCAGCAGGACTAAGCCGCTTCTGGCCAACCAGAGCAGCACACGGAAACGCTGTTTACCTTCCCGCCAGAGCGGTGCCTATTTATCTACTTGCACTTTAACGTGCTTTCAAACTTCTAGGTTGGCAGGAACCGAGCAACGGGAGCTCACCCCATCGCGGGGATTCGAACTGCCAACCTTCTGATCGGCAAGTCCTAGGCTCTGTGGTTTAGCCCACAGCGCCACCCACGTCCAAGTCCACAGTTCTGATTTCCCCTTGTTCAGCAGGCAAGAGTTTCTGTCTTGATCCTTGAGCTGTAGTTAAAAAGATATTCCCATTGCATGCAGATGGCCTGTTTTGATCTCTAGCATTGAGAAAAAGGTGTTGACACCAGCCTGTTTCTGAAACATGCAAAACATGGACCCACTTATAAACGCCATCTCCAACTTCTTGAAAGATTCCATCAACGGCGTCTCCCAAAATTTTTTCACATCACTTGGGAAGACAGGTGAACTAATATCAGTGTACTGGAAGAAGCAAAGATCACCAGTGTTGGAGCAATGATTCTTCAACGTCAACTTTGTTGGACTGGTCATGTTGTGCGGATGGATGCCTGATCGTCTTCCAAAGCAACTACTCTATTCTGAACTTAAAAATGGAAAGCGTAATGCTGGTGGTCAACAAAAGAGGTTGAAAGACTCTCTCAAGGCAAATATTTAAAAATGGAGTATAAACACCAACAACTGGGAAACACTGACCTGCGAGCGCTCCAGTTGGAGAACAGCCTTGACCAAAGGTGTCGTGGGCTTTGAAGACACTCGAACTCAGGACTCAAGGGAGAAACATGCTAAGAGGAAGGCACGCTTGGCAAATCCACACCGGGATCAACTCCCACCTGGAAACCAATGTCCCCACTGTGGAAGGATGTGTGGATCCAGAAATGGCCTCCACGGTCACTTACGGATTCACTGTTAAAACCGTGTTTATGGAAGACAATCTTACTCGGCTACGAGTGATCGCCAAAGAAATCTGGGCACAATTCTAAGCGCTGGTTGTGACCTACAAATCCCTATGTGGCTTAGGCTCTCTGAAGGACCATATTCTCCCCCATGAATCTGCCATCTCTGGGGGGAGGTCATTTTCTCTCCCGCCACCCTCCCAGCAATGCTTGGTGGCGTTAGACGGGGCCTTCTCAGTGGTGGCTCCCTTCCTGGAGTTTAGATTGGCTTTCGTCCTTTCAACGGCAGGCGGAGACATTTCCTTCTTTCAACAGGCTTGGGGGAACCGACGGCTTTTATTGAAGGCGGTTGGTTTTCGTTGCTGTGGTTGCCCGTTTTCGACAGTCTGGGAGTTGTAGCTCAGCAAGCTGGAGTGGTGCAAGAGTCACTGCGACCTCTGGATCTGAAGCTCGCAGGGTGGTCTTGCAGGGCGAGGGGCACTCCCTGCCTCTCCTGGCCTAAGCTACCTGGCAGGGCTGTTGTAAGTAAGGAGGGAGCACTCAAGAGATTTTCAGGTGAAGGGCAGTCGAGCCATGTGGCCCCCCAAGTTTGGAATGGAAGGTGGGATATAAAAAAGGCAGGAGACTACGCTGTGGGGCTGCCTCCTCCCACCAGACATTCATCCAACACCTTCATCGCCCAGATTTCAGAGGACTCTGAAGACACACCTTTTTCGATGCCCCAGGTGTCTCTTTTTGGGGACCCAACTTAATTTCTGCGGCTGAAAGTTGTTAGACATTGCATTACTTAAAAAAAACAAAAACAAGCCAGAATGAAAAAGTTGTGATGGCCTGGGATTCAGACTTGGAGGCTGAACCTGAGGAATCCCAGCCTGCACATAGAATCATAGAGTTGGAAGAGACCACAAGGGCCATCGAGTCCAACCCCCTGCTAAGCAGGAAACACCATCAGAGCACTCCTGACATATGGTTGTCAAGCCTCTGCTTAAAGACCTCCAAAGTAGGAGACTCCACCACACTCCTTGGCAGCAAATTCCACTGTCGAACAGCTCTTACTGTCAGGAAGTTCTTCCTAATGTTTAGGTGGAATCTTCTTTCTTGTAGTTTGGATCCATTGCTCCGTGTCCGCTTCTCTGGAGCAGCAGAAAACAACCTTTCTCCCTCCTCTATGTGACATCCTTTTATATATTTGAACATGGCTATCATATCACCCCTTAACCTCCTCTTCTCCAGGCTAAACATGCCCAGCTCCCTTAGCCGTTCCTCATAAGGCATCGTTTCCAGGCCTTTGACCATTTTGGTTGCCCTCCTCTGGACACGTTCCAGTTTGTCAGTGTCCTCCTTGAACTGTGGTGCCCAGAACTGGACACAGTACTCCAGGTGAGGTCTGACCAGAGCAGAATACAGGGGCACTATTCCTTCCCTTGATCTAGATGCTATACTCCTATTGATGAGGCCCAGAATTGCATTGGCTTTTTTAGCTGCCACGTCACACTGTGCACAGGATTCCCCGCCTCCAGAACCAGCTGAGCCAGGGCTGGGGCTTGAGCCTGAAGGGCCCTCACCTGTGCCGGATCCTCAGGAGCAGACACCAGCTGAATCCGCTCTGGCTCCTGAGATGATGGAGGACCCATTGCCTGCAGGTGCTCCACTCTCAGCCCCGTCGGGGGAAGGTGAGGTTGCCTCTGGGTCCAGTAACCCTCCAGCCTCTCCTGAGCTGCAGAGGCTCAGGGCAGAGAGGCGGAGGGAACTAAGTTCTCGCAGGAGGAGTGCTCGCCTGCAGGCCAGGAGAGGCGACTCACCTGTGGACCGGGGCTGCCCTATGCCTCGGGGCAGATAAAAGCCATCCAGCCCAGTCCCAGGTTGCGGGAGCAACATCGCTGGTTACCTGTTCCTGCTGGCACCCTGTCCTGCTTTCTGCCAGAGTTCCTGACCTCACCCGACTCCCTGCCTTGGACCCCGTTTCAGCCTTGGACCGGATATGGACCACGCCGCACGATAACCGCCCCCCCCCCGGGGGTCAGCACAAAAGTAATGTTCAGCTTATGGCAAAGAGCGAAGCTGTTTGACATTGCATTATTATTATTATTATTATTATTATTATTATTATTATTATTATTATTATTATTTATTTTAGAAAACCCAGAATGAAAAGTAATGTTCAGCTTATGGCAAAGAGCGAACGATAAAGAAATAAGCAACAACAAAATAATAATATAAAAATACAAACATCTGGGGTGTGTCCCCCCCGGATTTAGAGTCACAAAATACCGCTTGGAGGGATGTTAAGAGGAAAAAACAGGAACAGGAGCAAAGTCTTATCTTTTATTAAAGTACAAAAAATGAGGTTCTACAAAAAGCCATGCAAGGAAAATCGAAGCATATAAAATAAACTACAAAGCAATTAATTGGGGGGGGGAGGCGGAGGATAAAAGGAGAGGGCTTTGCTAAACTTCGGGACAATTAATTGCGGGGGGAAGGGCTGTATGGGAGAGTTTGCTAATGCGTCAGATCATTGTAGTTTTGGGTTTTGTTTTTCTTTCTCCTTTTCTACCTTCCATGATTATTTTATTTGGAAACACACACACACACACCCTCCATTGCCAACCTGGTTTGCCTTTCCAGATGTTCTGGTGCTCCACTCCAGACAGCGATGGCCACCACAGAGCACTGGGAATTGTAGTACAGAGCGCCCGGTGGGCACACCAGGTTGGGGGAAAGGCTGCGCGGTCAAGGAATGTGGAGTATAACCGGGTCTCCACAGTCTAATACTGAACTGAATTAGGGGGTGGGAATGAGTGCCCAACATTTCGCCCTTCCCGTTCCTTAGCAAGCCCTCGCCTGGGGAAATGTATGTGGGGCAGGTTGCAGCGTTACGAAATAAGCAGCAGCTCTTTTGTAAAATAAAAAATAGAAATTAAAAAAAGGAATACTGTTTGAGAAACTCAATTTTTATAAAAATAAAAATAAAAAACGAAGTTTTGACGGAGCAACAGTTCTCCATTCCTCAGTGAGGCGGTTCAGGAAAAAAAACAAGAACTGGCAGTTATTTTGTGCAATTAGGAGAGTGCAGCCTGTCCCAAACCATTTGATGGCAGGGGGGGCGATAAAAAGAGGCACCCCTCCCGCAGCAGCTATAAGGGAAACTCTGATTGGTCCAGGGAGGTTCAGCACTGCTGTGACCTGGCCCAATCAGAAGGCTGGAGAATGGCTCAACCATAAGAAGGGACTTTGGGGGGGGGGGAATGGGGTGAGGAGTTGGGGGGAACAGGGGGGATAGGAGAAGCAGCGCCCCTATTCAGTTGTCCTTCACAACCACAGCCATCTTCTTCTGGAGCCTGGGCAAATAAGAGATGGAAAAGGAGGTGTTAATTTAAGGTTCTCCGTATTTCAAAAAGCGAAAATCTGGAGGTTTTGAGCTATTTTTAAGAAATCGGCCCAAATCGACACTCCCTGACATTTAATAATAATAATAAATTTTATTTATACCCTGCCCTCTGCAGAAAAGGCCAGATTTTTAAAGAAATCCACCCAAATCTACACTCCCCGACATTTAATAATAATAATAAATTTTATTTATACCCCGCCCTCCCCAGCCAAGGCCGGGCTCAGGGCGGCTAACAACCAATAACAAAAACAAGTTGAACGATTACAACTTAAACACAAGATTAAAATGCAACATTAAAACGCAGCCTCATCACAGGAGGAGAAAGGAAAAAAAGAAAGAGGGGGAGGAAATCAAATTTCAGCGATTTCCGCCTGCACGCCGTTTACAAGGGCCAAATAATTCGGCCAGCCCAATTAATCTGAATTTATGGTGCGGTTTACCTCTGTGGATCAGGGCACAAGATCGACATGACTCTAATTATGACATGAAACCGACTGTGATGAGCTCTGGTGACTCTGGACCAAGTCAAGTTGCCAGCCGCTGGCTCAAAGAAAGGCATTTCGGAATATTCTAAATGGCCTCGGTCCAATATACCTGAAGGATCATTCTGCCCGGACACTGAGGTCCAGCTCCGAGGGCCTTCTGGCGGTTCCCTCCCTGCGAGAAGCCCAGTTACAGGGAACCAGGCAGAGGGCCTTATTGGTGGTGGCACCTGCACTCTGGAACGCCCTCCCGTCAGATGTCCAAGAGAACAACAACTACCAAACTTTTAGAAGACATCTGAAGGCAGCCCTGTTTAGGGAAGCTTTTAACGTTTAATAGGCTACTGTATTTTAGTGTTTTGTTGGAAGCCGCCCAGAGTGGCTGGGGAAACCCAGCCAGATGGGCGGGGTATGAATAATAAATTATTATTATTATAATTATTTTTTTATAAAATTTTATTAAGTTTTATCAAACAGAAAGATTTAGAAAAATACAAAAATAAAAAGTACAAAATACAAAAGTATCAATAAGAAAAAAACAAACATTAAACACAAAAAAGAGAAAAAGAAAAAACACATATAAAAGAAAAACAAAATTTCCCTCTTTCTTACTCGTCTTTAAATAACTTATTTTCCTGACTTCCTCACGTCTCCCCTTTTTGTATCCCTTTTTTAAACGTTGGTTCAGCAAATTCATATCCTAATTAGTTTATCTATTATTGATCCCCTCTTACATTTTTCCTTGTTGGTAGAACCCCTTCAATTCATTTCAATGTCTCAGCATTCATATTATTATTATTATAATTATTATCCTGAATATTCACCCACCTCCCACTTAAGGATGAAAACAGGCAAAATTGGTTGCCAAGGACAGAAGACTCAACTCCTTGATGACACCCATCCTCACAATATCGTTGACTTGAAGGCAGACATAAACACTTAGGTTCGGATAATGCTGAGCTGCCATATGTCCAGGTTTTCCAGGACAAGTCCTCTTTTGGGGAGTCGCCATGCCCTCCTGGGCAGATTTTTGCATTTTACATGAAATGTCCTGGTTCTGGGGGGGTTCTTTGTTTTTTTAAAAATTGGGGGGTAGCCCACACTCATAACAGGAGGAGCGAGAAGCCATTATTGGGTGGGGGGAAGAGAAATCAGCAAGCTCTTAAGGCGGGGTGTACTAAGCCTTGAGCGGCTCGAGTCAGTGAGCCAAGCTGCGCCTCGCAAAAGCAAGCAAGCAAGGAAAGGTTTAAAATTCACTGCATGCAATGCCCTAAAAGAAAATGTGATGAAAATAATGTATAGATGGTATATTACACCTGTCAGGTTAGAGAAATTGTATAAAGTTAGTAATAAATGCTGGAAATGTAAAGAAAAAGAGGGAACATTTTATCACATGTGGTGGGAATGTAAAAAGGTGAAATGCTTCTGGGAGATGATATATATTGAAATGAAAAAAAAATGTTGAAATATACTTTTATAAAGAAACCAGAAGCATTTTTACTGGGCATTGTTGGGAGTGATATAAATCGAAAGGAATATAAGCTCTTTTTATATGCAATAACAGCAGCAAGAATATTACTGGCCCAAAAATGAAAGCAAGAAGAACTACCGACGATTGAAGAATGGAGGATGAAGTTAATGGACTATGCAGAACTAGATAAACTAACAAGAAGGATTCGAAACCGGCGGGACCAGAAATTCACGGAAGACTGGAGTAAATTTACGGACTATTTGAAAAGTATTTGTGAAGATCAGACGACGTTTGTAGGTTTGCAAGACGTTTTGTGAGGTGAATTATTGGAAGTATTGAAAAAATGGAGAAGGGGGAGGATGATTTGTTAAGAGATGTAAAGGCAATATAAAGTTAAGAAATGCGTAAGAAGTGGTTAAAACGGTGGGTCATCAGAGGTGCTGATGGAAGTCTAAAAAGATCTAAAAATCAGTGCCAGTCGACACTTGAGACAGATGGAGTCAGGAGAAGGGCAAAGGAGGCAGCGTTTAACCACTCACACTTTGGCCGGCTCCTTGTTTTGCTTCATCAAATCTTGAAACTCGATGGCTTCTTTTATTTTCTTCAGCAGCTGGTACAGCTTCCGGTCACGAGTCTGGAAAGGGAGGAGGAAATATTGTCATTATCAATTCTTCCCATCGTGTTTATTTATACCTTCGCCTTCCCCCACGGACCAGGAACCGAAGCGGCTTACAAAAATTAAAACAGCGCATCTCATCTCAGCTATCTGCCAATCTCCCATTCCCACCACCCTTCTGAGTAATACCCCTCCCCACCTTCTCACTATATAGAAGGATCTGGCAACTTCTGTTTCAGTGTATCTGAAGAAGTGTGCATGCACACGAAAGCTCATACCAAGAACTAACTTAGTTGGTCTTTAAGGTGCTACTGGAAGGCATTTTTTTTATTAAAACAGCGCAGATTGAGATACGAAAAAGCTAAGCGGTGGAAGATCATTGTTCCAAAGTAATTAAGATGCAATTTATTTATTTTTAAAAAAACCTATTAAAATGTAGATAATAAAAGCAGCATGGCACTAGACTATTTAAAAGCCCTTTCCTTAAAATCCCATTGCTTCCCAAGAGCCTGTTGGAATAAAATCATTTTCACCTGCCGGTGGAAGGACAGTCTGGCTTCTCTAAGCAGGGAGTTCCAAAGGTGTCTGGGAGCAGCCACCACCAAGAAGGCCCTGTTCCATGTCCCCACCTGTGAGGGTGGCAGGACCGAGAGAAGCCCCCCCCCCACCGAAGATCTCAGAGTCTGGGCAGGTTTGTATGAGGGAAATACAGTCCTCAGGCACCCTGGGCGCAAGCCATACACAGGGCCTTCTTGGTGGTGGCTCCTCCCAGGGAACTTGGGTTCCAAGAAGTGCTGTTTTGGGGGGACAGGAGGCGGGCGGGTGTGGAAGATTCCCTGGTCCTGAACGAGGCAACTGTGCCCCTGAAAGAGCAGATACACAGCCTGAGACTCATTTTGCACTCACAGCTGTCCATGGAGGCGCAGGTTAATTCTGTGTCCAGGGCAGCTGTCAACCATCTCCATCTGGTACGCAGGATGAGACCCTACCTGCCCGCGGACTGTCTCACCAGGGTGGTGCATGCTCTGGTTATCTCCCGCTTGGACTACTGCAACGCGCTCTACGTGGGGCTACCTTTGAAGGTGACCCGGAAACTGCAATTAATCCAGAATGTGGCAGCCAGACTGGTGACTGGGGGCGGCCGCCGGGACAACATAACACCGGTCTTGAAAGACCTACATTGGCTCCCAGTACGTTTCCGAGCACAATTCAAAGTGCTGGTGTTAACCTTTAAAGCCCTAAACGGCCTCGGTCCTGGATACCTGAAGGAGCGTCTCCACCTCCATCGTTCTGCCCGGACACTGAGGTCCAGCTCCGAGGGCCTTCTGGCGGTTCCCTCCCTGCAAGAAGCCAAGTTACAGGGAACCAGGCAGAGGGCCTTCTTGGTGGTGGCGCCCGCCCTGTGGAACGCCCTCCCACCAGATGTCAAAGAGAAAAACAACTACCTGACATTTAGAAGACATCTGAAGGCAGCCCTGTTTAGGGAAGCTTAAAATGTGTGACATTTTAATGTATTTTTAATACAATAAACCCGGACACTGAGGTCCAGCTCTGAGGGCCTTCTGGCGGTTCCCTCATTGTGAGAAATGAGGTTACAGGGAACCAGGCAGAGGGCCTTCTCGGTGGTGGCGCCCGCCCTGTGGAACGCCCTCCCACCAGATGTCAAGGAAATAAGTAGTTATCTTCTCTTTAAAAGACATCTGAAGGCAGCCCTGTTCAGGGAAGTTTTTAATATTTAATGCTGTATTGTTTTTAACACTCGATTGGGAGCCGCCCAGAGTGGCTGGGGAAACTCAGCCAGATGGGCGGGGTATAAATAATAAATTATTATTATTATTTATTATTATTAATCAGGGAGCGGCCATCTTGCAGCCCCCTCGCAGTCCGAGGGGGGACACTTAAGCCGAAAGGACGCAGTTCGGCGGCAACATTTACGCAAGGTCCGGGACGCGGCTTTCAGGCTTTTCCGCCCCCCGCCCCGCGAAAGTCACCTGGATGGTGTAAACTCTTCCTTCAGCGCTACTGCCGACGCCACTGGGAGCTTCCACGATCCGCTTTTTGGAGCCTCCCAAATCGCTGCTCTGAGAGAAAGCTGTGGAAAGGGACAGGAGGAAGGGTCGATTTATTTTATTTATTAAATCTGCACACACACACACCCCACTTCATGTGCAGCTCTCAGGGCGCTTTTCAACGGTTTGCCACGGAACAAATGCAAAAGGCGTAATAACAATAAAAATCAAAGCAACCATCTCACATGTAGTAATAATATAATTTTATTTATATAACCGCCCTCCCCAGCAGAAGCCGGGCTCAGAGCGGCTAACAACAGTAAAAGTAACACAGTTTACATAAAATCGCAATCAATTAATTGAGATACATTCTAAAATCAATTCATTCTATAATCAATTCAGAGTCAAATTAATGGCAGCCATTGGGCTAGAGTTCTATGAGGATTACAGAAGGAGGGGGTCAGACGTCCAAAGGTCTGCTTGAAGAGGAACAAATATTAAAACAGTGTTACCTTGGCTCCCGGACAAATTGGCTGCCAAAGACCAGAAGCAAGTGTTCCGGTTTGCAAACGTTTTTTGGAAACCGAACGGACGGACTTCCAGAACGGATTGAATTCGTGAACTACGGTACCACTGTATATGCGTCCCCTTTTGAAAGTGCCCTCCGCCCAGGAAAAAAACCCCCCAAACCCAACCATAGAACAGAGGGAGAGAATTGCATTGAGGGGGCAGGCTTGCATTTAAAAATACTTTTATTTTAAAAAACCAGAAGCCTTTTTATTGGGTATAGTGGGTGACGAGATACCAAGGGAGGATAAAAGACTGTTTATGTGTGCGACAACTGCGGCGAGAATCATTTTAGCCCCAAAATGGAAACAAGAAGAAATACTGACGCAAGAAGAGCGGAAGATGAAAATGATGGACTGTGCAGAACTGGCAAATTTGACAAGAAAAATCCGAAACCAGTATTCCCAAAAGGACTGGAGTAAATTTATACAATATTTGAAAGATCACTGTAAGCAATTAACATCACTAGCAGGGTTGCCTGAAGACTTGTGATGGGAAATTTTCTACCTTTCTATATTTAAGTTTCGAGTCCTGTTGTAATGAGTGCAATTAGAACTGGAAAACGCAATGTCAATCAATTGTTTTTGTACCTGGTGTTGGCCGCCCTGAGCCTGGTCTTGGCTGGGGAGGGCGGGGTATAAATAAATTTTATTATTATTATTATTAAAATGCAATGATATAAAGGTTAATTTTGAAAGCCGTGAGGCGGGAGGGAAGGAAGTACCGTATTTTTCGCTCTATAACACGCAACAGACCATAACATGCACGTAGTTTTTAAGAGGAGGAAAACAAGAAAAAAAATATTCTAAACGAAATAGTGGGTATATGATTTTTGTGATTGATGCTGTGGCCACAGACATGTGATCTGACAGTGAGTTTGGAGTAGCCCAATGCAAAAATCCTGAGGATCCATGTGGATCCGTGCTTTGTAACCACGGAGGAGGGAAGGAAGGGGAACCATGGATCCTCTGCTCACGACTGCAGCAGATCCCCCCCCCGCCACCCGCAGGCATTCGCTCCATAACACGCACAGACATTTCCCCTTACTTTCTAGGAGGAAAAAAGTGAGTGTTATGGTGCAAAAAATATGGTAAGTCAATAGGCTCTCAAGAGCCAGGGCAGTAAAGTAGAGAACGATGGTGTGAATGTATATTATTACTGTATTTTTTGCTCTATAAGACGCACCTTTTCCCTTCTAAAAAGTAAGGGAAAATGTGTGTGCATCTTATGGAGCGAGTGCAGGCTGCGCAGTGCTCCCTCTCCCTGTTCTAGCTTCTGGCTTAACTGCGCGAAGCCTCCACAGGGCAGTGGGGTGCCTTCATCCTGCTGCCCTGCAGAGGCTTCACAGGCTGTCCCAGAAGCCTCCGCAGGTCACGGGGATGAAAGCTCCCCGTGCCCTGTGGAGGCTTCGCGCAAACTAGACCAGCTAGACGGAGCGCTGCGCAGTGCTCCCTCTAGCTATTCTGGCTTTTGGATGGCCCCGCAAAGCCTCCGCAGGGCAGGGGGATGTAAGCTCCCTGTACTCTGTGGAAACTTCGCGCAATGCTAGACCAGCTATCCCAGCGGCTATCCCAGAAGCCAGATCCCTCTTGCTGTTCTGGCTTCTGGGATTCAGAATCCCCCCCCTTTATTTCCTCCCCCCCAAACTAGGTGCGTCCTATCATCTGGTGTGTCCTATAGAGCAAAAAATACGGTAAACGGAAAAGAAATAAAAATTACAGTGGTGCCCCGCAAGACGAATGCCTCGCAAGACGGAAAACTCGCTAGACGAAAGAGTTTTCCGTTTTGGAGGTGCTTCGCAAAACGAATCTCCTATGGGCTTGCTTCGCAAGACGAAAATGTCTTGCGAGTTCCTGCGGGTTTTTTCCCCTCCCCCCTTTTCCTAAGCCGCTAAGTCGCTTATCAGCTGATCCGATAAGCCGCTAATCCGCTAAAAGACGCTAATAGCGCTAATCCGCTAATCCTTCAATGGGCTTGCTTCGCAAGACAAAAAAACCGCTAGACGAAGAGAATCACAGAACGGATTCTTTTCGTCTTGCGAGGCACCACTGTATATATATATATCTGAGTAGCAGGCTTGCTTACACGCTCCTGGGCTCCCCGACAACCATTCCTGGGACGACTCCTCTTCAGACTTGCACTGTTTGGCGTTCCCGCTGCCGGCTTCCAGTCGACTCCGCTTGGCGTTCCCACCGCCGTCAGAGTCGGGTTTATTCCTCTTGGTGCTAATTCCAGAGGGAGCCATTCTCTTGAAGTTTTCTTCCTCCGTCTTGCGGTCCCGGCCTGGGCAGGCGCAGACACGGGCCTCAAAGCAGCGTCGTCCGAGGAGCTGGCCCCTGTGGAGAAAGGGGGCAGGATGAGGAGAGGAGACGTCAGACGAGGGAAAACCTTTTTCCTTTTTCTTTGCAGACTCACATCTGAGAAGGCTTCCGGGGGCCGCATACAAGCAGCAAAGGCAGAAAGGGAAGAAGGAATGAATGGGATTTTTTTTTTTACCTCCGCGAACTAGGCTCCCCATGCAGACAAAGAAATAAATAATAATAATAATAATAATAATAATTATTATTTATTTATTTCCCGCCCTCCCCAGCCGAAGCCGGGCTCAGAGCGGCTAACAACAGTAAAATGATACAACACCTGGGCACCCACTTTGCAAATTTGCAAATGACAGCAAGGAAGTCAGGTGACGGCGTTCTCGCAAGTGGTTACAGTGGTCCCTTGGTTCTCAAACGTCTTGGTACCCAAACAACTTGGAACCCAAACACTGCAAACTCGGAAGTGTTCCAGTTTGCGAACTTTTTTCGGAAGCCAAACATGCTCCGTTTTGAGTGTTATGTAATAATAATAATAATAATTTATTTATACCCCGCCCATCTGGCTGGGCTTCCTCAGCCACTCTGGGCGGCTTCCAACAAAATATTAAAACACAGTAAAGCATCAAACATTAAAAGCTTCCCTAAACAGGGCTGCCTTCAGATGTCTTCTAAAAGTCTGGTAGTAGTTGTTCTCTTTGACATCTGGTGGGAGGACGTTCCACAGGCTTCCATTTTGAGTGTTATGCTGAGGTTTGTCAGTTTTTGCTATTTACAGTGGTACCTCAGGTTACAGACTCCACTAACCCAGAAATAGTACCTCGGGTTAAGAACTTTGCTTCAGGATGAGAACAGACGTTGCGCAACGGCAGCAGAGGGAGGCCCCATTAGCTAAAGCTTAACCTCAGGTTAAGAACAGTTTCAGGTTAAGAATGGTCCTCCGGAACAAATTAAGTACTTAACCCGAGGTATTTTGCGTTTTTCCGGCTCTTTTTTGTGACTATGCGGGACCCAGTTCAGCTACTGATTGATTGTGTGACTGCAGCACATTGTTTATTGCTTTCGTTTTATGGATCAATGGTCTTGTTAGAGAGTAAAATCCATGTTTAAATTGCTGTCTCAGGGGTTGTTTTTAAAAGTCCGGAACGGATCGATCCGTTTTGCATTACTTTCTATGGGAAAGCGCACCTTGGTTTTGGAACGCTTTGGTTTTGGAACGGACCTCCGGAACGGATGAAGTTTGAGAACCAAGGTACTGCTATAGCCAGATTTGGACAGGATCCCTCCCTTCCTTGTGGTTCAACAGGATCAGTACCCACCCACCCACCGTCACAGATCTCTAGAGTCACTGGGCAACCTTCTCCCCCCCCCAACCCTGGACCCATAGCTAGAGCAAGGATCTATATAATAATATAATAATAAATTTTTATTTATACCCTGCCCTTCCTGGTTCAAAAACCGGGCTCAGGGCAGCTAACAACAAATTTAAAACACTTAATTGGCTCCTTACCTCTCTCGCCCTGACCTAGCCACTGTGATCCACGCGGCGGTCACCTCCAGACTGGATTATTGTAACTCGCTCTACATGGGGCTGCCCTTGAGACTGACCCAGAAACTCCAGCGGGTGCAGAATGCCGCAGCGAGACTCCTTAGGGGTCCTCGCTCCGAGATCACATTCACCCGGTGCTATACCAGCTGAACTGGCTCCCGGTGGAGTACAGGATCAGGTTCAAGGTGCTGGTTTTAACCTTTAAAGCCCTATACGGCCTAGGACCCTCGTACCTACGGGACCGCCTCTCCTGGTATGTCCCACAGAGAAATTTACGGTCTGCAAATAAAAACACTAAAGATCCCAGGCCTCAGAGAGGTTAGGCTGGCCTCAACCAGAGGCAGGGCTTTTTCGGCTGTGGCCCCGATCTGGCGGAACGCTCTGCCACAAGAGACTAGGGCCCTGCAGGACTTGACATCTTTCCGCAGGGCCTGCAAGACAGAGTTGTTCCGCCTGGCCTTTGGCCAAGGCACAGTCTGACCCCCTCCTCTGGCAACCTGCACAAAATTTTGCTTAATCGGTTGCCATCAATTTGATTTTAATTAATTTTTATAATGAAATATTTTTAGAATGTGTGATTATTTGACTGTTTGATTATTTGATTGTTGTTAGCCGCCCTGAGCCCGGCTTCAGCTGGGGAGGGCGGGATATAAATAAAATTTATTAATTATTATTATTATTATTAATTATTTATTATTTATAAAAGCGGCATAAAATACAGTATAAAAACATGAAAAACAATAAAAATAAAAAAATCAATTAGATAATCCCCAGGGCTAGCTGGCTGAATTGGTCCTACTTGGGCCAGCGAGGAGACCAGGGGAGAATTAGCTGTGGGGTCTCAGAGCGGGTGATCTTCATAAAAAGGGGAAGGGAGGGGAATAAAAGATCAGGCTGGATTCAAATTAAAGGCCAGGCGGAATAGCTCTGTCTTACAGGCCCGACGGAAGGAGGTTAAATCCTGAAGGGCCCTGGTCTCAAGGGATCTAGAGTCAAGTACCAGAGAAATTTTCAAGTGACCGTCAAGCTGGTCCTCAGATCTCACGAGAAATCTGGTTCTAGAGTTGCTTCAACTCTGCCTGTGACCTCTCTATCTGCAAACAGGAGTTCAGAGTCCCATCTCCCGGCCCCAGACCCAGGGGCACTGGCCTCATCCTTCCCAGAGAACCCAGGAGTCCTGGAAGCCAGGAGACAGCGCCCCCAATGCACTCTCGAGGGCCCTCCTTGGGGGGCAAGGAGGTGCCGGGGGGAGGAGGGAGAAGAGAGGAAGAGGATGAGAAGTGTTTTACGCACAGGTGGGTCTCCAGGGTGATGATGATCAGGATGGGGCGGCGGTTCATGCCCCCCTGGCAGGAACTGTTGCACATGAAGTTGTAGAGGATTTTGCTGCTCTCCGTCCCCAGCTGAAAGGCAAAGAGGGGGCAGGAATTGGGGCACAAGGACCTGCTGATCTCCCCCCCCCCCAGACTATTCAAGGGGAGCGTCTTTGCAAGGTGCAGTGCAAAATTATTACTACTATAATTACAATTATTATCAGCAGGGAGAAAGTGTGCAATTTTCTTTGCAAGCCGCATTGTATTAAAATTACAGTGGTACCTCAGGTTACAGACTCCGCTAACCCAGAAATAGTACCTCGGGTTAAGAACTTTGCTTCAGGATGAGAACAGAAATCGCGCAGTGGCGGCGCAGCAGCCGTGGGAGGCCCCATTAGATAAAGTGGTGATTCAGGTTAAGAACAGTTTCAGGTTAAGAACGGACCTCTGGAACGAATTAAGTACTTAACCAGAGGTAACGGTAAAGGGACCCCTGACCATTAGGTCCAGTCGTGGCCGACTCTGGGGTTGCAGTGCTCATCTCGCTTTATTGGCTGAGGGAGCCGGCATACAGCTTCTGGGTCCTGTGGCCAGCAAGACCACGCCACTTCTGGCGAACCAGAGCAGCGCACGAGACGCTGTTTACCTTCCCCGCCAGAGCGGTACCTATTTATCTACTTGCACTGGTGCGCTTTCGAACTGCTAGCTTGGCAGGAGCAGGGACCGAGCAACAGGAGCTCACCCCGTTGCGGGGATTCGAACCGCCAACCTTCTGATCGGCAAGTCCCAGGCTCTGTGGTTTAACCCACAGTGCCACCTGCGTCCCTATAGCCAGAGGTACCACTGTATAATTAATATTATTAATTAAACGTGCATACTATAGCCCTACATCCAAAGATCTCGGGCGGTTCACAGCGTTAAAAATACAGCGGAACCTCAGTTGTCGAAGCTTCGGAGGCAGAACAATTTGGAACCCAAACGCCGACAGATTCGGAAGAGAATGCTTCCGTTTTTGAACGGCTTCCAAGGCACGGTTCTCCATCTGTCAATGGATTTTGCCGGCCAGCGATCGCACCTCTGTTGTCGAACATTTCGGAAACCGAAAGGCCTTCCAGAACGGATTACAGTTCGGCAACCGAGGTTTCGCTGTTAACGCAAGATAAAAAACGCTCCATCGCCAAACAGAGTTCGGAAACTTCAGTTTGGAGCAGAACTCAGCAGCCAGGACAAGACAGCTTGACCCATTTGCACCGATCCTGGCCCGACGTCACCGGCTGCCGTGACACCTGAACGCAAAAGGTAGATCTCCAGCGTGATCCGGGGATCTTTTCCCGGTCCAAGCCCCCTCCCCCAACGCCCCAATTTCGATAACCTGGGGTGCCTCGTAGGGAACGACGACGCTGTGGCGCTTGGTGTTCTGGTCAGATAAGTACTGGGCCTGCCGGTTCCCTTCCACCCGGATCAGGTGCTCGGCGGGGGCGATGCCTCCTGGAGGACACAAAACCGGATCGGGGCCGGGCGGGGGAGGGAGAAAGGGGGGAGAGAGAGAGAGAGAGAGAGAGAGAGAGAAAAGCGTGGGGACGGCTGCTTTGCAAAAGGGACAAAGGATTGGGTGCGGATGGCACCTGCGGCGCTCAAAACGGGAACGTGTGCCGCGTGATGGTTTTGACGGCGTGGCCTCTGAGCGCGCACAGAGGGCCCACCCCACACCGGAGGCTAACCACCCCCAAACCGCCTGCTCCACATAGGTAAAGATAAAGGGCCCCCTGATCATTAGGTCTAGTCAAGGCCGACTCTGCGGTTGCGGCACTCATCTCGCTTTATTGGCCGAGGGAGCCGGCGTACAGCTTCCGGGTCATATGGCCAGCATGACTAAGCCACTTCTGGCAAACCAGAGCAGCGCACGGAAAGGCCGTTTACCCTCCCGCCAGAGCGGTACCTATTTATCTACTTGCACTGGTGTGCCTTCGAACTGTTAGGTTGGCAGGAGCAGGGACCGAGCAACGGGAGCTCACCCCGTCGTGGGGATTTGAACCGCCGACCTTCTGATCGGCAAGTCCTAGGCTCTGTGGTTTAACCCACAGCGCCACCCGCGTCCCTCGGAGTAAATCTCAAGGAGGGTTACCTGGGGAGATGCTAAGAGGCAAGAGGAAGTCAGGTGAGCACTGGGGGCGTAAATCGCCGCCCAGCTTAGGAAAGGTCCTTTCGCCAGATCAAGCTCATCCTGTTTCACTGAATTAATCAAACTAGTTTCAATCAGGTTCTGAGCCAATGCGCAATTCATCGCTCTTGTTCCGAGATTTATGGTGTTATTCTTATCTCCCTCAGTGCGCTGTCCGAACCACTCTTCCGAATAACGTTTTTTAATAGTGCAGGGGAACCGATTCTCAAACTTTTCCCCACGAGTTGCACTTCCAGGATAAAAATCTGTTCATGCGACACCAAATTTGTTGCTAAGAAATACGACGGAAAATGAAAAGAAACAACTGCTCTGTTTATAGTGAATAACACAGTTGCTTTATAATTTAATTGTATATAATCTAATTGCACTTTAGACCCAGGTTGAGGTAGCCAAAACTGAATGTCTAGGCACCTTTTCTTTATAGTGAGGATTATTATTATTATTATTATTATTGCTTTTATTTCTGTCCCACTTTGTTTTTGTTTTTAAGTTCCTCTTCAACCAGACCTTTTGTTGTTGTTGTTGTTATTTATACTTTTCAAGTTTATACATTTCATTTATTTATTTACCGTATTTTTCGCTCTATAAGACGCACCAGACCACAAGACGCACCTAGTTTTTGGAGGAGGAAAACAAGAAAAAAAATATTCTGAATCTCAGAAGCCAGAACAGCAAGAGGGATCGCTGCGCAGTGAAAGCAGCAATCCCTCTCGCTGTTCTGGCTTCTGGGATAGCTGCGCAGCCTGCATTCGCTCCATAAGACGCACACACATTTCCCCTTATTTTTTAGGAGGGGAAAAGTGAGTCTTATAGAGCAAAAAATACGGTATTTATTTGTGTTTGTTTTCCTTTCTGTTTCCCTTTTCCTCTTTTTTTGTAACCTTCCTTAATTTCTTTTTCCTTTTTCAAGTGTGCAAGTATTGATTTCTATGTATTTGCCAATAAAATTGAATAACATTTTTAATACATATATAATACATATATATATAAATCAAGTCTTACTGACTAGTCATTTAAATAATCGTGATTTGATCTGATTTAAATCAAACCCACCCTGACCACAAAGCATGCATTTGGACGGGGGAGGAAAGAGGAAGCGTGCACTGGGTTCGAATCCTTTGTAGACAAGGCCTTGTCCTCGTCCCCAGAGACCAGCCCCCCCCCCTTGCCCAAAAGAGCCAGCCCATTCCCTCTGCGGGAGCTTACCGCGGCTGCCCTCGCCAGAGCGCTCGTGGTGCGGGCATCGCTTGACCACCTCGGCGATGTGCTCCGACTTCTTGAAGATGGCCGTGGTGCGGATGATGGCCGAGGGAGGGGGCGGCGTGGCCACTTTGATGAGGACGGGGCAAGTCTTGCCCATCTGGCAGTAGAGCTTGTTGAGATCCGGTGAGTACTACACGTTGAAAAAGAGAGGGAGAGAGAACATTACAAGATGGAAATGATACGATTTATTATCATCACCTTGCCAACAAAGGTCCGTCTAGTTAAAGCTCTGGTTTTCCCAGTAGTGATGTATGGGAGTGAGAGCTGGACCATCAAGAAGGCTCATCGCCGAAGAATGGATGCTTTTGAATTCTGGTGCTGGAGGAGACTCTTGGGAGTCCCATGGACTGCAAGAAGATCAAACCTCTCCATTCTGAAGGAAATCAGCCCTGAGTGCTCACTGGAAGGACAGATCCTAAAGCTGAAGCTCCAAGACTTTGGCCACCTCATGAGAAGAGAAGACTCCCTGGTGTTGGGAAAGATGGAGGGCACAAGGAGAAGGGGATGACAGAGGATGAGATGGTGGGACAGTGTTCTTGAAGCTACCAGAATGAGTTTGACCAAACTGCGGGAGGCAGTGGAAGCCAGGAGTGCCTGGCGTGCTCTGGTCCTGGGGGTCACGAAGAGGCAGACACTACTAAACAACAACAACAGGCGCCGGCGCAGCTTGCAAGCACACAAGCAACATTTAAAAAACAGCTTAAAAAGCAAGTTAAAAAGGATAACTGTAAGATGTCCAAACAACTGGCTCCTCCAGCCTCCGAGGGAACCCAGGCGTCCGGGCCCCCCTCAACCTCGGAGTCGAATCTATACTCATTCTGGCGCTGTAAACCCTACAATTCTGTCCCACCCCACCTCAACAGCTCCCTTCTTCTCTCCCCAAATGCCCTAGATCAAATACTGGTAGATCACCGGATGTCTGCGGTAGATCACCGGCTCTCCGCAAAGCAGCTCAAGAACTTTGGCTCCCCTAAAAAAAGCTCAAAAACTTCCCCCCAAAACAGGGCTTTCCTTCCTACAAAAAACAGCTCAACGACTTTGACCTGAACCCCTAAAAAACGGGAGTAGATCACTGCCAGTTTTTAACTCTGCGAGTACCGTATTTTTCGCCCTGTAGGATGCGCTTTTTCCCCTCCAAAAATGAAGGGGAAATGTTTGTGCGTCCTATGGAGCGAATGCAGGCTTTTGCTGAAGCCTGGAGAGCGAGAGGGGTTGGTGCGCGCCGGGGGGGGGTTATTTCCCCCCAAAAAAACTATGGGGCGAAAAATACGGTAGATCACGAGTTGGCCACCTCTGGCCTAGATTTTATATGCTTGCAGGATAATCCAGCCCCCTCCTTCACCCTCACAGGAATGTATTAAGCCTGACCCACCCCCAAGAATTTTTAGCACCCCTCAAAAAACGTAGGAATCAATTCACACCCATCCTTTTAGGTAACCCCCCCCCCCAAAAAAAACCCCAGCAGTCTTTTTGCTGGCCCTTTGCTTTACATTAAAATTCCTTTCCTGACACTGTTTTTTTTGGGGGGGGGGATAGTGATCTCGACCACACAGGATTTCCCCCCCAAAAAAAAGCCACACACACCACGATCCTATTAACATGCTCAAAGTTCAACTAACCTTTTCGGCCATCACGGCACAAGATCGAGGGATTTAATTTCGGACACTGAGCACTCCCAGCAACACACGAAACTCAATGAACTGCGCAAGGAGGAGAGCAAAACATGTCCAAACTTGCCTTGCGGAGTTGTTTGGGGGGGGGGCCTGGAGAAAAGGGGCCTGGTCTCAAGTCCAGCCTCCTCAAATATCCGCCTTTAAAAAGCTGCGAGACTCGGGTCGCAGTCACAACATGCGACCAAAGCACCACTTCCCAAAGCCGGGAGTTTTTTCCGCCCAAAGAATTGCGGGAACTGTAGTTTACTGAGGGTGCTCAGAGGCAAGAGGAGGCCCCTTCCCTAGTGTCCCGTCCCCACTGTGGGATCTACAATTCCCAGAGCAGTTTAATAATCAACCACCACCCCTTTCTGGGAATTGTAGCTCTGTGAGGGAAAGAAGGGGAGCCTTAAACTATAACTCCCAGAACTCTTGGGTGGGAGGAAGCGATTGACGGGTTAAAAGTGGGACGGTGCTGCTTTAAATGTACAGTGGTACCTCCGCTTAAGTGCTTAATTCGTTCCGGAGGTCGGTTCTTAACCTGAAGCACCACTTTAGCTAATGGGGCCTCCTGCTGCTGCCGCGCCGCTGGAGCCCGATTTCTGTTCTCATCCTGAAGCAAAGTTCTTAACCTGAAGCACTATTTCTGGGTTAGCAGAGTATGTAACCTGAAGCGTATGTAACCTGAGGTACCACTGTACAGTGGCGCCCCGCAAGACGAATGCCTCGCAAGACGGAAAACTCGCTAGACGAAAGAGTTTTCCGTTTTGGAGGTGCTTCGCAAAACGAATCTCCTATGGGCTTGCTTCGCAAGACGAAAATGTCTTGTGAGTTCCTGCGGGGTTTTTTTCCCTCCCCCCCTTTTTCTAAGTCGCTAAGCCACTTATCAGCTGATCCGATAAGGCGATAAGCCGCTAAAAGCGCTAATCCGTCAATGGGCTTGCTTCACAAGATGAAAAAACAGCTAGATGAAGAGAATCACAGAACGGATTCTTTTCGTCTTGCGAGGCACCACAGTATAGTGAAAATGGGGCCTTAGGAATTTCTTGACAAGTCTTCAAAGTGAATTTCCTTATCCCATCTGCGCCATACATTTAATCTCTTTAAACGGTAAAAACTGAGCGCACCCCCCAATGTATGTATGTATGTATGTATATCTATCCATCTATCTCAGGGAAACTGTAGTTTATAAAGGGTCCGAATATCCCTTTTACAAAAACCAGAGTTCCCTGGGAAGAAGGATGGACTGTTAAACTACTCTGGGAATTATAGTTCTGTGAGGGGAATAGGGGCTCTCTCAGCACCTGGAACAAGCTACAGCTCCCAGAATCCTTTGGGGTCGGTGAAGCCATGATGGTTTGGACGTGTGGCATCACAGCGCTTCAAACGCATGGCGCCAAGGCGGCCGACATCCTTCAGCTGGGTTCCCCTGAGCTGCTTTGAACTACAACTCCCACCGGTCGCCAGGCGGCACGGCAGGAGTCAAGGATGGGCGCCATCTGCCCAAAGTGCATTTCTAAAAAGAATGTGGCTATTTCTGAACATTTTGGGAAGGAGAGAGGAGGCTAGGGTCTTCTGCTTGTGAAAATGAAGCGTTAATGGGTGACAGAGATTGGCACCAAGATATAAGACTTTGAAAAGCTGGTATCACTGGACCCAAGTTCAGCTATTCCTGCCATCGCAAAAGGGTTTGACAACATTTGACAAATTCTACGATTCTACAAATCGATTAAATTAGTTAAGAATTAATTGTAGAGTTAGTTACAGTGGTGCCCCGCAAGACGAAATTAATTCGTTCCGCAATTTTTGTCGTCTAGCGAATTTTTCGTCTTGCGAAGCACGAAATCCCATAGGAATGCATTGAAAATCAATTAATGCGTTCCTATGGTCAAAAAAAGTCCAAACAAAGCCAAATTTGGTACAACAACAGTTTATTAACTGCTCTTTAAAGTCACACATACTGTAAAGAGCAGTTCAAAAATTTAAGGGAAAATAAATTAACTTTATAAACAAAACATGTCTTTGTTTTTAGTCAAAGAAAAAAAGTCGCGAGACGTTTTCGTCTTGCGAAGCAAGCCCATAGGGGAAATTCGTCTTGCGAGGCAAATCGCGAACGGAAAAACCTTTCGTCTAGCGAGTTTTTTGTATTGCGAGGCATTCGTCTTGCGGGGCACCACTGTAATTTTGAAAGCCAGGGCAGTAAAGTCAATAATGATATTGTAAATGTATATTATTAACTGGGAAATTAAGATTGCTGGAAGAAATATCAACAACCTCAGATATGCAGATGACGCCACCTTGATGGCAGAAAGTGAGGAGGAATTAAAGAACCTTTTAATGAGGGTGAGAGAGGAAAATGCAAAATATGGTCTGAAGCTCAACATCAAATAAACGAAGATCGTGGCCACTGGTCCCATCACCTCCTGGGAAATAGAAGGGGAAGAAATGGAGGCAGTGAGAGATTTTACTATCTTGGGCTCCAGGATCACTGCAGATGGTGACAGCTGTCTTGAAATTAAAAGACGCCTGCTTCTTGGGAGAAAAGCAATGACAAACCTAGACAGCATCTTAAAAAGCAGAGACATCACCTTGCCGACAAAGGTCCGTATAGTTAAAGCTATGGTTTTCCCAGTAGTGATGTATGGAAGTGAGAGCTGGACCATAAAGAAGGTCCATAAACGACCATATATTCAACACAAAAAAACAGCGACAATTTGTTGCTGACAAAGTATAGCTGGGCATATAAAGGGCCCCGTTACCTTCAGTAGCTTATAATAATAATAATAATTTATTATTTATACCCCACCCATCTGGCTGGGTTTCCCCAGCCACTCTGGGCAGCTTCCAACAGAATATTAAAAGGTAAAGGGACCCCTGACCGACTTTGGGGTTGCGGCACTCATCTCACTTTATTGGCCAAGGGAGCCGGCATACAGCTTCTGGGTCATGTGGCTAGCATGGCTAAGCCGCTTCTGGTGAACCAGAGCAGCACACGGAAACACCGTTTACCTTCCCGCCGGAACGGTACCTATTTATCTACTTGCACTGGTGGGCTTTCGAACTGCTAGGTGGGCAGGAGCAGGGACTGAGCAACGGGAGCTCACCCTGTCATTGCGGGGATTCGAACTGATCGGCAAGTCCTAGGCTCTGTGGTTTCACCCACAGCGCCACCCGCATCCCAACAGAATATTAAAAACATGATAAAACATCAAACATTAAAAACTTCCCCAAACAGGGCTGCCTTCAGATGCTTAGGGCCTCATCAGACCTAAATCCGGCCCCCAATGTACCCCAACCCATTATTATTTTTTAAAATAGATCATTTCCGCTGCCCCACTTCCACCCCCCTGCCCAGCTCCGTACGGTGCAGGTGACAGATTTGGCGGTCCCCGACGGCTCAAACGCCAACTCGAACCCGTGCTCGCCAGGGTAGTTTTCAGTGGAAGGGACGGCCGAGGTGGTGGGGAGGATTATGGCCTCGCTGCTCTGCTCGCCCCCCTGGGGGGCACTGCCCTCCTCCGGAAAAGGAAGGGCAAAGGTCTCCAGGGTCAGGTCTTTATGAAGTTCCTCCTGGGAGGGGCAGAGGGTGGGAAGAGAGAAAGAAATTAAAAAGAGAATTACGGGGTTGCAATTTGAAGGGAGCTGAGCGAGCCGAAGCAATGTGGTCTGAGCAGGACAAGTGCCCAAATATCATCATCATCTTCTTCTTCCAGTGGTACCTCGGTTCTCAAACTTCATCAGTTCCAGAAGTCCGTTCCAAAACCAAGGCGCGCTTTCCCGTAGAAAGCAACGCAAAACAGATTAATCCCTTCCAGACTTTTGAAAGCAACCCCTAAAACAGAACTTTAAGATGGATTTTACTCTCTAACGAGACCATGGATCCATAAAACGAAAGCAAAAAAACCCATGTACTGCAATCACTCAATCACTCAATCACTCAATCCATCGGTAGCCAAAAAACCCCGTATTTTTCGCTCCATAAGACGCACCTAGTTTTTAGAGGAGGAAAACAAGGGGAAAAAATATTCTGAATGAAACAGTGGATGTATGATTTTTGTGGTTCATGCTGTGGCCACAGACACGATATGTGATTTGATGGTGAGTTTGGGGTAGCCCAATGCAAAAATCCTGAGGATCCATGTGGATCCGTGCTTTGTAACCACGTTTTTGCGCCATTGTGGCCCCACGAAACAGTGGGTGCGTGATTTTTTTTTGGGTGCAGGCTGTAGCCATGGACATGCTATGTGATCTGATGGTGAATTTGGGGGGACCCAATGCAAAAATCCTGAGGATCCATGGGCTGTTACCTCCCCCCTCCCAGGCAGCCTCCTTTACCAGTAGCGTCCCTTATCTCCCTCCCCGATCGCTTGCCGATCAGCTGCTTCCTTTCAACACCCCCTTCCCTCTTTCTAAAAAAAAAAAAGAGCATGATCTTCTTTTCTCCCCTGGGCAATTTGGCTCCAGGGACCAGGCATTCGCTCCATAAGACACACAGACATTTCCCCTTACTTTTTAGGAGGAAAAAAGTGCGTCTTATGGAGCAAAAAATACAGTAGTTTCCTATTTAACTTACATTATAGTCCAAAGGCTATTCATCAGGAAATAAGGATTTATTTCCTGTTTTAAGTTTTTCATGTGTGCTAAAACTCAGTCCAAGTTTAAAAAACAAAACAAAAAAAACCATTTAACCCCATCAGTTAATAAACATGGATACATATGCTATAAAGTTATTCTTTTAGTTAAATAGTTTCGATTGTTATTAAGGAAATGGTTATTTTTCTCTTTCCAGCAAAGTACAGCAGAAAAGTTGTCCAACTATAAACAGTTGACTTATTAAACCTCACAATAATTACACAATTATCTATGTATTTCTAACAGTATAAACAAATCAGTAATTTTTGATATAACTGTAAAAACCACTCTGAAAATTTATTCATTCCAAAAATGAAACCTTCATCTGGTTGTAAATATTAAGATTATACCAGCAAGAATGAATCATTCTGTAAAAAAATAAATGATTTAAATCAAGTCTTACTAACTAGTAATTTAAATTGTGATTTAAATCGATTTGATTTAAATCAAATCCACCCTGTATTAGATCAAACCGATCGAGTCCCTTTCCAACTCTACAATTCTACTAATTCCACTTACCTCAAAATCTGTGCTGGACTGCATGCAAGTCCATAGCTCATTGAACACCGCGTCGGATTCAAACAACTGTTCCATCTTCAAAGCCGGGAGCAGGAGAAGCAGACAGATGTCGCTTGAAAATAAGATACAGATTTGTTAGATATCGGTCCCTCTATCTCAGGCCTAGGCAAACTCCGGCCCTCCAGGTGTTTTGGGAATACAACTCCCATCATCCCTAGCTAACAGGACCAGTGGTCCGGGACGAAGGGAAATGTAGTCCCAAACATCTGGAGGGCTGGAGTTTGCCTATGCCTGCTGTCTCCTTCGTTCAGCCTTCTCCAGCCCAATGCCTTTCCAGATGTTTCGGGCCTACAACTCCCACCATCCTCTGCTGCGGATGATGGGAACTGTAGTCCCAAACATCTGGAGGGCTGGAGTTTGCCTAGGCCTGCTCTGCCTCCTCCATCCAGCCTTCTCCAGATGTTTTGGGACTATAACTCCCATCATCCTCTGCTGCGGATGATGGGAATTGTAGTCTTAAACATCTGGAGGGCCAGAGTTTGCCTTGGCCTGCTCTGCCTCCTCCGTTCAGCCTTCTCCAGCCCAATGCCTTTAAAGATGTTTGGGGACTACAACTCCCATCATCCTCTGCCGCGGATGATGGGAATTGTAGTCCAAAACATCTGGAAAGGGGACCAGATCGAGGGAGGAGGACTTCGTTTCAAAACAGGTAATCTGCTAATCACAGTTCTCTTTCTCCCCCTTACTCCAAGGCAAACCATCAAGGGGAAGGCGCAGAGACGATACCTAGGCCACTCGCATACATGAATTCGTTTGCAATATTACTGCACTGCAACAGAAACACAGGATTGTACAACTGGAAGGAACCCAGGAGTCATCTAGTCCAAGCCCTTCATCTGGTTGTAACTATTAAGATAATAACAGCAAGAATTAGTCTTTGGGGGGGGGATTTAAATCAAGTCTTACTGACAAGTGATTTAAACCAATTTGAAGATATTTTTATTAGTTTTACAAGAAATTTTAAGACAGTACTAACATATACAAAGACATACAAACATGTATAGTTTCATAAACAAATTTTCATAAACTTCGTTCCTCAGACTTCCCCATACCTCCCCTTTCTGCATCCCAATGCCCAAAGTTTTTCAGCAACTTCTAATAATTCTGTCAAAGGTATGTCTTACTAGCATTTCCTTCAATCTGGTATTATCTCGCTGTAACCCTTTCATTCTAAAAACCTTGACATCTTAACCTTCATCAAGTTTGTAGTAGTCCTTAAGATAAATTTTAAATTTCTTCCATTCTTCTTCTGCCATCTCTTTCCCCTGATCGCGGATTCTGCCGGTCATCTCCGCCAATGTCATATAGTCCATCACTTTCATCTGCCATTCTTCCAGAGTGGGGATTTAAACCAATTTGATTTAGTTGTGGTTGCTGCTCATATTTTGTTAGCTAAAAAGTGGAAAACCCAAGAATTACCAACGATAAAAGAATGGCAGGTGAAGATGGTGGATTTTTCGGAGCTAGCCGACCTAACCGGAAGAGTCCAGGAAGAGTGGATTAAATTTAATGATTACTTAGTTAAATATGGTTAAGTTAAATTAACTGAAAACAGCTTGCAGATACTTAATTGGCATTGGATTTTATTTATGTTAAGTGTCGAATTAATATGTTTAAATCCATAAGGTGAAGATTTAAGGGTGTTAATGTTTAAGTTAAATTTCATAAGAATTGGGATTTGGAAAACCGTTAAAAGGATATGCAATGAAATTCAACCAAGGGGAAGCGAGGAAGTCACTGAACAATGTTAATAAGTGTAATTTTCAATAAGGCTATGATTCATTTATGTTTGTTTGTTTGTCTTGTGTGTTTGTTTGTTTGTTTATAATATTGTGAAAACCAATAATTTTTTTGAAAAATAAACCAATTTGATTTAAATCAGAACCACCCCGGATACAGCCGACAATCGGATTGGCTCTTTTTGCTGCTGCATCCCACTGCTGGCCTCATGTCTAGCTACAGGGGTCCCTTGGTTCTCAAACGCCTTGGTACTCAAACAACTTGGAACCCAAACACTGCAAACCTGGAAGTAATTGTTCCGGTTTAGGAACTTTTTCCGGAAGCCGAACATGCTCCGTTTTGAGTGCCACACATCTGGTTTGAGTGTTATGTCTCTTTTTGCTATTTATTTTGCCTTTTTGTTTTTGCGGCTCTTTTTTTGCTGTTATTGTGACTGTGTGGAACCCAGTTCCGCTACTGATGGATTGACTGTGTGACTGCAGTACATTGTTTATTGCTTTCATTTTATGGATCAGCGGTCTTGTTAGAGCAGGGGTAGGCAAACCGAGGCCCGCGAGCCGGATCCGGCCCAATCGCCTTCTCAATCCAGCCTGGACAATCCGTGAATCAGCGTGTTTTTACATGTGTCCTTTTATTTAAAATGCATCTCTGGGTTATTTGTGGGGCCTGCCTGGTGTTTTTACATGAGAAGAATGTGTCCTTTTATTTAAAATGCATCTCTGGGTTATTTGTGGGGCACAGGAATTCATTCACTTTCCCCCCCTTCAAAATATAGTCTGGCCCCCCACAAGGTCTGTCTGAGGCACAGTGGACCGGCCAACGGCTGAAAAAGGTTGCTGACCCCTGCCTTAGAGAGTAAAATTCATGTTAAATTGCTGTTTTAGGGGTTGTTTTTAAAAGTCTGGAACGGATTAATCCGCTTTGCATGACTTTCTATGGGAAAGTGCGCCTTGGTTTTGGAACACGCTTTGGTTTTGGAACAGACCTCCGGAACGGATTACGTTTGAGAACCAAGGTACTAAGACCATCATTTCTCACTGGATGGGGAAGATAATAAAACATGGCAAAGGCATAGCTGCCAACCGTCCCTTATTTGGCGGGACAGTCCCTTATCCCAGCGCCATGTCCCTCTGCCGTCCCTTATTGATGATGTCCCTTAAATTTCCCGGGTTTCAAAGGAAGCAGCTCCTCTCCCTCCCTCCCTGCCGGCCAGGGAGGAGGGAGGCTCCAGCTGTGTTGCTTGGCTGCATTGCTCACCCAATAAGGAGTCTGAGAACGACTGGGGGGTGGAGCTTGCATGCCTTGTGCCAATCAAATCGGCCGCGTTGCCTGGGGACTCGCCTTTGCTCAGCGCTTCCCAGCGGAGAGGGGACAGTGGTTTTCCTTGCTGCATCCCCTTTGCCGGGTTGCTGCGCTGTGGGAACCATCGCTTGAGGCTTCGTTTGGCTGCTGGCTGGGCTTTCTGCCTTTGGCTCAGAAGTTGAACATACCTGTGCTCTGAAAATCCCTTATTTTGGCTGCTGATCCCTTATTTTTGAGGCTGCTGGTCCCTTATTTTCAAATCTGTAAGCTATGGGCAAAGGCAGGAAAGCTTATGACACTTTCAGTTGCCCAAGGACCCCAAACAGGTGTCAATCAGCCAAGGAAGAGATCCTTATGGCCTTATGGATTCTCCCAGAATCTTAAATGTCCGGAAATTCTCAGGATTTACTAAGCTGAACTCTCTTGGCACATCACTAAGTTTTACCAACTAATACTGACCGCACGAAACAGACTTAACTCAATTATCTGATCATGAGAGCAGCAACTCGTGGGCACCACGTAATAATACATATTCCCCATATTCCTACAAGGGACGCGGGTGGCGCTGTGGGTTAAACCACAGAGCCTAGGGCTTGCTGATCAGAAGGTTGGTGGTTTGAATCCTCGTGACGGGGTGAGCTCCCGTTGCTCGGTCCCTGCTCCTGCCAACCTAGCAGTTCGAAAGCACGTCAAAGTGCAAGTAGATAAATAGGTACCACTCCAGCGGGAAGGTAAACGGCGTTTCTGTGCCCTGCTTAGTCCTGCTGGCCACATGACCTGGAAGCTGTACTCCGGCTCCCTCGGCCAGTAAAGCGAGATGAGCGCCGCAACCCCAGAGTCGTCTGCGACTGGACCTAATGGTCAGGGGTCCCTTTACCTTTACCTATACAGTGGTGCCTCGCAAGACGAAAAAAATTCGTTCCGCGAGTCTTTTCGTCTTGCGGTGTTTTTCGTCTTGCGAAGCACGGTCCGTCGCAACTGCACCTCTTCAAGCGGCTTTTTTAAAAAAGCGCAAGACGTTTTCGTCTTGCGAAGCAAGCCCATAGGGAAATTCGTCTAGCGAAGCAACGCAAAAACCCTTTCGTCTAGCAAGCTTTTTGTCTTGCGAGCCACCACTGTATTCCTACAAACCACACTGGCTTAAAATATTGAGTATTTGGGGAAAAGGTGGCTTCTCAGCTTATGCTAAAGTATTTTTCTATACCTGATGCTAATCTCTCGAAAATATTTATTCAGGACTGAACATGCCACCGGTCCTCAGTGTGGGGTTTGTTTGTTTTTTCTTCTCCCCGCCTCCTCATCTATTCACCTTACTCTGCTTTTACTACAATAAAAAATGCAATCCATGTATGCACTTTGTTATAAGGAAAACACTGCTCCCTTTCCCTTACTCTCCTTTTCCCACCTCCTTTGTTGCCTTTCTTGGGGCCAACAGGAACACAATACAGTGGTACCTCGGGTTAAGTACTTAATTCGTTCCGGAGGTCCGTTCTTAACGTGAAACTGTTCTTAACCTGAAGCACCACTTTTGCTAATGGGGCCTCCTGCTGCTGCCGCGCCGCCGGAGCACAATTTCTGTTCTCATCCTGAAGCAAAGTTCTTAACCTGAAGCACTATTTCTGGGTTAGCGGAGTCTGTAACCTGAAGCGTATGTAACCTGAGGCACCGCTGTATATGTAATCCAAATTTCCAGCAGATCTGCATTTGAAACCAGGAGCCCCACCAGTTAAATCAGACACACCCAAAGTCCGTTTTGGGGCCTAATCCGGCCTGCTGGTCACAGTTTAATCCGGCCTCTGAGGCAGTTTATTTCCTGGGGTAAAATCCTAAAAAAATCTCAACAACTTCAATCCTAAAGAAAGCTCAACAACTCTGAGGTAAAATCCTTAAAAAAGCTCAACTTCAATCCTAAAAAAAGGTTAACAACTTTGGTCGGCCCTCACAGCCCTTCATTTCATCAAATCTGGCCCTCTCTGAAAAAAGTTTGGACGCCACTGACTAAAATAAAAAATGCAATGCAAGTATGCACTTTGTTATAAGAAAAATACTGCTCCCTTTCCCTCACACTCCTTTTCCCACCTCCTTTGTTGCCTCTGCGTTTGAAAGCAGAAGCCCCACCAGCTGAATGCATTCTGGGTTAATTTTTTTTTTTTTTTAAAAATCCATTTATTCATTAGGAAGAGCAGGATATAAATTTTAATAATAATAATTCCACTGATTAAAAAATAAAATAGATTCTTTTCTGTGCATGCACAAACAAATAACCCTAAGCAGGCAACCAGGATTTTATTTATGTTAAGTGTCGAATTAATATGTTTAATTTTATACTGTGAAGATCTAAGGATGTTAATGTTTAAGTTAAATTTTATAAGACTTGTGACTTGGGAAACCATTAAAAGGACATGCAATGAAATTCAACCAAGGGGAAGCGAAATAAAAAAATTCCTTTCAGTAGCACCTTATAGACCAACTAAGTTAGTTCTTGGTATGAGCTTTCGTGTGCATGCACACTTCTTCAGATACACACATAGTGTGCATGCACACGAAAGCTCATACCAAGAACTAACTTAGTTGGTCTATAAGGTGCTACTGGAAGGAATTTTTTTATTTTGACTATGGCAGACCAACACGGCTACCTATCTGTAAGGGGAAGCGAGGAAGTCACTTAACAAAGTTAACAAGTGTAATTTTCAATAAGGCTATGATTTATGTTTGTTTGTCTTATGTGTTTGTTTATAATGTCTTGAAAACCAATAATTTATTTATTTATTTTTTTGGGGGGGGGACCCTAAGCAGGCAATCATTGTAGAAAAAAAAAAATAACAACAGATAAGAGGAAGGCCTAAACTCTCCTTCCCCAGCCAGAAACGTTCTTAGTACGTTCCTTTCCGGCCTCCAGGCAGGAAAAAGGGTTCTTTGGCCCGGGTCGTACCATTCCTTAAGGCGGGGGGGTGTATATTGAGAAAGCTCGCCAACTACGCTTCGCTCCCTATCGTGTCTCCACACACAATCCTTGCTACACCGCTGTCCCGCTTTACACGCGACGCTCGAGTTATCAGAAGGGCAAAAATGTATACACAAATGTATAAGGCGCCTAGCAGTTCCCCATCACCCCTCCTGGCATCGTTATGGTTCCTTCTGACACCAGGGCGGACTGTACCATGTAGCAGGTTTCCGGACAGGGGGGGGAAATGGTAAATCTAGGGCAAAGGTTTAATTCTATTAAAGGGGCAGGAACGCATTTAGGGGGGATTCGTTCCCACGGTGGGGTTTGGGGTTCTTTTGAACAAAGAAATCAATGATTGGGACTAGTGCTGGGTTTATGCACAAAGCAAGTAAAAGCTGCAATTTAGGGTACAAAAATAATGAATAAGTTTTTCATACCTGGTAAAATAACATTAAAAGGATAGCAGGCTCTCAAAGCAGACGTTAAAAAGTTTTCTGACTTGCAAATCGTCCAGTATTTTTCACTCAAATGAATTTCATATGCAAATAAATTTAATGCATGGAATATGTTTGTAGCCGGAGCATCCTCTTGCAGTAAACCTATTTGCATATGAAATACCTCCGACACGGGACACACTGATAAATCAAGAATATTGCGGGGGGGGGTCAGATTTTTTTGGGGGGGAGAGATATACATATTACGTCGGTTCCATTTACCCTCTCGCAAACACCTATACACAAAAGCAGTCTTCCTCAACATCTGGAGCCCTCCAGTTGTGTGGTTTTTTTGCATTCCCAAACAGCTGGAGGGAACCAGGGTCTTTTTCTTTTCAGGACGGTGGAAACTCCGAGATGGAAACATTTTTAAGCAGGAAACTTCCGATCATCTTTGCTCTCCCTCTCTCTTCCCTGCCCTTCCCTGCAATCTTTGCACACTTCAATGAAAAATTGCACTGCGGGCCTCAGACCTCTGTAAGGATCGGGATCGCGCCCCCCCCAAAAGGTAACGTTCCCCCCCCCTTTCCAGAAAGATCTAGAAACGCTGCCTCTCCCCACCGTTTACCTGGGAGTAAGCCCCACTGAACACAATGGGTCTACTTTCCAGGGAAGCACATTGGCTCTTAAGCAACATCTAAAAAAAATAAACTTGCAAGTTTGCATTCGCTGGTAGGATTCGGACCGGCTTACTTCCCGAGTAAACGCCTGCGGGGATCGGGCCGCGAGCTCCTTTTTCAATCTCGGAGGGACGCACAAGAACGGGGGTGGGAGAGAAGGAAGCCCCGTTTTTCCGACCCTCTTGGGGGGCAAAGTGGGGTGGGGTGGGGGAGAGATTGGGGAAGCGCCTCCCCTTTCTCCCCCCCCCAAGCCGTGCTAAGCGAAAGTTCCTCACCAAAGCGAGGCCTCCCCTTTCTCCTCCTCCGGTTCCCTGCACGGGCAAATCCCGGGGGAGGCCGAGCTAACGTTCCACGGATGGAACCCCGCGGCCGCCAACGTTCCACGGGATAGAACACGGCGGCCGCCAACGTTCCACGGGATGGAACGCGACGGCCGCCAACGTTCTTCCCGTGGAACCCTGGCGCTGGCAACGTTCTACGCCCCCGCTCCTTTTTCAATGGGGCTCATCCGTGGGACGGAAGCGGCTCATCGGCCGGTGACTCAACCCCGCCAGAAAAAAATAAACAATTCCGCATAACCCGCGCGCGCCTACCACGGCCTGGCCTTTACCCGGGTGGGCAGGAACTCTGTTTTCTTAAACCCCCCCCCAAAAAAAAAAGGAAGGGCAAAGGCTGTGGCAATCTCTTTACCTGCTCCAGGTAGCGGCCCCTCCACCAGCAGCCCGGCCTCGCCCCTCGCCCTCCGGCCGACTGAACTGTAAGCGGCGGCAAAATCAGATGGGATCAGCGGAGGCGTGGAAAGGGCCATGCTGCGGGGATTCCCCTGTTTGGTTCCCGCGGGTGAGCTCAGTCTCGCGAGCGGAAGCCGCGGGCGCCATCTTGAGGAAGGGCACGGGGGTTGGGGCGGGGCTTAGCGAGGCGAGCGGATGCGCGCCAGAGTCCAGGCGAGGAAGCTGCTGTCCGCCCTAGGGGTCACTTATACAGTACAGTACTGTATCCCTCAACACGCTTCCGGGCTTCGTGTTGAAAATGAAAGTTTCAGACACAAGAATGCGAGGCCAGTGGCTGGCCAGATGCCGCCCCCACCAAAGCCCTTTTAACCCCTGGCATTCAGAGATAGACTGCCTCTGGCTATGGAGGGTGCATTCATTTAGCTCAGGTATCCGCAAATTAAAAGAAATTAAAAGACGCCTGCTTCTTGGGAGAAAAGCAATGACAAACCTAGACAGCATCTTAAAAAGCAGAGACATCACCTTGCAAACAAAGGTCCGTATAGTTAAAGCTCTGGTTTCCCCAGGAGTGATGTATGGAAGTGAGAGCTGTACCATCAAGAAGGCTGATCGCCGAAGAATGGATGCTTTTGAATTCTGGTGCTGGAGGAGACTCTGGAGAGTCCCATGGACTGCAAGAAGATCCAACCTCTCCATTCTGAAGGAAATCAGCCCTGAGTGCTCACTGGAAGGACAGATCCTGAAGCTGAGGCTCCAAGACTTTGCCACCTCCTGAGAAGAGAAGACTCCCTGGAAAAGACCCTGATGTTGGGAAAGATGGAGGGCACAAGGAGAAGGGGACGACAGAGGACGAGATGGTGGGACAGTGTTCTCGAAGAGACCAGCATGAGTTTGAAAAAAAACTGTGGGAGGCAGTGGAAGACAGGAGTGCCTGGCGTGCTCTGGTCCAGGGGGTCAGGAAGAGTCGGACATGACTAAACGACTCAATAACAACATCCCCAAACTCAGCCCTCTAGATCAGGGGTCAGCAAACCTCAGACCTTGTGGGGGGGGGCTGGACTATATTTTGGGAATAATGAACAAATCCCTATGCCCGACAAATCACCCAGAGATGCATTTTAAATAAAAGGACACGTTCTACTCATGTAAAAACACACTAATTCCCAGACCGTCCCTGGGCCGGATTTAGAAGGCGATTGGGCTGGATTCGGCCCCCGGGCCTTAGTTTGCCTACCCATGCCCTGGTGGTCCTTTGCAACTCAACATGTCTATGATTCTATCACTGTATCGGCCATCAAACTGGTCCAGGAGGGCTCATCTTACACGCTTAAGTATTCCAGCAATTAGGGTGGTGCTGTGGGTTAAAGCACAGAGCCTAGGACTTGCTGATCAGAAGGTCGGTGGTTCGAATCCCCGTGACGGAGTGAGCTCCCGTTGCTCGGTCCCTGCTCCTGCCAACCTAGCAGTTCGAAAGCACGTCAAAGTGCAAGTAGATAAATAAGTACCACTCCGGCAGGAAGGTAAACGGCATTTCCGTATGCTGCTCTGGTTCGCCATAAGCGGCTTCGTCATGCTGGCCACATGACCCGGAAGCTGTACACCGGCTCCCTTGGCAAGTACAGCGAGATGAGCGCCGCAACCCCAGAGTCGGCCACGACTGGACGTAACAATTAGGGGTCCCTTTACCTTTACCTATCCCAGTAATTGCAAATTTGCCCCTCGCAGAATTACAGTTCCCAGCACCCTTAGCAAACTAAAGTTCCCAGGCTTATTTGCAGGAAGCCTTCAATGTATGATTCTACGTGATGTGAACAGGGTTCGTAAAATCGCAGAGCCGTCAAATCCTGCACTGATGCAGAGCTCAAGGTGGGAAGAGGCGAGAGCCGACGCCTGCCTGGATTTGCCGGAAAAGGTAAACTTTGGGCGAGGAAGGGAGGCGTTTGGACCTGCTTCTGGAATTTGTGCCCAGCGGCCGTTGGGTGTCAAACCAGTTTTGCCCTCACACGCAGGGGTTGGCGTGGGTGGGGTGTGAGCGCCTGTACCAAAGGGTTTATTGTATGAACCAAAAGCCGTAACAATTTCATTGCAATTTGCCAAACCGCAAAACGTACCGTTGCTCACAGCAAGGGCACAAAGCAAGGCATCGGCGATTTAAAGAAATGCCGCCGGAATCCATAAGTACCATCAGCTACCAGTTCATACCCAGCTTCACTTTTGCTAGGCCTCCAAATCTCCAGCCCCCCCCCATCGTAGAGTTGCAAGGGACCTGAGGGTCATCTAGTCCTACCCCCTTGCAATTCACTGATTTTTTTGCAACATTAGGGTTGCCATACGTCCAGGAAATCCTGGACACGTCCTCTTTTTTTGGGCTGACATGCCCATCTGGGGGGACGTTGATATTTGATAGCAAATGTCCATTTGGGTGTTTTTTGGGGGGAGTCAGGCTCAGGCGACAACTTTTTCTGTCCCGATATTTACCTCTTGAAATATAGCAACCCTACTTCTCTGTTTCCTGTCTTCCTTGCAGCCAGAGCATCTAATACACACACACACACACACACACACACATATATATATATATATTAAATCTACATCCTTGTTTCGCTCCATTTAACGTTTTAAAGGCTTCAGCCAGGCTCCCTTTACACCAACTCTGACCCTTATCTCTGTATTGCTATGGAATCCTTGAATCAATTCCTCCCGCAAATCCTGATTGTTTTTCTTGTGAATGATTCAGTTAGTTTGCAAGTAGTCTAGTAAGGTAAAGGTAAAGGGACCCCTGACCATTAGGTCCAGTCGTGGCCAACTCTGGGGTTGCGGTGCTCATCTCGCTCTATGGGCCAAGGGAGCCGGCATACAGCTTCCGGGTCATGTGGCCAGCAGAACTAAGCCGCTTCTGGCGAACCAGAGCAGCACACGGAAACACCATTTACCTTCCCGCCAGAGCGGTACCTATTTATCTACTTGCACTGGTGTGCTTTCGAACTACTAGGTTGGCAGGAGCAGGGACCGAGCAACGGGAGCTCACCCCGTCGCGGGGATTCGAACCGCCAACCTTCTGATCGGCAAGTCCTAGGCTCTGTGGTTTAGCCCACAGCGCCACCCGCGTCCCTCTCAAGTAGCCTAGTAGTGGATCGTTTATTTAGAAGGTGCAAAACATAAAACATGGGTAGGCAATCTAAGACCCCGGGGGCCGGATCCGGCCCAATCGCCTTCTGAATCCGGCCCGTGGATGGTCCGGGAATCAGCGTGTTTTTACATGAGTAGAATGTGTTCTTTTCTTTAAAATGCCTCTCTGGGTGATTTGTGGGGCATAGGAATTTGTTCATTATTTTCCCCCAAAATATAGTCCAGCCCCCCCACAAGGTCTGAGGGACAGTGGCCAGCCCCCTGCTGAAAAAGTTTGCTGACCCCTGACATAAAGCAAGGAGGAAAAAGCTCAGTCGGGAGAACACAATACTCTTAATCTCTGGGTCCTGGGTTCGAGCCCCATCTTGGGCGAAACATTTCTGCATTGCAGGGAGTTGGTTTAGACGGCCCTGTGCTCCCTTTCCAACTTTACAAATTATTTCAAGAAATATCTAGCAAGCTAATTGGAGATAGTTAAGAGGATGGTACCTTGCCCCTTCTTAAAAATCTGTGGAAAGGATGCTCAGTTTCCAGCTCTGTGTGTTTTGTTGCTGCATGACTCATTTTTTCTTCTTCCAGGTACTTTCCCACTTTAGAAGCATAACAAAAGCCCTTTGTGCTTCGTCAGGTGCCCCAGCATCCTGTCTCCAGCAGAGAGAAGCTCTCTGTCAGCTCCCAGCCTGGTGTCTGGAATTCAGAGTTAATCCTTTTCTTTAAAAAAATGTTGTGGATTTGTTTACAAACCAACAGAATAAAGGTTCTATACGGCCTTGGTTCAAAATTGGGAAAGGAGTACGACAAGGCTGTATATTGTCTCCCTGCTTATTTAACTTCTATGCAGAATTCATCATGCGAAAGGCTTACAGCAACAATCCAAATTATTTAGATCGAAAGTCTTTCAGGATTTGGAGATGGAGGTTTTGGTGTTCCCCAAATCACGGTGGGCTCTCGTTCCTTGCAGGTTTTTAAGCAGAAGTCGGATGGTCAGTGTAGAGACAATACTGAGCTTTTCCTTTGGGAATTAGAGAGACAGAACTACCTAAATTGTATAGAAATGTATTTATGTTTGCGACAACAGCAGCAAGAATGGAAAAGAGCAGAAATCCCAGCAAAGGAAGAACGGATGCAAAAACTTGTGGCATATGCAGAAATGGCAAAAATCACTGGAAGAATGAGAAATCTAGACAACAAACTTTTTAAATAAAAGAATGGAAACGGCTTATTGAATATTTACAGATAAATTGCAAACAGATAAACACATTGGCAGGATTATTGTAATAACCTGCAGTTTTATAAGAGTATATATTTACAGTAGATAATCAAATGAATTTGGATATGCAGAAGATATTGGAAAATAAATTTAAGGAGCCGCAGAAAGAGGGGGAAGGGAGTCGGATTTTGAAATGTTGAATTGATTGTAAAACGAATGAAAATGTATAAATTTGAAAAGCATAAAGAAAAAACTAAAAAAAGAGGGAGACAATACTGAGGTTAATGGACCAATGATCTGGCTCATTATAAGGCAGATTCCTCTGTTTTCTCCCTGCCCTCCCTATTGTGATGAAGCGTTCTGTAGAACCTGGAAGCTTACTAGTGACTCAGTAATATTTTGGTTGGCCCTAAGGTACTTTCCCAATTTTGATCCAACCAGTTGTTCCATATCCAGTTCTAACTGTAGCTTCTTGTCCCGCATAGAGATTTCTCAGGAGACAGATAAGGTGATCAGGCACCCCCATTGCTTTAAGAACTTGCCATAGTTTGCTGTGGTCGACACAGTTAAAAGCTTTTGCATAGTCAATGAAGCAGAAGTAGATGTTTTTCTGCAACTCTCTAGCTTTCTCCACAATCCAGCGCATGTTTGCAATTTGGTCTCTGGTTCCTCTGCCCCTTCGAAATCCAACTTGCACTTCTGGGAGTTCTCGGTCCACATACTGCTTAAGCCTGCCTTGTAGAATTTTAAGCATAACCTTGCTAGCGTGTGAAATGAGTGCAATTGTGCGGTAGTTGGAGCATTCTTTGGCACTGCCCTTCTTTGGGATTGGGATGTAGACTGATCTTCTCCAATCCTCTGGCCACTGCTGAGTTTTCCAAAACTTGGAAAACCAAAATATTGAGTGTAGCACCTTAACAGCATCATCTTTTAAAATTTTAAATAGTTCAGCTGGAATGTCATCACTTCCACTGGCCTTGTTATTAGCAGTGCTTTCTAAATATCTTTGCAGAAGCTTACGAAAAGCTTGGCCTATCACTCAACATCCCAAAAAACCAAAGTGCTGCACCAACAAGCACAAAACAACCCCTCTGCAGCGCCACAAATCCAACTCAATGATGTAACGTTGGAAAATGTCAATCACTTCTCCTTCCTGGGCAGTTATCTTTCCACAAGGGCCGACACTGATGCCGAAATCCAGCATCGCCTGAGCTCTGCGAGTGCGGCTTTTTCCCAATTGATGTGCAATGTGTTTGAGAACAGGGACCTTCGCAAGGAAACCAAAATGCTCGTTTACAAAGCTATTGTACTACCAACCTTACTGTATGCTTGTGAAACATGGACCCAGTTATAAACGCCATCTCCAACTCCTTGAAAGATTCCATCAATGGAGTCTCCAAAAAAATTTACACATCGCTTGGGAAGACAGACAAACTAATACCAGGGTACTGGAAGAAGCAAAGATCACCAGTGTTGAAGCAACGATTCTTCAACATCAACTTCGCTGAACTGGTCATGTTGTGCGGATGCCTGATGATCGTCTTCCAAAGCAACTACTCTATTCTGAATTTAAAAATGGAAAGCGTAATGCTGGTGGTCAACAAAAGAGGTTGAAAGACTGTCTCAAGGCAAATCTTAAAAAATGTAGTATAAACACTGAAAACTGGGAAACACTGGCCTGCGAGCACTCCAGTTGGAAAACAGCCTTTACCAAAGGTGTCATGGGCTTTGAGGACACTCAAACTCAGGACGCAAGGGAGAAACGTGCTAAGAGGAAGGCACGCTTGGCAAATCCACACCGTGATCAACTCCCATCAGGAAACCAATGTCCCCACTGTGGAAGGACGTGTGGATCCAGAATTGGCCTCCACAGTCACTTACGGACTCATTGTTAAAACTGTGTTTATGGAAGACAATCTTACTCGGCTACGAGGGATCGCCGAAGAAGAAGAAGCTTTCTAAGGCCCATTTGACTTCACTCTCCAGGATGTCTGACTCAAGGTCAGCAACCACACTGCCTGGGGTCTTTCTGGTATACCGCATTTTTCGCTCTATAAGACGCACCAGACCACAAGACACACCTAGTTTTTGGAGGAGGAAAACAAGAAAAAAAATATTCTGAATCTCAGAAGCCAGAACAGCAAGAGGGATCGCTACGCAGTGAAAGCAGCGATCTCTCTTGCTGTTCTGGCTTCTGGGATAGCTGCGCAGCCTGCATTCGCTCCATAAGACGCACACACATTTCCCCTTACTTTTTAGGAGGGGAAAAGTGAGTCTTATAGAGCAAAAAATACGGTAATTCTTCTGTGTATTCTTGCCACCTATTCTTGACGTCTTCTGCTTCTGTTAGGTCCTTACCACTTCTGTCCTTTATTATGTTAATCGTTGCAAGAAGAGTTGAACACGACTAAACGACAACAACATCAAAAGGTATTGCAGGACAGTTTGCAGATTTCTCTCTCTCCTGACGAACCAAACATAGCTTCCCTGTCCTTTTCCCCTCCCTGACCACAAGGTGCCACCAGACTCCAGACCATAAGGACGAAAAGTAGTTTTGTTCTGAAATACAAGTGGAAGCTGGAACTGTTTGTGGAATTGGTGGGAGGGGGACGGGAATGGGGGGAGGCCAAGGCAGCAGCTTCCAAACTGGACTTGTTCTGCTGCTCACAGGTTCCGCACCCGTGGCCTCGACCGCATTGCAAGGTTGTTGTGACGATCAGGTGGGGAGAGGGGGGAAACCATGCGTGCCATCTTGAGCTGGAAAAGCAGGACGGAAACGGAAGAACTACTAAATAAACTGCAGACGGTCCTGTTTTCCTCTGCAAAAAAATCCCCTCCACAAACCGTTCTCTTTTATCTAAACCAGGGGTCCCCAAACTATGGCCCGCGGGCCGGATAAAGCTTGAGGGATTTGTTTATCCGGGCCACGGTGACCCCTGCCGCCTCCTGCTCTTACCGGCGCTGCGCTGCGCAGCTGCCCACTTCTGGGTCAGAGGAGCACCAGAAATAGCTTGTGCACATGCACAAGTGTTATTTGAGCATGTGCAAGCGTTATTTGCGCATGCGCAAGCGTTACTTGTGCATGTGTTGGTACTGACCTTGAAAGCCCTAAACGGCCTCAGTCCAGTATACCTGAAGGAGCGTCTCCACCCCCATCGTTCTGCCCGGACACTGAGGTCCAGCTCCGAGGGCCTTCTGGCGGTTCCCTCCCTGCGAGAAGCCAAGCTACAGGGAACCAGGCAGAGGGCCTTCTCGGTGGTGGCGCCCGCCCTGTGGAACGCCCTCCCACCAGATGTCAAAGAGAACAACAACTACCAGACTTTTAGAAGACATCTGAAGGCAGCCCTGTTTAGGGAAGCTTTTAATGTTTAATTGGTTATTGTATTTTAGTGTTTTGTTGGAAGCTGCCCAGAGTGGCTGGGGAAGCCCAGCCAGATGGGCGGGGTATAAATAATAAATTATTATTATTATTATTATTATTATTATTATTATTATTATGCGCAAGCGTTATTTGTGTATGCACAAGCGCTATTTCCGGTGCACATCCGGGCAGAGGAGGCCCGTGCACATGCACACAAGCTATTTCCAGTGCTCCTCCGACCCGGAAGCGCGCCAGAAATAGTGTGTGCGCATGCGTATGGGCACGCGCCCTCCAGCCCGCCATGTGATCAGCACTGGAGACACCGGCCCGTTGCGCGGTAAGTTTGCTGACCCCTGAGACCTTCCTTCCCACTGAAGGCAGACGTCAACCCTCGCCCTCTGTTCCAAGGTGCATCCGTCTGAAATCTCGCCTCTCGCTGCTCAGAAGGCAGGTACGGGCACCTGTGGACGCCTTGAACCTCCGCTGCTCAAAGGTCTCCGTTGTGCGACAGCCATCGCCCAATCGCCTCCTCCTTTGTTCCTTTCTTTCTGCACAAATGCTGCCTCACTCAAGTGTTGAGAAACGCGGTTATCAAGACGGGCACCGTTCCCCAGAGATGAAAGGGCTGGGTGTGCTCAAAAGGGGATCAGACCCCTATGCTGCCTTATCTTTTTTCAAATTTTTCAAATTAATTTTCCATTTTTAACACAACACAAAACAACAAACATATAAAAAAGAAAAACAAACATGCATTCAAAATTTCTTACAATTAAAAATCCATTCCATTTTAGGTGACTTCCTCAAATCCTTCCTAACTGATTTTCATTACATTTCATTTTGGCAATTTTCCAATACCCACGTCTAATAAAATTAACTTGTTCAGATTACTAACTTCCTTTCTTTTCACAATATTCTCAATCCATCATCTTATACATTCAACATAATTTAATGTTGAATGTATAATGTCCAGAGGACAGGATCACACTTCAAAACGACCTTGACAGATTAGAGAACTGGGCAAAAACAAACAAGATGAACTTTAACAGGGAGAAATTTAAAGTATTGCACTTGGGCAAAAAAAATGAGAGGCACAAATACAAGATGGGGGACACCTGGCTTGAGAGCAGTACATGTGAAAAGGATCTAGGAGTCTTGGTTGACCACAAACTTGACATGAGCCAACAGTGTGACGCGGCAGCTAAAAAAGCCAATGCAATTCTGGGCTGCATCAATAGGAGTATAGGATCTAGATCAAGGGAAGTAATAGCGCCACTGTATTCTGCTCTGGTCAGACCTCACCTGGAGTACTGTGTCCAGTTCTGGGCACCACAGTTCAAGAAGGACACTGACCAACTGGAACGTGTCCAGAGGAGAGCAACCAAAATGGTCAAAGGCCTGGAAACGATGCCTTATGAGGAACGGCTAAGGGAGCTGGGCATGTTTAGCCTGGAGAAGAGGAGGTTAAGGGGTGATATGATAGCCATGTTCAAATATATAAAAGGATGTCACATAGAGGAGGGAGAAAGGTTGTTTTCTGCTGCTCCAGAGAAGCGGACACGGAGCAATGGATCCAAACTACAAGAAAGAAGATTCCACCTAAACATTAGGAAGAACTTCCTGACAGTAAGAGCTGTTTGACAGTGGAATTTGCTGCCAAGGAGTGTGGTGGCGTCTCCTACTTTGGAGGTCTTTAAGCAGAGGCTTGACAACCATATGTCAGGAGTGCTCTGATGGTGTTTCCTGCTTGGCAGAGGGTTGGACTCGATGGCCCTTGTGGTCTCTTCCAACTCTATGATTCTATGATTCTAATCCTAAACTAAATTTAGTACTTGCAAGTATTTCCTCTTATGTGATATTAGTGTATTTTACTAAATGTTCCTTAAATTTCATCCACTCTTCTTGATGTTCCTCCTCTCTCTGGTAAGGTCGGCTAGCTCCAAAAAGTCCAACTATGGTGCCTTCTCCAGCATCTTTGATCTGCAAGGAGGTGGGAGTGTTTTCGTGCTCAGGTTCGCAGCGGGTTGGTCTGTTCATAAACTAAGCTGTTCTGTTTTTCCTCCCCCCATTTTAGAATATCTAACTGTGAAGATACACAGAATGAAAGGGTTTAAGGTCAGTGAGAAAGGAGAAGATATTGAATTATTTGGGTAGGTTTGAACAATCTGAGGCAATTAAAATGTTAAAAGTTAAATAAACCTTGTGGATGGAGGAGCGTTAATGTATATAAAATTGTACATATGGTTGATTTGAATATGTTATTATTGATTATGTATACCCAATGTATCAGCCACCTGGGGGGTTTCACTGTTTGTGTTTTGGTTGTTGGTTAAAAAAAAAAATTAAACTAAGCTGTTCTTAAACCAAGGTAAAGGTAAAGGGACCCCTGACCATTAGGTCCAGTCGTGGCTGACTCTGGGGTTGCTCATCTCGCTTTATTGGCCGAGGGAGCCGGCGTACAGCTTCCGGGTCATGTGGCCAGCAGGACTAAGCCGCTTCTGGTGAACCAGAGCAGCGCACGGAAACACCGTTTACCTTCCCACCGGAGTGGTACCTATTTATCTACTTGCACTTTGAGGTGCTTTCGAACTGCTAGGTTGGCAGGAGCAGGAACCGAGCAACGGGAGCTCACCCCGTCATTGCGGGGATTCGAACAGCTGACCTTCTGATCAGCAAGTCCTAGGCTCTGTACAATTAACACCAACGATAAGGTAAAAACCAACTTTCTCCATATTTGGGTCGGCTCAGCTAAACAAGTGTGTTTAAAGCAGGTGGTTCCACAGCGCAGGTGCTGCCACACCAAAGCATTGATTTCCTACGCATGCAGAATTCATTTTATGGTCACGTAGGTATAAATGGGATCTCACAGAAAAAAACAGCAGCCATTGCCGCTAGGAGCCATTTATTTGACAATCCCTGAAGACGACCCCCCTGCTGCGAGTTGTCAGTGGAGACGCCCCCTTCGATTGCAGCCACTTCTGGGGCCAGGAAAGCGTCTCTGTACCGTGACTATTCGCCTGGCACTGAGGTGCAGTCTGTTACGATATGGATGCAATGCGGCAGCGAGCTGCAGCTAGCTGGAAAGCAAAACATGATGGGAATGTTGGGACTGTACCGTGGGAACCAGAGGGACAGTCTATTCACTGTGCGGAGCACCGGAATTAGCTCAGAGTGTATCATGAGCTGTACAGGAAGTACAGAAGGAGGAGTTTAATAGCTCTCGGTTGTTGGAGTTTGATGAGAGCAGACGTGTTTCTCTGTAACGCTGCAAGGACAGAAATAAAGACATGTAAATACATTTCTGTCTATCTCTTTTCCCCTCCCTGGGGGGAGCAGGGAGCAGGGAAGAATGGCGTGTCCTTCTCACGCTGAGGAGGATTGCTGATCGCGACCTAGCCTGTATCCTGCCGGTAAACGCAGACAGGGAGGTCGACTGGAGATCAAGCCGGGTGCCTGGAGAGTGGAGTTCTGCGCAGTCAAGAAAATATTGGGTTTGGGCGGGAGTTGAATGAGGCTCTGCCTTGGACCGCACCTTTTCTTTGAGAATTACCGTACATAACTTTATGACATAGCAATTGTTGTTATACTTTTCCATTCACCATATAGATAGGGTATGTACCTTTGGTTCTTTTTCACATGATTTTGACATTATAGTTTATGTGTATCAAGGTAAAATGTAAGGGGACCCCTAACCATTAGGTCCAGTCGTGACCAACTCTGGGGTTGTGGCGCTCATCTCGCTTTACTGGCCGAGGGAGCCGGCGTACAGCTTCCGGGTCATGTGGCCAGCATGACTAAGCCGCTTCTGGCGAACCAGAGCAGCGCACGAAAATGCCGTTCACCTTCCCGCCGGAGTGGTACCTATTAATCTACTTTCACTTTGACGTGCTTTCGAACTGCTAGGTGGGCAGGAGCAGGGACCGAGCAACGGGAGCTCACCTCGTCGTGGGGATTTGAACCGCCAACCTTCTGATCAGCAAGTCCTAGGCTCTGTGGTTTAACCCACAGCGCCACCCACGTCTCATACACTTTGTGTGTATAGTTCATAATATTTTGAGTTTATTGTAGTTACCATGCATATGCAGGTCATTGTTTTAGTATTCTTTTATAGTTTATGAAGCAATTCCGTATCCTTCTGCTGTGCTGAAGAAGAATTCCACCAAACAGTGGGTATATCCGGAATCACTGTTCACAACGTCTGTTTGCGAACCATTTTGGCAGCGTTGGACGCCATAAACAAAGCTTTACAGCTTCTTTTCACCAGATAAGAATCTGATACATTGCTTCTTTCAGAGACCTATAAGACTTACGTTTATTTGGTTTTATATTTTCAAGAGAATCCATTAAGAGTGCATATTTTGTGACTTTCAGAGATTCATACGTTTTCTGTTTATGTGATTTAATATATTTCATATTATATAAAGAGTGTGTATTGATATCGTATCATTGAATTTGGTCACCGTGGTGCCTTGGATATTACTACAGAACCTTTTCCTTGAGAACGGGGAGGCGGCGGCCACTGACCCACAATTTCTCCTAACTCAGCAACTAGGTTCTCTGACGCATATAGAAGGGAAAACGCTGCCAAGGCAAAGTTGGTTTAGATACCCGTTTGCAGATAACATATCAGAAACAGAGGCACAATGTGCATGTAATCTGGATTGTGTAAAATTATGTAAGAATTCGTAAAGGGGCGATCACAGAGTTCACGCAGAGCAGAATCCCCTTGACCCAGAGACAAACAAACTCCAGGGGCATCTTAAAGACTGACATATTTGTGTGTGTGTCAGGGGAGTGTCATGGGCTTCAGCCGTATTAAATGTGATTGGCTATAAGATTGAGGGGGTTGGGTTTGCATGCAGGAAAAACCCCTGATGGCAGCTGCAAGGAAGCTAGGCTAGCATGTGATTGATAACAACAACCACAACCACAACAACAATTTATTACTTATACCCCGTCCATCTGGCCGGGCCTCCCCAGCTACTCTGGGCAGCTCCCAACAGAATAGGAAAAGCACGATAAAACATCAAACATTAAAAGCTTCCCTAAACAGGGCTGCCTTCAGATGTCCTCTAAAAGTCAGGTAGTTGTTTATTTCCTTGACATCTGGTGGGAGGGTGTTCCACAGGGAGGGCGCCACCACCAAGAAGGCCCTGTGCCTGGTTACCTGTAACTTGGCTTCTCGCAGGGAAGGAACTGCCAGAAGGCCCTCGGAGTGGGACCTCAGTGTCCGGGCAGAAAGATGGGGGTGGAGATTCTCCTTCAGGTCTCCTGGGCCTTTGAGGCCGTTTAGGGTTTTCAAGGTCAGCACCAACACTTTGAATTGTGCTCGGAAACATATTGGGAGCCAGCGTAGGTCTTTCAGGACCTGTGTTATATGGTCTCGGCGGCCACTCCCAGATTGATTGATTGATTGATAATACATTTCTATGTTGCTTTCCATTCAGATGAATCCTAAACAATATATAACGGGGACACACCAAAATGTCACAAGTACAGCATAAATTATATGTGATGTGATTAACAAATCATCGAAAGGAACATAAGGACATAAGGGTAGATTGCTGGACCAGACAAAGATCCCATCGAGACCAACATTCTCACAGTGGCCAAAAAAAGATGCCCATTATGGGAAACCTCCAAGCAGGATTCGAACACAAGAGCAACATCCACATCTCCCGTAGTTTCCCACAACTGGCATTCAGATTGGTGGCCATCACTGTCCCTTGTGGCGGGGAGTTCCACAGTTTAACTCTGCACCGCACGAATAAATCCTTTCTTTTCTCTGTCCTGAATTTCCCGACATTCGGCTGCCTCCATGTTCCAGGGTTATGGAAGGGAGAAAAACTTTTAGAAACTTCGATCGTGTCGCCTCTTCCTCGTCTAAAGCAATTACAACCTCCTTCTTGGCCATTTCCAGGGTGTGTCTGCTGTTGCATTTGACCTGGTCTGCCTACGATGCTGCTTGTGAATGAACGAAACTTTCTTTGCGTCAGCCGTCGGCCGTAGCAACAAAAGAACATTGCAACATACACAGAACAAAATAAAAAGTTGATTATATAAAACACAGTTTAGGGTCCTAAACCAACAGTCAAATAGCAGACCTTATACAAGATTCTGCTTGTGTGTGAAGCGTGTGGCATTAAGCGGGGTGGAGTAAAGGAACCCTGGATAGTGGTTGTTGTTTAGTTGTTTAGTCATGTCTGACTCTTTGTGGCCCCCTGGACCAGAGCACGCCAGGCCCTCCTGTCTTCCAGAAAGTGAGGAGGAATTAAAAAACCTTTTAATGGGGGTGAAAGAGGAGAGCGCAAAATATGGTCTGAAGCTCAACATCAAAAAAACGAAGATCATGGCCACTGGTCCCATCACCTCCTGGCAAACAGAAGGGGAAGAAATGAAGGCAGTGAGAGATTTTACTTTCTTGGGCTCCATGATCACTGCAGATGGTGACAGCAGCCACAAAATTAAAAGACGCCTGCTTTGTGGGAGAAAAGCAATGACAAACCTAGACAGCATCTTAAAAAGCAGAGACATCACCTTGCCGACAAAGGTCCGTATAGTTTTCCCAGTAGCGATGTATGGAAGTGAGCGCTGGACCATAAAGAAGGCTGATCGCTGAAGAATGGATGCTTTTGAATTCTGGTGCTGGAGGAGACTCTTGAGAGTCCCATGGACTGCAAGAAGATCCAACCTCTCCATTCTGAAGGAAATCAGCCCTGAGTGCTCACTGGAAGGACGGATCCTGAAGCTGAGGCGCCAAGACTTTGCCACCTCAGGAGAAGAGAAGACTCCCTGGAAAAGACCCTGATGTTTGGAAAGATGGAGGGCGCAAGGAGAAGGGGACGGCAGAGGATGAGATGGTGGGACAGTGTTCTCGAAGCTACCAGCATGAGTTTGACCAAACTGCGGGAGGCAGTGGAAGACAGGAGGGCCTGGCGTGCTCTGGTCCAGGGGGTCACGAAGAGTTGGACACCACTAAACGACTAAATAACAACAAGTTGCCAGGATGATGCCCGCCCCACCCGCAACGTGAAACCACTTTGCTGGTGCCCGGGAGCAGCCCGGACGCATGGAAGCAGCCAGGACGGTGTTTTTTTTTGGGGGGGGGACTTTTTTTGGGGGGGTGCAGAACCGACGTGATTGGTCAGTTAGAGAAGTATTTTTACTGCCTTGATCTGGCGGGGGGGCGCAGCTGCCCCCCCCCCACGGCAAGTCCAGTGCTCGGACGCACAGTTGGCGCATCCCCCCACAGGCTCGGATCTGGGGAGGAGGGTGGCAGAAGGGCGCAACAGACACCCCCCCCCGCTCAGGTGGGGGCTGGCTGCGGTTCTCCCTTGGTTCTCTACCGCTTGCCCCGCCCCTTTTGCGTGGGCGGGCGCCCCCTCTCGCCCCAGGCGACTTAGAGACGCGCTCCTCCGCGGCGTTAAAAATTCCCACGCTTTGCGCCGCTACTGCGGAGTCGCACTTTTCCACCTCTCGCCGGCACGAATCTTCCCAGGTGGGAAAAGATCTCACTTTTTCACGGGAGATCGGGAAGGCTGCGCCTGCCACGGGGGGCGTGGGGCGTATAATAAAAAACGCAGGTTACTGGTAACGCAAAGGGAGGCTTTGGAGACGCGCGTCGCCGGCGGAGGGGGATGGAGTGTGTCATCCGAGAAGCCACCGTCGACGATTGCGAGAATCTCATGAGCTTGATACACGTGAGTGCGGTCTTGAGTTCGAATTCCGCGGACAGGTTTCTCGCCACTGTGAGAACAGGTGGCTGGGCAGTGCCAGGTTTACGCATAAGCTAAACAAGCTATAGCTCAAGACTCCACACTCTTGCCACCCTCATTAAAAAAAAAAATATTTATTAAAAGTTTTCAATCAAACCAAATTATATATTCCAAATTATACAAATTATGGGGGCCCCAAAAATTTTAAAAGGAAACAACTGGATGTACATTTCCAAAATATAAGATAAAAAACGAATAAAATAAAACCTACATACAGCAACATTGTTTTGTGTTGTGTAGGCTCCTATTTGTTATGTGCAAATGGCTTTAAAGGTAAAGGGACCCCCAGTGGCGTAGCGTGGGTTGTCAGCACCCGGGGCAAGGCAAGTAATTTGCGCCCCCTAACCCGTGGATTTGCGCCCCCTAACCCTAACCCCCAGATGTTGAGCCCGGTGCGGCCGGCCCCCCCTGCACCCCCCATGCTACGCCACTGGGGACCCCTGACCATTAGGTCCAGTCGTGGCCGACTCTGGGGTTGCGGCGCTCATCTCGCTTTACTGGCCGAGGGAGCCGGCGTACAGCTTCCGGGTCGTGTGGCCAGCAGGACTAAGCCGCTTCTGGCGAACCAGAGCAGCGCACGGAAACGCCATTCACCTTCCTGCCAGAGCGGTACCTATTTATTTACTTGCACTTTGACATGCTTTCGAACTGCTAGGTTGGCAGGAGCAGGGACCGAGCAATGGGAGCTCACCGCGTCATTGCAGGGATTTGAACTGCTGACCTTCTGATCAGCAAGCCCTAGGCTCTGTGGTTTAACCCACAGCGCCACCCGCGTCCCTTGCAAATGGCTTTATATACCTCTTTAAAAGGTAAAGGTAAAGGGACCCCTGACCATTAAGTCCAGTCGCGGACGACTCTCTGGTTGCGGCGCTCACCTCGCTTTACAGGCCAAGGGAGCTGGCGTTTGTCCACAGCTTTTCCGGGTCATGCGGCCAGCATGACTAAGCCATTTCTGGCGAACCAGAGCAGCGCACAGAAACGCCGTTTACCTTCCCGCCGGAGTGGTACCTATTTATCTACTTGCACTTTGACGTGCTTTCAAACTGCTATACCTATTAGTTCCATAAATGACCATATAGCATATATTCAACACACAAAAAACAGCGACAATTTGTTGTTGACAAAGGACAGCTGGACATATAAAGGGCCCCATTACCTTGCTTAGGGCCTCATCAAACCTAAATCCGGCCCTGGTGCTGGGCTCAAGTTGGTAGAGCACAAGACTCCTTCATCTGAGGGTCACGGGTTCGAGTTCCGCATCAGGCTAAAGATTCCCGCATTGCGGGGGCCGGGGTTCAGCTAGATGTCCCTTGGGGGTCCCGTCCAACTCTACCGTTCTGTGATTCTACACCACTCATAGTAGATCAATACTCTAAAGAAGTCTGGCACACAGAGAACCCTGGGCGAGGCCTGGCCCAGCGCCAGGGAGCTTTTGCACATTGACCTGAATGCCTGCTCTCTGTTTTTCGTTCTGCCCAGGAGATTGCTGACTTTCACCACTTATTGGAGGACGTGACGATCAATTCTCAAGGTAAGGCTGGAGGTGTTGCACTAGGCGTGCCGGGTGCGAATCCATCAGCTCTCTCCACGCCAAGAAAGAGTTCCAGGAAGTTTTGCTGCAAACTGCCTTTAAACTTGTTACCCAAAAAAGTTGCAAATACAAATTAGCCCATCGCTCTTAAGCAAGTGGCGATGCAGTCCCGAGTTTTCTTTTAAGTTCTTACTTGTTAATATAGTTAATATAGCATACTGGGACTTTCCTGTTTCATATTTATTTATTTGATCAGTTTTGTACACCGCTTGATTGTAAAACAAAAAACAAAACACCCTCAAAACTGCTTCCCCCCAAAAAGACGAAGGAATAAAATCATCAATCAGAAGGCTCTTCTTGAGTTCCCTCTAACCACTGCACCACACTACCACAATTCGTTGACTCTGCCTCTTTCGTTGGTTGCGGCTCCACCCTAACCGATGGCAAAACGGGAGAGTCCAACTAAACATTAGCAAGAATTTTAGAGTGGTGAAAGCGGTTTGAAACTGGAACGGACTCCTTTGGGAAATGGCGGACTCTCTTTCAGAGGTTTTTAAACAGGTTTGATAGCCACCTGTTGGGGATTCTTGAATTGCGATTCCGGCATTGCAGGGGGTTGGACTAGATGACCCCGAGGTCCATTTCAACTCTGCAATTCCGTTTGGCCAGGTCCAGAGTGGACTCGTCCTAAAACACTTTTTCCTTCCTTGTTTTCCTTCCCGGCACGCAGTTTTAAAAGTGGACGGCTTTGGCAAGGACCCCTTCTTCAAATGCCTCCTGGCTGAACAGCCTGTGGAAAATGGGTGCAAGCCAGGTAAGGGCCACCCCCACCCTAAGCTCAGCTCCTTGATGTCAATTACTCCAAGGTGTAAAGTGCTAGTAAGTTGGAGGGACAGAGCAAGAGGAAGAAATTTCCTCTCTCCTACCGCCGTTTACTCCGTTGCATGAAAACCTATCCTTTGCTATTTCCCCCAATGCTCCCCCACCCTAAGGACAGTTCCTTGGTGTAAATTACTCCAAGGTGTAAAGTGCTAGTAAGCTGAAGGGGCAGAGCAAGAGGAATAATTTCTCTCCTACTGCCGTTTACTCTATTGCATGAAGACCTATCCTTTGCTATTTCCCCCAATGCTCCCCCACCCTAAGGTCAGTTCCTTGGTGTAAATTACTTCAAGGGGTAAAGTGCTAGTAAGTTGAAGGGGCAGAGCAAGAGGAATAATTTCTCTCCTACTGTTGTTTAATCTATTGCATGAAGACCTATCCTTTGCTATTTCCCCCAATGTTCCCCCACCCTAAGCTCAGCTCCTCAGTGTAAATTACTCAAAGGTGTAAAGTGCTAGTAAGTTGAAGGGTCAGAGCAAGAGGAAGAATTTTTCTCTCTCCTACCGCCATTTACTCCGTTGCATGAAGATCTATTCTTTGCTATTTCCCCCAATGCACCCCTACCCTAAGCTCAGCTCCTTGGTGTAAATTACTCCAAGGTGTAAAGTGCTAGTAAGTTGAAAGGACAGAGCAAGAGGAATAATATTTTCTCCTACCACCGTTTACTCCATTGCATGAAGACCTATCTTTGCTATTTTCCCCACTGCAGCTCGTCCTGTTGGCCATGCCCTGTACTTCTTTGGGTACAATGTCAACCACGGGAGAATGGTGTACCTGGAAAACCTCTACGTGGTGGCAGAATTCAGAGGTACGTGAGGGCATCATCCGGGAGCATCCAGCCAAGTTACAGCAGTGTCAGGGGCTGTGACGCACCTGGGGGATTCTGTCGACCAATCAAGAGCCTCCTCTCTCCCTCCTCGGAGAAGATGCTGCAACTCCGCTTTTGTGCTGGGTATATAGAATGATAGTGCTGGAAAGGGACCTCACTGGGTCATCTAGCCCAACCCTCGCAAATAATAATAATTTATTATTTATACCCCGCCCATCTGGCTGAGTTTCCCCAGCCACTCTGGGTGGCTTCCAACAAAACATTAAAATACAACACAGTGGTACCTTGGTTTAAGAACAGCTTAGTTTATGAACAACTTGGATTAAGAAAGCTGCAAACCTGGGGATAAAATCGGGATATGGAATTATGAAAACCTTGATGATGAGAGGCAGGACTGTGATTTGGAAAATGCTTCGGAATTCAGACCGTGGGAAGTCAACAAAAAAATTAAGATTATAATTTGGAAGACAATTGGACTTCTTTTATTTTAGTTTTTTATCTTTACTGGATTGGATAGGATATGTTAATTGGATGTTCTTATTGGAAAATTAATAAACGCTCTAACAAAAAAGAAAAGAAAAGAAAGAAAGCTGCAAACCCGGAAGTAGGTGTTTCGGTTTGTGAACTTTGCCTTGGAAGCTGAACATGTCTGACTTCCTGTTGAGTGTGTTCTGTTTGTAAATTGAGTCCTCCGCTGTGATGGGAATTACGCCTTGGCTTAAGAACGGACTTCCGGAACGGATTAGGTTCGTCAACCAAGGTACCACTGTAATTCACCAAACATTAAAAACTTCTCTAAAGAGGAGTAATGCCGCAAACAGACCCTTAACTTGGAGGTGAGTAAGGAGGCTTAAAAACTAGCCTTCCCCAATCCGGTGGCCTTCCAGATGTTTTTGGACTACCACTCCCACCGTCCAAAACATCTGGCGGGCACCCGGGTCAATTCATTCTAAAATCAATTCAAAATCAAATTAATGGCAACCACTAATTATTCTCCTAGTTAACTACTGAGTGGCACACCGCGGGTCAGGCTAGATGACCCCTGAGGTCCCTTCCAACTTTCCAGTTCTGTGATTCTTAAAAAAACTAGGCTGTGTGTGTTTGGGCAGAAAGATCATCCATAGCTACTCTAGGTCACCGGACTATGGACCTGGGAGAAAGTGTGTGGAGTTAGAACAAAATCACTTACAAAGGTGTTGGCAATTGGACGAGAATCTATAATATAGATAAAGGATTTCGAAAGAGGTTGTGGGCCGAACCGAAGGAGAAGGAGCCCTTTCAAAACTGAAGTTGCTCCTGTTTTTAAAAGAAGTTACGCCTCAGAGTAAGACTGGTGTAATTGTGCAACACCCTCCTATTTAACTGCCTTTTATATAAGTGAAAACATGCCTTATTATGGTCGTCTTCCTTACAACTCGGCACAAGGAAGAGCGACACAGCCTGCGAAAATTGTTCCCATCCTCTTTCCTCCTTTTGTAAATAAAGAGTAACTTTGCTGGTGTAAAATGGTTCGATTCTCGCTTATCTCTTATACTGTGGTTTAAAAAGCAACTTTGGACTCCGACGCCCGGACTCCTTCTCCCATTTACATCCCAGTGAGAGAGTTGGGAATTGTAGAGTCAGAACCCACTGCAATGAGGATCTGGCAAATGCCTGAAGAATCACACCAATAATAGTTCAAAAATTGGATTCTTCTGGTTTCCCCCTTGCTATGGTCTATGTATAATGTTTTACAGTCCAGTGTTTATTAATCTATGTGCTTTTTACGGAACCCCCTAGTTTTTTGGGTGGAGTTCTTATTCGGAAGCTAGCGCCCTCCAGCTGTTTTGCGCTACAACTCCCATCGGCGCCGCGGCTGGTGGGAGTTGTAGTTCCAAATGGCCGGCGGGCGCCAAGTTGGGGAAGGCTGTTTTTGTTGCGGTTCATACCGACTCCTCTTTCTGTCCACCTTCTCCGCCAGGCAAAGGAATCGGGAAGCAGTTACTGAGCAAAGTAGCAGAGGTGAGTTGGAAGCCTGAAATCCTGGTCATATTTTGAGTTGGACGATGGGGGTGGAGACGCTCCTTCCGGTCTACTGGGCCTTTGAGGTCGTTTAGGGCTTTAAAGGTCAGCACCAACACTTTGAATTGTGCTCGGAAACGTCCTGGGAGCCAGTGTAGGTCTTTCAGGACTGGTGTTATATGGTCTCGGCGGCTGCTCCCAGTCCCCAGTCTAGCTGCTGCATTCTGGATTAGTTGTAGTTTCCGGGTCACCTTCAAAGGTAGCCCCACGTAGAGCGCATTGCAGTAGTCCAAGCGGGAGATAACCAGAGCATGCGCCACTCTGGCGAGACAGTCCACAGACAGGGTCTCATCCTGCGTACCAGATGGAGCTGGTAAACAGCTGCCCTGGACACAGAACTGACCTGCGCCTCCATGGACAGCGGTGAGTCCAGAATGACTCCCAGGCTGCGCACCTGGTCCTTCAGGGGCACAGTTGCCCCATTCAGGACCAGGGAGTCCCCCACACCTGCCCGCTACCTGTCCCCCAAAAACAGTACTTGTCTTGTCAGGATTCTACCTCAATCTGCTAGCCGCCATCCATCCTCCAACCGCCTCCAGGCACTCACACAGGACCTTCACCGCCTTCACTGGTTCTGATTTGAAAGAGAGGTAGAGCTGGGTATCATCTGCATACTGATGAACACACCACACTCATCCAAGTGGCGTGGGGAGTGTTTTCAAGGCAAGGTCCTAGAATTGCCGAGTTGGAAGGGACCCCAAGGGTCATCTAGTCCAACCCGCTGCAGTGCACCCAGGGCCAGATTTAGGATGGATGAGGCCCTAAGCTACTGAAGGTAATGGGGCCCTTTAAATGTCCAAATTGTCGCTGTTTTTTGTGTGCTGAATATATGCTATATGGCAATTTATGGATCTAATAGGTATCTCAAGCCATTTGCACATAAAATTTGTATTTTATCAAAGCAATTTTTAAAAATGTATTTTTATTAAAGATTTTCTTGGTGCAATGTCCCTCTTTTCTTTTCAAGTAACATTTTTTACGGATCGGTTTCATTTGTTGAGACATTAATCAAAGTGATTGTTGAACTGAAATACAATTAAGTAGAAGAATATTAATAGTGAAATGCAATTAAGAAGAAGTATATTAATAGTGAAATAGTGAAATTACAAAGCTCTAACTTAAAAGGATTTTTTATTCATAACTAACCTCATAATGCAAACACATTGGCATTTGGCAATAACAAAAGCTCCTCCAGAAACACAGTTTACAAAAACTTACAATCTAGTCTCTAGAAACTTGCTGTAACATGAAATAATAAGAGGTGTGGATATATGATGCAAACTACTAATAATTAGAAATAGCAGAATGTAGGCACCCTGAGAAACAGTGTCTATCCAAATGCGATTTTGGTTTTAAACGCAGTGTAAGGTAGTCTCTGTCGGAGTATACTGTATTTAATTATGGCGGTTTCCAAAAAAATATTAAAATACTGTGATACATCAAACATTAATAGCAGGCTTGTTGGTTTTTGAATGTCTGATTTCATTGTTCTGTATGGGACAATGACAAAAAAGATTATCATATTGTATATCTAGAAAGGAGCAAACACGTGATATTTTAGGGAGCAGGCTAGCAGGCGGGGCCCATGACTTACATCTAGGAACCTACACAACACAAAACACTGCTGCTGTAGGTAGGTTTTATTTTATTTGTTTTTTTATCTTATATTTTGGAAATGTACATCCAGGTGTTTTTTTCCCCTTTAAATATTTTGGGGCCCCCCAAGAGAGTGGGGCCCAAAGCTATGCAGTCATACCTCGGGTTACAGACACTTCAGGTTGCGTTTTTCCAGGTTACAGACCGCCGAAACCCGGAAGTTCCACAATGGGTTACTTCCGGGTTTCGGCGGTCGAAGTGCTAAATCGCTCTTTGCACATGCACAGATGCGCCAAATTGCAGTCCGTGTGTGCACAGGCGCGCCGCTGCAGGTTGGGAACGTGCATCCCGCACGGATCACGTTCGCAACGCGAGCGTCCACTGTAGCTTGTTTAGCTTATACGTAAATCCAGCGAATCTTTGCTATGTCCGTTCTCTGTCCTCCTCCTCGGATGTAGATTGCCCTGGAGACCGGCTGCGTGGAGATGAAATTTGTCGCCATGGAATGGAACCGGCCGGCCAAGGAGTTTTACGTCCGCCTGGGGGCTCACGACACCACCGACTCCGAAGATTTGCACTGCATGGTTCTGGATCTGGACGCCTTACAAAGGCTGCGGCAACACGGGAAAGAGAAGATCTCTCGCTGAACTCCCTGTTAAATGGGAAGGCCAAAGAGCGCCCCCTGCTGTTATACATAACAGAGTTTATACTGTACATAAAGAGTTTATTTCACTCGACTAACCTGGCTGGGAAAAGGGAGAGGAAGGAAAAAAATTCGCAGGAGACTATACCTTACGCAGATTTCTTCCTGTGAAACTTTAGAGGATTCCATAGCGAAATATAGACTATACCTTTAAATAAAAGCCTGTAGGAGTTTTGTAAGCCTGTTTTTGTTTCGTTTTGCGTGTTTTTTAAATTAAATTTCAATTTTTACAAATATCATTTCCATTCAAATATAATCAACTTTAAACAAATATAGGATTCATTGAATCCTTGGACCTCTCTCCAATCCCTCGTGGTTTCCATTGCAACTCTTTTCCTAGGTAAAGGGATCCCTGACCATTAGGTCCAGTCACGGATGACTCTGGGGTTGCGGCGCTCATCTCGCTTTATTGGCCGAGGGAGCCGGCATACAGCTTCCGGGTCATGTGGCCAGCATGACTAAGCCGCTTCTGGCGAACCAGAGCAGCGTACGGAAACGCTGTTTACCTTCCTGCCGGAGTGGTACCTATTTATCTACTTGCACTTTGATGTGCTTTCGAACTGCTAGGTTGGCAGGAGCAGGGACCGAGCAACGGGAGCTCACCCCGTCGCGGGGATTCAAACCACCGACCTTCTGATCGGCAAGTCCTAGGCTCTGTGGTTTAACCCACAGCACCACCCGCCAGCTGTCCTTTTTGCCCAATGTCCTGTTCTCACAGTGGTGCTTGTGCAAAGCCCAAATAGATATCTAAATAAATAGATCCAGTAAGCAAATAAATAGTTTTTTATTCAGGGTCTGCGTTGGCATACCCACCCACGGCCCATGGGTTTCCTGACCCAGAGCCACAGAACCGCGGGAAGTATGGCCATTTAGCTGCCCCCGCTGGGAACTGTCGAGAGCAATTGCAACCTTTAACGGGGATCCCTCTGGGACGCAGCCCCTTATCTCTGAGACGTTCTCCCCAGGGAAATCCGTAAAATGCTTCAGTTGGAGCCTTCAGAAGAAAAACACCCTGTGACCTTTTTAAAATTCCTGTCTGCTTTTTGGTACACGAGAACATCAGCGCCAGCTGCATCCGGCCAATGTCTGTGGCCAACCTGTCTGAAACCTGCTAGCAGGACTCGAATACAAGACCAGCACTCTCGCCGCCTGTGGTTTCCAGAAACTGGTACCCAGAAGCATTAAAGGCCACCAAACACTAATAAAAATAAAAATAAAAATAAAAAAATAAAAATAAAAATAAAAATAAAAATAAAAATAAAAATAAAAATAAAAATAAAAATAAAATAATTTATTATTTATACCCCGCCCATCTGGCTGGGTTTCCCCAGCCACTCTGGGCGGCTTCCAACAAAACACTAAAATTCAATAACCAATTAATCATTAAACGCTTCCCTAAACAGGGCTGCCTTCAGATGTCTTCTAAAAGTTTGGTAGTTGTTTTTTCTCTTTTGACATCTGGTGGGAGGGAGTTCCACAGGGCGGGCGCCACCACCAAGAAGGCCCTCTGCCTGGTTCCCTGTAACTTGGCTTCTCGCAGGGAGGGAACCGCCAGAAGGCCCTCGGAGCTGGACCTCAGTGACCGGGCAGAATGATGGGGGTGGAGATGCTCCTTCAGGTCTACTGGGCCTTTGAGGGCTTTCAAGGTCAGCACCAACACTTTGAATGGTGCTCGGAAACGTCCTGGGAGCCAATGTAGGTCTTTCAAGACTGGTGTTATATGGTCTCGGCGGCCGCTCCCAGTCCCCAGTCTGGCTGCCACATTCTGGATTAGTTGTAGTTTCTGGGTCACCTTCAAAGGTAGCCCCACGTAGAGCGTGTTGCAGTAGTCCAAGCGGGAGATAACCAGAGCATGCACCACTCTGGCCGGACAGTCTGCAGGCAGGGAGGGTCTCATCCTGCGCACCAGATGGAGCTGGTAGACAGCTGCCCTGGACACAGAACTGACCTGCGCCTCCATGGACAGCTGAGTCCAAAATGACTCCCAGGCTGCGCACCTGGTCCTTCGGGGGCACAGTTGCCCCATTCAGGACCAGGGAGTCCCCCACACCCGCCCGCCTCCTGTCCCCCCAAAACAGCACTTCTGTCTTGTCAGGATTCAACCTCAGTCTGTTAGCCGCCATCCATCCTCCAACCGCCTCCAGGCACTCACACAGGACCTTTAAAGAAGGATTAGAGCAGACACCCCCAACCTTTGGCCCTCCAGAGGTTTTGGACTACAATTCCCATCATCCCTGACCATGGGTCCTCTTCGCTAGGGATCATGGGAGTTGTAGGCCAAAACATCCGGAGGGCCAAAGGTTGGGGGTGCCTGGATTAGAGTAATTCATCACGGGAGCACAGTCCCGAGGCAGCAGTGCCTGCAGATACCAGTTCGAATCCTGCTGGTGGGTTTTCCTATTGCGGTTGGCCACTGCAAGAACAGGACGCTGGGCTCAATGGGCCCTTCGTGGCCTGATCCTGCGGACTCTTACATCCACAGCAAACTTTCACTTCCTTGGCCTTGCCCCAGAGGAGACCCTCTGGAGGTGGGCTTCCCGTTCATTATGGGATGGAAGGAGGAGGTGGCGGCGTTTGGTTTCACCCACCTGCAGCCCCGAAAGCACCTTGGAACTTAGCATCCGTTAGGGTCAGGATCTGACGGAATCGACAAACCCAGATTTGGGGATCTCTGGGGAGCTTTCCAGGCCAGCAGTTCCCATTAGCAGAATATTAGGGTGACCGCAGAGACATCACCTTGCCAACAAAGGTCCGTATAGTAAAAGCTCTGGTTTTCCCAGTAGTGATGTAGGGAAGTGAGAGTTGGATCATAAAGAAGGCTGATCGCCGAAGAATGGATGCTTTTGAATTCTGGTGCTGGAGGAGACTCTTGAGAGTCCCATGGACTGCAAGAAGATCCAACCTCTCCATTCTGAAGGAAATCAGCCCTGAGTGCTCACTGGAAGGACAGATCCTGAAGCTGAGGCTCCAAGACTTTGGCCACCTCAGGAGAAGAGAAGACTCCCTGGAAAAGACCCTGGTGTTGGGAAAGATGGAGGGCACAAGGAGAAGGGGACGACGGAGGAACAGTGTTCTCGAAGCTGCCAGCATGAGTTTGACCAAACTGCGGGAGGCAGTGGAAGACAGGAGGGCCTGGCGTGCTCTGGTCCAGGGGGTCACGAAGAGTCGGACATGACTAGACGACTAAACAACAACAACGCTGGCACGTCCGACCACCCTGTGTGGTTGGCACCCGTCTCTGCCTCGTCTTCCCGCTTCTCTTGACGTGCCCACGCTCTCCTTCCTCCCAGGGGGTAATTAAAACCCTTTTTACATAAAAACCCCCATCAGGTTTAATCTCCATCAAAGGGAAAGGTTATTAGAAAAGCGTGGAGATAACCCAGGCGCGTCTCACGCTTCCTTCGCAGACCCAGAGGAGACCTGTGGGTTTCTGGAGGTGGAATGGGGTTCTAGAGGAGGGGTGGGGAACATCAAGCCTGCAGAATCCTACAAGGGACCCCAGAGGTCATCCATCCCAGCCCCCTTGCAATGCAAGAATCTCAGCTAAAATCTCCCTGGCAGATGGCCACCCGGCCTCTGCTTAAAATCCCCGAAGGAAGGAGACCGTTCCACTGTCGAATGGCTCTTACTGCCGGAAAGTTCTTCCTGATGTTTAGCTGGAATCTCCTTCCTCGTAACCTGAAGCTGTGGGTTCGAGTCCTGCCCACTGGAGAGCTTTTGTTTTGTTTTTTTATCAGAAAGGTACAAGACACAGAATTCAGGGTTGAGACTTGGGTAGAGAACATCATCTATGTTCCTCCAGATGTTCACAGGCTACAGCTGTTAATAGCCAGCATGATTGACGATTAGAGAGGATGAGAGTTGTATCCGTTCCTGAAAGACCTACATTTGGCTGCCGGTACATTTCCGAGCACAAGTCAAAGTGTTGGTGCTGACCATGAAAACCCTAAACAGCTTCAAAGGCCCAGTAGACCTGAAGGAGCGTCTCCACCCCCATCGTTCTGCCCAGACACTGAGGTCCAGCTCCGAGGGCCTTCTGGCGGTTCCCTCCCTGCGAGAAGCCAAGTCACAGGGAACCAGGCAGAGGGCCTTCTCGGTGGTGGCGCCCACCCTGTGGAACGCCCTCCCACCAGATGTCAAGGAAATAAACAACTAGCTGACTTTTAGAAGACATCTGAAGGCAGCCCTGTTTGGGGAGGTTTTTAATGTTTGATGTTTTATCGTGTTTTCCATATTCTGTTGTGAGCCACCCAGAGTGGCTGGGGAAACCCAGCCAGATGGACGGGGTATAAGTAATAAATTGTTGTTGTTGTTGTTGTTGTTGTTGTTGTTGTTGTTATCAATCACATGCTAGCCTAGCTTACTTGCAGCTGCAATCAGGGGTTTTTCCTGCATGCAAACCCAAACCTTCTCAATCTTATAGCCAAGTACATTTAATACGGCCGAAGCCATATAAACAACTATCTGACTTTTAGAAGACAATTGAAGGCAGCCCTGTTCATGGAGGTTTTAAATGTTTGATGTTTTATCGTGTTTTTAATATTCTGTTGGGAGCCGCCCAATATATTATTATTATTTATCCCGGAAACCTCTAGATGCCGACCAGGTTTTTTGGGGAGGTGAGTAAGGGCTCTTCCATACTGAAGGGAGAGGGTAGATTGAGAGATGGGATTCCTGGGCCCTTAAGGAAGTGAGCGAAGTATAGAATACAGTGGTGCCTCACAAGATGAAAATAATCCGTTCTGTGATTCTCTCCGTCTAGCGGTTTTTTCGTCTTGCGAAGCAAGCCCATTGACGGATTAGAGGATTAGCGCTATTAGCGGCTTATCTGGTGATCGGATCAGCTGATAAGCAGCTTAGCGGCTTAGAAAAAGGGGGGAGGGGGAGAAACCAGCAGGAACTCGCAAGACATTGTCTTCTTGCGAAGCAAGCCCATAGGAAATTCGTTTTGCGAAGCACCTCCAAAACGGAAAACTCTTTCGTCTAGCGAGTTTTCCATCTTGCGAGGCATTCGTCTTGCGGGGCACCACTGTAATGGAATTGCAGAGTGGAAGAGTTGTAAGGGATCTGCAGGTGTCATCTAGTCTAACTCACCTTCAATGCGCCAACTGGAAACGAATAATTATGTCTGCCTCAAAACTTTCACAAACACAACTGAATGTGGAATCATGTCCAATTGTCTACATCATCAATGCACAATTAATGCAGCAGGATACCTCAGTTGGTTAGAGTGCGGTGCGGATAACGCCAAGGTTGTAGGTTTGATCCCCGTAAAGGACAGCTGCGTATTCCTGCATCGCAGGGGGGCTGGACTGGATTATCCAGGTGAGGTCTGACCAGAGCAGAATAAAGTGGCACTATTACTTCCCTTGAGCTAGATGCTATACTCCTATTGATGCAGCCCAGAATTGCATTGGCTTTTTTAGCTGCCGCGTCACACTGTTGGCTCATGTCAAGTTTGTGGTCAACCAAGACTCCTAGATCCTTTTCACATGTACTGCTCTCAAGCCAGGTGTCCCCCATCTTGTATTTGTGCCTCTCATTTTTTTTGCCCAAGTGCAATGCTTAGCAAAAGGACGAAACAGCCATGAAACAGCCAGAAAACGGGTGCTTTATTGCGAAGCATCAACATGTTACAATATCCAAAAAGAGGAGGAGAGAGTTTATTTCACAAGCGGCAACAGAGAAAGAGGGAAGCTACAAGGGTCCTGATCCGGACTGAGGGTGGAGGGAGGCGAATAGGTCCTGAAGACCACTACACACCCATTAGCACAGACAGGCCCGTCTTACCCATAGAGGCTAGTGGTGCGGGACGCCAGGGCACCACTTTTTGCCAGGCGCCAGGTGAGAGTCCGGGGAACACCGAACGAGCGTGCTGAGCATAGCTGTCAACCGTCCCTTATTTGGCGGGAAACTCCCTTATCCCAGCGCCGTGTCCCGCTGCTGTCCCTTATTGATGATGTCCCTTAAATTTCCCGGGTTTCATGCTCGCCCGGCTCGGGAGGGAAGCAGCGGCTCGGGGTCCTCTGCTGCGTGTTCACGAGCTGCTGCGTCTCCGTCTCTCCCTTTCCCCCTCAGGGGTGTGTCGTGAGGAGACGGGTGGTGGTGAGCAGGCAGGCAGCCCCTCTCTTGCGAGACTTCCGCCATGCTGCCAGGGGAAGCTGGAGGCAGCAGTGGCAGCGGAGGCAGTCTCAAGGAGGAGTAAGAGGAGGGGATGGGGTTGGACGCAGAAGGGCGGCGCTTCAGCGGCCACGGTGGCACTGCAACCACCTCATGCCGGGCTCGTGGGCGGCCTGGGCGAGAGTCTCTCCCCCCCCTCAGGCGGGGAAGGGCCAATGGAACTCCTTGCACCAGGACGACGGCAGCCCCGACGTGCTGCTTAGCATCCCCTCCAACCAGTGCAGCATCTTAATGTAGTGATTTCCCTCTCTGCATCCCTTTCATAACTCTATTTTTATAAATCATTTGTCCATCCATAGTTCACATTTTTACTACAAGTTTTCTGCCCATCCTACCAATGCATGTAACTCTTTACAATAGCTTTTCAACTAAATTATAAACTTTCCCCATTCTTTATTAAAGAGGTCCTCTTCCTGGTTTCTAATTCTGCCTGTAAGCTTTGCCACCTCGATGTCGTTCATCAGTTTTGTCTGCCACTCTTCTTTGGTCGGAGTTGTAGACCCTTAGGATCATCCAGTCCAACCCCCCTGCAAAACACAGTCAGTGGCAGCCAAAGCAGCGTGGCTCCATCAGTGCCGGATTTCTGTATAAGTTAAGCAAAATCCCTTATTTTGGCTGCTGATCCCTTATTTTCGAGGCTGCTGGTCCCTTATTTTCAAATCTGTAAGTTGACAGCTATGGTGCTGAGCGAGCGAGGGCGCGTACGCCGCTCTTGCTGAGCGCTGGCTCAGTTTTTTCCCTTCTAGCCTGCAGGCGCCAAATTCTGCCAGGCGCCAGAAGGCTAAAAGGGGAAAAACCGAGCCGACATTCGGCGGGAGCGGCGCATGCGCACTCGCTCGCTCAGCGCAGGCCTGCTCACTTGGCGTGCTGACTGCCATGGCCACCGTGGCACAAAGCGATCAGCTGAGGCAGGAGGCGCCGCGACCAGCCTTCACCCCTTCCCCTCCGGAGGAGCCACCCTCCAGCCGCTGCCCGCCACAATCTTTGCGCCACGGCGCCAGATATGCTTAAGACAGCCCTGAGCACAGATTTGTTAGCACATTGCATTGAAAGCTACATAGGAGGGGTTGGGTTAGGGGCTCCACATAGATCTGGGGCAAGTTGAAGGCTGAAGAAGAGGAAACAGAGGCAGGCAGATTTTCAAGCGCTATTGCCTAACCTGGCACCCTCCAAACGTTACGGACTACAAATCCCATCGTCCTGAGCCAGCTTCGCCGATTGAGTCACGGACGATGGGAGTTGTAGTCCAGTGATGTCTGGGGAAGACCCCAAGGCTGAAGAACGCCGGCTTGGAGCGACCTTCATCAACCTCGCCCCTCCCTGGGAAAAAATATATGGACTACAAATCCCATCATCCTGAGTCGGTTTAGCCAGTAGCCGTGGATGATGGGAATCGTAGTCCGGAACATCGGGTGCACACGACGAGGTCACAGTAACACACGCAGCCCTGGAGGCGATGCTCTAGCAGGAGGTGAGCGTTTTCCAGTAGAAAGTCTTGCAGCCGGCTTTCCGCTCCCGGGGGGGCTGCCAGGGGGCAGGCGGGCGGGCAGAGTGGTGGGGGCCGGGGTGGTGGGCTCGCCGGAGGCCGGAGATGGCTCGCAGGACGAGGTGGTCCGAGGAGTCCTGGTTGTGTGGGAAAGGAAGCAAATTGGGGGAGATTCCCCCCCCCAAAAAATAAAGAACACGCTATAAATATACACATATGCAGTCAAGAAATAGATATATATGTTATTATATAAAGAACACGTCATATATTACATACATACACCCCACTCCAATCCATGCAAGTCTGCAAATTACCCACAATGCCTGCCTGGCAGGGGGTTGGACTAGATGACCCCGGGTCCCTTTCGACTCTACGGATCTATGACCAGCCCGGGTAAAGAGGGGCATCTGCAACATTATTTGGAGTCTGAAAATGGAGGCCTCTGTGGGGAGGAAGTTCCTCAGTTTAGCAGCCACCACAGAGGCGTTTGTTGGAGGGCAGTGTGGTGTAGTGGTTAGAGTTTTGGGGCTAAGACCTTGGAGACCCGGGTTCGAATCCCAGCGAGAACATAAAGCTTTGTGATGACCTCGAGCCAGTCGCTCTCTCTCAGACTAACCTATCTAGCAAGATAATAATGTGTGGGGATTAAATGAGAGACCCTGGCACAAGCTACCTTAAGCTCCTTGTGGGGGGAAAGGGGGATACTAATGAATAAATAAAAATGTGTTTTTTCTACTTGCGGTCCCAAGTCAGGCTACAAAATTAAATCTGTAGGTCTTCAGAGGTCTAAAGTAATCTAGCCTACAAAGTTTGGAAGGGAACTGAAGATCACCCATCAATTCTCTCACCTCCAAAAGGAAAAAGTGTGTTGCTTAACTCCCCTGGAAGAATTTCCATCCCAGATTTAGGACTTCCTTTCCTCCAAGTCTGTCGATCTTCTCCCCGCCTCCCACCAGGCAAACTCACACTTGTCTCCCTGAATTTGGGAGCAAACCCAGAAATCGCTCGCCCCTTAAACAATATTCTCTGCTTTGCATCATTTTCTTGTGTTGTTTTTTTTAATGTTGTGGACCAGATAATGTCAAACAGGCAAGCTATTCCTTCACTTCTGTATCTCTCAAACATATATCCCGACTCTACAATTCTATGGAATAAAATAAAATAATTAAAATCTAGGGAGGGGTGTTCACTACCCCCTACTCTCTGCAATAATTCTTTCCATGGATTGCGAACGAAACGGCCCAAATTGGCACGAATTATAAAATTGGTTGTTTGTTTAGATTACAATTTTAATTCAGCTGAAGCGCATGCCCTTTCTTAAATAAAAAAATTCATTTAAAAACACACATACCCTGATTTCCCTAGAAACTTACCATCCTGCCCCCTGATATTTGGGGGAAATAAAAAATAAAATCTGCACAATTGCTCTCCACTCCTATTTTTGAGAATCCCAAACGCAACACCCTAGTTGTCTATTTTGGGGGTTTACAACTAGGAAGACCTCCCCCCTAGTTTCTCCCCAAACCTTACCTGGCTCTCAGGGGGTAGGAATTTCGGGGGGCTGGCATGGAGGGTTTCCCTGGGCATCATGCAAACAGCTAGCAGGAACAGACACAGCTGGGGAGACGACCTCATGGTTGCAGCCGTGGGCAAGCTGGCACACCTTAGTGGGCAGCAGGTGCCAGGAACACCCCTTTTATAAATCTCTTCCCCCTCCCCTGTAAGGAGGCAGCCAATGGAATCGCAGGGGGAGGCTGGCAGCAGCCAGAACGATGGGGGTGGAGACGCTCCTTCAGGTATACTGGGCCTTTGAGGCCGTTTAGGGCTTTCAAGGTCAGCACCAACACTTTGAATTGTGCTCGGAAACGTACTGGGAGCCAATGTAGGTCTTTCAAGACCGGTGTTATGTGGTCTCGGCGGCCGCCCCCAGTCACCAGTCTTTTTGCCGCATTCTGGATTAGTTGTAGTTTCCGGGTCACCTTCAAAGGTAGCCCCACGCAGAGCGCATTGCAGTAGTCCAAGCGGGAGACAACCAGAGCATGCACCACTCTGGCGAGACAGTCTGCGGGCAGGAAGGGTCTCATCCTGCGTACCAGATGGCGCTGATAAACAGCTGCCCTGGACACAGAATTGACTTTCTTCTCAAGGGCTAAAAAAAGCTCAGTTTTCATGCCAATAGAGTGGCTTTGGGGTGCTGGAGATGGGAACCCTGCTGCAGATATATGGGTCTCTGACACCCCCATATCCAGACCTCAACACCTCTGCTTGCAGTATATCCCACCTCCACTGTCCAGGCCCAGCTGAATCACCACGTCTGTCCCCAACCTGATGGGAATAATTTACCTGCGAGATCACGGCGAGAGCTGCCACAGATCCGAAATTTGCAAAAGATCGGTCCTTTACACTTTGGAACTCTCTGCTTATTGATATCAGGCAAGAAACTTTGCTGTGCTCTTTTCAGCGCTTCACAAACGATTCTCGTTTAGACAAGGCTACCCAAGGTGTGCAGAACGCCGATGTGTTTTAATCCAGATTCCAGTTTGCTGCCGATTTCATCACTTGAATGTTTTAAAGAGTTGTTTCGACTGATCGTTTCATTCACTCAGAAAACCCAAAGTGGCCACCCAGATGGGCGAGGTACAAATAATAAAATTATCAAAATTATTTTTATCTCATTGTTGTTTTTCAACACAATCAAGTGGAGTAATATATTTTATGAAATAAGTAAATAATTTGCCGGCTGCTGCAATCCGAGCCCAGGTAACAGCTCTCCCGGTCCCCTGGGTTGGGTTCGGGGGGCAGTTCAGCAAAAGCCCCCCCCCCAAATTAGCAGACACAAGGTGAAGTTTGACACATCTTTAATTAAATTCTGACACATAACGCACATGAACGCAATGCCCCACGCCCTGGGGGAAGACGCTTGTGGGGTGGGGAGTTTAATGTATTTTTAAAAAATACCCATCCTTTAAAAAAAACACTCACACACAGAGAAGGAACTTGAGGAATTATTAAAACAAATAAAACCAAGAGCTAGGGATATAGACCCCGATGTTGATATCCCATTTCCCTCAGTTAGTGGCAATGGTGGAGGAGCGAGGAAGGGTATTATAGTAAAATTCACCCTTTTTCTAAGCTGCTGCTGCTGCCCTCCAGTGTTCTGGATTCCAATCCAACCAACCCCCAGCCAGCACAGCTAGCTGGAGGCTGATGGGAGTTGTAGGCCAAAGCATTTGGACGGCACCTGCTTGGTTAAGGCTGCTGTAACTGACCGGGGGGGGGGAGAGGGGAGATGGCACATAGCTAAGACCAGCTTATAGGTTTAGGGGAGCCCTCAAGGCAGGGAAATGGTGGGGCTGGTGGTAGAGAGAAGACAGAGATGTGCAGAGAGAAGACAGAGAGGTGCAGAGAGAAGACAGAGATATGCAGAGCGAAGACAGAGATATGCAGAGCGAAGACAGATATATACGGAGCGAAGACAGACACAATCCGCTTCCACTTTGAGAAATGCAGGGTTGATGTTCGAAGCCGCCAACCCGCAGAGGAGAATTGGGGTGGGGGTAGGGGGGGAAGGAGGGAGGGAGGCAGCCAGGGCAGGACAGGAAAGTGGGGCAGCAGGGAGAAAAAGTTAGGGAGAGTTAGGGGCTTGAGATGCACTGCTGCTGCCCCCGAGACACACAGCAAGGGTTTCTATGGCCAAAGGAAAAGAGGGCTGAAATGAACGTCAAGAAATTCCTAGAACAGAAGGGTTGGAAAGGCCCCAACGGGTTGTCTATCGCAACCGCCTACAACTCCGTGATAAAGGCAACAGGAAGTGGGGTGCAAAATGTGAGCAGTTGAGGAGGCGGAAACCCATAGAGAAAACCAACAAGGAGACGGAGGGGAGGCAGAAGCCATCAGCAGTCCGTGGTGATCTTGGAGGAGAGCTCCTGGATCCGCCGAGCGCTGCAGCTCTTGCAAAGGATGTGGCCGTCCAGCGGGTAGCAGCCTCGGCCTTCGCCCTCCGAGGAGAGGAGCAGCCCACACTCCTGGCAGGGAAGAGAGAAGAGAATTGGTGGCTGGTATCCGTCCGTCTCGAGAGACAACGGAGTGCGCCTCCAGGGGGAAAGTCAAACCCCTGCATCAGCAGCACTGAAGTGACCCGCCCCCCCCCGCAGGCGCAGGTGTGTCTGGGGGTCCTGGGCTGCCCAGATGACCAGACCCCCCTCTCGGCCTCGCAGGTGTGGCCCAAAGGAAAGCATGGGTTTGAGACCCATCAGCTCCTCTCACCTGGTTTAGCCGGCCAGTCAAAGCCGTTTCTGGGTATTGTGGCTGCCGTCGCACGCGGAAGCTTCTAGAAGCCCCAGGTGAGTGCGGAGTGCAGGTGGGGACCAAAAGGGAACAAACTACCCAAGAAGGAACACAGGTGTCCCCCAACCAGAGGTCCTCCTCCTCCTCTCCAACAGAGCATAATGTTAACCTGCGGAACACCCTCCCACAAGAGACAGGGATGGCCACTAACCTGGATGGCCTCAGAAGAGGACTGGACAAAGAGACCGGGAGCCCGGCCAAAGTGGTCTCACCTCGCATTTGTAGCAGCCTATGTGAAAACTGCGGTCCAGGGCGACGATTCGCACGGTCTCCTCCTTTCCAGGCTCTGGCATGATGGCATTACCACAAACTGAGCACCGGGGGGCAAACTTCCTGCCGGGGGGGGGGGGTGGAGACAAGGATTAAGGCATTTAGAAGCGAATTTTCTCCCGCTTTTAGCTCAGATCTGCTAGAGGAGGGAGAATATCCGCGCGTCGTCAAACCTGCGGAACTCCCTGCCACAGGAGATGCCCACCAACATGGATGGGGTTAAAGGAGGATGAGACAAACTCCTGGAAGATAGGGCAATTTGTAGGTTTTAAAAGCTGTATTTCAAATGGATGTAAAACTTTGGACTTTAGGGAGAATTGTGGGCGAATCAGAGTTACCATCTGCTCCAAACCCCAAAGCATGCTGGGAGGACAGCGCCACGGGTGCCCACGAACCCCCCCTCCCCATCCAATAAAGTTCCATTTAGCAAAAATGGGGGGGGGGGAGAGATTTACCGGTGGAAGTCTTCGATGCAGTGAATTTGGCTGGTGGCATCGACCGTGAACGGGACGCCATCAAGGCAGCGATGGCAAACCACACAGGTGAAGCACTGTGGGTGGTAGGCTTTCCCCATCGCTCGCAGGATCCGGTCCATGATGGGTTTGGAGCACATAGAACATTTTTCCAGGGTTACCTGGCGAGAGGAGGGAAAGAGGGTTTCAACCTACAGAATGTGCATAATAATAATAATAATAATAACAATAATAATAATTTATTATTTATACCCTGCCCATCTGGGGTATAGCCCCAGCCACTGCAACAAAGTATTAAAATATAGCGGTCTGTTAAACATTAAACGCTTCCCTAAACAGGGCTGCCTTCAGATGTCTTCTAAAAGTCAGATAGCTGTTTATTTCCTGGACATCTGGTGGGAGGGTATTCCACAGGGCGGGAGCCACCACCAAGAAGGCCCTGTGCCTGGTTCCCTGTAACTTGGCTTCTTGCAGGGAGGGAACCGCCAGAAGGCCCTCGGAGCTGGACCTCAGTGTCCGGGCAGAACGATGGGGGTGGAGACGCTCCTTCAGGTCTACTGGGCCTTTGAGGCCGTTTAGGGCTTTCAAGGTCAGCACCAACACTTTGAATTGTGCTCGGAAACGTCCTGGGAGCCAGTGTAGGTCTCCCAGGACCGGTGTTATATGGTCTCGGCAGCCGCAGTCTAGCTGCCACATTCTGGATTAGTTGTAGTTTCCGGGTCACCTTCAAAGGGAGCCCCACGTAGAGCGCATTGCAGTAGTCCAAGCGGGAGATAACCAGAGCATGCACCACTCTGGCGAGACAGTCTGCGGGCAGGGAGGGTCTCATCCTGCGTACCAGATGGAGCTGGTAGACACCTGCCCTGGACACAGAATTGACTTCCTTCTCAAGGCCACTCTGGCGAGACTGCACCCCCCCCCACCTGCCAGGACCCCCTAACCCCCGCTGCCCCACTCACGACGTAGCAGGATTCACAGAAGGAGCGGCGGTCGATGGCGTAGAACGGCTGCCCGCGCAGGCGGCATCGGCAGGTGGCGCAGGTGAAGCACTCCACGTGGAAGACCTGGTCCATGGCCACGCAGCCCGTCCCGTCGCCAACCACGTTCTCCCCGCAGCGGGCGCAGCGGCCTGTCAGGGAGGAAGGAGCGCGTTCGGAGGCCTTTTCCGGGGTCCCCGCTCCCCCAAAATGCCCCTGCCAGCAACTCTCTACAACCCAGCCTGACTTCAGGCAAGGGAAGGGTTCCCCAGCTCCTGTCTGCAGATAGACTGCTCCTTGCCGTGGAGGCTCCACCGACAGCCGAGACGGACACAGCTGCCGACCAGACCGCCCCCTCCCCTCTCAGCCTCTGCGGAACCCGGTTCTGAAGCCATGCCACCGAGTGGTTGTCATCTCTTGGGGTGCCAAAAAAAAACCTCACCGAAATACTCGCCCGACGGAGGGTTGTTCATGTCGTACACCAGCTTCTTCGTCAGCCGGTCCAGCTCCTCTTCGGGGCGGCTGGGGGGAACCTGGTGGGTCAAGATGGAGGGCAGAGAGAAAGAACCATGAGCCCCCCTCCCTTCTCAAGCCATCTATAGCCCTCTCCTCCTTCTTGAATCTGCTTAATCCTCTTTTAAAGCCAACCAGGTTGGTGCTCATTCCTGTGGCAGGGAGTTCCACCGTCTAACTACGCCCAGCACAAAGGAGGAGCGTCTTCTATCTGCTCCGAATCTCCCAACATCCAGCTTCGCTGGTTGCCCACCAGTCCTAGAGCTACGAGAAAGAAGGAGGGAACTTTCCCGCTTCCTCCAGCATACGGTCACTTTTATAAACCTCTTAACGTGTCTCTCCTTACATGCCTTTGGTCCAAACTAAAAAAATATTGCAAACACTGCAGCCCTTTCTTCCTAGGGGAGTCGCTCCCTCCGCTTGATCCTTCCGGCTCTGCCCTTTGCGGAACCTTTCCCAGCTCAACAATACTGCAGAATCGTTGAGTAAGGAAGGGTCCCCCAAAGGTCATCCAGCCCAACCCGCCTGCAACGCGGCAATCGCAGCTAAAGAATTAAAGAATCGCTAATGGGGGGAAGCCAGCCAGCCTCTGCTGGAGAACTGCCAATAAAGAAAGATAGATAGATACATAAAGATTATTATTGATTAAATCTGTATACTGCCCTTCGCCCAAAGAACCCCAGGGCAGTTCAGACATGGACAGAATGGACAGATAATAATAATAATAATAATAATAATAATAATAATAATAATAGTAATAAAAAATAATTATTAATTAAATTTGTATGCTGCCTTCATCCAAAGAACCCTAGGGCAGTTCAGACATGGACAGATAACAACAACAACAACAACAACAACAACAACAGTAATAAAAAATAATTATTAATTAAATTTGTATGCTGCCTTCATCCAAAGAACCCTAGGGCAGTTCAGACATAGACAGATGATGATGATGATGATGATGATTCTATATTGTCCCTCATCCAAAGACCCCCAGGGCAGTTCAGATACAGACAGGTAGATAACGATTGTTTATTAAATTTGCATGCCCCACCTTCCTCTGAAGTTCCCCAGGGCAGTTCAGAAACGGAAGCTTCTTGTTCCCGCCCTCTGCAATACCCCCTCTCTCCTCTTGACGGGAAAACAAAATAAAACCTGCCAGAATCTCTTGTGACTCGAACACAGGACACCCCCCCCCCGTACAAATGGCCCTCGCCCGCCTCCCCCCAGGGCCCTCCTCTTACCTGGTGCTGAAACCTCAGTCCTCCGCCCGCCGGCGGCGGCATCTGCGAAGCCACCGCCATCTCCTCCTTGCCAGGTTTCGCCAACCCGGGGTGGTACTGCCCCACCGGTGCCCCGGCCTTGCCAGGCCCCGGGTAGAACTCCCCTTCGGCCATCCGCCGGCCGTACGATGGCGGCTCCGGGTACCAGGGCTCAGCGTCGTGGCCCCGGGGCCGGCCGCCCACCTCCGAGGCGTACTGAGGGGGCGGTTTCGCCCGGTAGCCCAGCCGGGGGGATGGCGGGCCGTACGCCTGCTCCGCCCGGCGCTGGGGCTGGTTGTACCCGGCGACCGGCTGCGCCACCTTGACCTGGACGTTGAAGGGCGGGCCGGCGGACGAGGAAGCCGTGGCGTACGAGGCGGGCATGGGCTGAGGGTACGGTTTGGCGGCCGCGCCCGGCCGGTGGTAGCCAGCGGTGTAGGGGTCCCCGGAGACGGCGGCACCGCCGTACGGGGCAGGGGCCGGCTGCCCGCCGTAAGCGGCGCTCTTGGCGTAGGCGTCGAAACCCGGAGGCTTGGCGGGGGCGGAGAAGGTTCCGGAAGGGCCCGGTTTGTAGGCAGAGGCGGGCTTGGCGATGCCAGCCTGAGGGAGGCTGTGGGAGAAGGGAGCAGGCTCCAAATTCTGTGGGGGGGAAGAAGGGGCATGGATCAGGGACCAGGACAAAACTGGCGAATGATACGAGCAATGCTGGTAGCTGTGCTACAGGTAAACCCAGGGAGGAAGCTCTGAATCTCCAGGTTGCGAGTTCGAGACCCACACTGGGCAAAAGATTCCCGCCGCTGGGAGAGATCATCAGGGGGTTTGGGCTGGGAGTCCATCAGTATGCAGATGATACCCAGGTCTACCTCTCCTTTAAATCAGAACCAGTGAAGGCGGTGAAGGTCCTGTGTGAGTGTCTGGAAGCGGTTGGAGGATGGATGGCGGCTAATGGATTGGGGTTGAATCCTGACAAGACAGAAGTACTCTTCTTGGGGGACAGGGGAAGGGCAGGTGTGGAGGACTCCCTGGTCCTGAATGGGGCAACTGTGCCCCTGAAGGACCAGGTGCGCAGCCTGGGAGTCATTTTGGACTCACAGCTGTCCATGGAGGCGCAGGTCAGTTCTGTGTCCAGGACAGCTGTCCACCAGCAGGATGAGACCCTTCCTGCCCGCAGACTGTCTGGCCAGAGTGGCGCATGCTCTGGTTATCTCCCGCTTGGACTACTGCCATGTGCTCTACATGGGGCTACCTTTGAAGGTGACCCGGAAACTGCAATTAATGCACAATGCAGCAGCTAGACTGGGGACTAGGAGTGGCCGCCAAGACCACATAACACCGGTCTTGAGAGATCTGCATTGGCTCCCAGGACGTTTCCAAGCAGAATTCCAAGTGTTGGTGTTGACCTTGAAAGCCCCAAACGGCCTCAAGGGCCCAGTAGTCCTGAAGGAGCGTCTCCACCCCCATCGTTCTGCCCGGACACTGAGGTCCAGCTCCGAGGGCCTTTTGGCAGTTCCCTCCCTGCGAGAAGTGAAGCTACAGGGAACCAGGCAGAGGGCCTTCTCGGTGGTGGCGCCCGCCCTGTGGAATCCGCCCTCCCAGCAGATGTGAAAGAGATAAGCAGCTAACCTATCTTTAAAAGACATCTGAAGGCAGCCCTGTTTAGGGAAGTTTTTAAATATTTAATGCTGTACTGTTTGTAACACTTGCAGTGGCGTAGCGTGGGGGGTGCCAGGGGGGCTGGCCGCACCGGGCGCAACATGGGCGGGGGGCGCGCTCGCACTAGCAGCTCTCTGCCCCTACTAAAATCCACGGGTTAGGGAGCCCGCGCTCGCTCGGCTTGGCGAGGAGGTCGCGGAAGGGGGAGAGCGAAGCCTTCTGCCGCGGGCAAAAAAAGGAGAGGAAGCCGGAGGGAGAGGAGCTTTATGGTAATTGCGGCTCTCTCTCCACTGGCCGCCTGGGTAGTGAGCCGAGGCGAGCAGGGAGTCTGGCGAGGGGGCGGGAAGAGACTTTTCCACCTCGCCTGGTGAAAAAGGAGAGTGGAGTCTCCTCAGGGCGCTCTCAGGCAGGGCAGGGCAAGGCAAGCAGAGCGAGGAGGAGAGAGAGGGGAAGGGGGGGGAAGCAGCCAGGAAATGCTGCGGTGTGGAGGAGGAATCAATTAAGGAGAGAAAGCGAAAAGCCTTGGAGAAAGGGAAAAAAGGAAAGAAAAGAGGCAGCTCCAGGAGAGCGCAGGGGAAAGAGAAGCCTCGCTGCTGCTGCTTGGGAGAATAAATTACTGTACTTGCCTTGCCCCGGGTTAGGGGGCGCAAATTACTTGCCTTGCCCCAGGTGCTGATAACCCACGCTACGCCGCTGACGCCAGGCACTCCTGTCTTCCACTGCCTCCCACAGTTTGGTCAAACTCATGCTGGTACCCAGTGGCGTAGCGTGGGGGGTGCAGGGGGGGCCGGCCGCAACATCTGGGGGTTAGGGTTAGGGGGGCAAATCCACAGGTTAGGGGGCGCAAATCCACGGGTTAGGGGGTGCAAATTACTTGCCTTGCCCCGGGTGCTGACAACCCACGCTACGCCACTGAACACTTGATTGGAAGCCGCCCAGAGTGGCTGGGGAAACTCAGCCAGATGGGCGGAGTATAAATAATAATATATTATTATTATTATTATTATTATTATTATTATTATTCTACGAGGGTGGGTAGGCACAGCAGGTAGGCATCGCCTCTGACTGCCCCGCCCCCCCGAATTCCCGGACGGTGTCTCTCACCTGCCTCTCGCCACGGCGCTGCCGGGCACTCTCCAAATCGGCCAGCATGCTGGTGAGGGAGTCTATCTGGACGTCGATGCTGGAGGGTCGGGGAGGACCTTGCTCAAGAGGCGCCCCCTGTTGGCAAAAAGAGAAGGGTGAGCGAGGGGCAGGTGGGATGCCCCCTTCTGGAAAAATCTGGGGCTTCGGAGGTGGGGTGGTCTCTTGGCACCGATTGGCCGATGGGTGGCGAGAGAAACCGCTCTGAAGCCTGGGAGACCCCTCCTAACCCCCCCCCCAAATCTCCCCTACAGTTGGGTTAATAATAATAATAATAATAATAATAATAATAATAATAATAATAATATTTTATTTATATCCCACCCTCCCTGGCAGAAGCCAGGCTCAGAGCGGCTAACAACAGTAAAAGTGACACAGTTTACATAAAATCACAATCAATTAATTAAAATACATTCTAAAATCAATTCATTCTAGAGGCAATTCAGAATCAAACTCATGACAACCATTGGGTTAGAGCTCTATGAGGATTACAGAAGGAGAGAGGGGGTCAGGCTGTGCCTTGGCCAAAGGCTTGGTGGAACAGCTCTGTCTTGCAGGCCCTGCAGAAAGATGTCAAGTCCCGCAGGGCCCTAGTCTCTTCTGACAGAGCGTTCCGCCAGATCGGGGCCACAGCCGAAAAAGCCCTGGCTCTGGTTGAGGCCAGCCTAACCTCTCTGTGGCCAGGGACCTCCAAGATATTTTTATTTGAAGACCGTAAGATCCTCCGTGGGACATACCAGGAGAGGCAGTCCCGTAGGTACGAGGGTCTGAGGTCATATAGCTTTTAAAGGTTAAAACCAGCGACTTAAACCTGATCCTGCACTCTATGGGAAAATGGAAAGATGGAAAAATGCCACCTTTGTTATAGCTGCGAGCGGTGCCTCCATGGAAAGGGAGGCATCGAAGATTACACCCAAACTCTTAACGGACGGCGCTGGCACTAATTGCGCAAGAGATGGGAGCATAGCTGTCAACTTACAGATTTGAAAATAAGGGACCAGCAGCCTCGAAAATAAGGGATCAGCAGCCAAAATAAGAGATTTTCTGGGCACAGGTATGTTCAACTTCTGAGCCAAAGGCAGAAAGCCCAGCCAGCAGCCAAACGAAGCCTCAAGCCGCGGTTCCCACAGCGCAGCAACCCGGCAAAGGGGATGCAGAAAGGAAAACCACCGTTCCCTCTCCGCTGGGAAGCGCTGAGCAAAGGCGAGTCCCCAGGCAAGGCGGCCGATTTGATCGGCACAAGGCATGCAAGCTCCACCCCCCAGTCGTTCTCAGACTCCTTATTGGGTGAGCAACACAGCCCAGCAACACAGCTGGAGCCTCCCTCCTCCCTGGCCGGCCAGCAGGGAGGGAGAGGAGCTGCTTCCTTTGAAACCCGGGAAATTTAAGGGACATCATCAATAAGGGACAGCAGCGGGACACGGCGCTGGGATAAGGGACTGTCCCGCCAAATAAGGGACAGCTGACAGCTATGGATGGGATTTGCTCCCCCCCCAATCCTATATCGTCCCAACCCAACCAAAAATCTTTTAAACCAAGGATGGTGAACGTATCCTGGACTCTCACCTGAGCGTAGCCAGGGGTCAAACACCTTTCTCCCTTTCTGTGAGGCAGAAACGGCGGCCAAGTAAAAAAAAAAACAACCTGTATTTTCCCGCTTATAAGACTATATTTTCCCGCAATTTTTTAAAGTTTAAAATTGCGGGGTCGTCTTATACACAGAATGCTGCAATTCTTTATTTCTTAATTTGGGGCTCAAAAAATAGGGGTCGTCTTATACGTGGGGGTGGAAAAATAGGGTAATTTTATAAGTCGTGTGTCCTTGTTTCTCAATTTGATCCTTTACCCGGTTTTGTATGTTTTGTGGTATTTTATGCACAGCGACTTATTTTTACTGATTGTAGCTTAGTAATTTTTATTGTAACGGATGAGTGTAAACTGTTTAACTATTATTTGCTGATATTTCACTTTAAGGTTTACTCTTATATTCTAGTGGATTGTTGAATATTTGATATCAGTTGTTTATTTTAAACAACTATCCGACTTTTAGAAGACTCCCGACGGCAGCCCTGTTTAGGGAAGTTTTGAATGTTTGATGTTTTATCCTGTTTTTAATATTCTGTTCGGAGCTGCCCAGAGTGGCTGGGTGAACCCAGCCAGATGGGCGGGGTATAAATTATAAATTATTATTAATATTATTAAAGTTATTGTGACTTTTTTGTATCGGGTCAGATTGTTATTAGGTGTGTGATCTTTGCTGTCTATTTTGCTGTTTCTACACCTTGCAAACCACCTTGCGGAGAGTAATATAGAAAGGCAATATACAAATTGAAATTGAAATGAAATTAAAACACCCATCTATTTTAAAGCAGGCCTTGCCAGACTTGTAAGATTGCACTGCTCTATTTTGCTATTTATTGATATTTAACTGAATGTTTCATTAATAGTTTCTCTAGTTTCTTGCCAACGTGTTCCTTCGTCATTTTGGGTTCCTTTTCCCCCAATTATCTTACTTGTGTTTTACATAAACCGCTTGGGGTTTTTTTTGTATACGAAGCGATAGATATACAGCTATTATTCCTGCACATTTTCTGTGCACACCGCAAGCAGATTCCACAGCGACGGCTGACACACCTTTACCTGCCGCTCACCTGACAGCAGGACTGGGGCATATGGGTTAAACAGACTCCACTGTCGTGGGGCATTTATTTAACTATAAAACTGTTTATGTACTGCCACATCCTAAAGATATATACTTCAAAGTGGTTTGTGGCAATAAAAGAATAAAGCCATGCGATAAAACCATAAAATAAAAACCCCAGCTGCCCAGAGTGGCTGGGGAAACCCAGCCAAATGGGCGGGGTGTGAATAAATTATTATTATTATTATTTGAAAAAGGGGTTTTAAACACGCATCAGTTAAGCCTTGCAGGAGGAAGTGTTCCTAAACGCCTGCACAGGCCTGGAGAAATAGAAGCGTTTTCGGCCGGTGTTTAAAAGAAGGTGCCCACTGAATCTCCAGTGGCAGAGAGTCCCACAGGACCAGGCCAATGACACAAAGAGCTTGGGTTACCGTTGTTGTCAAACGAGCCTCGCCAACTCATCCCTGCAGATGATGCCAGGGACTGAGCTGGGATGTAAGGGAGCAGACAAAATAAGGGCTTTAACTGAGTGGGTGGCGGCTTTCCACAGCCAGAGCTGCACCATGTGGATTTCTGCCTGGCAAACAATTATTGGTCAAGGGACTCAGGAGCACTGGCCCCTTTTCAGTACAGTGGCACCTTGGTTCTCAAACGCCTTCGTGGTTCTCAAACGCCAAAAACCCAGAAGTGCTCCAGTTTCCGAACGTTTTTCGGAAGCCGAACATCCGATATGGCTATCGGCTATTGTTTCTGGGGCCCCTGCACCAATCAGAAGCTGTGCCTTGGTTTTCAAACACTTCAGAAGTCAAACAGACTTCTAGAACGGATTAAGTTTGGCGCTTTTGTTTTTGCTATTTATTTTGTGTTTTTGTTTTTGAGGCTTTTTCGATTAATTTGGGGTTTTTTTGCGACTGTGTGGAACCCAGTTCAGCTAGTGACTGATTGACTGACACTTGCCCATGCGCAAATAACACTTGCGCATGCGCGCAAACTATTTCCGGTGCTCCTCTGACCCGGAAGTGGGCAGGCGCGCAGCGCAGCGCCGGTAAGAGCGGGCGGCGGCAGCGGGCGTCGCAGCGGGCCGGATAAACGAGTCCCTAGGGCCTTATCCGGCCCGCGGACCTTAGTTTGGGGACCACTGATCTAGAGCCAGGCACCAAATAAATCATAACAGTGACCGTCAGGCTAGTCCTCAGATCTCACAAGAAATCTGATCCTAGTCCAATGGGGTTTGGGGAATTGGCGAATCCCATAACCTGGTGTTACCGCGCAAACCCACCTGCAAGGCCAGCTTACCTGCAAGGGGTACCCAGGAGGAGAAGCGCTGCCCCAGGAACCCCCAGATCCTCTCTCGCCTGCAGAAGGGTAATGATGGTCGCCGGTGGCGTCGTGAACATGGGGCAGAGTGCCTGGAGAAAACGAATGGGGGGGGGGGGGAGAGAAGAGAAGAAACCAAGAGGGAGGTTTATTGTTTTCCATCTATTAAATAAAACTTACACACCCCTTAGGGACGCGGGTGGCGCTGTGGTCTAAACCACAGAGCCTAGGACTTGCCGATCAGAAGGTCGGCGGTTCGAATCCCCACGACAGGGTGAGCTCTCGTTGCTCGGTCCCTGCTCCTGCCAACCTAGCAGTTCAAAAGCATGCCAGTGCAAGTAGATAAATAGGTACCGCTCCGGCAGGAAGGTAAACGGCATTTCCGTGCGCTGCTCTGGTTCGCCAGAAGCGGCTTAGTCCTGCTGGCCACATGACCCGGAAGCTGTACGCTGGCTCCCTCAGCCAATAAAGTGAGATGAGCGCCGCAACCCCAGAGTCGGCCACAACTGGACCTAATGGTCAGGGGTCCCTTTACCTTTACTTTACACACCCCTTAGGGACACAAGTAGCGCTGTGGTCTAAACCACAGAGCCTAGGACTTGTTGATCGGAAGGTCGGCGGTTCGAATCCCCGCGACGGGGTGAGCTCCCATTGCTCGGTCCCTGCTCCTGCCAACCTAGCAGTTCAAAAGCACGTCAAAGTGCAAGTAGATAAATAGGCACCGCTCCGGCGGGAAGGTAAACGGCGTTTCTGTGCGCTGCTCTGGTTCGCCAGAAGCGGCTTAGTATGCTGGCCACATGACCCGGAAGCTGTACGCCGGCTCCCTTGGCCAATAAAGCGAGATGAGCGCCACAACCCCAGAGTCGTCCGCAACTGGACCTAATGGTCAGGGGTCCCTTTACCTTACACACACCTTGACTGCCTAAGAGAAGCAACGCCTCAAAGAGGTTTCAGAAAATACACAATTTTATTATTATACAAATACACACATTATTATTTTTCGCCTATTAAGTAAAACGTTACACACCCCTTGACTGCATGAGAGAAGTAACGCCTCAAAGAGGTTTGGGAAAAGATTCGCAATTTGCAACGACGGTTTAAAAACACGCAAAAAAAGGCCCAGAAAGGTTAAGATTCACAAGCGTTTGGGTCGGCTTGCCCGAACGTGAATGTTTTTTTTAGCAGGTGCCAGAAGGAAGACTGTGGAGGAAACTGCTTGTTATCAAGAGTCAGGAAGTTCCAAAGGTTCGGTAGGAATAAGATTTTTTCCAGCTTCCGGCCAGTTAGGATCTGCTCAAAGCAGATTTTTTTCTAAACATTGCTAGGTGGGCTTTCCCAAGTCCCCACTATCTGATTTTCATTTTACCTCATCTTTAGCCGTTTACATATATCATAATTTCTAACCATTTTTTTTAAAAAATCCCGCTTAATTCAACCATAAAAATCTTCACATTTTATCACTTACAAATACCGTATTTTTCGCACCATAGGACGCACTTTTTCCCTCCTAAAAAGCAAGGGGAAATGTTGTGTGCGTCCTATGGAGCGAATGCAGGGGGGAGGCAGGCGGGAAAAGCCCCCAAGAGCCGCACACAAGCTCCGTGAGCTCTTGCGGGCTTTTCAACAGGAGGGAGAAGGGACTGACTGGCGGCATCAGTCCCTTCTCCCACCTCCCAGAAAAGCCAGGAGAAGCCGCGATCTCATTAAAGGGATTGCGCGGCTTCTGCGGGCTTTTGCGAGAGGTGAGGGAATCCCCCCACCTCCCAGTAAAGCCAGAAAAGCCCTGTGCAGCCCCTCCAGCAAGGAGAGGCTGCACGGGGCTATGGATTCTTTAGCGCCACGCAGGGGGAAGCCAAAACAGCGAGCAGAATCCATCCCGCTCGCTGCCTTGGCTTGATCCATAGCTGCACGCAACCCCTCCGGCAGGGAGAGGTTGTGTACAGCCTGTACGCTGCTCTTTGGGGCTGCGGGGGGGGGGGAGAGATTTTTTTCCTTGAATTCCCCCCCTAAAAACTGGGTGCGCCCTATGCTCCGGTGCGCCCTATGGTGCGAAAAATACGGTAATACTATTTTAAAATGCACTATCTTCTACTTCTAACCCTACAGCCTATACCCACTTCCAAAGCTAGTCTAAGATTTAAATATGGTAATCCTGGAATTGCAGAGTTGTTAGGGACACCCAAAGGTCATCCATCCCAACCCGCAGCCATGCAAAGAATTCCTTGGCGTTCTCCGCCGCCACCTTACCTGGCACGGGGGGTAGGTACTGCGTTGGCACACTCATCGTCCCGTTGGCCTCCAGAGACCCATAGGTGGGTTGGGGGGCACCGGGAGAAGAAGCAAAACTCTTCTGGGGCTTGAAGGCGGCCGGAGCAGAAACTGTGACCCCAGCCTGTCCCGGGACCCCTACCTGTTTCGGGGGGAGCCAGGTGGGGCCAGACATCACGTGGGGGCTAGGAAAAATTAAAAAGAGAGAATTTTGTATTTTATTTTAAGAAATCAGGGCCTCAGAAGTTGCCGTGGAGAGCTTTTTCCTTTCTCATTTTTTAAATTTAGTTTTGCATACAGTGGTACCTCGGGTAAAGTACTTAATTCGTTCCGGAGGTCCGTACTTATCCTGAAACTGTTCTTAACCTGAAGCACCACTTTAGCTAATGGGGCCTCCTGCTGCCGTGGCACCGCAAGAGTGCGATTTCTGTTCTCATCCTGAAGCAAAGTACTTAACCTGAAGCACTTTTTCTGAGTCTGTAACCTGAGGTACCACTGTAATAATAATAATAATAATAATAATAATAATAATAATAATAAATTATTTATACCCCATCCATCTGGCTGGGTTTTCCCAGCCACTCTGGGCAGCTTCCAACAAAGTGTTAAAATACAGTGGTCTGTTAAACATTAAAAGCTTCCCTAAACGCCTTCAGATGTCTTCTAAAAGTCTGGTAGTTGTTGTTCTCTTTGACATCTGGTAGGGAGGGTGCCACCACCAAGAAGGCCCTCTGCAACTTGGCTTCTCGCAGTGAGGGAACCGCCAGAAGGCCCTCGGAGCTGGACCTCAGTGTCCGGGCTGAACGATGGGGGTGGAGACGCTCCTTCAGGTATACTGGGCCTTTGAGGCCGTTTAGGGCTTCAAAGGTCAACACCAACACTTTGAATTGCGCCTGGAAATGTACTGGGAGCCAATGTAGGTCTTTCAAGACCGGTGTTATATGGTCTCGGCGGCTGCTCCCAGTCACCAGTCTAGCTGCCGCATTCTGGATTAATTGCAGTTTCCGGGTCACCTTCAAAGGTAGCCCCACGTAGAGCGCATGGCAGTAGTCCAAGCGGGAGATAACTAGAGCATGCACCACTCTGGCGAGACAGACAGCGGGCAGGGAGGGTCTCATCCTGCGTACCAGATGGAGCTGCCCAGATTTTAATTTACAACTATACCACAGCTCATCCGAAGTTACAAGATCCCCATGGATCTCTGGACTTCCCCCTCCCCCCCCCTTCCAGGGGTCCAATAGTTAAACCTTTTCTACCGCATCTTTTTAAAAAATAATCCAGATTTTTTATAACTCCATTGCGTCCGTAGTTCCCGTTACATTACAAGTGTTGTTACAGTCCTGCTAACATTAGCAGAGCGCGTTCTTGGGGCCCAGGACTCCTGAGTCCGTTCCGCAGCATCTGAACTCTTTGCGAGACAGCCTTAGACAATCGAAGGAAGAAATATTTTATTTTATTTTATTTCTATCCCACCTTTGAGGGACGCGGTTGGTGCTGTGGGTTAAACCACAGAGCCTAGGGCTTGCTGATCAGAAGGTCAGCAGTTCAAATCCCTGCAATGACGGGGTGAGCTCCCGTTGCTCAGTCCCTGCTCCTGCCAACCTAGGAGTTCAAGTGCAAGTAGATAAATAGGTACCGCTCCGGCGAGAATGTAAACGGCGTTTCCGTGCTCTGCTCTGGTTCGCCAGAAGCGGCTTAGTCCTGCTGGCCACAATAAAGCGAGATGAGCGCCGCAACCCCAGAGTCAGCCACGACTGGACCTAATGGTCAGGGGTCCCTTTACCTTTTACGTATCCCACCTTTTTCTCCAAGGTGGGTCCAGTGCTTTTTCTCTCTTTCCAAAAAAAAAAAAAAATTCTCAAAAAAAATTACTCAAGAAAACCACCATTTTATTTGGCGGGACAGTCCCTTATCCCAGCGCCGTGTCCCGCTGCTGTCCCTTATTGATGATGTCCCTTAAATTTCCCGGGTTTCAAAGGAAGCAGCTCCTCTCCCCCCCCTCCCTGCCGGCCAGGGAGGGGGGAGGCTCCAGCTGTGTTGCTTGGCTGCGTTGCTCACCCAATAAGGAGTCTGAGAACGACTGGGGGGTGGAGCTTGCATGCCTTGTGCCAATCAAATCGGCCGCGTTGCCTGGGGACTCGCCTTTGCTCAGCGCTTCCCAGCGGAGAGGTGACGGTGGTTTTCCTTGCTGCATCCCCTTTGCTGGGTTGCTGCGCTGTGGGAACCACCGCTTGAGGCCTTGTTTGGCAGCTGGTTGACTAAAATCCCTTATTTTGGCTGCTGATCCCTTATTTTCAAGGCTGCTGGTCCCTTATTTTCAAATCTGTAAGTTGACAGCTATGGTTCAGTCGCCTTCAGGCGGCTACCTTGGAAGCCTGGAGAGCGAGAGGGGTCACTGCGCACCAACCCCTCTCGCTTTCCAGGCTTCAGTGAAGGCAACCCGAAGCCTCCGGAGCGCAGCGGGAACACCCGCCGCCCTCTGGAGGCTTCGGGTTCTTTCGACCTGCTCTTTGGGGCTGGTGGGGGGAAGCCCACTGCCAGCCCCAAAGAGCAGGTCGGGGAGCAGCGGAAAGCCGTGCAGCCTTCCCGCTGCTCCGCAAGCTTCTCGGGGCTGCCGGGAAAGCCCAGGTCCCCCCCCCAGCCCCAAAGAGCAAAGAAGCCTTCTGCCATAAGGTAAAAGGTAAAGGGACCCCTGACCATTAGGTCCAGTCATGACCGACTCTGGGGTTGCGGCGCTCATCTCGCTTTATTGGCCGAGGGAGCCGGGGTACAGCTTCAGGGTCATGTGTCCAGCATGATGAAGCCGCTTCTGGCGAACCAGAGCAGCGCACGGAAACACCGTTTACCGTCCCGCCAGAGTGGTACCCATTTATCTACTTGCACTTGGACGTGCTTTCAAACTGCTAGGTTGGCAGGAGCTGGGACCGAGCAACAGGAGCTCACCCCATCATTGCGGGGATTCGAACCGCCGACCTTCTGATCGGCAAGTCCTAGGCTCTGTGGTTTAACCCACAGCGCCACCCGCGTCCCTTGGCTTCTGCCATAGCCGCGCGCGACCTCTCCAGCCGGGAGAGGCTGCGCGCGTCTATGGCAATACCCCCACCTCCCGCAAAAGCCCACAGGAGCCGCGCACCCTTTAAGGAGAACGCGGCTCCTGCGGGCTTTTCTACGAGGGGGGAGAAGGGACTGACTGAGTTCCGCAAGTTTTTTCTTCTTGCGAGTTCTTCGTCTTGCGAAGCACGGTTTCCCATAGGAATGCATTGAAAATCAATCAATGCGTTCCTATGGAGACCGTCCGGGGACAGAGGGGAAGCGCCGCGCGCCTTCCCCTCTGTCCCCTCTTTTGAAGCAAGGGGCGGAGGGGAGAAGATCACTTCTCGGGGTCCGGGGAAAGAGGGGAAGGTGCGCGCGCCTTCCCCTCTGTCCCCGGAGATTGCGGGGCTGGCAACGGGGAGAAGCGATCTTGTCCCCGCCGCCCCTTGCTTCAAAAGAGGTCCGGGGACAGCGGGGAAGACGCGCTGCGCTTCCCCGCTATCCCCGGAGTTTTCGGGGCAAGCTTCGTTTTGCGATGCAAGCCCATAGGGAAATGCGTCTTGCGAAGCGGCTAAGAAAACGAAAAATTCCTTCGTCTAGCGAGTTTTTCGTCTTCCGAGGCGTTCGTCTTGCGGGGTACCACTGTACTTTTTAGGAGGGGGAAAGTGCATCTTATGGAGCAGAAAATACGGTACCCTTCCCCAAAATGGTGCCCTCTAGGTGGTTCAGACCCATCTGAGGCTACCTGGTTGGGAAAGGTGGCTTCAACCTCAGATGTTCAGAAAATCCACAGCTTCTTAAGAACACACACCAAAAGGCCAACTGCGAAAAGCTGGTGGTCTCGTGGTTGTAGTGCCAGACCAATGAATCTCACTCCCCCTCTTTCTTTTTTCCTTTCTCCTTCTGTTATGAGGCTGCATTTTAATGTTTTAAAGTTGTATTTTAATCTTGTTTTTTTAAGTTGTATTCATTCAACTTGTTTTTATTATTGGTTATTGGCCGCCCTCAGCCCGGCCTTGGCTGGTGAGGGCGGGGTATAAATAACATTTATTATTATTATTATTGTGTGTGTGTGTGTGTGGCCTCGGGGGCCGGTCCCTGCCTCTCAGCCTGGCCCCCGCCTCCCTCGCAAGGCTGTTGTGAGGATGGAAGGAGGAGAAGTGGGGAAACGCCTTCTCCTATGAAAAAAGATGGCCTGCGGATGCAATAAGCAGAATCATCAAAGGAGGTCCAGATCGGGAGGATAACTTCTAGGTTTCAGTAAAAAAATAAAATATAAATCCTATTTCACTGGGGAAGTTTAGATGAGGAGTTTCTGGAGCAACCAAGGTGGAATATAAATAATAAAATTGTTATCATTATTCCTTCTGCAAATGCCGTCCAAAAAGGACTTCAGCAAGGAGATTTGGGGGGGGGGTGGAAGGGAAACGCTTGCTACGTGGGGCTACCTTTGAAGGTGACCCGGAAACTACAACTAATCCAGAATGCAGCAGCCAGACTGGGGACTGGGAGCGGCCGCCGAGACGATATAACACCAGTCCTGAAAGACCTACATTGGCTCCCAGTACGTTTCCGAGCACAATTCAAAGTGTTGGTGCTGACCTTGAAAGCCCTAAACGGCCTTGGTCCAGATATCTGAAGGAGCGTCTCCACCCCCATCGTTCTACCCGGACACTGAGGTCCAGCTCCGAGGGCCATTTGGCGGTTCCCTCCCTGCAAGAAGCCAAGTTACAGGGAACCAGGCAGAGGGCCTTCTTGGTGGTGGCTCCCGCCTTGTGAAACACCCTCCCACCAGATGTCAAAGAGAACAACAACTACCAGACTTCTAGAAGACATCTGAAGGCAGCCCTGTTTAGGGAAGCTTTTAATGTTTGATGTATCACAGTATTTTAATATTCTTTTGGAAGCCGCCCAGAGTGGCTGGGGAAGCCCAGCCAGACGGGCGGGGTATAAATAATAAATTATTATTATTATTATTATTATTATTATTATTATTATTATTATTATTGCTGTAATTGCACAAATGTGGGTTCCAGCAACACCCTCACGCCACGCCACAGAGTGGGCTAGCAGCTTTTTAAGGGGGGTCATAGGAATGAACCCCCTTTTCTTGGTCAAAGCCAGATCTGACATTCCCCCACCCCTTCCCCAAATCGCCCAGCTTCTCAGCCCCCCCCCCTTAATATCATGTCAGGGTCTGCTCCAAAGCCACACCCAGACCCTCTTGGTGGCAGTTATGGGTCGGGCCCCATAGGCCAGGTTTTTAAGGCACTTTGCACATGCCCTGCGCTCCAGGGGTTGTTTCAAGCCGGGCCCCCCAGCTCAGGACGAGGCCTACTAGTGCACCCCCCTCCTTGCAAGAACCCAGGCGTCCGGGCCCCCAAACCCTCCGACCCACCCAAGATCCACAAGGCTGCTGCTGCCGCCCCACAACTCTGGGTTGCAGCAAGTAGGAACCCAGGCGTCCGAGCTCTCCCCCTCCATTTCCAAAGGGGCTCTCTGTCGCCCCCAAAGTGGGAGCGGGGAGGCCCCTATTAGCCCCCCATGCACAGGGGGGTGGGGGGTGGAGGGAGAGGGGGTCCTGGGGGGCCAGCCAACTTTCACCCTAGAGAATATATGGGGACCCCCTCCTTGCAAGAACCCAGGCGTCCAGGCCCCCAAGCCCTCCGACCCACCCAAGACCCCCAAGGCTGCTGCTGCCGCCCCACAGCTCTGGGTTGCAGGAAGGAGGAACCCAGGCGTCCGAGCTCTCCCCCTCCATCTCTATCGCCCCCAAAGTGGGAGCGGGGAGCCCCCTATTAGCCCCCATGCACAGGGGTGGGGTGGGGGAGAGGGGGTCCTGGGAGGCCAGCCAACTTTCACCCTAGAGAATATATGGGGAGGAAAAAGGAGGAAAGGGGAAGAGGGCAAGGGACGCGCCCAGCTCAGAAAGAGGGGGCCGATTTCCCCACCCTAAAAACTGCATCAGGCTTGAATGCAATGGGTGGGGTGGCGGGGGGGGGGCGTCTCCTGCAGCCTTTCCCCCCCCCGGGGGCTCACCTGATCCCAGGATCTGGCAGCTTGTGGGGTCGATCTTCCTTGCGCCCCAGCTCGATCCCCTCCCGGGCCGAGGCTTTTCTTGCAAACTTTCTTCCGTCCCGCAGAAAACTTTCCTTCCCTTTCTCTCTCCCCCCCCCCCCGCGCCTCCCACGCAACACTTTTTTTTTCTCAATGGACCCCCCCGGGGTGACGTCACCGCATTCCAGAGCGTCACGTGGAGCCTGGGAATTCCTGCCACTTCCGGTGGGAGGAGGGCGAGGGGTGGGGTGGGGGGTCTGGGAGGGGGCGGGGCGGAGGGTCCCCTCCCCTCCCCCCAATTGCCTCTCTCGGACTCCTGGGTTCCTCTTGGAAGAGGAGGTCTTCTTCTGTAGGGTTTTTTTTTAGAGTAAAGGGCTTGGGGGGGGGCTCCCCTGGGGGGCAAGGGTGGGGGTGGGGAAGGCGCAGGACGCCTGGGTCCTCCAGGGAAGGATTGCGCCTCTAGGTGGGTCAGGATGTTTTTTTTTTGGGGGGGAGAAGGACTCCTGAGTCCTCTAAAAAAGGGGTCTGTCTCTAGTGGGGCGCCAGTTCAAGGGGCGGAGCAGGACTCCTGGGTCCTCTTTGTTTCATATGGCCAGAGTGTTTTGAATTTTGCCTTTAAAAGTTAAAAGTTTCTTAAAATCATAATAAAAGTGGTTTTTCCTGGGGGGGGGGGTACCAGCAGGGCAGGACTCCTGGGTCCTCTTGGGCAAGGGGAGGGGAAAGTAAGGTACAAGAAGGTGGGGGAGGGGAGCAGGACTCCTGGGTTCCCCTGGGAAAGGGGTGCCTGCGCCTCCAGTGGCCCGGACGCCTGGGTCCCCTTCCCCAGGAAAGAAGGCCTGGTGGGAAACCAAGATTCCTGACCTTGCTTCGGAGGGCAGTTGGGCCTAGTGGGCGGAGGCAGGCTTGGAAAAGGAGAGGGGCTGGCGCTCTTTCTCGTCCCCCCCCCCTCCACCTCGCCTAGGGAGCTGTGATGCAGAGTTGCGTGTCTGAGACAGGGACTGGGTGTGCCAGTCGGTCGGCGGGGTCTACATGTCCTGGCACGCCTGGCAGGGGAGCGGATTGTATCCTGCCTCTGCCGCTGTCTGAGGAATCCGCAGTCAGAGCTCTTGCGCCAGCCTTCCAGGCGCACTCGGACTACAAATCCCATCGGCGGAGGGGTGGCCTGGATGGCCTTTGGGTGCCACCTCCTTAAGAAGGCGTGGGATTTCGCGGCTGTCGCAAGGGGGGGGGTCCGAGCTCACCCTTCCCCAGCTGAGGACCCCCCAAGTGGCCTGGACTACGAATCCCATCAGGGAAGGCCGGTGTGGCGCAGCGGTTAAAGTGCTGGACTAATAATAATAATAATAATAATAATAATACTTTTTTATTTATACCCCGCCCTCCCCAGCCAGAGCCTGGCTCAGGGCGGCTAACACCAAATATGAATAATAATAATAATAATAATAATAATATTAATAATAATAATAATAATTTATTATTTATACCCCGCCCATCTGGCTGGGCTTACCCAGCCACTCTGGGCGGCTTCCAAAAAGTATTAAAATACTGTGATACATCAAACAATAAGACGTAATTGGGGGGGGGGGACTAAAACAGTTAATTAAAATATGGCTTAAAACTCTCAGCTGAACTCGCAGGACTGTTGTGAGTATTAAACGAGAACCATGTGCGGTATTGTTTAGTTCCATGGAGGAAAATGGTGGGGTTGCAATGCAATGCAATACCATTAAGTGCAATTAGATAAAATAAAATAATTACATTACATTAAATTAAATGGTTGTAACTAAACTAGAATCCCAAAACTGTTCGGTGATTCTAATGAGCTTTGCGTAAATATGACCTGCTACCCTGAATTGAGAGTCGACACTTTCCCCTATTACATTTTTTCACCTTGGGGGGCGATGTGTGGGGTCCCCATTAACTTTAGAACAACAACCCTGTGCGGTCAGGCTGCCTGATATATTTCGTGGCAGAGTCGAGATCTGAACCCGGATCCTTGGTGGTTTTGTTTTCGCTTGCCGTGGATGAAATTGGTGGCGGCGTCTCATTCCTACAGCATAGGTGGCACATTGGGTCAGTGCACCAGAAGGATGGTGATTTGAGCCCACCCAGGGGTGACTGGGGGGGGCAGGATTCCTGCATAGAAGCGGGTTGGACTAGATGACCCTTGGGGTCCTTCCCGTGGGCTGATGGGAGTTGTAGTCCAAAACATCTGGACGCCACCAGGTTGGGAAAAGAGTGTCTTAGCTAGCCAAGGAAGGTCCCCAGAACCTCTTTTCTGCTTCTAACGCCAGAACTAAGCATTTAGACGTCAGAACTAGGTATAAAGAAACCAGGACATGTGCAGAGTGCAAAAGACCCTAGGAATTCCTGGTGGTAAGAGCCGTTTGATAGCGGAATGGACTCCCTCGTGATGAGCTCTCCTTCCTTGGAGGTTTTTCAAGGCTGCCTGCCAGGGATTTTTCGAGCTCCGATTCCTGCCTTGCAGCGGGGCTGGACTGGATGATCGCTGGGTGCCCCTCCCAATTTGCAAGTCTACGATTCACGTTCATATATACGCCTGGAGGTGATCGGGAGAGGCTTCTGAGGAAGGAGGCGGGGATTTGACCTGCCGAGCGAGCTCACATATGCCCCCCCCAAAGGGAAATGGACGTGAATCACTGTCTCGTTCGCCCTGGCACACTCCCAACCTTATAGGGCCCTCTTTATCAATCTTGGCCGCGGCTCAAACGCTTTAATAGACACCAGAGAGCCGGAAAGAGCAAATATCGCCGCAGCTCTGTGTGTGGGATGAGTCGGGGAGGGAACGGTGGGATGGTGCAGTGGTTAGAGCGCAGGTCGGTCCTTTCCGTCAGGCCAAAGAAGCCTTGGAGGGGGGGTGAGGGGTGGAGAGAAGGCTATAGATCAGGAAAAACAGGCATCTGGCAAAGAAAGGGTGGTTCTCCAGCCAGCTGCCACATTGGCACTCTGGCGGTCTGGACTGAGGCCTGTCCACAATCTTCTTCCACCCGAGGCAAGCAAGCGTCTATTTTTAAGGCTGGACATGCCCCCCCTGCTGACCGCTGCAGTGTTCTGTGAAATCCGAAATCTAAATATAATACGAATCGTCAGGAGCATCTCAGAGTCCTTTTGCTATTTCGGACCTGGGAACTTCTTCCAACAGCTCACCAAGTCTCCCCAAACTATACAGCTGCCTCCAGGACCTCAATTCTGCCTTCTCAGGTTTTCCAGACACCCCACCCACAGGTGGGACACGGGTGGCGCTGTGGGTTAAACCACAGAGCCTAGGGCTTGCCGATCAGAAGGTCAGTGATTCGAATCCCCGCAACGGGGTGAGCTCCCGTTGCTCAGTCGCTGCTCCTGCCCACCTAGCAGTTCGAAAGCACCTCAAAGTGCAAGTAGATAAATAGGTACTGCTCCGGCGGAAAGGTAAACGGTGTTTCTGTGCGCTGCTCTGGTTCACCAGAAGCGGCTTAGTCCTGCTGGCCACATGACCCGGAAGCTGTATGCTGGCTCCCTCGGCCAGTAAAGCGAGATGAGCGCTGCAACCCCAGAGTTGGCCATCACTGGACCTGATGGTCGGGGTCCCTTTACCTTTACCTAGCCGTGTAAGGGACGCAGGAGGCGTTGTGGGTCAAACTACAGAGCCTAGGGCTTGCTGATCAGAAGGTGGGCAGTTCGAATCCCTACAGCAGGGTGAGCTCCCGTTGCTCAGTTCCAGCTCCTGCCAACCTAGCAGTTCAAAAGCACACAGTGCAAGTAGATAAATAGGCACCGCTCCGGCGGGAAGGTAAACGGCGTTTCCGTGCGCTGCTCTGGTTCGCCAGAAGCGGCTTAGTCCTGCTGGCCGCATGACCCGGAAGCTGTACGCCGGCTCCCTCAGCCAATAAAGCAAGATGAGCGCCGCAACCCCAGAATTGTCCACGACTGGACCTAACGGTCAGGGGTCCCTTTACCCTTTACCTTTACCTAGGTTTTCCAGACACCCCACCCACAGCACCACCCAAAAGCTTCCCATTTATTTCACCTCAACCCTGCGAAGTAGATGAGGCCGAGAGAAGCAGGGACTGGTCCTAACGCCAATGAGCCTCATGGGTGCAGTGAGGGAATTCGAACCCGACTCCAGTGCTCTAACCACTGCGACAAACTGGCTCTCAATAGAGAGGGCCGTTTATTTGCTCATTTCGTTTTGATCCGACCAACAAGCAGAAGGGGGTGTGCATGGCTCTCTTCCTTCGTCCTGATACCCTTGTGTGGTAGGGCAGGCTGAGAGATGGTAGCTGAGGCAGAATTCGAACCCAGATCCCAGTCCAGCCCTCTACCATGGGTAGGCAAACTAAGGCCCGGGGGCCGGATGTGGCCCAATCGCCTTCTCAATCCGGCCCGCGGACGCTCCGGGAATCAGCATGTTTTTACATGAGTAGAATGTGTCATTTTATTTAAAATGCATCTCTGGGTTATTTGTGGGGCATAGGAATTCGTTCTTTCTCTTTTCCCCCCAAAATATAGTCCGGCCCCCCACAAGGTCTGAGGGACAGTGGACCTGCCCCCTGCTGAAAACGTTTGCTGACCCCTGCGCTAAGCTATAGCTTGTTTAAAAAGTAAAGGCAAAGTTCGGAAGAGAACTTTAAAGGGTGCCTCTGGAACAGTGCAGAATTCGCACTCGTCTCAAGCCAGCTCTGGGATCCGGCATGCCCATTTCAGCACGGCTAAGTCTCTCCAGCGGCATGTTTTCCCGACACAATGTAGGAGGAAGACCAAGTGTGAGGATAACTCAGTCCGTGGCAGATGGCAAGGCCTTATTGGTGTTGGCACCCCAGTTATGGCTGTTCACATTGCAATCACTGAATGCTCTTCTGCATGGAACTGGAACAATATCCTCTCACCTAGAAAGCTAGTCTGTCAGCAACGAGGGTGAAACCGAGTCCCCTCCCTGACACTGGGGCGGGTTGAGCTAGAGGACCCTTTGGTGTCCCCATCAAACTGCGTGGTTCTGTGATTTTATAACAGGCCAGTTTTCAGCGCATGAGAGCCACTCTCCTGCTATATAACAGTCCAGAAAGGGGTCAGCAAACTTTTTCAGCAGGGGGCCGGTCCACTGTCTCTCAGACCTTGTGGGGGCCGGACTATATTTTTGGGGGGGAAATAAAAAATGAACAAATTCCTATGCCCCACAAATAACCCAGAGATGCATTTTAAATAAAAGGACACATTCTACTCACGCTGATTCCTGGACCGTCTGCAGGCTGATTGGGCCGGATCCGGCCCCCGGGCCTTAGTTTGCCTACCCATGGTCCAGAGAGACAGGTTTGCTCTCTCACCTGCTGTTTGGAAGAACTGGAACACAAGAAGAGCAGAGGTTACAAGGAAGGAAGGATGTTTGGACTGGGTATCCATCAATATGTGGATGATACCCATCTCCATCTCTCTTTTAAATCAGAACCAGTGAAGGCGGTGAAGGTCCTGTGTGAGTGTCTGGAGGCGGTTGGAGGATGGATGGCGGCTAACAGATTGAGGTGGAATCCTGACAAGACAGAAGTACTGTTTTAGGGGGACAGCGGGCAGGCGGGTGTGGGGGACTCCCTGGTCCTGAATGGGGCAACTGTGCTCCTGAAGGACCAGTTGCGCAGCCTGGGAGTCATTCTGGACTTAGCGCTGTCCATGGAGGCGCAGTTCAGTTCTGTGTCCAGGGCAGCTGCTTACCAACTCCATCTGGTACGCAGGATGAGACCCTCACTGCCCGCAGACTGTCTGGCCAGAGTGGTGCATGCTCTGGTTATCTCCTGCTTGGACTACTGCAATGCGCTCTACGTGGGGCTACCTTTGAAGGTGACCTGGAAACTACAACTAATCCAGAATGCGGCAGCTAGACTGGGGACTGGGAGTGGCCACCAATACCACATAACACCAGTCTTGAAATACCTACACTGGCTCCCAGTATGTTTCTGAGCACAATTCAAAGTGTTGGTGCTGACCTTAAAAGCCCTAAACAGCATCAAAGACCCAGTATACCTGAAGGAGCATCTCCACCCCCATCGTTCTGCCCTGACACTGAGGTCCAGCTCCAAGGGCCTTCTGGCAGTTCCCTCCCTGCGAGAAGGGAGCTTACATGGTAACCAGGCAGAGGGCCTTCTCGGTAGTGGCCCCCGCCCTGTGGAACGCCCTCCCATCAGATGTCAAAGAGAAAAACAACTACCAGACTTGTAGAAGACATCCTGCTTGGCAGGGGGTTGGACTTGATGGCCCTTGTGGTCTCTTCCAACTCTATGATTCTATGATTCTATGATCTGAAGGCAGCCCTGTTTAGGGAAGCATTTAATGTTTGATGCATTACTGTATTTTAATAGTTTGTTGGAAGCCGCCCAGAGTGGCTGGGGAAGCCCAGCCAGATGGGCGGGGTATAAATGGCAAATTATTATTATTATTATTATTATTATTATTATTATTATTATTATTATTATTCCCACACATACGCAGAGTGCTCTCACCGCCTTCATTGAGCAAGTAGTGCAGACTGCTCCACATAATCACCCCCGTGAATCTGAGTTTGGTGGTTCAGGAATTCGAAGGCAAGAGGATAGGAGTCCACGCGAGGCAGACACCTGCTGTGCAATATCTTGTAGTAAAGGAGAGACGCAGGATGAGGCCAGCTCCTCTATTTGAGCCTGGCGTCAGAGGAAGCAAGTCTCTGGGTTTTGCAAAAACCACACAGGCAGGCGCCAGAAAAAAAACACCTCTGCCCTCCTGTGGAGACAGCGCGTAGCCATGGCCTGGCTAGCAGCCGTCTAGATTGGTGGCCATCGCTGCTTCTTGTGGCGGGGAGTTCCGCAGATTAACCGTGCGTCGCGGGAAGAAGTCCTCCTTTCCACGCTGTCCCAAATCTTCCAACACTCACTGGAGTTAGGAGAGAAGGGGAAATCGACTTTTTCTCCGTCCACAATCTCCATGCAGCGCCCCTTTCCATTCCCACCTGCGTGGAGTTGGGGGGGGGAGAGAGAAATGCCCTCGGCACATCCTCAGAGGCACTCTGCCTCTGTTGCGGCTTCGGATATTCCACTGCTGGGGGAACTGGGGACTCCCCCCCCCCCCGCCGCCGCCGCGCTCTTCCCTCCGTATTTTGGCTCCGTTTGAACTCCGGACCAAAAACTCAGGAAAAGCTGGGGGGGGGGGAGGAAGAGAGGAGGAAATGGTCTCATGCAAACAGGTGCATCCTCTCTCCGGCCTTCGCCCACCCCCAAAATAAAAAAAGAACAAAACCTTACTAACCCCTCCGACGCGCGCCCTCTGCTTGCGAGAAATCTCACAATGTAAGGAAGCGTGAAACAAAGTCTAGAAAAAAGCCTTAGGGGTCGGGGAGGGGGCTTTGAAGCAGGGACCCCCCCCCCGCCATTCAGTGCGTTTGGCAAGATATCAAGATTTGGGGAACTGAAAGAAGGCAGTCAGGGTTTTTTTGGGGGGGTCATGCTTCCATCTTTGGGGTTCTGCGCTAAGACGCGGAGCTTCCCTGAGTTGTAAGCGCCCCCCTCTTTTTCCTGAAAGTGCTATAAATACACCCACTCCTGCCCCCCCCCAAAAAAAACACACAGACACACCTCTCTCTCCTTCGCCGTACAGCTGTGCCAAACTCTGAAAGGAAGGATGTGTGACTTAACTCCGTTTCCCCTCCGACGTTATAAAAAGGCCACACCGGCCCGGCCGTCCTCTGAGGCTGGTTCTCGGGGCGCCGCGGCTTCAGGGGGGGTGAAAGGGGGTTCAGCTGGCTTTCTGGCCCCCTCCCCACCTGAAGCGGGCAGGGACAGCACCTTGCAGGCGGCTCCAAGAAAGACCCTGCGGGACAGGGCGGTAAGCGCTCAAAACCAGGCGTTCCCAAGGACGCGCAAAAGGGGTGGAGGGCAGGTGGGTTTTTTTTTCTTGGGGGGGGGGAGAGAAACGGGGTTCAAGGAGTGAAGGAGAGGCTACCCGTGGCCGCTACCACTAGCCAAGAGGGCTATGATCTGCGCCGTCCCCTGTCGGAGGCAGTAAATGCGTCTGGATGATAGCTGCGGGAAGAGTTTCTCGTGCGCGCGGGTCCCGGTGCGCGGGTTTCTCCATCGTGGGTACCAGCTTGGCCCACCGGGAAAAGAGGGTGGGGGGGCCTGGATGAGTCCAGGGTCTTCTTAGGTTCTTAGGAGCGGGCTGGGAGGAAAAGGGACCCCCGGGGGTGGTTTGTGGGGGGAGAGGCGGCGGTCTCGGTTTCCATGGTCTCATGCGCTTGCCTTGCGCTTTTCTCCCCCAAAGGCTCAGAACGGCATCTACGCAACATCGTGCAGGTAAAGCGCACTCCGTTAAAAATAAAAAATGTATTTGGAATACAGTGGTACCTCGGGTTAAGTACTTAATTCGTTCCGGAGGTCCGTTCTTAACCTGAAGCTGTTCTTAACCTGAAGCACCACTTTAGCTAATGGGGTCTCCTGCTGCCGCTGCGCCGCCGGAGCACAATTTCTGTTCTCATCCTGAAGCAAAGTTCTTAACCCGAGGTATTATTTCTGGGTTAGCAGAGTCTGTAACCTGAGGCGCCTGTAACCTGAAGCGTATGCAACCCGAGGTACCACTGTATCAATATAAATGTATATCTGTGACATCAAATGAAAATGATTTCAAAAAAGCAAATCAAAATCTTGGGAATTGTAGTTTCCCCCTCGGGGTGCGATGATTCCAAGGAGCTTTGGAGAGCTACAGTTCCCAGGACTCTTAAGTGGCTTTGAACGCATAGTGCGTGGGCAAATCTGAAATCCCGTTGCGGTTTAAGAACCCTGGCGACTGAAGTTGAAGCCTTCGCAGAGCTACAGTTCCCAGCACCCTTAATCAGCTACAGCGCCCGAGATTTTCTGGAGGAGAAATGCGCTTCGGATGTACGCACCGGACCGGGACGCGGGAGAGACCTGAGTTCGAATCCCCACTCGGCTGTGAAGCTCCTTGTCACTGGCTCTCTGCTTCACCTGTCTCGCGGGGTTGTCGTGGGGGTTAAATGAGGAGGGGGGGGTGTTAAAGAACCATGCGCGCCCCTTTGTGCAAACTGGAGAAAAAGGCGAGATTTAAATGCAATCGGTTGATCCATCAAAATATTTGCAGGTGCCTTGAATCCCGACTCGGGAAGAAGGCAGGATATAAATGCATTAAATAAATACAGAAAATTTGGTGCAGGGAACTTTGGATCGTGGGAACTAGGGACTCCAGATTTGGTGCAAGGGATCGTGGGAACTAGGGACTCCGGGGAGGGGTTTTCCGTGACTTCTTGGAGCTGCGTGCGGCCGCAAAAGGCAGGGCGCCAGGACTTCTGCGTTCTTCAGTAAATGAATGGGCGGGAGGATCAAAGAGGCGGCAGGCGGCCAGGACTCCTGGGTTCCCTCCTCCGGCTCTGAGTTAAGTCCCTGGCATGAGAAGGCTGTCCTGTGTGCGGTGGACTCCCCTTTGATGGATGTCTCTAAACAGAGCTCAGGTGGCCATCTGTCAGGGATTCTTCAGCTATGATCCTTGCATTGCAGGGGGTGGACTAGATCAGTGTTTCCCAACTGGTGTTCCGCGGCACACTAGTGTGCCGTGAGACACCGGCTGGTGTGCCGTGGGAGGGAGGCGGGCGAGTCGGGCGGCGAGAGGCGGCGGCGGCGAGGATCCGCGTCGAGCCGGGGGCGGCTCCGCGGTGGTGGTGCCGAGCGGCGGGGCAGCGCGCGCAAAAGGGAGGAGCGCGAGACAGCGGAGGAGGAGGAGGCCGGCATGTCCGGGCAGCAGCAGCAACAGCAGCAGCAGCAACTCCCGGCGACGGCTCCTCCTCCGCCCGCTATCGCCGCCACCACCACAACAGCCGCCGCCGCCTCAGCTGCCGCCGTCCCTCAGTCCCTCGCTCTGCTGCCTCCTCCCACCCCGGCAAGGGGAAGGGAAAAAACGTTCACTTTTGTGCGTCCCTCCCGGCGTGACGCTGCGCGCTGACGTCACGGGGCGGGGCTTTAATGGTGGTGTGCCGCGAGATTTTTTCCCGGTAAACAGGTGTGCCGTTGCCCAAAAACGTTTGGGAAACACTGGACTAGATGGCCGCTGGGTACCCCTTCCGACTCTCCAGTTCTCTATATGACTCCAGGACAGCCGAGCTCATGGCAGCTCAGTCCAGTGGCGTAGCGTGGGGGTGCAGGGGGGGCGGCTGCACCGGGCGCAACATCTGGGGGTTAGGGGGTGCTAATCCACGGGTTAGGGGGCGCAAATTACTTGCCTTGCCCCGGGTGCTGACAACCCACGCTACGCCACTGGCTCAGTCGGCAGAGTGTGAGGCTCTCTCTCTCTCTCATTTTCTAATTTACATTTCAAAATATCCATTTAAGCAACCTTAAATCAAAGATTTCCTTTCTTCTCTTTCCGTGGTTCATTTTGCATACCAAACATCCCTGCATGTTTTACATGAACGAAACTATCAGTAAACCATTGTTACATCCATCAAAACTTATTTACACTGCTAGATTTATCTTAATGCTACCAGCATTTTTAGGGACGCGGGTGGCGCTGTGGGTTAAACCACAGAGCCTAGGACTCGCCGATCAGAAGGTCGGCGGTTTGAATCCCTGCAACGGGGTGAGCTCCCGTTGCTCGGTCCCTGCCAACCTAGCAGTTTGAAAGCACACCAGTGCAAGTAGATAAATAGGTAAAGGCGGGAAGGTAAACGGCGTTTCCGTGCGCTGCTCTGGTTCGCCAGAAGTGGCTTAGTCATGCTGGTCACATGACCCAGAAGTTGTACGCCAGCTCCCTCAGCCAATAAAGCGAGATGAGCGCCGCAACCCCAGAGTCATCCGCGATAGGACCTAACGGTCAGGGGTCCCTTTACCTTTACCTTTTTACCAGCATTTTTAAAGGAACACAATTTTCACCCATATATTCAGTAAACGTTTTCCAATCTTCTCTAAACGTATCTTCTTCTTGTTCTCTTATTCTATATGTTAAATCTGCAATTGCATGTATTCCGTCAGTTTAAGTTGCCATGCTTCTTTGCTTGGGACCTCGCTCGTTTTCCATTTTGGGGCTAACAAAACACGGGCCGCAGTAGTGGCGTACATAAATAGTCTTTTTTGACACCCTCTGAATTATCCCCAGCAAAGAGGACTCTGTGGGGTTTTTTTGGAAAGGTACTTTTAAACATTTTTTTCCAATTCATTATATATCATTTCCCAATACTCTTTTACCCTTTTACAAGTCCACCACATGTGATAAAACGTAACCTCATTACATCTCCAGCACTTACCCGATTATGACTTAAACATTTTAGCAAGTCTACTCAGAGTTAAATACCATCTATAAATCATTTTCAGGTAGGTGTCCTTCAATGAATAACATGCTGTGAACTTCAAATCACTCTTCCAAAGTTTTCCCCAGAGATTCAAATCTATATATTTTGTGTGTGTGTGGATATCTCTCTCTCTCTCTAATTTTCGTGATCTTTTAGGTTTTCCTGCTTTTGGTGTAACTGTATATGCTTTTAATTTCTTTTCTTTCTTTTCTTTTTATAGATCATCTTTACTGCATTAAAAAATTTACAGAAATGAGAACAAATTAATCCTTACACCCACTTGTACCAAAAAGAATACGATACATAAAAGAAAATATAAAAAGTGGAAAAGAAAAAAAAATACTTGTCAAGTTCATGTTATTTAAGGAGTACAAACCATCGTTTAAATATTTGATACACAAACTTCATAGCAACACATTACCTTCATATTCTCTCTTTCTTTCCCCCCCTTTTACCATCACATTCTTCCTATTCCTCTAAACTGGTTTGAGTCTCTTGGGTCTTAACTGACTTCCCTCTCTATATTATGTCCTGTATCTATTGCCCAGCAGACTGGCAGGCTCTTCGTCTCAGGGCTACGGGTTCGAGTTCTGCAATGGCGGGTTGGGCTAGATGACCTTTGGTGGTCTCCGCGATTCTAAGGCTCTTCCCGCTCCTGTAGGTGTGATGGCCGGGCCACGCGACCAGAGCGACGTGCGCGAGTTCACGCGCCACTCCGGCGACGTCCTGATGAACCTGAACGAGCTCCGGAAAAGGCACTTCCTCACGGACGTCACCTTGCGAGTGGGGGGCTGCCCCTTGCAGGCCCACAAAGCTGTCCTCACTGCCTGCAGGTGAGCGTCCCACCCTACCTGTGTGTGTCTGTGCCACGCGTGGCCAAGGGGGTCCGCAGGAGGGCAGCGGCGGCTTGTGAAAGCGCAAGAGGGAGCGACAAGAGCATGTGGCTGAGGAACGCTTGGTTCAGTACCGGATTTGAGACCTTGGGCTCGTCTGGAGAGATGGGACATTAGCCAGCTGTGTGGTTAACATTTATCCAATGAAAATAGGGACACCCTATTCCATGGTAATTAGGGACGCGGGTGGCGCTGTGGGTTAAACCACAGAGCCTCTTGGACTGGCCGATCAGAAGGTCGGCGGTTCGAATCCCCGTGATGGGGTGAGCTCCCGTTGCTCGGTCCCTGCTCCTGCCAACCTAGCAGTTTGAAAGCCCCTCAAAGTGCAAGTAGATAAATAGGTACCGCTCCGGCAGGAAGGTAAACAACGCTTCCATGCACTGCTGTGGTTCGCCAGAAGCAGCTTAGTCATGTTTTGATGTTTTATCACGTTATTATTATTATTATTATTATTATTATTATTATTATTATTATTCTGTTGGGAGCCGCCCAGAGTGGCTGGGGAAATCCAGCCAGATTGGGGGGATATAAATAAATTATTATTATTACTATTACTATTACTATTACTATTATTATTTCTGTTGGGAGCTGCCCAGAGTGGCTGGGGAATCCCAGCCAGATTGGCGACGTATAAATAAATTATTATTATTATTATTATTATTATTATTATTATTATTAATTATATTCACAAATCCTAACCAGGGTGCTCCATAACCACAGTCTTGCAAAGGAAACCATGGTTTGCCCTGTGTGAGTGTCCCACATCCCATCACAGAACGTGGCCGCAACTAGAGCATGCTGGGAACTGCGGTCCCTTCTCCTCTGCTTGCGGGAGCAGTGCATGCTGGGACTTGCGGTCCTCTTGCCCTGACCCCTCTCCTCCTTCTCTGTGCCCTTTGCAGCGGGTTTTTCTACTCCATCTTCCTGGGCCAGGGGGGCCACGAGGTCAGCGTACTCACCTTACCCAGTTCCATCGAGCCCGCCGGCTTCCAGGCCCTCCTCGACTTCATGTACACGTCCCGCCTGGTCCTCACGCCGGGCACGGTGCCCGCGGTCCTGGCTGCCGCCTCTTACCTGCAGATGGAGCACGTGGTGGAGAGTTGCCATCGCTTCATCCAGGCCAGGTACGCGGGTGGGGAGGGCAAGAGGGGTGCCCCCAGAGAACATAGCTGTCAAGCGTCCCTTATTTGGCGGGAAAGTCCCATGTCCCAGTGCCGTGTCCCGCTGCTGTCCCTTATTGATGATGTCCCTTAAATTTCCCGGGTTTCAAAGGAAGCAGCTCCTCTCCCTCCCTCCCTGCCGGCCAGGGAGGAGGGAGGCTCCAGCTGTGTTGCTTGGCTGCGTTGCTCACCCAATAAGGAGTCTGAGAACAACTGGGGGGTGGAGCTTGCATGCCTTGTGCCAATCAAATCGGATGCGTTGCCTGGGGACTTGCCTTTGCTCAGCGCTTCCCAGCGGAGAGGGGACGGTGGTTTCCCTTGCTGCATCCCCTTTGCCGGGTTGCTGCGCTGTGGGAACCACCGCTTGAGGCTTCGTTTGGCTGCTGGCTGGGCTTTCTGCCTTTGGCTCAGAAGTTGAACATACCTGTGCTTGGAAAATCCCTTATTTTGGCTGCTGATCCCTTATTTTTGAGGCTGCTGATCCCTTATTTTCGAGGCTGCTGGTCCCTTATTTTCAAATCTGTAAGTTGACAGCTATGCCAGAGAACAAACCACAGAGAAACGGGTTGGAGGATTCGAGGCAGGCGCAATGAAGCGCTTTTTCAGGCAGAGGAACTGCGGAACTCCCTGCCACTTGAGGCAGCGACCGCAGCCAACTTGGATGGCTTTGAAAGAAGACTGGACCAATTCGAAAAGGCTATTTGGGGGAGGGCTATTAGCCAGAACAGCTATTCTCTGCCTCCATAATCAGAGGCAGCAAGTGTTTCTGTGTCTGAGTTGATGGAAAACGCAGAAAGGGAGTGTGGTCTTGTGTTCGAATCCTCCCTGGGGGTTTCTCATCGTGGGAATCTTTGAGAGCAGGACGCTGCCGGGCCAGTGAAATCAAACGTGGGAGGCAAGTCGGTGTGACATTCGTCAAAATATCAGCACTCCGCCGTTCTTAAAACATATCTGGTACCCTTGCCTAAGGAAATAAGCTCTGAACAGGTGCTAGGACCAGTCTGGATAGTTAGCCTTGGTGAAGACTTGACGTTTTTATCCCCCCAAAATTTTTTGATTGACTTTCCACTGAAATGAGGCTGCATTTTAATGTTTCAATGTTGTATTTTAATCTTGTTTTTAAAGTTGTATTTCAATCAATTGTTTTTATATTTGGTGTTAGCCGCCCTGAGCCAGGTCCTGGCTGGGGAGGGGGGGTATAAATGAAATTTTTATTTATTATTAATTATTATTATTATTATTATTATTATTATTATTATTATTATTATTGAAGCAGACTGGAGAAGGGCCCTTCCTCGTCTTAATGGCAGCCGTGGAAATTTGGGAAGATGACAACAAAGGCTTCTTTAATTCAGAAGCCCAATCTCACTTCTCTGGTTCAGGGCAGACAAAGCATTTTTTCCACGCAGCCCAGTGGAACTCACTGCCACAGGACGGCTTAAAAATAGGTTCAGGCAGATACACGGAGCAGCCAGCTATTGAAGGCAAGTAGCCAGAACGGCTAAGCTCTGCCGTCGCAGTTGGGGGGCGGCAAATGCTTCTGAATAATCCCAGTTGCTGGAAATCAGAGGTCCTGTGTTCAAATTCTGACTGTGGGTTGGAATCTGACTTTCTTCTGTTCTGATGTTCTTACGCAGCTACGACCGGGTGACCTTCTTCCTGACCCCCCCAGCGCCCACCTTCCTCCGCCACAGACCCCTAGAAGACGCCGGGGGGTCCCTTGCCCCCAGTTTCCCAAGGCAGGGCCAAGAAGAACCCCCCACCGTCGCTGGGGCCTCCGGCTGCCCTCTGCCGGCTCCCTACTGCCCAAAGGACAAGGAATTGGGGTCTGCGATGTCGCCGGGGGCCGGGGACCAGTCCCCCCCGGGCCAGCCGGCCTCCCCCTGCGAGTCCAGCGGCTGCGCCCCCCCAGGCGCGGACCCCAAAACCTGCCACTGGAAGAAGTATCGCTTCATCGTCCTCAACTCCATGCTGTGCGAGGGGAGGCCGGACCCCCCCGAATTGCACGGCCAGGCCGGCCGGGATGGAGACCCCGGGGATGGAAGCCGCCTTCACAGGTCAGGGGGCCAGTGGGGGCTTTACAGATGGACTGCGGCCTGCAGGTTGGGAAAATGGTGTTTCCAAGTTACAGGGAACCAGGCAGAGGGCCTTCTCGGTGGTGGCTCCTGGCCTGTGGAACGCCCTCCCACCAGATGTCAAAGAGATAAACAACTATCTGACTTTTAGAAGACACCTGAAAGCAGCCCTGTCTAGGGAAGCTTTTAATGTTTAATAGGTTATTGTATTTTAGTGTTCTGTTGGAAGCCGCCCAGAGTGGCTGGGGAAGCCCAGCCAGATGGGCGGGGTATAAATAAGAAATTATTACAGTGGTACCTCAGGTTAAGTACTTAATTTGTTCCGGAGGTCCATACTTAACCTGAAACTGTTCTTAACCTGAAGCACCACTTTAGCTAATGGGGCCTCCTGCTGCTGCGCCTGCTGTGAGACCTGTGATGAAAGACTGTGAAAATCCCTGAAACGAGAAGGAATCGACTAGAAATATTATCTTATAGAATTAAACTAAATAACAAAAATCAAAAAGTTTAAGGAAAAAAATTAGAAGAACCTAGAACTGAACAAAGCCTTAACGGGATGCCAGCTACAAATCTCGTTTCACTGGACTATTCAGTTTCCTCAGAAGGAAATCGAGAAATCGTAAACCTTAAATGATTTTAAAGAAACGCAAGAACAGGGCTGAAACGCTCCCCTGAGTTTACAAAAAGGGTTTGAAAACCTAAATGGCAAGTTTTAGACATGTTGTTGTTGTTTAGTCTTTTAGTCGTGTCCGACTCTTCGTGACCCCCTGGACCAGAGCACGCCAGGCCCTCCTGTCTTCCACTGCCTCCCGCAGTTTGATCAAACTCATGCTGGTAGCTTCGAGAACACAGTCCCACCATCTCGTCCTCCGTCGTCCCCTTCTCCTTGTGCCCTCAATCTTTCCCAACATCAGGGTCTTTTCCAGGGAGTCTTCTCTTCTCATGAGGTGGCCAAAGTACTGGAGCCTCAGCTTCAGGATCTGTCCTTCCAGGGAGCACTCAGGGCTGATTTCCTTCAGAATGGAGAGGTTTGATCTTCTTGCAGTCCATGGGACTCCCAAGAGTCTCCTCCAGCACCATAATTCAAAAGCATCCATTCTTCGGCCATCAGCCTTCTTTATGGTCCAGCTCTCACTTCCATACATCACTACTGGGAAAACCAGAGCTTGAACTATATGGACCTTTGTTGGCAAGGTGATAGCACAAATTCAAAGAAAGGAATACAAGATAAGCTGTTTTAGATTTTAAAACAAACTCAAGAACAGGGCTGAACCGCTCCTTTGGTCTAGATGTTACTGCTGATGTTAAAGACTTATTTCTAGTTGATTACTTCTCGTTTCAGGGATTTTCACGCTATTTCATTTGTTTTGTGTAATTTCTCGGTTCCTTGACTGTCTTTTTTCTACTGTGATGAAAGACTGGCTATAGATAGGAAGGACGTTTTCTGCCTGGCTCTGACCCTTCCTTCCTTCCGCTCTTGCCCAGGCTGCCTTCCTCTCAGCCCCACTGCTCCGCCTGCAACCAGCCAGCCCCCCTGCTTTGCTCCCACCCTCCAGAAGACGCTTCCATGGGGCAGGGAGACCCCTGTGGTTCTGGTGAGTGGGAAGGAGCTGTTTCTGTTTTTCTCTTTTCCAATCTGCCCCCGTAGGAACTGAACCCGGACCCTGTGGTCGCCACCGGGTGCCTGTCTTCGTGCGCCCCCTCGTTGCGAGGGCCGGAGGGCCGCAACACGAGGACAGGGCCTTTTTGGTGGTGGCTCCCCGCTTGTGGAATGCTGTCCTCAGGGAGGCTTGCCTGGCCCCATCATTAGACATTTCTTTTCTGCCAGGTTTTGGGCTTTGAATTATCTGTAGCCTCCTTGAATGGGTGGGATGTTTCAACCCTGCTTTTTTCCAAAGCGAGATCGCAGAGAGCCTTCTCGGTGGTGGCGCCCACCCTGTGGAATGCCCTCCCGTCAGATGTCAAGGAAATAAACAGCTATCAGACTTTTAGAAGACATCTGAAGGCAGCCCTGTTTAGGGAAGTTTTGAATGTTTGATGTTTTATCATGTTTTTAATATCCTGTTGGAAGCTGTCCAGAGTGGCTGGGGAGGCCCGGCCAGATGGGCAGGGTATAAGTATATTATTATTATTATTATTATTATTATTATTATTATTATTATTATTATTATTATTGTTTTCCTCCTGTGCTGGTTCTAACATATGCCTCTGTCCATTTATACGTTGTAAGTTGCTCTGAGTTCCTCTGGTTATAAAAAAAAAGTGACTGATAAGTTTTTTAAATTCATTTTTCTTTTTCATTCATTACATACATCTCAAATTCTTAACATTTACTGTATATTCCTCCCTCCCCTCCAGGGCTTCCCCCAACTTCCGCTTCTGGTTTATTTCTGTTTTCACCCACTTTGCTATCACTTTAAAGTTATTAATAACATAACACCTAAAAACATAAAAATAAAAGCAACCACACCATCATATTTCACTTTCCTTCTAAACATTTTCTAATGTTGATAATGTAAATGTTTGTTTAAATCCTGTTAAATCTATTGACTTTCTTTGTTTCTGAAAATATAATATAATATGAGTGGTTCCCAATCTTTTTCAAAGTCTCTGTTGCCTTTTTCTCTTAGTCTTTCTGTCATTTTTGCCAGTTCTGCATAGTTCAGCAGAACTGTCATTGCCATTGTTCTTTAGTGACTGATAAATTTAATCAATGAATAAGTCTCCATCTCTCCGCATCAGTTCGCAATTTGTTTATTTTTCTAAACGGATCTCGTGAAAACCCACCAGGATATTAGTGCGAATTTCTCGTAACGTGCACAAGGTCGAACGCCGTTTTGCCTCGTTTTCACATTTTTGGCAGAGCGGTGTTGCATATCGCAACACCTTTTTAACATTAATAATAATAATAATAGATGAGTCAGTTGGTTAGAGCATGGTGCTGATAACGCCAAGTTGCGGGTTCGAATCCCATACGATATTCCTGAATTGCAGCGGGTTGGACTAAATGACCCCTTAACCCTAACCTCTTGCAACTCTACAATTCCATGAGTCTATGAAAAAGGGATTTCGGGGCAGAGAGTGTGTTTTTGCACGGACTGGGCAAATGGCTTGCGCTTGTGACTCCCCAGGGGCTGGCCCTTACGACTGCAGTGCCTGCGACTTAGGATACCTGGAGGAAGATGAAGAAGAGGGGGGAGGAGGAGGGAGGAGTCCCCCAGACTCAGGAAGCGCCTTCGAGGAGAAGCCGTACAAATGCCATTTCTGCAACTCGGCCTTCCGCTACAAAGGGAACCTAACAAGCCACAGATCTCTGCATACCGGTTGGTTTTGCTTTACTTTGAACAATGTCTAAACTGGGCTTTCATCCAGAATATGGGCTCCGGGCCGGTGCATATAAAACTCAAATGTCTATACAGTGGATGACGGGTTGTGAATGTGATCCACGCTGGAGGCATGTCCGCAACCCGCAGTGTTCGCAACCTGCAGCGGCGCGTCTGCGCACGTGCGGGTTGCGATTCGGTGTTTCTGCACATGCGCAAAGTGTGATTTAGCGTTTCTGCGCATGCGCAACTGCCGAAACCTGGAAGTAACCCGTTCTAGTATTTCCAGGTTTCGGCGGCCTGGGTGGCGCTGTGGGTAAAACCTCAGCGCCTAGGACTTGCCGATCGTCAGGTCGGCGGTTCGAATCCCTGCGGCGGGGTGCGCTCCCGTCGTTCGGTCCAAGCGCCTGCCAACCTAGCAGTTCGAAAGCACCCCCGGGTGCAAGTAGATAAATAGGGACCGCTTTATAGCGGGAAGGTAAACGGCGTTTCCGTGTGCTGCGCTGGCTCGCCAGATGCAGCTTGTCACGCTGGCCACGTGACCCGGAAGTGTCTGCGGACAGCGCTGGCCCCCGGCCTCTTAAGTGAGATGGGCGCACAACCCTAGAGTCGGACATGACTGGCCCGTACGGGCAGGGGTACCTTTACCTTAACCCGAAAAAACACAACCTGAAGCATCTGTAACCCAAGGTATGACTGTATATCTATATATCGATATGGATAATCAAAACAATAAATTAAACTTCAACAGGGACAAATGTCAGGTTCTGTATTTAGGCAGGAAGAACCAGAATGACAAATATAAGATGGGGGACGCCTGGCTTACTAGCAGTACATGCGGCCTAGGACCCTCGTACCTATGGGACTGCCTTTCCTGGTATGCCCCGCGGAGGACCTACCGTATTTTTCGCCCTATAGGACGTACTTTTCCCCCTCCAAAAATGAAGGGGAAATGTGTGCGCGTCCTATGGGGCGAATGCAGGCTTTCACTGGAGCATGAGGAGTCGGTGCGCACTGACCCCTTTCACTCTCCAGGCTTCAGGAAGCTATCCACAAGCCTTGGGAGCCCGCGGGAGTTCCCACCGGGCTCCCAAGGCTTGCGGACAGCAGCCTGCAGCCGAAAACCCGGGGAGTGCAGCGGAGCGCGCCCCAGGCTTCGGGCAGCTCTCCGCAACCCTTGGGAGCCCGGCGTGACTTCCCGCCGGGCTCCCTAGGTTTGCGGACAGCAGCCTGTTCTGGGGGCTGGGGTCGGCTGGGGGGGGGAATATTATTATTATTATTATTTGGGCCGGTGCGCCCTATGGGGCGGAAAATATGGTAAATAACAACACTGGAAGTCCCGAGCCCCAGGGGCAGGGCCTTTTCAGCTCTGGCCCCGGCCTGGTGGAACACCCAGCAAAAGAAGCTAATGGTATTCTAATCTGCATCCGCAGAAGTCTAGTGCCCAGATCAAGGGAAGGAATAGTCCCGCTCTTCTCTTCCTTGGTTAGAGCTCACCTGGAGTCCTCTGTCCAGTTTGGGACACCACCATTTAAGGATATTGACAAGCTGTAAGGTGTGCCGAGGAGGGTGAAGAAGATGGTCAAGGGTCTGGAAACAAAGCCATATGAGGAATGGTTGAAGTAACTGGGTATGTTTAGCCAGGAGAAGAGGAGAGCTGAAAGCCATCTTCAAATATCTGAAGGGCTGTCCCATGGAGGAGGAAGCAAGCTTGTTTTCTCCTGCTCTGGAGGGTAAGACTCGAACCCGTGGCTTCAAGTTTCAAGAAAGGAGATTCTGACTAAATATTAGGAAGAACTTCCTGACAGCAAGAGCTGTCCGACAGGAGAACGGACTCCCTTGGAAAGTGGTGGACTCTCCTTCCTTGGAGGTTTTTAAGCAGAGGTTGGGCGGCCATCTGTCAGGGATGCTTTAGCTGAGATGCCTGCATCGCAGGGGGTTAGGCTGGATGACCTCTGGGGGTCCCTTCCAGGAGTCTATTCAGAATGGGGAGATGGAGTCCCCTATCGGTGGGTGAGGGGGGCATTCAGAATAGTGTGACCGGCCCCTGAAGCCTCACCTGTGCCACTGCTACCTGTCACGCTTAGGAGAGAAGCCGTACCACTGTGGGATTTGCGGCGCCCAGTTCAACCGCCCGGCGAATCTCAAGACTCACCTGCGTATTCACTCCGGGGAGAAGCCCTACAAGTGTGAGACCTGCGGATCTCGTTTTGTGCAGGTAAAGAAAAAAGTGGGGGGAGATACCTGGCAGGTGTGGGGGGCTCCCTGGTCCTGAATGGGGCAACTGTGCCCCTGAAGGACCAGGTGTGCAGCCTGGGAGTCATTCTGGACTCACCGCTGTCCATGGAGGCGAAGGTCAGTTCTGTATCCAGGGCAGCTGTCTGCCAGCTCCATCTGGTACGCAGGATGAGACCCTTCCTGCCCGCAGACTGTCTCGCCAGAGTGGCGCATGCTCTGGTTATCTCTCGCTTGTACTGCTGCAATGTGCTCTATGTGGGGCTAACTTTGAAGGTGACCCAGAAACTACAACTAATCCAGAATGCGGCAGCTAGACTGGTGACTGGGAGCGGCCGCCGAGACCATATAACACTGGTTTTGAAAGACCTACACTGGCTCCCAGTATGTTTCTGAGCACAATTCAAAGTGTTGGCGCTGACCTTGAAAGCCCTAAACAGCCTCAAAGGCCCAGTAGACCTGAAGGAGCGTCTCCACCCCCATCGTCCAGCCCGGACACTGAGGTCCAGCTCCGAGGGCCTTCTGGCGGTTCCCTCATTGCGAGAAGTGAGGTTACAGGGAACCAGGCAGAGGGCCTTCTCGGTGGTGGCCTTCTCGGGGGTTGGACTCGATGGCCCTTGTGGTCTATTCCAACTCTATGATTCTATGATTCTATGTGGCGCCCTCCCTGTGGAACGCCCTCCCACCAGATGTCAAAGAGAAAAATAAGTACCAAACTTTTAGAAGACATCTGAGGGCAGCCCTGTTTAGGGAAGCTTTTAATGTTTAATAGGTTATTGTATTTTAGTGTTTTGTTGGAAGCTGCCCAGAGTGGCTGGGGAAACCCAGCCAGATGGGCGGGGTATAAATAATAAATTATTATTATTATTATATTATTATAAACATAGCCCTATTAAGAAATTGAGGTTTTAAGTTTCAGACAGACTCAAAAACAGGGCTGAAGCGCTCCTGACTGCTGATGTTAAAGAATGCGCTATCCTGGAGGCTGAAGGTATGCAATCGCGGAACCGCAGAGCTGTCCACCCACCGGTCATTCCTCCTTCCTTCTCCCAGGTCGCTCACTTGAGAGCCCATGTCCTGATCCACACCGGGGAGAAGCCCTACCCCTGCGGGACGTGCGGGACTCGATTTCGGCACCTCCAGACCCTGAAGAGCCATCTCCGTATCCACACGGGAGAGAAGCCTTATCATGTGAGTGGAGAGGGAGCTATATATACCGTATTTTTTGCTCTATAAGACTCACTTTTTCCCTCCTAAAAAGTAAGGGGAAATGTGTGTGCGTCTTATGGAGCGAATGCAGGCTGCGCAGCTATCCCAGAAGCAAGAACAGCAAGAGGGATCGCTGCTTTCACTGCGTAGCAATTCCTCTTGCTGTTCTGGCTTCTGAGATTCAGAATAATTCTTTTCTTGTTTTCCTCCTCCAAAAACTAGGTGCGTCTTGTGGTCTGGTGCGTCTTATAGAGCGAAAAATACGGTATATATATACTGTATTTTATGCTGCTGCTATGTTGTACAGTCATACCTCAGGTTACAGACGCTTCGGGTTGTGCACTGCGCCAAACCTGGAATGTCCCCCAGAGGAACTTATGGTCTTCAAACAAAAACATCTTAGAGGTTAGGCTGGCCTCAACCAGAGCCAGGGCCTTTTCGGCCGTGGCCCCGATCTGGTGGAACGCCCTGTCCCAAGAGACTAGGGCCCTGTGGGACTTGACATCTTTCCGCACGGCCTGCAAGACAGAGCTGTTCCACCAAGCATTTGGCCAGGGCACAGCCTGACTCCCTCCCTCGGCAATCTTCACAGAACTCTAGCCCAATGGTTGCTATTAACCTGATTTGAATTAATTTTATAATGAAATGATTTTAGAATGTTGTATTATTTTACTCTTGTTAGCCGCCCTGAGCCCGGCTTCGGCTGGGGAGGGCGGGATATAAATAAAAATTTATTATTATTATTATTATTATTATTATTATTGGTGTGTTTGGTGTGGCGGACGAGAAACGGGTCTTGGTGACCAGGGGCGTAGGAAGGGGGGCAGGGGGCGGTGCGCCCCACGTTCCATCATGGAGGGGGGGGACGACAAATTATCAAGGAACAGTTACTGCCCTACTAGGGCGGTTCATAATTTATTTATTTTTAAATGTCTGCTCCAAAGGCTTTATCTTACTACACTAGGGATTATATAGCTATATATGAAATTTCATGCATATCAGTTAAAATCCTGACCCTCCTCCACGACAATACAGTGGATGCTCGGGTTGCGAACGTGATCCGTGCGGGATGCACATTCGCAACTCGCAGCGTTCGCAAGCTGCAGCACCGCGTCTGCGCATGTGCGGGTCGTGATTCAGCATTTCTGCGCATGCGCAAAGGTCGATATAGTGGTTCTGCACATGTGCGAGCGTCGAAACCCAGAAGTAACTCGTTCCGGGTTTGGCGCGGTGCGCAACCCGAAATCGCGCAACCCGAAGCGTCTGTAACCCGAAGTATGACAGTACAACATAGCAGCAGCATAAAATACAGTATAAAATCATGAATGACAATAAAATTCAAAGTTCAGAAATCAAAATGGGGGAAATCCATCTAATAAGTACAGTGGTACCTTGGGTTACATACGCTTCAGGTTACAGACTCTGCTAAGAAATAGTGCTTCAGGTTAAGAACTTTGCTTCAGGGTGAGAACAGAAATTTTGCTCCGGTGGCGCGGCAGCAGCAGGAGGCCCCATTAGCTAAAGTGGTACCTCAGGTTAAGAACAGTTTCAGGTTAAGAACGGACCTCCGGAACGAATTAAGTACTTAACCCCCCGAGGTACCACTGTATTATATAGTCACCAGGGCTAGCTGGCTGAATTGGTCCTACTTGGGCCAGCGATGAGACCAGGGGAGAATTAGCTGTGGGATCCCAGAGTGGGTGATCTTCATAAAAAGGGGAGGGGGAGGGAAAAGAAGGGAAATAAAAGATCAGGCTGAATTCAAATTAAAGGCCAGGTGGAATAGCTCTGTCTTACAGGCCCGGCGGAAGGAGGTTAATTCCTGCAGGGCCCTGGTCTCCTGGGACAGAGCATTCCACCAGGTCGGAGCCACCACTGAAAAGGCCCTGGCCCTGGTGGAGGATAGTCCGGCTTCCTTAGGGCCCGGGACTTCTAAACTATGGTTATTCATGGGCCTTAAGGTCCTCTGCGGGGCACCGGTTTGGGGAAAACCGCCTTGCAGCACTCTGAGACGTAGGCGCCCGCCTTGACACCTGTCTGCTTTCTGCAGTGCGAGAAATGTGACGTCCGCTTCCGCCATAAGAGCCAGTTGCGGCTTCACCTGCGACAGAAACACGGCGCCATCACCAACACGAAGATCCGCTACAAAGTCCTCGAAGGGCCTTACGCTGGTCTCTGCTGAGCGGGGAGCGTATTGCGCGGTTTCGGCCGGATCCACAAATCCGCCGACTGGCGGATTCTGCACTCAGGTATCTGAGTGGAATCTTCCGTATCCTGCACCTGAGAGCTGGACCTTTTCGGTGTCTGAAACGCAGAATATCCGACGCCCTAAATGGCGCGTGTCACATTCTTGCATAGCTGTCAATTTTTCTCACGAGGAATCCTATTCGGAATAAGGGAATTTTAAAAAAGGAAAACATTGGCAGCTATGCATTCTTGGCGACTGCATTTTTTCATTATTTAAAGAGGTTCCTGCAAATAATTATATATATAAAAAGAAACATTCAGACGTCTGCCAGATCCAAACCCTGAAATTTAGATAATTCGGCGAGTTTCGAATGTTTAAATTGAGAGCTAATTATTATTCAGAATCAGGGCGGGGGAGATATTGAGCAAACATTCTTGCTTCATGCCCCCATCTCCCAAGATATAAACCCACTAGGCGCTACTCCCCTCTTGGGGGTTAGAGAAGAAACCCCCAAAACTGATGTACGGCTCTGCAGGCAGAGCTGTGATAGTAAAAGCAGAATTTCCAAGCCACGTCTAGTCTCTTGCTTTCTTTGTTTATATGTTCCTTTTTGTGTCGCCTGGGAAGCGGTGCAAAAATTCGGTGCTCGGAGGGGGAGAGGTGTAAGGCAGGCGAGAAAGTCTGCGAATTAGGAGCAGAAAAAGCTGTTACGCCTGCTGTACACCTCTTGGGCTGCATAAATGCACTGTCCCTTTAAGGCACACCCTTTCCCCCAAAGGATTCTGGGAACTGTAGTTTGCTGAGGCCGCATGGGGTTTAATTCCCAGAATCCTCTGGGGCACGTTCATCCCAGAACTTGACTCCTTTGACTAGCAAAGTCTCTCAGGCAGACTTTTCCCTGCTCCTGACAGCAGGAGATTCGAACCCAGAACCTTCTGCGTGCAAAGCAAGGGTCCCTGCTACTGACCCCCCCACCCTAGCTATGGACTCTGCTTTTCTCCTCCACAGGACATAAGCTAGACGTTAAGAGGAGTTTATTAGAATCATTGTTTGACTTCATTTTGTTTTTTTAACGTTATGTGTAATGTACTTTGCTCTTTCTAAATGTGTCATTTTGCTGGCCAAATCTGTCTTGTCTGTTCTCAGTGCTCCATTGTTATTCTTGATTATTATTATTATTATTATTGCTGCTGCTGTTTCCTTCTTCCGACTGCGATGCTGCTTTGTTTGCCAATTTTCCTCTTAACATCGAAGAGACGTTGCGGGTCACGTGGGCCGATTCCACCTCGTACCATTAAAGCGCTGTGCGATACCACTTTAAACAGCCACGGCTTCCCCCAGAGAATCATGGGAACTGTAGTTTGTTCATGACACCGAGAGTTGTTAGGGGGGGCCTTCTATTCTCCCCACGGAGCAACAGTTCCCAGAATTCCCTGGGAGGTGGGATTGACTCTCATGGGAGTCCTGGGAGCTATAGTTTGCTAAGAGTGTTGCGGGGAGACACCCCATCTGCCCCTCCTAGTACTATAGTTCCCAGAGTGCTTTAACCATCGATCCCTCTTCCCGGGGGATTCTGGGAATTGTGCCTCTGCAGTGGGGGCAGGGGGAAAGGCAGGGTCCCATATTTCAGGAAGTAAAAATCTGGACACAAAAAGCTTTGTTTATTTTTTATAATATTTTATTAATAGAATATTAATTCTTTTAACAATAGAAAAGTTTAGAAAAATACAAAAACAAAAAGATACAAAATTACAAAATACAAAAATACAGACATTAAACACAAAGAAAGAAAAAGAAAAAACACATATAAAAGAAAACAAAAATTCCCTCTTTCTTAATTTCTCATCTTTAGTTAACTTATTTTCCTGACTTCCTCACGCCTCCCATTTTTGTATCCCTTTTAAAAATTGGTTCAGCAAATTCATGTCCTATTAGTTTATCTGTTATTAATCCCATCTTACATTTTACCTTGTTGCTAGAACCCCTTCAATTCATTTCAATGTCATCAGCATTCAAAAATTTATAAAAAGCTTTTTTAAAGGAAAGTCGTTGAGTCCAGATTTGCCCGGACACTTAATTTCGTCGTTGGAATCCCGGGAAAGTCCGGGTGTACGGCTTTCTTAGCACCCTTGGGTGTCAGTTCCCATAATTCCTTGGGGGAAGCGCCAGCTGTTTAAAGTGGAATCAAAGCGCTTTGAAAGGATGGTGTGGACGAAGCCATATTCAGAGAACCTTATCCGGAATTGGGCCTGGCAGGAGCAGAAAGTGGGGAAGGGGGACACAGTGAGGTCTGGAATCTCAGCCTAAGAACTTTCCAGAAGTTTCTAGAAGAGGTCTGGAACCTCAGAAAGAGAGGAAAAAGCTAATGAACAATAGGAAACGCCTTGAGAAAGCACCAGCCTGCCTCCTCCAGATTTTGATTTTTCCTTTTTCTTTGCACGCATGCATCAGTTTTCAGGAAATGAGACGATTTCCATTTTTAAAGGGAGTTATTAGGAAAAGGCCTCCCCTCCAGTGAGAGAGGAAGGAAGGTTCTGCGTTGATATGGGGCTGAAGACGACACCCCCCCAAAGTGGAAAATGAATGTCGGTGCCTGATCCCCGAAGACCTGGGTTCGAAAGGTGCGCTTTTTGAAGGCGCCCCTGGTGTCTGGGCAAAGGGGCATGTCGTGGAATTGTGGCTTTCAATGCCAGGAATTGGGTCAATCGGGCTGGTTCCCTTTTGGTCTGGGTAAAGTTTGGAGGGGGGCGCAGAAAGATACCAAGGGTCTGTCTGGGTTTTGAAATATATCTATATGTATTTATTCACGCACGCCTGCAACAAAACAATCTCTTTGTAAGGTCGCCAAACTTTATATCCTTGCGTTGTTTCAATAAAGCTAAAGTTGTCCGGCGATCGTTCGTCGTTTCTCGAACATCTTGAATGGGGACTTTAAAATAAAAAACCTGTCTTGTTGGGTAGGCCATATATATATGACCTTAAATTATTATTTCAACAATGAGGGTACCTGAGTGGCCAGCTAAGGCCATTTTCTTGCGAAGAAACTTTCCGGACTGGTTCAGCAACCACCTCTCTTAGATACTGGCTTAGAACGTATGTCCGAGCCCACAACCTGCGGAGACCGAGCCGTCGATAGCCCTCTCTCCTCTGTCAATTTGTCCAGTCCTCTTAGGTATATCTGAGATTGCCAGCGCTCGCTGCCTCCAGTGGCAGTGAGTTCCACAGCTGACCTCAGCTCTTGGCTGCAAGAATGGGAAGGGATAGATAGATAAACTTTACAGTGGTACCTCTGGTTACGTACTTAATTCGTTCCGGAGGTCCGTTCTTAACCTGAAACTGTTCTTAACCTGAAGCACTACTTTAGCTAACGGGGCCTCCTGCTGCTGCCGGAGCACGATTTCTGTTCTCATCCTGAAGCAAAGTTCTTAACCCGAGGTAATATTTCTGGGCTAGCGAAGTCTGTAACCTGAAGCATCTGTAACCTGAAGCGTATGTGACCCGAGGTACCACTGTATTTGCATTAGGCAATGGCCATGGCAACATAAAACAAGCAATATATACAGATAAAAAGACAGCAATGGCTAAAAAGGGCACTCAAATGGCCAAGATTATTGTTCAGATAGTGGTCCTTAATCTCATTGCACCCTCAATAAACCACAGCTGACCTCAGCTCTTGGGCTGCAAGAATGGGAAGGGAACCCAGGGCATCATCCAGACTGACCCGCTCCCCACTAAACCCACCGCAGTATAACGCAGATAGGGCCTGCTTTTGGCGGCAGCTGGCGCTCCGAGTAGGGCGTTCCCGCATGCGCCAGTAATAATAATAATAATAATAATAATAATAATAATAATAATAATAATAATTTATTATTTGTACCCCGCCCATCTGGCTGGGTTTCCCCAGCCACTCTGGGCGGCTTCCATAGAAACCAAAAATACAGTAAAATATCACAGATTAAAAACTTCCCTGAACAGGGCTGCCTTAAGATGTCTTCTGAATGTCAGGTAGTTATTTATCGTTTTGACATCTGATGGGAGGGTGTTCCACAGGGCGGGCGCCACCACCGAGAAGGCCCTCTGCCTGGTTCCCTGTAGCTTTGCTTCTCGCAATGAGGAACCGCCAGAAGGCCCTCGGCGCTGGAGCTCAGCGTCCGGGCAGAACGATGGGGGTGGAGACGCTCCTTCAGGTCTACTGGGTCTTTGAGGCCGTTTAGGGCTTTCAAGGTCAGCACCAACACTTTGAATTGTGCTCGGAAACGTACTGGGAGCCAATGTAGGTCTTTCAAGACCGGTGTTATGTGGTCTCGGCAGCCGCCCCCAGTCCCCAGTCTAGCTGCCGCATTCTGGATTAGCTGTAGTTTCCGAGTCACCTTCAAAGGTAGCCCCATGTACCAAACACACACACACACACACACACACACACACACAAAACTCAGCAGCTCCCAAGCCAGCTGCAAGCCCAACTTTCTGCCCATCCGAAAGACTTCTGCTTTCTCCGAAAAAAGAATGGTTAAGGGAAACCACCCTGCTCTGTTTCCTGGCCTAACAAAGCCTCCCAGGGCAGCTGCATCCTGGTGATGAATCTGTTACCACCGTGTCTCGTGCGCCAAAGCATCCAATTTTTCCTCCCTTGGGGGGGAGCTGAACATGGATGGGGTGGGAGTTGAATTTGCAAGGCCCGAGTCTCAGATCCGGAACTTGCCTCTACACTTTCCCTTTGCAGAGGGTAGGCAAGGGGTTTCGAAGTCACAATTTGCTCATCTTTCAAAGGAAAGCGACTCCCTCCCCCCCCCCCCTTGCCGTTTTTTTCATATCAAAGGTGCCGGGATTAAGCAAACTTTTACTACGGATACCGGGAGTCTATCCTGTTTTGGTAGAGGTTTTCCTGGTGCTGGGTTCTCCCTCCAACAGGGACGGATGTGTGCATTACGCGATTTCTCCCGGAAACTCTCCGCTCAGGGACAAATAAGGATTAAAAAACTGTACTCCGGAACGGCTGCGAAGTTCCGGGCGGGTTTGCTAGGTTACCTTTCGGAGAGAAAGGTCTGGGCAGAAAGTTTCTGCAGACAGAAAATTGTGGGTCGTGGCAGAGTTGGGCCCAGCAGGCTGGGGGTCTCTAATAATAATAATAATAATAATAATAATAATAATAATAATAATAATTTATTATTTATACCCGCCCATCTGCCTGGGTTTCCTCAGCCACTCTGGGTGGCTTCCAACAAAATATTAAAATACGGTAATGCATCAAACATTAAAAGCTTCCCTAAACAGGGCTGCCTTCGGATGTCTTCTAAAAGTCTGGTAGTTGTTGTTCTCTTTGACATCTGGTGGGAGGGCGCCACCACCGAGAAGGCCCTCTGCCTGGTTCCCTGTAACTGGGCTTCTCGCAGGGAGGGAACTGCCAGAAGGCCCTCGGAGCTGGACCTCAGTGTCTGGGCAGAACGATGGGGGTGGAGACGCTCCTTCAGGTCTACTGGGCCTTTGAGGCCATTTAGGGCTTTCAAGGTCAGCACCAACACTTTGAATTGTGCTCAGAAACGTACTGGGAGCCAATGTAGGTCTTTCAAGACTGGTGTTATGTGGTCTCCCAGTCCCCAGTCTGGCTGCTACATTCTGGATTAGTTGTAGTTTCCGGGTCACCTTCAAAGGTAGCCCCATGTAGAGCGCATGGCAGTAGTCCAAGCGGAAGATAACCAGAGCATGCACCACTCTGGCCAGACAGTCCGCGGGCAGAGAGGGTCTCATCCTGCGTACCAGATGGAGCTGGTAAACAGCTGCCCTGGACACAGATTTGACCTGCCCCTCCATGGACAGCTGTGAGTCCAAAATGACTCCCAGGCTGCACACCTGGTCCTTCAGGGGCACAGTTGCCCCATTCAATACCAAAGAGTCCCCCACACCTGCCCACCCCCTGTCTCCCCAAAACAGCACTTCTGTCTTGTCAGGATTCAACCTCAATCTGCGCAAGTCTCATGGAAACAGGCAGGAGGTGAGTTTGGCCCAGCAGGAACCGGCAGCCGGTGCTGGTCTCTGAGCACAGCTGCCGTACGCCGACAAGGCCTCCCTGCTGTCAGCAATCGCGCTGCAGCATTCTGCTCTAACCGCAGCTTCAGGATCAAGTGCGAGGGAAGCCCCACGTAGAGCGCATGGCAGTAGTCCAGCCTCGAAGCACCTCATGAAGCTGGGTGGGTCCCACACCCCCAGAAAAAAGCCCCCGTGGAGCCCCAATCCGCCCCCCAGCACCCCACACCAGATACTATTCAACTCTAGCTTCAGTCCTCTTTCCTGTGCCCCACACATTCTGCTCCCGAAAGCCCTCTTATTGTTCTCGAACCCACCACACCCAGCTTGGCAGGAAAGTCGGGTGAATCACTTGCTCAGAAGTGGCCCTTCTGGAAGAGGCTCCAGCCAGCTTGAATTTTGCTCGTGTGAGGGATTTGCACTCGAAGCACTGTGCTGAGAGTTGATGTAAAGGTAAAGAGACCCCTGACCGTTAGGTCCAGTCGTGGACAACTCTGGGGTAGCGGCCCTCATCTCGCTTTATTGGCCGAGGGAGCCGGCGTACAGCTTCCGGGTCATGTGGCCAGCATGACTAAGCTGCTTCTGGCGAACCAGAGCAGCGCACGAAAACGCCGTTTACCTTCCCGCCGGAGTGGTACCTATTTATCTACTTGCACTTTGACGTGCTTTCGAACTGCTAGGTTGGCAGGAGCAGGGACCAAGCAACGGGAGCTAACCCCGTCACGGGGATTTGAACCGCCAACCTTCTGATCGGCAAGTCCTAGGCTCTGTGGTTTAGACCACAGCACCACCTGCATCCCTTGAGAGTTGATGGGATACCCCCTATTCCTAGGGTTGGCATTTCCCCAAAAGTAAAAATCTGGACAAATCCACCCAGATGTGAAATGACGGCCCGATTCCCGGACATGTCCAGAAAAACCCAGGCGTATGGCAGCCCTACTATTTGACCCTGGGCCGGATTTAGGTTTGATGAGGCCCTAAGCTACTGATGGGTAATGGTAATGGGGCTCTCTTTATATGTCCAGCTGTCCTTTGTCAACAACAAATTGTTGCTGTTCTTTTTTGTGTCGAATATATGCTATATGGTAATTTATGGATGGGGACAGCAGCAACGAAATTAAAATTTTTCTTGGGGAAAAAGCAATGACAAACCTAGAAAGCATCCTAAAACACAGAGATATCACCTTGCTGACAAAGGTCCGTAAAGCTATGGTTTTCCCAGTAGTGATGTATGGAAGTGAGAGCTGGACCATAAAGAAGGCTGATCGCCGAAGAATGGATGCTTTTGAATTCTGGTGCTGGAGGAGACTCTTGAGAGTCCCATGGACTGCAAGAAGATCAAACCTCTCCATTCTTAGGGAAATCAGCCCTGAGTGCTCACTGGAAGGACAGATCCTGAAGCTGAGGCTCCAAGACTTGGGCCACCTCATGAGAAGACTCCCTGGAAAAGACCCTGATGTTGGGAAAGATGGAGGGCACAAGGAGAAGGGGACGACGGAGGACGAGATGGTGGGACTGTGTTCTCGAAGCTACCAGCATGAGTTTGACCAAACTGCGGGAGGCAGTGGAAGACAGGAGGGCCTGGCGTGCTCTGGTCCAGGGGGTCACGAAGAGTCGGACATGACTAAACGACTAAACGACTAAACGACAACAATTTATGGATCTAATAGGTATCTGAAGCCATTTGCACATAGCAAAATATGTATTTTATCAAAGTAATTGTTGAACTGAAATACAATTAAGAAGAAGTATATTTGTTGTTGTTTAGTCGTTTAGTCATGTCCGACTCTTATTTAAAGAAACAACAAAAACGAATTGGACTCCTTGGAGAAACATACACACATTTATTTGTTAACACAATAGATGGATAGTTTAGAGGTTTTTACATTTTTGTAATATGCAGATAACAATATATGTTAACAAATCAGAAAGAGGAACAGAGGGAAGTCGTAGGGGGGGGAATACAATTGTTGGAATAATTTGTTATGTGAAAATAGTTAATAATTAAAAAAAAAAACGTTTTGGTGTGGATGTGGCCACAGGCTGCCTTGGGCTGCTGGGAGTTCCAGGGCACCCGGATGGCAAAGACCAGATTAAGGCCTCGGATGGGGCCTCCTGGCCTTTTTGCACTACAGCCCCGCTGTCTCTCGCTTCCACCCACGCGGCGCAGGAGGTCTGAGGCAAGGGAAGCAGCCTCTGGCCCTTTTGTTCAGATTCCTGCCGGACGCCTGCAGTCATTTTTCCTGCTGGGATATTTTTAGCGCCGCGCCAGAGCAACCCACTTCCTGCAGAGAAAGGATTTGGAAGGGGAGAGAAAGGATGAGGCCCCGATCCATTATCTTCCTAGCCCTTGACACACCACGACAGCGCAGGCACCACAATCACAACATTGGCATATCATTTTTTCATACATATATAATTTTTCTGCTTCACAATTTAAAATATTCATTTAGACAACCTTCAAATATCCACACCTTCCCTTCTTCTCTTTCCCTGGTTCGTTTTGCATATCATAAATCCCTGCATAAAAAACGAAGATCATGGCCACTGGTCCCATCACCTCCTGGCAAATAGAAGGGGAAGAAATGGAGGCAGTGAGAGATTTTACTTTCTTGGGCTCCATGATCACTGCAGATGGTGACAGCAGCCACGAAATTAAAAGATGCCTGCTTCTTGGAAGAAAAGCAATGACCAACCTAGACAGCATCTTAAAAAGCAGAGACATCACCTTGCCGACAAAGGTCCGTATAGTAAAAGCTCTGGTTTTCCCAGTAGTGATGTATGGAAGTGAGAGCTGGACCATAAAGAAGGCTGATCTCCGAAGAATGGATGCTTTTGAATTCTGGTGCTGGAGGAGACTCTTGAGAGTCCCATGGACTGCAAGAAGATCAAACCTCTCCATTCTGAAGGAAATCAGCCCTGAGTGCTCGCTGGAAGGACAGATCCTGAAGCTGAGGCTCCAAGGCTTTGGCCACCTCATGAGAAGAGAAGACTCCCTGGAAAAGACCCTGATGTTGGGAAAGATGGAGGGCGCAACGGCTCAGCTCACAGCCCAAACCATAGCTGTCAACGTTTCCCTTTTTTAAAGGGAAATTCCCTTATTCCAAATAGGATTCCTCGCAAGAAAAGGGAAAAGTTGACAGCTATGGCCCAAACTCTGCCTCTTGCTCCCCTGTACCATCCCATTCATTTGATGGTACAGAACAATTTACAGTGGTACCTTGGTTCTCAAACAGAATCCGTTCCAGAAGTCTGTTCCAAAACCAAAGCGTTCCAAAACCGAGGCGCGCTTTCTCATAGAAAGTAATGGGAAACAGATCAACCCCTTCTAGACTTTCAAAAACAACCCCTAAAACAGCAAATTTAACATGGATTTCACTCTCTAACGAGACCATTGATCCATAAAATGAAAGCAATAAGCAATGTACTGCAGTCACACAATCCATCCATCCATCAGGAACTGAACTGGGTTCCACACAGTCACAAAAACGAAACGAAAAAGAGCTGCGAAAACGAAACCGCAAAATAAATGGCAAAAACAGACAGACCTCAGCATAACACTCAAAACGGAAGCGTTACACTCAAAATGGAGCACGTTCGGCTTCCGAAAAAAAGTTCACAAACTGGAACACTTACTTCAGGGTTTGCAGTGTATGGGTTCCAAGCAAAATATGTATTTCATCAAAGTAATTGTGGAACTGAAATACAAGTATATTAATAGTGAAATAAAATTAAGAAGAAGTATATTGGGGGGGTGGCGCTGTGGGTTAAACCACAGAGCCTTGGACTGATCAGAAGGTCGGCGGTTCGAATCCCCGTGACGGGGTGAGCTCCCGTTGCTCGGTCCCTGCTCCTGCCAACCTAGCAGTTCGAAAGCACGTCAAAGTGCAAGTACAGTGGTGCCTCGCAAGACGAAAAGAATCTGTTCTGTGATTCTCTTCGTCTAGCGGTTTGGGGGGGAAAGGGAAAAAAACCCGCAGGAACTCGCAAGACATAGGAGATTCGTTTTGCGAAGCACCTCCAAAAAGGAAAACTCTTTCGTCTAGCGAGTTTTCCGTCTTGTGAGGCATTCGTCTTAGGGGCACCACTGTAGATAAATAGGTACCGCTCTGGCGGGAAGGCAAACGGCGTTTCCGTGCGCTGCTCTGGTTCGCCAGAAGCGGCTTAGTCCTGCTGGCCACATGACCTGGAAGCTGTATGCCGGCTCCCTCGGCCAGTAAAGCGAGATGAGTGCCGCAACCCCAGAGTCGGCCACGACTGGACCTAATGGTCAGGGATCCCTTTACCTTATATTTGGGGGGGGGCAAAAGAGTGGGGCCCTAAGCTATAGCTTCTTTAGCTTATAGGTAAATCCGGCACTGGAGTCACCCTATTTGTGGATTTCCACTGCTTTGAAACGATTTGTGCCTTGATATGACTTCCATGTCTGGAAACCATTTCTGCAAAAGGTGATTTTTTGTATGTCCACCCCGATGAAACCGCAACGGCGCTTACACAGAACAAGCGAGATGAACAGGAAGGAAAAGGGCCTTGTGCCAGGGTGACGATGGGCGCTGGCGGCCCATTCTGCCCTGGGATGACTCACCAGCGGAGAAGGCGGTTCTGCTGGCTTGGAGAGAGGCCTGGGCACCTGTTTCCTGCGGCCGCGGGACTCAAGGAAGGAGCTTGAGGAGTGTGTGTGTGTGTGTGTGTGTGTGTGTGTGTGTGTGTGTTTGGGCAAGGTCTCGTTTCCCACCCACCCACCCCGACTTGCCTCTGTTGCAGGAATTTATGTTTTTGTTTTTTTAAAAAAGATATTTATTAAAAGTTTTTAAGATATAACAAGAAAAAAGAAAAATAAACATACAAAATAAAAAACAGTTAAAAACACACATTAATTTTCAATAACATAACTTCCATACACTTATTTCCTCGGACCTCCTCATACCTCCCTTCTTTGTATTCCAGTTCGATTTGTTAGTTCAGCAAATCCTTACCATTAAACTTTTACCCATTTGTGAAACCTCTTTTTTTCATATCTCTTAAAGCATTACAGCTGGAAACCGCTTAGTTTCTTTCCAACATCCTTCTAACATTCATTAATTTTACAATATTTCTGTAAATAGCCTTTAAATTTCTTCCAGTCTTCTTTCACCGACTCTTCTCCCTGATCTCGGATTCAGCCAGTCATTTCTGCCAATTCCATGTAGTCAATCACCTTCATCTGCCATTCTTCCAGAGTGGGTAAATCTTGTGTCTTCCAATACTTTGCAATAAGTATTCTTGCTGCTGTTGTGGCATACATAAAGAAAGTTCTGTCCTTCTTTGGCACCAATTGGCCGACAATGCCCAAGAGAAAGGCCTCTGGTTTCTTCAGGAAGGTATATTTAAATACCTTTTTCAGTTCATTATATATCATTTCCCAGAAAGCCTTAATCTTTGGGCACGTGCACCAATGGTGAAAGAATGTACCTTCCGTTTCTTTACATTTCCAACATTTGTAGGAATTTATGTATAGGTTGACCCCTCTGGCAGATATCATGCACATGCAGCCCACTACCAACCAGCACAATCACTTTTGTGGCTTTTGTGATTTGTCCCCACAAAACACTTTCATCACAGTTTCTTCCAATCTATTCAAAGGGCCTTTGCTGCACGATACCAAATGTAACAATTCACTGATAATTGTATCTATGTACTGGGACGTGGGTGGCGCTGTGGGTTAAACCACAGAGCCTAGGACTTGCCGATCAGAAGGTCAGTGGTTCGAATCCCCACGAAGGGGTGAGCTCCCGTTGCTCGGTCCCTGCTCCTGCCAACCTAGCGGTTCGAAAGCACGTAAAGTGCAAGTAGATAGATAGGTACCGCTCCGGTGGGAAGGTAAATGGTGTTTCCAGGTGCTGCTCTGGTTCGCCAGAAGCGGCTTAGTCATGCTGGACACGTGACACGGAAGCTGTACGCCGGCTCCCTCAAAAGTCCAGAGGAACTGGGCTCCAGCCAGGCTGGTCTAGCAAGATAGATAGATAGATAATACTTTATTCGGCTATAAGCCCACCAGGTAAAACCAATCGGTAAATAAAATAGCATTTTACATTCTAAAATATCAACTAAAATATTTCAGCGCATAGTCTCGTTCACATTACATACAGTCTCTAGATGTACCATATTGTGGCCTTGAATATAAAGATGGTGGATAGAGTTTACTAGATTTTAATAGTCATGCAGCATTCCATGAAGTCTTTTACATGAAAGAACAGAATTCAGGAATCTTGCAACCTGTAATGTTCTATAAGAGTCAATGTCCTGGAGTAGATAGGCTAGATGTAATTCAGGTGGTTTAGCAACAGTTTCCAAAATGATTGAACTCAGAATCCTTGATCGGGGAACAATATATAAAGGACAATTAAACAAGATATGATGAAGGGATTCTATTGATTTGTTGCCACATGCGCATAAAACAGAGGTTTTACCATTAGAAAATCTATTGTTCAGCACATTTGAGGGGAACACATTAAATCTGGCACTAACAAAAGCGAACCTATGCGACGCAGCCGATAAGGTAGACAGATATCGAGTCTGATCTAGCAAGCAGGCCAACTCACCTCCTGGTACAGCAGCTGCTAAAAATGTAGCGGTGTGCTAGGCGCTGTACAGAACGTGACGCATGGATAGGGTGGCCAGGTCTCGAGCACCCCAGACCCTGTGGTTTTAGAGTCCAGTGCCGAGACCTAGGGGCCGCCAGGATTCTCTCAGCGGCTCCCAGCTGGTTGCCCAGGAAAGTATAAAGACAAGGGAAGGTTTCTGACGGTCCTTTTTTATTCAATACAGTGGTACCTCAGGTTACATACACTTCAGGTTACATATGCTTCAGGTTACAGACTCCACTAACCCAGAAATAGTACCTCGAGTTAAGAACTTTGCTTCAGGATGAGAACACAAATTGCGTGGCGGCGGCAGGAGGCCCCATTAGCTAAAGTGGTGCTTCAGGTTAAGAACAGTTTCAGGTTAAGAATGGACCTCCGGAACTAATTAAGTTCTTAACCTCTGTTTTACAGAGACAGGCTATAGGACCCAGCTTCTTGGATAATGGTGTTGTCCCGAGTGAATGTCTGACGCTGTGTTGTTTTTAATATTCGGTTGGAAGCCCCCCAGAGTGGCTGGGGAAACCCAGTCAGATGGGCGGGGTATAAATAATAATAATAATAATTAATCTTCATCACACCACCCCATCTCTCCCACTTCCTCATTCGTCACTTCTATGGGTGCTGCTATGTGCCCTCTGTCTTTGAGACGGTGGAAGAAGATTGGAAGAAATTTAAGGACTATCTTGGGAAATACTACAAAAGTATTTTGTACTTAGTTGGTCTTTAAGGTGCTACTGGTTAGTACTTAGTTGGTCTTTAAGGTGCTACTGGAAGGAATTTTTTTATTTTGACTACAAAAGTAATGAATCTTAAAATGATGTTGGTTAGAATTTAAGTGGTTATCAGCTGTAATGAATACGACAATTGGGGGGGGGAGGAAGGTGGAGAATTAAGGGAAAATTGATGGTGAAGATTTGCTGAATGAATAATTTGAATTGGAATACAAAAAGGGGAGGTATGAGGAGGTCCGAGAAATAAGTTAAAAGAAAATAAGTGAAGGGAATTATATGTGTTTTTATTTTTCTATTTCTGTTTTATGTCTTTTTTGTATAACCTTTGAAAACTTAATAAATATATTTTAAAAAAATATGTGCCCTCTGTCTTTGAGCTCTTTGCTCTCCCACCCTCATTTTTTAAAAAAAAGTAATATTTGTTTGGTTTTTCAGATTAAAGTTTTACAGTCACATATCCAGCGCACAACATAAACACAAGATCTCAAGGAATCTCTTGGGCTTCCCTCCTCCCCTTTGCGCTCTCCTGCTTTCAAGGCTCGCGTTCCGATCCCGCTTCATCATTTCCCATTGTTTCCTAACTTTCCCTCTCAGTTAAAAATATTTATTCGATCACTAAAATATAACCTAAAATTGTCATTTAAAACCTTAATCATTTTGGTAGTACAGCTTGTTCCTTAAGTTTTATGGACTTCGAAGGATCCAGCATCGCCTGAGCTCTGTGAGTGCGGCTTTTTCCTGATTGAAGTACAGAGCGTTTGAGGACCGGGACATTTGCGGGGAAACCAAAATGTTTGTTTACAAAGCTATTGTACTGCCAACCTTACTGTCTGCTTGTGAAACATGGACCACTTATAAACGCCATGTCCACTTCCTTAAAAGATTCCATCCACGGAGTCTCCAAAATTTTTTACACATCACTTGGAGAAGACAGGCGAACTAATACCAGGGTACTGGAAGAAGCAAAGATCACCCGTGTCAAAGCGATGATGATGATGAAGAAGAAGAAGAAGAAGAAGAGGAAGAGGAAGAAGAGGAAGAGGGAGGAGGAGGAGGAGGAGGAGGAGGAGGAGGAGGAGGAGGAGGGGACCAAAGGTGGACAGATTATCCAATAATAATAATAATAATTTTTTAAAAGATATTTATACAGTGGTGCCTCGCAAGACGAAAAGAATCCGTTCTGTGATTCTCTTAGTCTAGCGGTTTTTTCGTCTTGCAAAGCAAGCCCATTGACGGATTAGAGGATTAGCGCTATTAGCGGCTTTTAGTGGCTTATCTGCTGATCGGATCAGCTGATAAGCGGCTTAGCGGCTTAGAAAAAGGGGGGGAAAGGGGGAAAAAACCAGCAGGAACTCGCAAGACATTGTCGTCTTGCGAAGCAAGCCCATAGGAGATTCGTTTTGTGAAGCACCTCCAAAATGGAAAACTCTTTTGTCTAGCGAGTTTTCCGTCTTGCGAGGCATTCGTCTTGCGGGGCACCACTGTACCATTAAAATACAGCCTCATTTCAGTGGAACTCAATCAAAAACTTTTTTGGGGATAAAAACATCAGGTCTTCACCAAGGCTAACTATCCAGACTGGTCCTACATGGGCCAGAAAAAAGCCAGGGAGGTCCCCAAATAGGAGTTCCAACACAGAAGGAGAAAGGGAAAAAGAAGAGGGGGAAGGGATCGAGTTGATTCCAAGCCAAAGGCCAGGCGGAACAACTCTGTCTTACAGGCCCTGCAGAAAGAAATCAGATCCTGCAAAAGAAGCATAATATGCCCCCCACTCACCCTTTCTTAACAAATGAATAAATGAATGAAAACGGAAGCACTAGCAATTAAAATAAGCGCGTCTCCACCAGCTGCCCCAGGAAGATTCACACATACACAGCACCAACATTTGTGCCATCTTATATCAAGCACCTTTGGATAAAGGTTTCGTGGCAAGGAAAAGTCGGCCTGGGGGAAAAGGGTCAAGGGTTGTGGGGGGGAAAGACTGACCTACAACGAAGGCGTCCTAAACATACGTGACCTCAACCCAAGTTGCAACCTTTGAAATAAACCCTCCATCCATCCTGTTAAATGGACACAAGTTTCCTTCCAGTATCTTGTAGTGTTATGCCTCCCCCTGTGGGTCAGAACTGATGTTGCCTATTTGGAAATAGGAGCTATGAGACAGGACCCACACGCCCCACGGGCAGCTGCTCTTTGGGTTGTTAATGGAGAAATCTGAGGGCTCCCTTGGACAAAAAACAAGGGCACCAGCCAGGAATACCAGAGCAAAACAGGAGCCAGTAGGCTTGGTCTTGATTGAAGACTGCCGCGACAGGACTCCCACCTGCAACAAGGTGGAACAAGATGGAAGCCCCAAACAAGAGAGGACCCAAACTTTTATTAGCTGCTAATCCCCATGTTAGGTAAAGGTAAAGGGACCCCTGACCATTAGGTCCAGTCGCGGATGACTCTGGGGTTGCGGCGCTCATCTCGCTTTATTGGCAAAGGGAGCTGGTGTCCAGCTTCCGGGTCATGTGGCCAGCAGGACTAAGCCGCTTCTGGCGAACCAGAGCAGCGCATGGAAACGCCGTTTACCTTCCCGCCAGAGAGGTACCTATTTATCTACTTGCACTTTGAGATGCTTTTGGACTGCTAGGTTGGCAGGAGCAGGGACCGAGCAACGGGAGCTCGCCCCGTCGTGGGGATTCGAATCATCGACCTGATCAGAAAGTCCTAGGCTCTGTGGTTTAGACCACAGTGGTACCCGCATCCCTAATCCCCATGTTACACCCCCCCCAAACTACATCACAGTTACATCATGAAAGGGGAGGTCTGGTGGCAGGAATCTGAGCATCCTGGACCCTGCCCCATGGTTCCCCTTGCCCTCCACCAAACACCCATCAAGTGGAACAAAAAATATATTTACATTTCCCTGTTTCCAGCCAAGTTCATCACACCCTTTTGTCTTCATCTGGGTTTCTTCTTTCTGGAATGGCTACCTGTCTGGCACTCAGGTATCAGGATGCCAGGGATAATCACTCAGGCAGAGGGGCTGCTGAGTAGCTGAGCTCACCTGTCTATATGAATTTCTGAAGTTTTTCCAGTGAGCCAGTACATAGATACATTTATCAGTGAATTCTTACATTTGGTATCGTGCAGTAGAGGCCCTTTGAATAGATAGGAAGAAACTGTGATGGGGTGTTTTGTGGGGACAAATCACAAAAGCCACAAAAGTGATTGTGCTGGTTTTGGTAGTGGACTGCATGTGCATAATATCTGCTGGAGGGGCAACACTCACACCCCACAACCTATGCATAAATTCCTGCAACAGGGTCAAGGGTTGTGGGGGGGAAAGACTGCCTGCCATTCCTCTAAGTCTGTGTCGAGTTTCTGCCTCCTTTTCCTCGGCTTCCTCTACCTGCGTAGGGTTCTGGTCGCCTCTTCCCAAAAAGGATATTTTAGAGTTGCAAAAAAATTTGGGGAAGCCAAAATGACTCGAAGGGATGGATAGCTCTTGTTTTCTGCGTTCTTCTCCTTCTGCTATTGCAGATTAGATAAAGAATGCCTTGTTCTGCACAAGATTAGACGTTAGGAGTTTTTCTCAACTTTGCAACACCAGGGTGCTGCCTCTGCCCAGGACTAATATTGTTCCCACATTATTCTGGCTGCAAACTGCAAACTTTGTTGTTGTTGTTTAGCCGTTTAGTCGTGTCCGCCTCTTCATGACCCCCTGGACCAGAGCATGCCAGGCCCTCCTGTCTTCCACTGCCTCCCGCAATTTGGTCAAACTCATGCTGGTAGCTTCGAGAACACTGTCCCACCATCTCGTCCTCTGTCGTCCCCTTCTCCTTGTGCCCTCCATCTTTCCCAACATCAGGGTCTTTTCCAGGGAGTCTTCTCTTCTCATGAGGTGGCCAAAGTCTTGGAGCCTCAGCTTCAGGATCTGTCCTTCCAGTGAGCACTCAGGGCTGATTTCCTTCAGAATGGAGAGGTTGGTTCTTCTTGCAGTCCATGGGACTCTCAAGAGTCTCCTCCAGCCCCCGCTTTGTGCAGTACTTATCTTTATGATATGATACAATAATCTTTATTGTCATTGTCCCATACAGAACAACGAAATTGAAAAAATCTACATCACACATTCAAAACCCAACAAGCCTACTATCCCAGCTATCCCAGTCTGGTTAGCCCCCTAAAAACTCTTATACCCAGTTTTTAAATACAATATACTCCCACAGAGACTACCTTACACTGCGTTTAAAACCAATCACATTTGGATAGAAACTGTTTCTCAGGCGGCTAGTCCTAGTCTTTATAACCCTGTCCCTTCTTCCAGAAGGCAGAAGCTGAAAGAGATCATTTCCGGGGTGCGCACTATCCTGCGCTATCTCTGCAGCTTTCTTATGGCACCTGGAAGCATAGATTTGATCCAAGGTGGGAAGAGTGCGCCCAATTATTCTCTCCGCAGTCTTTACAACCCTGGACAGCATTGTTTTTCCCTTGACCGTGCAGCTCCCAAACCACACACACAGACCATAAATTAATACACTCTCCACAGTACAACAGGTCCTTTGAGAGATGGTTTTTCCGGAGGATTCTCAGAAAATATAACCTCTGCAGAGGTTATCTTTGTTTTCTACGAAGCCATTCCAGCAACTTGACTTGTTTATCTTTTTTCTTCTGTGTTTTCTTGTATTGCATTACAATCTCCTGGTGCCGTTGACCTCCTGAAGTTTTAAGAATGATAATAATATGCCCCAAACCAGCAGCAAGTCGGACATTCCTAAATTCTGCGGCGTCTTTCAGCTTTTTGGCTTTGGAGTTAAGAGACTCAGCCGGAGCGATGAATGATCTCTCCTGGTCAGCGGGTGTTTAAGCCACAGGGAAGCCTGGTGTCCTATTCGGTGCACGCTCCTTTGAGAACTGAATGGAGACTTTGGGTCCTGTGGAACTCTCTGCCACTAGATTCAGCAGCACTGTTTCAACTTTTAAATGCCTGCTGAAAACTTGACTAGGCCTATGCCAGGCAATCCCTATGCCAGGCTGGATGAATCCCTAGCCGGAATTAAGATTGCCGGAAGAAATATCAACAACCTCAGATATGCAGATGACACAACCTTGATGGCAGAAAGTGAGGAGGAATTAAAGAACCTTTTATTGAGGGTGAAAGAGGAGAGCGCAAAATATGGTCTGAAGCACAACATCAAAAAAACGAAGATCATGGCCACCGGGCCCATCACCTCCTGGCAAATAGAAGGGGAAGAAATGGAGGCAGTGAGAGATTTTACTTTCTTGCGCTCCATGATCACTGCAGATGGTGACAGCAGCCACGAAATTAAAAGACACCTGCTTCTTGGGAGAAAAGCAATGACAAACCTAGACAGCATCTTAAAAAGTAGAGACATCACCTTGCCAACAAAGGTCCTTATAGTTAAAGCTATGGTTTTCCCAGTAGTGATGTATGGAAGTGAGAGCTGGACCATAAAGAAGGCTGATCGTCGAAGAATTGATGCCTTTGAATTATGGTGCTGGAGGAGACTCTTGAGAGTCTTATGGACTGCAAGAAGATCAAACCTCTCCATTCTGAAGGAAATTAGCCCTGAGTGCTCACTGGAAGGACAGATCCTGAAGCTGAGGCTCCAAGACTTTGGCCACCTCATGAGAAGAGAAGACTCCCTGGAAAAGACCCTGGTGTTGGGAAAGATGGAGGGCACAAGGAGAAGGGGACGACGGAGGACGAGATGGTGGGACAGTGTTCTCGAAGCTACCAGCATGAGTTTGACCAAACTGCGGGAGGCAGTGGAAGACAGGAGTGCCTGGCGTGCTCTGGTCCAGGGGGTCACGAAGAGGCGGACACGACTAAACAACAACAACATGCCAGGCAATGAAGAATACTTTCCACAAGGGTTAACTGGTGCCTGTTTTTTACTTTATGCATATGTGTGTGTTTAGTTTATGGTTTTCCTAGAATTGTAGCGTTGGGAGGGGACCCAACAGGCCATCTAGCTCAACCCCCTGCGATGCAGGAAGATTTACAGAGCCACTGCCACCGGCACAGAGCGTCAAGTCAGGGATGAGCCATAAATAACACTGATGGCTTCTTGCACGCCTGAAAAAACAAGACAGCGCAGAGTATCAAAACATCAAATTTAGAAGAATGCTAAATTGCTGTAGTCAGGCGGAGAGGAAGAACAACATCAGCAGCAGCAATCTGCCTGCAGGCTTACAAGCTAAATAAACTGGCCCTGGATGGAAAGAGGGAGAATTGGGGACACCAGAGAGGAGACAAACTGGATCAAAACACAGTGGTACCTTGGTTCTGAAACGCCTTGGTACTCAAACAACTTGGAACCCAAACACTGCAAACCCGGAAGTAAGTGTTCCAGTTTGCGAATTTTTTTCAGAAACCGAACGTGCTCCGTTTTGAGTGCCACAGTTCCGTTTTGAGAGTCTGTATGTTTTTTCGCTATTTATTTTGTGTTTGTTTTTGTGTGTGTGTGTGACTGTGTGGAACCCAGTTCAGCTACTGATTGATTGATTGTGTGACTGCAGTACCTTGTTCATTGCTTTCAGTTTATGGATCAAGGGTCTCATCGGATAGTAAAATTCATGTCAAATTGCTGTTTTTTTAAGGGGTTGTTTTTAAAAGTCTGGAACGGATTAATCCGTTTATTGGAAAGCGTGCCTTGGTTTTGGAACACGCTTTGGTTTTGGAACGGACTTCGGGAACGGATGAAGTCTGAGAACCAAGGTACTGCTGTATCGCCATTAGCAGAAACATAAGAAGCTGTCTTATGTAGGAAGATTCAGGACAAAAGTTCTTTTTCACACAATGCAGAATGTACTCTATGGAACTCCCTGCCACAGGAGGGCACCAGTCTAGTTGGCTTTAAAAGAGGATTAGACCTACAGTACATGGGTGGCGCTGTTAAACCACAGAGCCTAGAGCTTGCCGATCAGAAGGTCGGCGGTTCGAATCCCCGCGACGGGGTGAGCTCCCGTTGCTCGGTCCCTGCTCCTGCCCACCTAGCAGTTCGAAAGCACGTCAAAGTGCAAGTAGATAAATAGGTACCGCTCCGGCGGGAAGGTAAACGGCGTTTCCGTGCGCTGCTCTGGTTTGCCAGAAGCGGCTTAGTCCTGCTGGCCACATGACCCGGAAGCTGTACGCCGGCTCCCTCGGCCAATAAAGCGAGATGAGCGTCGCAACCCCAGAGTCTGCCACGACTGGAGCTAATGGTCAGGGGTCCCTTTACCTTTACCTTACTGAAGGAAGGTGAGGACAGGTGACCTCACCTAGGCCCGAAGTCACCCCCCCCCAAGCAGGCTCAAAGCTTCTCAAAGCTTTTCAAAATCATTTTCTCAGCAGCTAAGCATCAGAAACATTCCACTTGCTGTAACTAAAAAGATTGCAAGAAGGTAGAGAACAGAGCCCATTGTCTTCTCAGGCCTTTCTCAGAACCACATTGCAACTTGCTTTCTCTCCGGGAACCATGCCAAAGCACAAGAATGAAACAACGGGAACACTCTGCAAACCCCCTCACCCCCTTTTCTGCCAAGAGTCCACAATAGTCCCAAGACAGCTTTCTGTACATGCTCAGGAACCTCAACATGGGGCAGGACTCCTGAGGGAGGAGAAAGGAGGAGGGAACTGGAAAGGGGTATATATGTTTGTGCACATCACTGTGAACTCGTGCATGCTTTTTGTGACTTATCACACTTGCTCCTTCTACCAGTTCATGGATGGTAGAAATAAAACCTTTTTCTCCGAAACTATTCCTTGAGTGTCTGTTGACTCCCACTTCCCTTTCCCGGGCGCAATATTTTTCCCACCTGAGGGCAAAGCCTCATAAGGCTACATTACCACTTTAATTTAAAAAAATGTAGAATCGTAACAGTTGGAAAGGACCACGAGGGTCATCTAGTCCGACCCCCTGCGATGCAGAATTCTACCCAAGAGGCCTGATCCAGGCAGGGCACCTTTCCATGTTCCTAGAATCATAGAATCCTAGAGTTGGAAGAGACCACAAGGGCCATTGAGTCCAACCCCCTGCCAAGCAGGAAACACCATCAGAGCACTCCTGACACATGGTTGTCAAGCCTCTGCTTAAAGACCTCCAAAGGAGGAGACTCCACCACACTCCTTGGCAGCAAATTCCACTGTCAAACAGCTCTTACTGTCAGGAAGTTCTTCCTAATGTTTAGGTGGAATCTTCTTTCTTGTAGTTTGGATCCATTGCTCCGTGTCCGCTTCTCTGGAACAGCAGAAAACAACCTTTCTCCCTCCTCTATGTGACATCCTTTTATATATTTGAACATGGCTATCATATCACCCCTTAACCTCCTCTTCTCCAGGCTAAACATGCCCAGCTCCCTTAGCCGTTCCTCATAAGGCATCCTTTCCAGGACTTTGACCATTTTGGTTGCCCTCCTCTGGACACGTTCCAGTTGGTCAGTGTCCTTCTTGAACTGTGGTGCCCAGAACTGGACACAGTACTCCAGGTGAGGTCTGACCAGAGCAGAATACAGTGGCACTATTACTTCCCTTGATCTAGATGCTATACTCCTATTGATGCAGCCCAGAATTGCATTGGCTTTTTTAGCTGCCGCGTCACACTGTTGGCTCATCTCAAGTTTGTGGTCAACCAAGACTCCTAGATCCTTTTCACATGTACTGCTCTCAAGCCAGGTGTCCCCCATCTTGTATTTGTGCCTCTCATTTTTTTTGCCCAAGTGCAATACTTTACATTTCTCCCTGTTACATTTCCAAGTGCAATACTTTACATTTCTTCCTAGCGCAGCAGCATCCCCTTTCCGAAGTGGGCATCCGCAATGGGCCTTCCCGGTGTCTAGCTGTCAACTTTCCCCTTTTCTTGTGAGGAACCCTATTCGGAATAAGGGAATTTTCCTTTTTTTTAAAAGGGAAAAGTTGACAGCTATGTGGACCCGGAGGTAGACTGCGCCCAGCCTTGGAGGCTCGCCCTTCCGGCCACCGCAGGTCCAGATCCCGCCCCAAGCCGAGGATCGCTCTGCCCCTTGCTTTCCCTCCGCGCGGGATTTGCACCCGATCCCCGCAAGATGCTCAGCCGGATCAACCTGCTCTCGGCCGTCGCCACTGCGCCTGCGCGCTCTCGCCACCCACCGACACCTCCATAGCGAAGCCCTTTCGGGAGCAGGAGAGGGGCGGGGGGCGTGGCTTCCCGACCCGGGCCCCGCCCCTTTCGAATCCTGCAACATTGTAGCCGCTCACGCGGAGGCTCCCGGCTTCCCCCCTCCCCCGGTAGGAACGAAACGGCGGTGGGGGGGGGAGGAAAAGGGGGGTGTTCTCTGGGAGGGGGGAGCCCCCAAAAGAAGATCACCCCATGTTTCATTTATTTATTTTAAATTGGGCGGCGGGGGAGGTGTCCCTATAGGACTCTGGATTGGGCGGGGATTCCAGCAGGTTTTTTTTGCGGGGGGGGGGTGATCAGGAATTCCTATGGGGGGGAAGTCCCAGGAGGCCTGTTAGCCCCCCTAAAAAAAGACCTGGGTCGTCTTCTTATCATGCGATTTCACGTAATTTTGTTTCCAAATGCGCCCCCCCCCATGGAAAACGTTTATTTAGAGGTCGTGCTTTTCTGCAAGGCGCCTGGCTCTCCAAAATCCCGCCCCCCCGTTAGTGGAGACACTATTGGGAATTAAGACCCCTATTATTATAATCATCATTATTATTATTAACCTTGCACCGATTTATCAGCTCTGTGTGTGTCTCTTTGCAAATCCCTTTCTGTGGTTTCCCCATCTCTCTTCCCCCATCGCTTCCTCTCCTCTCTCTCCACCTTGAAAGCTCTTTCTAAAAGCACCCCCCCTTCCCCAGATCGCTGACACCTCCCTCTAGGATCCAGGGAAACCCCCCCCCATGGCCCACCTGTTTGAAGAAGGCCGGGAAAAAGGTTTTCTGGGAGCAGACTGAGGGGTGAGTAGCTCCCAGGTGGAATACAGGTAGCAAAGGCATCCAGGAATGTCCACTTTCTCAGGTGGATCTGCAGACCCCCAAGGGGTTTGCAGGGGAAGAGAAAACCCAGCAGCGTTAGGGTCTGGAATTCTGCTGGTGGGTGGCGGCAGACTCTGCACGTGCTCAGAGGTACCCTGGTTTTTGCATATTTATTTATTTGGTGGCAGGCACGGTTTTCGCTGCTCTCTGTTTTATCCTCACGACAACCCTGTGAGAGGCTGGCCCAAGGTCATCTTTGGAGGGATTTGAATTCTGGTCTTCCTGGTCCTATTCTGACACGCTAAACCCAGATGGGATTACCTACTGGGTGCTAAGAGGCATGGCGGGGTGGTCTCAGTGGATCAAGTTCATCCAGTGGCGTAGCGTGGGGGGTGCAGGGGGGGCCGGCCGCACCAGGCGCAACATCTGGGGGTTAGGGTTAGGGGGTGCAAATCCACAGGTTAGGGGGCGCAAATTACTTGCCTTGCCCCGGGTGCTGACAACCCACGCTACGCCACTGAGTTCATCAGCTTTGTTCAATTGAATTGAATGGCTCCGACAGGACTGGAATAAATATGCAATTAATTTGGATTTTATTGTTATCTGCCTTAGTGGGTTAAGCAAGCCACTGTTCTGAATAATGCTTTTTTGTAGGGTAGGGGGTCCATGACCAGAAGGAGGAGGAGTATCAGGAAGAATGGATGAAATTTAAAGACTATTTAGCTAAATATGTTAAGATAACTCAATTGGAAAAGTGTTAAGTGATCAAGTTAATTTTTTGAGAAAATCGATTTGGAAAACTGTTAAAATGATATAGAATGAAATTCAACCAAGGGGATTCGAGGAAGTCACTTAATAATGTTACCAAGATTTAAACAGGATGTATGTATGTTTATTAGTCTGTATGTTTGTTTGTTTTGAATTTTGAAACTTAATTTAAAAAATTGGGGGGGGGGGACAAAACAAAAGTTTGGTAACTACTGCTCTAACCACTGCACGACATTGCCTCTCTTGCATGTGGGAATCTAGAAGTCAGATGCTTCCCAGTCCTTCTAATGATGCCTGGGGGGAGCAGAAAATAATTTAATCTCGTGCCAGGAAAAAGTTGGGTGGGTGTTACTGGAAGAAGCGGCTTGAGCAATAATTAGGAAATCTAAACTTCAGTCATAATTAGGGTTTTCTTTTCCCCCGGACCGTCTCTCTCGCTGCCCAAGCAGGATCCATGTTGGGCTCGGTCGTGGTTCACCCTGAAGCCCCGGACGGAGGCTGGGGGTGGATTATCGTCCTCTCGGCCTTCCTCCAATCCGCGTTGGTCTTTGGCGTGATTCGTTCCTTCGGCGTCTTCTTTGTGGAGTTTGTGACGTACTTTGATGAGCTGTCCGGGCGGATCTCCTGGATCACCTCGATTGGGATCGCGGTGCAGCAGTTTGCGAGTGAGTGGAGTGGCAGCGGGTGTGTGTGCGTGTGTGTGTGTGGGACACATGCTATGGGCTGCCTGCCTGCGCTCGGTGCGAAATCCTTGCCCCACATGCGCTGGGAAACCGCCTTCCGCATCCTTCCTCGCCATTGGCCGGGTTGCTGTGACGTCACGGAAGCGCTCGCGAACATTCTGCAGCTCAGGCAGAAGGACTGAAAGATCAGAAACTGGTCCTAATATATCTATTAAAAATAAATATTATAATAATTAATACATGGTGCTATGGGGGGGGGTCTGCTCCATATTTCTGAATTGCAATGGGGTTGGGCCAGATGACCCTTTGGGTCCCACTCCTTCCAACCCTGCAATTCTGTGATTCTAATAGCCCATAGCAGCGCCGGGTGCGAATTCCTGTTCAGAACTGGGGAAGGAAGATTCTGCTCCTTGCGTCAGCAATGCAGTGACCGGCATCCCTTTCTCTTCCTTGGCAGGTCCGGTGGGCAGCGCTTTGAGCTCTCGCTATGGGGCCCGCCCTGTCGTCATGGCCGGCGGGTTTTTCTCGGGCCTGGGCTTCCTGCTGGCCTCCTTTGCCACCTGCCTGGCTCACCTGTACCTCTGCATCGGACTCCTCTCAGGTGCGTCGAAACTGCGCGACCTGCGTTGCTATCGTTTGCAAGCAACCAATCTTTCAGTGTGGACTTTGGAACTCCCTGCCTCTTGACACCAGGCAAGGTCCCTTCAAAGTGCTCTTTTCGGCACCTGCTAAAAGCACCTCCAGCGGTGCAATGGGTCTCTGGCTGTTAACCTTGAGCCCACCCAAGGGGCAGGATTCCTGCATTGCAGGGGGGTTGGACTAGATGACCCTCAGGGGTCCCTTCCAACTCTACATTTCTCATTGCATAGGCAAGGCCCATCCCCGATGCTTACAAAGCCGATGCAATTTTTAATCTTTTTTTCAGCATTTTTTTCAAAAGTCCTTCATTTTTCCTATTGATCAATTTATTGTTTGATCACTTTTGCAAACCACCTTGGGGTCTTTAAACGATCAAACAGCATCTAAATGTCATGAAATAACAAATAATCAACGTACAAATCTGCTTGCCCCCCAAACTATCCCCTCTTGTGGGGATTTTACCCTGCAAGGTGTTAGTTTTCCATCTTTTTGCTTGACGGGCATAATTATTATTTTTTTGCTCAATACAGATCTCAATATATTTATTTGGCGGTCCTTTTTTTTTAAGCAAAAGCTGAGGTAACAGAGAGATGAGGGGAGGAGAGCATTGGTGGGAGAGAGCCGCCATTTTTAAAGGCAGCCTCCTCCGAGCCAATGCCCTCCAGATGTTTCAAACCACAGCAGATACCCTCCAGATGTTTCGGTCCAAAATGTTTCGGTCTGAAACATTTGGAGCTCACCAGCCCAGAGAAGGAGAAGCCATATATCCAAGGGGATACTTGGATATCTGAGGAAGAAGCAAAGTCACGCTCTGGTTCAAGATGGCTGCTGTTCCCCTGAGGAAATAGACATGATACACAATGGGTTACTTGTTCATTTTAGATTTATGTGTTGGCTTTGCAAACTCCTTTTTTCTCTTCCAATTTTTTTCATTAATTTTCCAAATTTATAACAAACAGATAAGAAAAAGAAAATCCAAACAAACAAACATTTATCCTGATTATAATAATTCCACTTTTGTTAACGTTGTTAGTGACTTCCTCGAATCCCCCTGGCTGAGTTTCCATATAAATCATTGCAACACGTTTTCCAAAACTATTTCCCCATAAAATTTACTTGGTCAATGAGCATCTTACTTTCTTTTCATTTTTAACTTTAACATAATATTTTGCACATCACATTTTCAAATCCTAGGCCTGTTTGGTACTCGCAAGTAATTCCAATTATATTATCTTAAGATATTTAGCTAAATAGTCTTTGAATTTCTTCCACTCCTCTTGGTGCTCATCCTCCCGCTGGTCACCGATTTTTCCGGCTAGCTCCGAAGAGTCCATCATCTTCATCTGCCATTCCTCCACTCTTGGGACTTCTTGTAATTTCCAATTTTTGGCCAGCAAAATTCTAGCAGCTGTTGTGGCATACAAAAACATATTTTCTGAGTAATTCCAAACCTATTATTCCAAGTAGAAAGGCTTCTGGTTTCTTAATAAATGTATATTTCAACATTCCCCCCCCCCCAATTCATTGTATATCTTTTCCCAGAAGTCTTGCACCTTAGGGCAGCTCCACCACATATGATAAAAAGTACCTTCCTTTTCTTTACATTTCCAACATAGGTTATCGGTCTTATGCTAAATCTTTGCTAATTTTACAGGGGTTAAGTACCATCGATACATCATTTTCGTGTTTTCTTTTAATGCAGTACATGCAGTGAACTTAACCCCTTTCCTCCACAACCTTTCCCAGTCTTCAGACATTATATTATGTCCAACATCTCTTGCCCAATCTATCATCACAGATTTAATTTGTTCGTCCTTTGTATGCCGCTCCAACGTGGTTTTGCAAACTTTAGCAAACATGGACATAGTTTGAGTTAAAATTCCTGAGGGCGGCTAACTGAGGGAAGGGTTAGGCCTCATTTTAGCTTAATGGTTGCCATCAATTTGATTTTAATTAATTATTATAATGAAATGTTTTTTAGAATGTTGCACTATTTTATTGTTGTTAGCCGCCCTGAGCCCGGCTTCAGCTGGGGAGGGCGGGATATAAATAAATTTTTTTATCATTATTATTATTATTATTATTATTATTATTCCCCTCATGGAAGGCCGCCATCTTGAAAAAGCCACCTATGGCATCTCATTTTTGCCTATGGCAATGGTTGGGCGCAAGGATGGAGAAGGAGCTGCCAGCTTATGGCCAGTGGCGTAGCGTGGGGGGTGCAGGGGGGGCCGGCCGCACCAGGCGCAACATCTGGGGGTTAGGGTTAGGGGGCGCAAATCCACGGGTTAGGGGGCGCAAATTACTTGCCTTGCCCCGGGTGCTGACAACCCACGCTACGCCACTGCTTATGGCTGCCTCACTGGGTAATCATGACAACAGGATGCTGAGCTAGCATAGCTGTCAACTTACAGATTTGAAAATAAGGGACCAGCAGCCTTGAAAATAAGGGACCTGGTCAAACTCATGCTGGTGGCTTCGAGAACTCTGTCCAACCAACTTTGTAACCAGAGGTTCAACTGAATAGAATCTGAATCACATGCCCCACAAGGCCTATGCAGCCTCAACTTAAGATGGCTCCCCGGCCTGGCTTTGCACTGCAAAGTTTGCAGCAGCACGTGCAACAAAATGGCGTTCAGCATTCAAAAACCTCCTCAGCTTGCATTAACTAGCCACACACAAGGCATGCAAGCTCCCCCCCCCCCAGTCGTTCTTAGACACCTTATTGGGTGAGCAACTGGCCGGCAGGGAGGGAGGGAGAGGAGCTGCTTCCTTTGAAATTTAAGGGACATCATTTAAGGGGCATCCATCAGTAAGGGACAGCAGGGGGACATGGCGCTGGAATAAGGGACTGTCCCTTCAAATAAGGGACACTTGACAGCTATGTGAGCTAGACAGGCGCCATTTTGGCTTGATCCCGGCAGCCATTTTTGGCCTGATCCTTTTGTTCTTTGGGGGATGCCTGTGCCTCTCTTTCTCCGTTTTGTTCTGGTCTCCTCTCCTCAGAAAGGGTACCGAGTCGAGTTGGGGAAAGGAAGGGTCCAGAAATGTTTATAGAAAAGATGGAGATTGCAGCTAGAGAAAAGCTTTTTTCCAGCAGGCTCTTTATTGATTTATTTGATTTGATTTGTATATTGCCCTTCCTCTGTCGATCTCAGGGCAGTTCAATAAAAAAAGAAAAACACAAAATGCACGATAAAAACAAGAACAGGAAACGCAAGCCAATAAACCTCCCACAAACATGTTTAAAAAAGGGTATAGGATGTTAACCAGCCCAAGGCCTCGTTGAAGAGGGAATGTTTTTGCCTGGTGCCCAAAGGTGTATAATGAAGGCGCCAGGCAAGCCTCGCTGAGAGGAGCATCCCACAAACGGGGAGCCACCACCAAAAAGGCCTGTTCTCGTGTTGCCACCCTCCTGTGAAAGAGACACACAAAGATGGGCCGCGGGTGCGGATCTCAGGGTCCGGGTCGGTTCATAGGTCATTGAGTTATTGGGGTAGTTCCCTTGGGGAGGGCACGAGGCTCTTCATCTCAGGGCTGCGGGTTCGAGTCCCACGCTGGGCGAAACGATTCCGGGGTTGCGCTAGATGACCCTCGGGGGTCCCGTCCAACTCTGCGATTCCATTTTAAAGCTCCACAGGCAGAAAACCAGCACTTTGGGACGTTCTCGTTTCTACAACTAATCCAGAATGCAGCAGCTGGACTGGTGACTGGGAGCGGCCGACAAGACCATATAACACCAGTCCTGAAAGACCTACATTGGCTCCCAATACATTTCCGAGCACAATTCAAAGTGTTGGTGCTGACCTTTAAAGCCCTAAACGGCCTCAAAGGCCCAATAGACCTGAAGGAGCATCTTCACCCCCATTATTCTGCCCAGACACTGAGGTCCAGCGCCGAGGGCCTTCTGGCAGTTCCCTCGCTGCAAGAAGCCAAGTTACAGAGAACCAGGCAGATGGCCTTCTCGGTGGTGGCACCCGCCCTGTGGAACGCCCTCCCGTCAGATGTCAAAGAGAAAAACAACTATCTGACTTCTAGAAGACATCTGAAGGCAGCCCTGTTTAGGGAAGCTTTTAATGTTTAATAGGTTATTGCATTTTAGTGTTTTGTTGGAAGCCGCCCAGAGTGGCTGGTGTTCAGTTGTGGGTGAACATATCAGACGACACAGCTATTCTTCAAACAGCTCTTATTTATTCACAGGCCAGAACAGAACTGAACTGAAGGGTTCAGTCAGCCTGCTTATATAGAGCTCCAGTACAACATAACTGTAACAATTTTCTAAAAGTATCCAATCAGTGAACGTCACTTTCAATCCCTTATTTGCATATCTACAGTATCCCCCTGCTGGCCCAGGGTGAGAACTTCAGAACATAACAGCTGGGGAAACCCAGCCAGATGGGCGGGGTATGAATATTATTATTATTATTATTATTATTATTATTATTATTATTATTATTATCTTGACAGGTTTCGGCTGGGCCCTGGTCTTCACGCCCTCCCTGGCGTCGGTTGCCCGGTACTTCAAGCGCCGCCGGACGCTGGCCACCAGCCTGGCCTTGACGGGCGTGGGCCTCTCGTCCTTCGCCTTCTCGCCGCTCTTCCAGCTCCTGGTGGACACCTACGCCTGGCGAGGGGCCCTCCTCATCGTGGCGGGCATGTCCTTCAACCTGGTGGTCTGCGGGGCCCTCATCCGCCCCATCACCCTCAAAGAAGACCTGCCCGGTCCGGCGGGCCGCGGCGCGAGAGGGACGTGCTGGTCGCGATTCTCCTCCCTCTTCGGCCTCCACCTCCTGGGCCACTTCGCCTTCATGAGGTTCGTCCTGGCCGTCACCCTGGTCAACACGGGCTACTTCGTCCCCTACGTCCACCTGGTGGCCCGCGCCAGGGAGCTGGGCTTCGACGAGTACCAGGCGGCCTTCCTCATGTCGCTGGCGGCCGTGGCCGACCTGTGTGGCCGCCTCTTCTCCGGCTGGCTGGCCAACTGCCGCGGCTGCCGCCTGGCCCGCATCCTGGTGGCCTGGACCTTCCTGACCGGCGTGGCCTTGGTGGCCGTCCCGTGGGGCCGCGACTACCCGCTGCTGGTGGCCATTAGCCTCTGCTACGGCTTCTGCTCGGGGGCCCTGACGCCTGTCGTCTTCTCCATCATCCCAGAGATCGTGGGCATCGCCAACATCTTCAGCTCCATGGGGCTGCTGCAGATGATCGAGAGCATTGGGGGGCTGCTGGGGGCGCCCCTTTCTGGTAGGTGGTGCCATTTATCACATTTATTTGCCCACCGCGTAGGCAGTTTGAATCCCCACGACGGAGTGAGCTCCCGTTGCTCAGTCCCTGCTCCTGCCCACCTAGCAGTTCGAAAGCACACCAGCGCAAGTAGATCAATAGGTACCGCTCTGGCGGGAAGGGAAACGGCGTTTCCGTGCGCTGCTCTGGTTCGCCAGAAGCGGTTTTGTCATGCTGGCCACATGACCCGGAAGCTGTACGCCGGCTCCCACGGCCAATAAAGCGAGATGAGTGCCGCAACCCCAGAGTCGGCCACGACTGGACCTAATGGTCAGGGGTCCCTTTACCTTTACCTTACCCGTGTAATTTAAAAAAAAGAATGCAGAATCGTAGAATTGTAGCAGTTGGAAAGGACCACTAGGGTCATCTAGGCCAACCCCCTGAGATGCAGGATTCTACCCAAGAGGCCTGATCCAGGCAGGGCACCTTTCCATGTTCCTAGCGCAGCAGTATCCCCTTTCCAAAGTGGGCATCCGCAGTGGGCATTCCCGGTGTCTAGCTGTCAACTTTTCCCTTTTCTTGCGAGGAATCCTATTCGGAATAAGGGTATTTCCCTTTAAAAAAGGGAAGCGTTGACAGCTATGGCCCAAGGTCTCCCAATGGGCTTCATGGCTGAGTGGGGATTTGAACACCGGCCGCTCCCAGGTCCTATTCTGACACTCGCAACCACTGCACGTGGCTCTGATCCTGGCCTGCATTTTCCTCCCGTATTAACTGTTCCGGCACATAAATGAGCCTTTTAAGGTAAAGGGTAAAGGGACCCCTGACCATTAGGTCCAGTCGAGGCCGGCTCTGGGGTTGTGGCGCTCATCTCGCTTTACTGGCCGAGGGAGCCGGCGTACAGCTTCCGGGTCATGTGGCCAGCAGGACTAAGCCGCTTCTGGTGAACCAGAGCAGCGCACGGAAACGCCGTTTACCTTCCCGCCAGAGTGGTACCTATTTATCTACTTGCACTTTGAGGTGCTTTCGAACTGCTAGGTTGGCAGGAGCAGGGACCGAGCAACGGGAGCTCACCCCGTCGCGGGGATTCGAACCGCCGACCTTCTGATCGGCAAGTCCTAGGCTCTGTGGTTTAACCCACAGCGCCACCCGCGTCCCTTAAACGAGCCTTTTAGCTCCTCACAAATAATTGGTTCCATGCCGGGCCTTTATATAAAGCAGGTTTGCAGCTTCCGGAATTGGAACTGGGTTAAGAGGTGTGTGTGGCTGAACATGTTCCAAATAAATTTTTGTCTCCGCAGGGAGGCGAAGCGGGTTTCCTACGCAGTTGCGTTTGGTTCCCAGCTCAAGGAGCGAGATAGGAACACAGGAATGGCCCTCTGTCTGGGGGTCCGCTTACCTCAGTGGGGCCTGCGCCAGCAGGTAGCCAACACGGTTCCATCCAGGTGCCGTCGTACTACAACTCCCATCATCCACGAGAAATCAGCTCAGCTGACTCAGGATGATGGGAGCTGTAGTCCAACAACGTCTAGGTGGGGGGCACCGGGGCTGAAGAACTTTGCAATAGAGCAGCCTTTCCCAAACTTGAGTCCCCAGACGTCATTGGACTACAGCTCCCATCAACCTTGACCACTGACCTTTCTGGCAGGGGCTGATGGGAGTTGTAGTGCATGACTAGCAGTGGTTCGCCAAGAGTCTCTCCAAGGCCTACCTTGATATGAACCTGGGAGTATCTGCCTCTAAATCAGCGGCTCTCAACCTGTGGGTCCCCAGATGTTGTTGGACTACAACTCCCATCATCCCTGACCACTGGTCATGCTGGCTAGGTGTGATGGGAGTTGTAGTCCAACAACATCTGGGGACCCACAGGTTGAGAAACACTGCTCTAAACAGCCCTTTCTGGGCAAAGTGATGGCATTGCCAGTTATTATGTTCTAGGTGTGTCTTGAGGCTTATGTTCTAGGTGTGTCTTGGGGGTTATGTTCTAGGTGTGTCTTGAGGGTTATGTTCTAGACCGCCCTTCCCCAATCTCATACCCTTCAGGTGTTTGGGACCTCATCTCTTCCCGTCTGTGACCACTGGCTGGGGCTGACAGGAACTACAGTGCAAAACATCTGGAGGGCCCTAGGTTGAGACAGACTGTTCTAGGTTGTTCCAGGCCGCTCTTCCTTTCTCTTCCAGGTTGGCTGAGGGACGCAACGGGGGACTACGTTGCTTCTTTCTTAGCGGCCGGGTCATTCATGTTTGCCGGAAGCCTCGTCCTGATGACTCTGCCCAACTTCTCCAGCTGCCTTGCCCCGCCGTCTGTGCCAGAACCCAGTGCCAAGATGGAAGCTGGCGAGGGTACTCTCTTGGCATCAGCAACTGCTCCCGTGGGGGTCCTCTCTCCCCACGACTGCCACCCTTACAAGGTCATGCCTGAGACAGAGGAGCCGCTGACCAAGAGCTGATCGCCCAAGGCCAGCCTTTCCCAGCCAGGGGTTGCTAGACTACAATGCCCATCATCCTTGACTGTTGGCTAAGCTGGCTGTGGATGGTGGGAGTTGTAGTCCAACATCTGTGCGGTGGGCAAAGGTTAAAGAACAAGAATGGGGAACCTGAGGCCCTCCATACCTTGCTATACTACAGCTCCCATCATCCTTGGCTGTTAACTGTGGATGATGGGCGTTGTAGTCCAACAATACCCAGAGGAGCACATTGGCTACTCCAGGACTAGAGAGAATAACCTTGTTGGGACCGGCGTGGGGTGAGAAGGTTTGGGTGGCATCTTCAAACCATTTAAAGCAAATAATCCTGGGAGTTGTAGTTTGTTAAGGGCGCTGGGAACTGTAGTTCCGTGTGGTGTGCAGATGAAGAGGAGCTGGTTTTCTTGTTGTGGAAGCTGGTATTTCCCTTGCCTGTGCCTTAACTAACGCACCACCGTTCCTCTGAGCCACCCGCAGAGGTTGGACCAGGTGCGTGAAAACAGACTCGCTCCAGCAACCGAACGTGGAGGCGAACTTTGGACCGCCGGTTTCCCCAGAGCAATGCCTTCTGTAAGCTTTTACGAAGCTCCTCATCAATGCCCATGCAAGTGACTCAGTGACCCCCGGAAAAGACCCTCGTAGCATTTGAACATTCCAGGACGCTCGTAGGGGAGGGACTTCAGTATCCCATCACCCGCTCAATCCGCAGACCTCTGAAATAGTAAACGCCGACCCCTTAACACCCTCCGTTTGGCTAGCAGAGCCGCCGTCTCTCGTAGCATCCGCCCCTCTCCCTTCACGCAATCGGGTCAATTTTGCAACTTTCCGCAAGGGAGGACGGATCAGAGCGTCCATTTGTAAACTCTGAAATGCGACTCCTTCCCCACCCCGTTCAATTTAGGATTAAAAACGTGACGTTTTGACGGAACTGTTTTCTGCAGTCTGCGGCCGTATTTGTTCTCAATTTATTAATTTGGTCATTCCGGCAGTTTGTGAAAATAAAATCCACAGCGAAAATGGCATGAGCTGTTCATCTGATCACCTCTTGCGAGGAGGGGGTGGCTAATCTTTGGGGGGCTTTCCAGATGTTCTCAAACTCTCACCTGTGGCCACATGTTGAGGGGTCAGGGTCCAACATCTGGAGGGTCTGCAAGTTAGCCACCCACTGTTATAAGTGTTTGCGGGGAGTGGGGTTAGTGAATCATCCTTGAGCCCTTTCATTTTGTTTGGAAAACATACCGTATTTTTCGCTCTATAAGACGCACCAGACCACAAGACGCACCTAGTTTTTGGAGGAGGAAAACAAGAAAAAAAATATTCTGAATCCCAGAAGCCAGAACAGCAAGAGGGATCGCTGTGCAGCAAATGCAGCGATCCCTCTTGCTGTTCTGGCTTCTGGGATAGCTGTGAAGCCTGCATTCGCTCCATAAGACGCACACACATTTCCCCTTACTTTTTAGGAGGGAAAAAGTGAGTCATATAGAGCAAAAAATACGGTAGTTCGGGAATTTGGTTCTGAATCTGGCGCCTTCTGATGGTTGCAAACCACAAATCCCATTAGCCCTTGCCCATTGCAGCTATCTAAAACATCAGGTTGGCAAAGACTGCCCTAAGGGAATACATTATTTTATTGTATTTATTTATTTAAAAAATAGGCTACTATTTCATTTAAAAATAACAAAGTGGTTTACAACACAAATGCATTGCAGCATAGCTGTCAACTTTTCCCTTTCCTTGCAAGGAATCCTATTCAGTATAAGGGAATTTCCCTTAAAAAACGGGGAAAGTTGGCAGCTATGAATTGCAGGGGGTTGGGCTAGATGACTGTTGGGTCCCCTCCCGACGCTACAATTCTAGGAAAACCATACAGCAAAGACACATATATGTATAAAGTAAAAAAAACAGGCACCAGTCAACCCTTGTGGAAGCCGTATTCTTCATTGCCTGCGTAGGCCTGGTCAAATTTTCAGCAGGCATTTAAAAGTTGAAACAGTGCTGCTGAATCTAGTGGCAGAGAGTTCCACAGGACCCAAAGTCTCCATTCAGTTCTCGAAGGAGCGTCGCCAACTCTGTTTCTGAATAGGTAGAGTTTGGAGAGTCTCCAAGGAGTCCCCAAGCCCAATCCCAGCAATGCAAACAACATCTTTTGCTGCTTTTGGGCTGCAAATACATATGTCGAAAACAGCTGGAGGGCACCCGGTTCCCTACCTCTGCTCTAGAGAGCTGGAAGAGGGAAGGCAAGGATGATCTCAGGCAAATTCGGCAAGCAGCTGACCTCGAAGCCACCTGGTGGACTTTGAGGCCTTCGGGTGCGCTGGGCCCCTTTCCACGGGCCAGAATCTCACCCTTTGGAACTTGTTTTTCCCCTCTGCAATAAAATCATTATCCTTTAAGCCAGAAAGCTTGCAGCCAGCGAGGGGAGAGGAATTGGGCTGGCTCAACACTTTCACCCATGAGTTTCCCAGTCCTAAATTTGCATGGAAAACAAACGAGAGGAAAAAGGGACAGGAAGCAAAATAAAAATAAAAATTAAGGCAGTTATTTACTTATTGCATTGATATCCCACCTTTTGTGGGAGCTCAAGGTGGCAGGTACGCGGTTCTCCCCCAGCCCCTTCATTTATTCCGCACAACGACCCTGTAAGGCAGACCAGGCTGAGAGCCTAAGGGCGCTTCATGGGGAATTTAAACCCTGGTCTCCCGGGTTCCACTCTTAACCACTGCACCGCACTGCCTAGGCAGTGAATGAGCCCAATGGGACTCTCAGAATGGTACAGTTGGAAGGGACCCCCAAAGGCCTTCCAGCCCACCCCCACCCCGGCAAGGCAGGAACCACTGGTAAGTGGGTAAAGGTAAAGGGACCCCTGACCATTAGGTCCAGTCGTGGCTGACTCTGGGGTTGCGGCGCTCATCTCGCTTTATTGGCCGAGGGAGCCGGCGTGCAGCTTCCGGGTCATGTGGCCAGCATGACTAAGCCGCTTCTGGCGAACCAGAGCAGCGCACGGAAACACCGTTTACCTTCCCGCCGGAGTGGTACCTATTTATCTACTTGCACTTTGATGTGCTTTGGAACTGCTAGGTGGGCAGGAGCAGGGACCGAGCAACGGGAGATCACCCCGTCGTGGGGATTCGAACAGCCGACCTTCTTCCACACGACCTTCCGCCGTGTTCCATTCTGGGCAACCTGCTGAGGGCCGGGTGCCAGCGGTGGGCATGGCCAGAGGTGAAAGTGGGTGGAGCAACTGGTGCAAATTTACCTTTGTGATGGAGGCTGGTTTTATGCATAGACAAATTCCAGTCTCCGTCCTCCGTATAGGCAGAAGACAAGATCATAAGACAACCCAGTCAGCTGAAAACATTTGAGGTGTGTGTGAAGCAACAGGTGTTGCCTGGGGGGAGGATTTTGAGGGCCAGAAAGAGCTGGAGGGCCACACTTGGCCGCCGCCCCCCCGGACCTTAGGTTCATTCACTCTCTTGCAAACTCTCTCTTAAGTTTATTCGCTGTCTTGCAAGACTCAATTGATCTGTGGCTCTTTTTGCAAATTTTCCATGGGTGGTGCTGTGGGTTAAACCATAGAGCCTAGGACTTGCCGATCAGAAGGTCGGCGGTTCAAATCCCCGCAATGGGGTGAGCTCCCGTTGCTCGGTCCCTGCTCCTGCCAACCTAGCAGTTCGAAAGCACATTAAAGTGCAAGTAGATAAATAGGTACCACTCCGGCGGGAAGGTAAACGGTGTTTCTGTGCACTGCTCTAGTTCGCCAGAAGTGGCTTAGTCATGCTGGCCACATGACCCAGAAGCCGTACGCCAGCTGCCTTGGCCAGTAAAGCGAGATGAGCGCCGCAACCCCAGAGTCGGCCACAACTGGACCTAATAGTCAGGGGTCCCTTTACCTTTACCTTTAACTTTCAAGTCGGCTGTCAACTGACCTCTTGCAAAGCTCACTTTTCATAGCTGCCTTGCTGATGACATCACTAATGGGGAAATTAACAGACTTTCTGGTTCCTTGGCAAAATCTGCAGGCCAGGCCTGGGGAACACGACCCTAAGATTTGGGGGTGGGGGCGAACAGCATCCCAAAATGGGAGAGAGGGTGTTAAAGTCCGGATTCTGGGAAGCTAAGGACCGCCTTGCCACAAAACGGCTTAGGTCACTGTGCTTTTTAGACCCTAAAAGGCTGACGCACACACTTTGGACAAAAGATATCTTTAGTCCATTCTCCAGCGGCAGAGTATAATAACCCGTGTCCTCGACTGACTCACTCTCCTCTGAACAGAAAGATAGCAACACCTCTCTCTGGTGAAGGACGGTACTGGGAATTTCAGCCCCACGGCTCACAATTTGCTGCCTCTAGCTAACTGTGTTTAGATAAGATAATTTATTACGGTCAGGGACCAGCTTATAAAACACACTTGGGGGTATAGTCACAGAAGTAAAACAGACAATTAAAACAAAGTACAACAATAAATTTAGAAACAATTACAGATAGGTAGCCGTGTTGGTCTGCCATAGTCAAAATAAAAAAATTCCTTCCAGTAGCACCTTAAAGACCAACTAAGTTAGTTCTTGGTATGAGCTTTCGTGTGCATGCACACTTCTTCAGATACACTGAAACAGAAGTTGCCAGATCCTTCTATATAGTGAGAAGGTGGGGAGGGGTATTACTCAGAAGGGTGGTGGGTATTACTCAGAAGGGTGGTTACCAAACTTAAAACCATGGAGAGACCTGGTCTGAACAAAGACATTGGATTCTTATCTCATTATACATGACTAAGCCATTTTTCACCTTCTCACCCCTTGCCTTTTCCTGTAAGACCTATTGCAGTCGTTAAGAGTCGCCAACAGGCTCATCTCAGCTATCTGCCAATCTCCCATTCCCACCACCCTTCTGAGTCTCAACATTTTAATATAAAAGAACAAGTTTTTAGCTTCTGTAGAACCTGAGAAATAAGGCAAAATCTGCAGGTACTATTTTCAATTATTTTTTTTTCTGCTGAGAAATGGTTCCCCCTCTCTCGGAAACAACAACAACAATTTATTATTTATACCCCGCCCATCTGGCTGGGCTTCCAACAAAATATTAAAACACAGTAAAGCATCAAACATTAAAAGCTTCCCTAAACAGGGCTGCCTTCAGATGTCTTCTAAAAGTCTGGTAGTTGTTGTTCTCTTTGACATCTCCTGGGAGGGCGTTCCACAGGGCGGGCGCCACCACCAAGAAGGCCCTCTGCCTGGTTCCCTGTAACTTGGCTTCTCGCAGTGAGGGAACTGCCAGAAGCCCCTCGGTGCTGGACCTCAGTGCCAGGGCAGAACGATGGGGGTGGAGACGCTCCTTCAGGTATACTGGGCTGAGGCCGTTTAGGGCTTTCAAAGTCAGCACCAACACTTTCAATTGTGCTTGGAAATATACTGGGAGCCAATGTAAAGCGAGATGAGCGCCGCAACCCCAGAGTCGGCCACAACTGGACCTAATAGTCAGGGGTCCCTTTACCTTTAACTTTCAAGTCGGCTGTCAACTGACCTCTTGCAAAGCCAATGTAGGTCCTTCAAGACCGGTGTTAAGTGGTCTCGGCGGCTGCTCCCAGTCACCAGTCTGGCTGCCGCATTCTGGATTAGTTGCAGTTTCCGGGTCACCTTCAAAGGTAGCCCCACGGAGAGCGCATTGCAGTAGTCCAAGCGGGAGATAACCAGAGCATGCACCACTCTGGCAGGAAAAATTCCTGCAGCTGCCATCTATTCGTGAAGGCAGCCATCTAAAAAAATACCCAAAGGGCTGTTGCGAGGAAGATGGAGCAACCTTGTTTCCCCCTGCTATGGGAGGCAGGATCCAAACCAACGGACTCAAATTGTAAGAAAGGCCAATCCGACTTAACATTAGGAAGATTGGAAGCAATTTAAAATTTATTTGCAGAAATACTGTAAAAATTTTGAATGTTAAGGACATTGAAATGAGTTGCAGGGGCTTTAGCAACAAAGTAAAATGTAAGATCAGAGTAACAACAGATAAATTAATAACATATGAATTTGCTGAATTAACTTCTAAAAAGGGATACAAGCAGACGTGAGGAAGTCGGGAAAATAAGTTAACTGAAGATGAGAAATTAAGAAAGAGGGAATTTTTGTTTTTTGTTACTATATGTGTTTTTATCTCTTTTTTCTTTTTCTCTTGATGTGTTTAATGTTTGTATTTTTGTATTGTTTTTTGTGATTTTGTACTTTCTCTGTCTTTGTATGCTTTTTATTGTGAAAACTGAATAAAATATTTATTTTAAAAAAATTAACATTAGGAAGATGGTAGGAGCTGTTTGACAGTGAAACAGACTCCCCACAAGAGGTAGTGGACTCACTCCTTCCTTGGAGGTTTTTAAGCAAGAGTTTGGACAGCCATCTGTCAGGAATGCTTTCGCTGTGACCCCTGCATTGAAGGGGGTCGATCTAGATGACCCTCAGGGTAATAATAATAATAATAATAATAATAATAATAATAATTTATTATTTATACCCCGCCCATCTGGCTGGGCTTCCCCAGCCACTCTGGGCGGTTTCCAAAAAAATATTAAAATACTGTAATACATCAAACATTAAAAGCTTCCCTAAACAGGGCTGCCTTCAGATGTCTTCTAAAAGCCTGGTAGTTGTTGTTCTCTTTGACATCTGGTGGGAGGGCGTTCCACAGGGAAGGCGCCACTACCGAGAAGGCCCTCTGCCTGGTTCCCTGTAACTTGGCTTCTCGCAGGGAGGGAACCGCCAGAAGGCCCTCAGAACTGGACCTCAGTGTCCGGGCTGGACGATGGGGGTGGAGACGCTCCTTCAGATATACTGGACCGAGGCCATTTCCTTCAAACTACAATTTCTATGATTCTATGACCCCGGAAGGTGTTGGGCTCTCCTTTTCTGGATTTTAAACAGAGGTTAGATGACAATACGATAATCTTTATTGTCATTGTCCCAAACAGAACAACGAAATTGAAAAAAATCTACATCAGGCATTCAAAAATGAACAAGCCTGCTATCCCAGCCTGTCAACCCCCTAAAAGCTCTGATGCCCCATAATTAAATGCAATATACTCCCACAGAGACTACCTCACACTGCATTTAAAACCCCAATCGCATTTGGATAAAAACTGTTTCTCAGGTGGCTAGTCCTAGTCTTTATAACTCTATGAACATCTGTCAGGGACTCTTTTAGCCACTGCGTCTAATGTGTACATAATATTACAGTATTTAAAGTGGGGGGGGTTATTTAAAAAAAACCCTTTCTTTTTCACCAAAGAGCACCCAAGAATTACACAAGACCAATAAAACCAAGATATTCCCTGCTTGCAGGCTCCATTCTTTGGTTATTAAAGGCTAATAAACCTGTCACCATTACAGGGGCCCTGCTATCAACAAACGGTTTCGACATTATCTATTACGCTCCCTCTGTTGGCATTTGACGATGAATTTAACTAACTCGCCCTGCCAGGGAGGAGAAAATGGTTTTGATTTATCCTTATAAATGCAACCGAAGTTAATTTAGAGTTAGGAATGAACTCGTGATTTCGATTTAGCTGCTTTCGAACCAGACAGTGGCTTGTAATTTTGACCTGAGCAGGCTATGGTTTGTTAAAGCCCCGAGGGATAGTTTTCTCGTTGCAAAATAGACAGCCTTTGCCAACCTGGTGCCCGCTGGATGTTTTGGACTACAATTCCCACCATCCCCAGCCAGCACATCCGTCATGGATGATGGGAGTTATAGTCTGGCGAGTACCAGGTTGACAAAGGCTGCTCTAAGTCAATGCTCTTCATTCTTGAGTCCCCAGACGTCATTGAACTACAACTCCCATCATCTGTGACAATTATTATTATATTTATATTTATACCCTACTTTTTCTCCGGACTCAAGGTGGCTTACAGCTAAAACAGAAACAGGGGGAGGGAAGCGATAATTAAAAATCAATTATTAAACATTAATAGAAAATATCATAGAACTGTAGAGTTTGAAGAGACCCAAGGGTTATGTAGTCCAACCCCCTGCAAAGCAGCAAATTGTGCGATCCATTGAAAAACAGAGATCATTCAAATAAAAACAGTGCCAGTCCTTTCCTTAAAAGCAATTGTCTTAGCTAACTCAGAATGTCGGGAGTTGTAGTCCATAATTTCTGGAGGGCAATGATTTCTCGAAGCCAGTGTTTTTCAACCTGGGGTTTCTGGATGTTGTCAGACTACAACTTCCATCATCCACGACAATTGGCGATGATGACTCTGGACGATGGGAGTTGTAGTCCAACATATCTGGCGGGCTGTTCTAAGCCGATGCTGATTGCAAATGTTGCTCCCTTGTTGCCGGGCAACTTACGGCCCGTATGTATCGCCCACCCAAAATCCTCGGGTAAAGATGACAGGAAGAGTTAGAGGTCTGACAAAAGAGAGAGTCTATAAGGAACGGAGAATATATAAAGAATACTTTTAAAACTATGGTGTAAACAGAAATCTCTTGGCAGAATTGGACTGATCCTTGAAATTCATAAAATGTAACTGAGGTATAGTGAAAAATCACAAGAAACAGGTAACTGCGGTATAATGTATATACCGTATTTTTCGCTCTATAAGACGCACCAGACCACAAGATGCACCTAGTTTTTGGAGGAGGAAAACAAGAAATAAAATATTCTGAATCTCAGAAGCCAGAACAGCAAGAGGGATCGCTGCACAGTGAAAGCAGCAATCCCTCTTGTGGTTCTGGCTTCTGGGATAGCTGCGCAGCCTGCATTCGCTCCATAAGACGCACACACATTTCCCCTTACTTTTTAGAAGGGAAAAAGTGAGTCTTATAGAGCAAAAAATACGGCAACAGATAAAGTACAATGAGAATAATTGGAGGTCGTTTTAAATGTTTGCAGCACTTTTTATTTCTAATTGTGTGAATAATCATTGCATTAACAAAATGCATAATGTTGAGGAATTCCATAATCACGTATGTTTTTTCACTTCTCTTTTCCTTGATTTTTATGCACTTGTCCTTATCTTGCATTTTCCTTTTCTTTCTTTCTTATGTTGTAAGCTTGCAATGCCAAATACTGTATGGATGTGTTCATTTTAACTCAATAAAGATTGACTAAAAAACCCCCACAAATTCCTCGGGCTCCCAAGCCTCAAAGGAAAACGCTTCCAAGCAGGTCTGAGTCCTGGATTTGGACGCAGCCCAAGTCCGTACACCCAAATCACTCAGATCCCAGCGCACAGACGTTGGCAAACTCATCGATTCTGGTGTCTGGAAAAACAGAGTTGCACAAATGAAGAAGTCTATTGGGTGAGGAGTGAAGATGATTTAAGGACACAGGCGGAGGAGACTTTGTCCTGGCCGAGACGGTGCCTCTGGGGTGAAGCCCAGATTCTCCGCCAGATTCTTGAAAGCCCCAGATTTCTTGGAAGGGTGAGGACAGAAAAACTCCAGTCCACAATTTCATCCCCTGCGGCTGTGCTGGCCGGGACAATGCCTCCTGGTGGAAGGGTGAGTAAAGGTAAAGGGACCCCTGACCATTAGGTCCAGTCGTGGCCGACTCTGGGGTTGCGGCGCTCATCTCGTTGTATTGGCCGAGGGAGCCGGCCTACAGCTTCCAGGTCATGTGGCCAGCAGGACTAAGCCACTTCTGGAGAACCAGAGCAGCACACGGAAATGCCGTTTACCTTCCCGCCGGAGTGGTACCTCTTTATCTACTTGCACTTTGATGTGCTTTCGAACTGCTAGGTGGGCAGGAGCAGGGACCGAGCAACGGGAGCTCACCCCGTCGCGGGGATTTGAACCGCCGACCTTCTGATCGGCAAGTCCTAGGAGCAGGGGAAGAAGTACAGCTGGAGCCCTGGAGAGATCAGCTGCGTGGTTAATTTTATCAGGCGTATAGTTTGATTTCTGTGCTTTTACGGTGGTGGGGAGTGTGCATTTGTGGTTCTTTTCTGCAAGGCTACTACAGCAACAGAAGTCCATTATCAACAGATCTATGTTGGACACGTCATTCTACTTTATTAGCTGTTTTGCAATGAGAGGCAGTGTGGCACAGTTTTTAGAGCATCAGATGGGGTCGGCAAGGTTTACCTCACCTGGGCCGGTTCACTCCAGCGGAGATCCCTCTGTGGGCCGGATCACAGCCGCGATTTCCAACGTCTGCGTCTGCACAGGCGCAATTTCCAGCGCTGCGGAAGTGAGTCCCTGTGCTGCGCTGCACCACTTTAGCGCAGCGCGTGGGGACTCACTGAGCAGGCGGCTTGGTTCAGGGCCGGTTAAACGACTCCCGTGGGCCGCTTGTGGCCCATGGGCCTTAGGTTGCCTACCCCTAGACTAGGGCCTGGGAGACCTGGGTTCGAATCCCCACTATGCCCATGAAACTGACTGAGTGACATTTCAGGTCGAACGCTGCTTCTCTGCCTAATCAAACTCACAGGGATTAAGCGAGGAAGGGAAAGCCAGGCATTTGAGACCCTCCTTGGAGTGAAAAAAAAAGGGTGGAATATAAATGCAAAGAATAATTGCAATAAATTAAAATGATTTCCCCTAGAGAAAAGGTGAGTAAGAAGTGATGGAAGGTTATAAAACAATACATGGCATTATGAAAGTGGATAGAAGGGGAGGGGGGAATTATCCCTCTCTCCTAATGCTGGAACTCATGGATGTCCCATGAAGCTCCCTGTTGGCAGATTCAGGAAAGGCAAAATAAAGCCCTTCTTCACGCAGTGCTTAGTTAATCTGTGGAACTCCCTGCCACCACTCTAGAAGGCTTTAAAAGAGGATTGGACAAATTCATGTAGGAGAATCATAGTAAAGGTAAAGGTAAAGGGACCGCTGACCATTAGGTCTAGTCGTGGCCGACTCTGGGGTTGCGGCGCTCATCTCGCTTTATTGGCCGAGGGAGCCAGCGTACAGCTTCCAGGTCATGTGGCCAGCAGGACTAAGCCGCTTCTGGCGAACCAGAGCAGCGCACGGAAACGCCGTTTACCTTCCCGCCAGAGCGGTACCTATTTATCTACTTGCACTTTTGACATGCTTTCGAACTGCTAGGTGGGCAGGAACAGGGACTGAGCAACAGGAGCTCACCCCGTCGCAGGGATTCAAACCGCTGACCATCTAATCGGCAAGTCCTAGGCTCTGTAGTTTAACCCACAGCGCCACCCGCGTCCCACAGAGGAATCGTAGAACTGTAGAATTAGAAGAGGGCGCATCCAGTCTAACCCCCTGCAATACAGGAATATGAAGTCTGGATCGAACCCGCAACCTCGGCATCATCAGCCCCACGCTCTAATCAACTGAGCTATCCAGGGGGCCATTTGATGGCTACTACCCAGAATGGCTACGCTCTGCCTCCATGGTTGAAGGAAGCCAAGCTTTTGAATCCCAGTTGCTGGAAGCTGCAGGAGGCAAGAGAATTGCTCTTGTGTTCGAATCCTGATGGTGGGCTTCCCACAAAAAGCATCTGGGTGGACAGAATGCCGGATCCAGCGGCCAAGTTCTGCTATTCCTAGACAGAGCTGGATTTAGGTTTGATGAGGCCCTAAGCTACTGAAGGTAACGGGACCCTTTATATGTCAACAACAAATTGTCGCTTTTTTGTGTTGAATTGTGAATTGTGCACGGGTGGCGCTGTGGTCTAAACCACAGAGCCTAGGGCTTGCCGATCAGAAAGTCGGTGGTTTGAATCCCTGCGACGGGGTGAGCTCCCGTTGCTCAGTCCCTGCTCCTGCCAACCTAGCAGTTTGAAAGCACGTCAAAGTGCAAGTAGATCAATAGGTACCTCTCCGGCGGGAAGGTAAACGGCGTTTTCGTGCGCTGCTCTGGTTCGCCAGAAGCGGCTTAGTCCTGCTGGCCACATGACCTGGAAGCTGTACACCGGCCAGTAAAGCAAGATGAGTGCTGCAACCCCAGAGTCGTCCGCGACTGGACCTAACGGTCAGGGGACCCTTTACCTTTACCTATATGCTATATGGTAATTTATGGACCTAATAGGTATCTAAAGCCATTTGCACATAACAAAATGGGAGCCTACACAACACAAAACACTCTTGCTGTATGTAGGTTTTATTTTATTTGTTTTTAATCTTATATTTTGGAAATCTACATCCAGTTTCCCCCCCCTTTAATTTTTTGGGGGCCCCCCAAGAGACTGGGGCCATAAACTAGAGCTCGTTTACCTTACACATAAATCGGGCACTGTTCTTATGCACAGTAACTCGCCACCAATTTAATTCTCTCTCTCTTCCCATTCTCTCATTTCTTTTCAAAGACCCCTCACCTCTGCAAAGGAAGAGGACTCCATGGCCCGTCGCACGCATCCTGACAGCAGCTGGGGATGGATGGTAGTCCTGGCAGGATTTGTGCAAACGGCCCTGGTCTTTGGGGTGATCCGCTCCTTTGGGGTCTTCTTCGTCGAGTTTGTGGCTCACTTCAATGAATCCACCAGCACCGTCTCCTGGGCCCTGTCTCTTGGCGTCGCCATCCTGCAGTTTGCGAGTAAGGGGCGTTCCAGGTTTCGGGGGTCTTCTCCAGCGTGGAGATCTGAGTGCCGGCTCTGGGACGGCCGAATCCTCTCCGCTCTTATAACCCCAGCCCCAGAGTCAGGGAGGAATCAGAAAGCGGCTGGGTTATTTCCAACGTTGCTTTCGATGCACAGCCAGCATCATAAAAGCTAAACAGTAATTTGGATACATCTGCCTATGCCGTGCGGCGAGGAAACGACTCTTTATGTACCAGGGATGGGGAACCTGTTAAAGGTGTTTATGGGCTGCGGCGCCCATTGGGAAGGGGTCTTGGCTCAGTGCCAGAGCACCAGAGTGCTCGTAAAATATTTCTGAGGGGTCTCAGCAGACCACAATCTGAACATGAGTCCGCAGCGTGATGCAGCAGCAAAAAAAGCTAGCGCTATTCTAGGCCATGGGTACCAGATTTGTTTCAGTGAATCCATGGACACTTATTTTCTTTTGAAGCTGAGTAGCAACAGGGAGTCAATAGTGGGAATGGTGAGGCAAAAGGCCCTGGGCCCAAGCCCACATGCATATTGTATAAAGGTGCAAAGCCCTTCTTTCGCACCCTGTGAAACATAAATGCACAGTTTTTTAAAAACTGGGCAATAGCCGGCCACCCTCAACTCCCTAGGTAAAGGTAAAGGGACCCCTGACCATTAGGTCCAGTCGCAAACGACTCTGGGGTTGCGGTGCTCATCTCACTTTACGGGCCATGTGGCCAGCATGACTAAGCCGCTTCTGGCAAACCAGAACAGCGCACAGAAACGCCGTTTACCTTCCCGCCAGAGAGGTACCTCTTTATCTACTTGCACTTTGACGTGCTTTCGAACTGCTAGGTGGGCAGGAGCCGGGACTGAGCAACGGGAGCTCACCCCGTCGCGGGGATTCGAACCGCCGACCTTCTGATTGGCAAGCCCTAGGCTCAGTGGTTTAACCCACAGTGCCATACATTAATCGCGTGGGATTGTGTAACCTGCGACAGAGGGAGGTGAACGTTTGCATTGATCCAGCAGCTCAGCTCCTTTGCATTGACCGAGCAAGCTCAACTCCTGCCAACTGTAAGAGAACCTTGCCGCTTATGCGTGTGCTGCCCCCTACAGGCCCGATGGGGAGCGCCCTCAGCGCCCGGTACGGGGCACGCCCAGTGGTGATGGCTGGAGGCCTCCTCGCTAGCCTAGGTTTGCTGCTGGCTTCGTTTTCCATCAAGATCTCTCACCTTTACCTGAGCATCGGCCTCATCTCAGGTGCGCCTTCTTCTAAGCCGGGTGGGGGGCGGGATGCGGGAAGCTTTTCCAGATTGAGGGCCGCATTCTCAAATGGGCAGCCTTTCGAGGGCCACATGGGCAGGGCCAGGGTGAAAGGTGGTTAGGACAATGGATGCAAATGCTCACCTTTGTACAGTAGTATACCTAGCCCCAGTAGACCTGAAGGAGCGTCTCCACCCCCATCGTTCTGCCCGGACGCTGAGGTCCAGCGCCGAGGGCCTCCTGGCAGTTCCCTCACTTTGAGAAGTGAAGTTACAGGGAACCAGGCAGAGGGCCTTCTCGGTGGTGGCACCTGCCCTGTGGAACGCCCTCCCACCAGATGTCAAAAAGAAAAACAACTGCCAGACTTTTAGAAGACATCTGAAGGCAGCCCTGTTTAGGGCAGTTTTTAATGTTTGACGTTTTATTGTGTTTTTAATATACTGTTGGGAGCCGCCCAGAGTGGCTGGGGAAGCCCAGCCAGATGGGCAGGGTATTATTAGTGGTGATGATGATGATGATGATGTTTATTGAGACAGAAGGATGCCCACAAGCATAGGTTAGTTTGGATACACATTCACATTGGTGAGCTAGGCCTATGGACAATGGTCCCTCATCCGTTCCCTAAGCAAGAGGAGAGGAAGAACTGAAGTGTGGGAATGTTCAGGGGTGCAGGAGCAGATATATTGTTTGGTTATATCCTTTTCCAACTTGTGTTAACAAGTTCCACAATTTAGCAGAGTAACATTCCCCGTTTTAAACTCGCAGTGGATGCGTTTGCTCAGGCTCGCTAAAGCCTCTAGAATAACTGTTCTGGTTATTTCCCCCTTATTCCCTCCTAAATGATAAGACACGACGCAGTCATCTGTAAAAGTATAAAAAGGTTTACTCACACATCATTCTGTTCACAATAGGATCCCAGAAGGCAGACTTAGCTTAGACAAGTAACATATACCTAGAAACTATCTCATAAGACAGTCCCTTTGTCCTCTCCTGAGGGTTCGACACATGTAGTCAAAGAGAGAGAGATGTCTGCCCTGCCCTGTGCTTTTGTCCTTACCTGCACAGGTGAGGCCACGCCCACCTCTAGTCACATGCAGAGGAAGTCTGTCCCAGGAAGTTTACCTGCTGGCTGGACAAACATTCCTCCCATGTGTAAACATATTCACTCTAGGAATGTTGTACTTGACTGCTCTTGTGTTTCACATCCCACATGAAGAATTGGAAAGGGACAGTCCACCCCCCCCCCAAAAAAAAGCCTTCTCATGGTATGAGGGAAAGGGGGCTATAGGGTCAGCAATGGGGAACCCATCCCAGTCCCTGATGCTGCTAATACGACTGTCAGTCCAAGAAAAAAGCACACCAAGAACTCAGGCCAATATAAGTTTCAGCAGTGGGAGTGGTCCCTACCCGCAAATCAATAGTCAATTGTAACAAAAACTAATCCATTCAAAAGTATGTATTCTGACAAGGATTACAGACTCAAATAGAGATTACAAACTCCAGCAGAGATTACAAACTCAAACTCATAAGGATATGTATATCCAGCTATGGAACAGAAACCAGTAAATTCATGAATTTACTGGTTTCTGATCCATAACTGGATATAATCTTGTAATCTCTGTTTGTGTTTGTAATCTCCCACTATCGAAATTTATATTGGCCTGAGTTCTTGGTGTGCTTTTTGCTTGGGTATATTTAATAACAAGAACTCCAACTTATTTAATGTTAGCTGTCAAGAGTCCAACAACGACCCCTGGAGACTGGTTGCGGGTTCCCCATCTCTGTCCCTATCTAACCCAGCCATTTATCTGGATCCATGAGGACTACAAGCTTGCTTTATTTCCAGGGGGTTTGGCTGTAGCTCAGAGATAGAGCAGAAGGCACCTGATTCAATCCCCGCCAATGTCTGGCAGCCCGGAGAGCAGTTAGTTACTGCCGGTCACCGCACCGGCAGTGCTGAGCCGGGGTCAGACTAGATGACCTGCAGGAGTCCCCTTTCCAAGCCTGCGATTCTGCGATCCACTGCCTGATCTCACCGCCTGCTTTTCTCTCCCCCCCTTTCAACCACAGGGTTCGGCTGGGCCTTGGTGTTCACCCCTTCCACGGCCGCCGTCTCCGATTATTTCCAGAAGCGCCGGGCTCTGGCCATGGGGCTGGCGGTCTCGGGCGCCGGCGTCTCCTCGCTGGTCTTCTCCCCGCTCTTCCAGCTCCTGGCGGACTCGTACGGCTGGCGAGGGGCGCTGCTGGTAGTCTCGGCCATGTCCCTCAACCTTGTGGTGTCCGCCGCGCTTCTGAGGCCCTTGACCGGGGAGGGAGACGGACAGCCGGACGTCCAGGCCCGGGATTCAAAATGGCGGCAGACATTGGCTTCCCTCTTCGCCCTGGAGCTACTCCGCCACGGAGGCTTCCTGCGCTACGTCTTGGCCTTCGTCCTGGTCGACGCCGGCTACTTCGTCCCCTATGCCCACCTGGTGGCCCACGCCAGGGAAGAGGGCTGCGACGAATACCAAGCCGCCTTTATCATGGCCGCCGCCGCCGTGGCGGACATGTTTGGCCGGATCTGGGCCGGCTGGCTGGCAGATACCGCCGTCTTCTGCTGCCTCGTCCACCACCTGACCCTCTGGACTGTCCTCACGGGGGTCTCGCTCGCTCTGGTGCCCCTGGGGCACGGCTTCGCTGCCCTGGTGTCCCTCGGCCTCTGCTACGGGTTCTTCGCCGGCGCCCTCGTCCCTCTCCAGTTCGCTAGCCTGGCAGAAATTGTGGGTGCCGACTCGGTGCTGGGGGGTATCGGCCTAATGCACATGTTGGAGAGTGTGGGGGCTCTGGTGGGGACCCCTCTGTCAGGTAAAGGGCTCCGGTTTATTCCCTTTGCTCCCAGGCTTCCGAGGGCTCTTTTGTGGAGGATTCTGGTCGCCTCGCCTCAAAAAGGGTACTGAAAAGAGCTGGCAAAGGGCAATTGAAACAATTCAGAGGATGGAGTGGGTCACCTGTGTTATAAGAAAAACCTTGGATAACCTTATGGGTTATCCAAGAGCCCGTATAGAGTCCTTAAGTGGGTTCCCTATCAGTAGGAGAAAATAACAGAGGCCAAGCAGAGAATATTGAGAAGCAAAGTGGCTAGTAAGCCTGATCTTTATTGAACTTTTGCAACAGGGTCCCCCGCTCACCATGTGCAGGTGGGACGAGAGGACCCAGAACAAGCCCTTATTTAGACTCTTGAAAATGCCCACCCTGTAGCCCAAGACCACCCCCCAAAGCATCATACATACATCACAGAAGGAGGCATCTGCAGCAGAAATCCCGTCTGCTGGGATACCTGATAATGGTCACTGATTACTTTACCTGGGCAGCCTGGCCATTATTTTGTGATGGTTAATACTTTTGTTCCTGAAACCAGGTCAGAGGCTCACCCTGTTGTTGTTGTTTAGTTGTGTCCGACTCTTTGTGACCCCCTGGACCAGAGCACGCCAGGCATTCCTGTCTTCCACTGCCTCCCGCAGTTTGGTCAAACTCATGCTGGTAGCTTCGAGAACACTGTCCCACCACCTCATCCTCCGTCATCCCATTCTCCTTGTGCCCTCCGTCTTTCCCAACATCAGGCTCTTTTCCAGGGAGTCTTCTCTTCTCACGAGGTGGCCAAAGTCTTGGAACCTCAGCTTCAGGATCTGTCCTTCCAGTGAGCACTCAGGGCTGATTTCCTTCAGAATGGAGAGGTTGGATCTTCTTGCAGTCCATGGGACTCTCAAGAGTCTCCTCCAGCACCAGAATTCAAAAGCATCCATTCTTCGGCCATCAGCCTTCTTGATGGTCCAGCTCTCACTTCCATACATCACTACTGGGAAAACCAGAGCTTTCACTATAGGGACGTTTGTTGGCAAGGTGGTGTCTCTGCTTTTTAAGATGCTGTCTAGGTTTGTCATTGCTTTTATCCCAAGCCACGTGCAAAAAACCCCATGAGGGGAGAGTGACTCTTGTGTTCGAATTCTGCTTGCTGGGTTTCCCACTGTGAGAACAGTTACATGGGCCATTGGCTTAACCAGTTACAGCAGGGCTCTTCCTACGATCTTTTTACCGGAGGGCGATGCCAATAAACTCTGAAGCTAAGATCACCTTTTCCGTTCCAGGCTGGCTGAGAGACATCACGGGGAATTACACCGCCTCCTTCCTCACGGCCGGAGCATTCCTCCTGGCGGGCAGCGCGACCCTTCTCACCTTGCCGGACTATTTCTCCTGCTCCCAGCCATCGGGGACCAAGGCAGAGACCCTCACGGGACCCCCAGACCACCAGGCCTTCGAATTAAGGGGTCTGCCCCAACAAGAAAGAGCGTGAGGCGCAGACAGGTTAGCCGGTTGCGCTTGCAAAGAGAAGATGGGGGTGCCTTTGGACCTCTTGGCGCTCCCTGGGCGAGGAGAAAGACCCTCTCCCCCCAAAGAGCCCTTTCCAGCTCCTCAAGACAAGCAAAGCCTCCATTTTGTGTGCCAAACCGTCGCTTTGGTCTGGGGAAAGGCAGGATGTGAGAAATTTGCTCAAAATCTGGCACAGCTTTCCGTCCTTTGCGGATAAGTGGTTGCAAAGATCCCCACAGGTTTATGCTGTAAATGGAAATGTGGGGAAAGGGGGCTTGGTGAGATCTATGGGGTGGGGAAAGGAGGCAGAGAGGGACCCTGAACAGCGCATGCCAAACTGCTGCCATTGCCTCTGTTAACGGAGAAATCTAAGGACTCCCTTGGACAAAAAACCAGGACACCAGCCAGGAATCCCAGAGCAAAACAGCAGCCATTAGGCTTGGTCTTTATTGAAGACTGTCGCGACAGGACTCCCACCTGCCACCAGGTAGAACAAGATGGAAGCCCCGAACAAAAGAGCCCCCAAACTTTTATTAGCTGCTAATCCCCATGTTACACCCCCCCAAACTACATCACTCATACATCATGGTTACATCATGAAAGGGGAGGTCTAGTGGCAGTAATCTGAGCATCCTGGACCCTGCCCCATGGTTCCCCTTGCCCTCCACCAAACACCCATCAAGTGTAACAAAAAAGATCTTTACATTTCCCTGTTTCCCAGCCAAGTTAATCCCACCCTTTTGTCCTCATCTGGGTTTGTTATTTCTGGAATGGCACTCAGGTATCAGGATGCCAGGGATTATCACTCAGGCAGAGGGGCTGCTGAGGAGCTGAGCTCACCTGTCTATATGAGTTTCTGAAGTTTTCCCAGTGAGCCAGTACATAGATACATTTGGTATTGTGCAGCAGAGGCCCTTTGAATAGATAGGAAGAAACTGTGATGAAGTGTTTTGTGGGGACAAATCACACTAAAATATTGATTTCTGATAAATGCAGAAGGCGTATTATTTCTTTATTACCCTAAGGTCCGTGGCTGGGCTACAACATCAAAACGTAACGTTAGAAACAGTTTAAAACAATTTACAGGAATAGAGAGGAGATGATTCCTAAGAACATACCCCTCTCAAGTGTCTAAAGTCGCGAGAAAGAGTTGTCTCTATGGCATCCTCACTGGCAGCGACGCTTCTGAACACGAGCTGCAGCAAACGGCAGGCAGGCGGTGCACTCCTGTGTTCGAATCATGCTTGCCTCTGCCCAGCCCCTGTGAGAACCGGACGTTGGGCTAGATAGACAATCCTGCAGGGCTTTTCTTGGGTCTGGCATTGCTGGGGTTGGACTAGATGGCCCTTAGGGGGCTCCCATCTCTGCAATCGTATGATTAATAATAATAATAATAATAATAATAATAATAATAATAATAATAATCTTTATTTATATCCCGCCCTCCCCAGCCGAAGCCGGGCTCAGGGCGCCTAACAACAATAAAATAATACAACATTCTAAAATCATTTCATTATAAAATTAATTCAAATCAAATTGATGGCAACCACTGGGCTAGAGTTCTGTGAGGATTACAGAAGGAGGGGGTCAGGCTGTGCCCTGACCAAAGGCCTGGTGGAACAGCTCTGTCTTGCAGGCCCTGTGGAAAGATGTCAAGTCCCGCAGGGCCCTAGTCTCTTGTGGCAGAGCGTTCCACCAGTTCGGGGCCACAGCTGAAAAGCCCCACGTAGAGCGAGTTACAATAATCCAGTCTGGAGGTGACCGTCGCGTGGATCACAGTGGCTAGGTCAGGGCGAGAGAGGTTCTGTTCTGTGTTGCCTTCCTGCCATTTCTGGTGTTCACAGGGACACACCTCCGCTCAGACTTTGGCCCCGGATTTTACGACAGGCCATCAAAGGCGGGCAATCTTCGGGTGGTCGCCCCGTGGCAAAGAGGGAACTTCCGCAACGTTGACATGCCTTGAAAGAGGCGGCAAGGAGGGGTCAGGTTCTTTGATTGCGTTTTATAATATTTGTGCTAACCCCATAGGAAATTAGCCACTTTTGCGGGAAAAGTCTGACACTTGTGTGTATATCGTCTGTTGCTCAGAATGCAGCCGCTTCTGGGGAAGAACCCACGAGGAGCAAAACAGCCGCATAGGGACGCTGCTGGCGGTGACTTCACAGGGCTCCTGTATTGAAAAGGCATGAGCCCACGGGTATATTCCGAGCCCCCAGATGGGGGCTGGGGCTGGGCGATCGCGCTGGCGTGTTTCATGCAGTCCGTCCTGGTCTTTGGGGTCACACGCCTTTTAGGCATCTTCTTTGTGGAGTTCATGGCCTATTTCGACGAGCCGGCGAGCGCCACGTCCTGGATTTCGTCCGTCGCCTTGGCCATGATGATGGTCACTAGTGAGTACCCGACTCCGATCCGTTTCCAGGGGGGTTAAGATAAGATAAAACTTCATTCGCGTTAGCCAATGGTCATAGCGACAGTAAAACATTACAGTACAGTGGTACCTCGGGTTCCATACGCTTCAGGTTACAGACTCCGCTAACCCAGAAATATTACCTTGGGTTAAGAACTTTGCTTCAGGATGAGAACAGAAATCGTGCTCCGGTGGTGCAGTGGCAGCAGGAGGCCCCATTAGCTAAAGTGCTGCTTCAGGTTAAGAACTGCGGTTGCTGTTTAGTCGTGTCCGACTCTTCGTGACCCCCTGGACCAGAGCACGCCAGGCACTCCTGTCTTCCACTGCCTCCCGCAGTTTGGTCAAGCTCGTGCTGGTAGCTTCGAGAACACTGTCCCACCGTCTCATCCTCCGTCGTCTCCTTCTCCTTGTGCCCTCCATCTTTCCCAACATCAGGGTCTTTTCCAGGGAGTCTTCTCTTCTCATGAGGATATCCAAAGTATTGGAGCCTCAGCTTCAGGATCTGTCCTTCCAGTGAGCACTCAGGGCTGATTTCCTTCAGAATGGAGATGTTTGATCTTCTTGCAGTCCATGGGACTCTCAAGAGTCTCCTCCAGCACCATGATTCAAAAGCATCAATTCTTTGGCGATCAGCCTTCTTTATGGTCCAGCTCTCACTTCCATACATCACTACTGGGAAAACCAGAGCTTTAACCATAGGTTAAGAACAGTTTCAGGTTAAGAACGGACCTCCTGAACGAATTAAGTACTTAACCCGAGGTACCACGCAGAAAAGGAAATTTGATATAAGAGCACAATTTAAAGTCCTGAATCAGCAGCCCTTATTCTGATCTCCCCTGCTATGAACCTAGCAACCTTTGCTGTTATCTGCTCATTTTGATCTGATAGAAGAAAGGACATTGTGGCAGCGGTTGAGCGCCCTGGGATGGTTAGTACGAGTGGGGTGGTGATCTCGTTCCTCAGGTTTTTTTTAAAGGGAGTGCAAGGCAGGAGGACGTGTGCCGCTGTTTCGGTGCTACCGTCTCCACAGGGGCAAAGGCGTTTCTCAGGCAGGATCTTTTTGTCAGCATCACCCTTGAGCCAGTGCCACCAACTGGACTCATCCACTTCAGCCCCGACTGGGCTAGGCGAGCTGAGAAGAAGAAGAAGAAGAAGAAGAAGAAGAAGAAGAAGAAGAAGAGTAGTAGTAGTAGTAGTAGTTTGGATTTGATATCCCGCTTCATCACTACCCGAAGGAGTCTCAAAGCGGCTAACAATCTCCTTTCCCTTCCTCCCCTGCAACAAACACTCTGTGGGGTGAGTGGGGCTAAGAGACTTCAGAGAAGTGTGACTAGCCAAGGTCACCCAGCAGCTGCATGTGGAGGAGCGGAGACGCGAGCCCAGTTCCCCAGATTACGAGACTACCGCTCTTAACCACTACACCACACTGGCTCTTCCAGAGTAGCACTTCCAGAGACCACCTTCTGCACAGGAACTGGTCAAAGTGCTGTGGACTCACAGCTTAGAGTTGTGAGCACCGGATTAACTCCCACTAGAAGACAGTCGTCGCACAGCAGAGTCTAGCAGAGCATATAAACAACTCGGAGAGCAGCTCTGTAGAATACCTTCTTTAATTCTATCTGCAACTATAATACAACTATATACAGAGCTAAATAGGTCTAAGCATAAATGAATGCTGCACTGCACTGTCTGCAGCTGCTCTTAGCAGCAACCTTATCTCTACACACGATCTCTCTCTAACACTCTCTCTCTCCGACACACTGACTGACTCTTTGATGTGGTGCTGGAGCAGAATAAGTAGAGAGCAGAACGCTGCCCCTCCTCTCTGGAGAATCAACAGACTCCTCAGGAGATTCTTGGATATGGGAGGGGTGAAATCTCCTCACTTTTGGAATCGACCCTCAAGTACCGTATTTTTCGCCCTATAGGATGCACTTTTTCCCCTCCAAAAATGAAGGGGAAATGTGTGTGCGTCCTATGGGGCGAATGCAGGCTTTCGCTGAAACCTGGAGAGAGAGAGGGGTCGGCGCGCACCGACCCCTCTCACTCTCCAGGCTTCAGGAAGCTATCTGCAAGTCTTGCAAGCCCAGCGGGATGTCCCGCGGGCTGCAGCCCAAAAGCTCGGGGGACAGCGGGGAGGCGCAGCGCCGCCACCCCGTTATTCCCCGACCTGATCTGGAGGCTGGCGGGGGGAGAAGCAAGTTTGCTTCTCCCCCCCCCCGCCAGCCCCACAAGCTCGGGGGATAGCGGGGAGGCGGAGCGCCGCCACCCCGCTATTCCCAGACCTGATCTGGAGGCTGCGGGGGGGGGGGAGAAGCAAACTTGCTTCTCCCCCTGCCAGCCCCACAAACTTGGGGGACAGCGGGGCAAGCTGTCTCTGAAGGCAGAAGAGGGAGACGGAGCGCTCCGTCTCCCTCTTCTAGCTTGGGGATGGCTGCGCAAACCTGGGGGGGAAATAAAAATTTTTCCCTTGATTTCCCCCCCCCCCAAAAAAAAATACTAGGTGCGTCCTATGGGCTGGTGCGTCCTATAGTGCCAAAAATACGGTACCACAGATGGCAAAACATCCGGTCTTGCAAGTGTAAAAGCACGTCTGTATTTTGGGATAATAAGTTTGTGCAGATACGGGGCCAGAGAATCAAAATGGAGAGGTGGAAAATGAACAGGGCAGAATTTCCTTATAGAGGCCAGGTTGTTCTGATGCTCAATATCTTTTAGACGTTGACCAATTAGACTGTTTGCTTTAGTAGGGCCCATAGTGAGTAGGTGGGGATAGGACACAAGAGTGAGGTTTTTGATAGACGGTTTTAAGCCAGGCACTTTTATGGGAGTCTTGAAGTACTAGGGATAGTAAACCAGGGATGTTTCCAGGATCCAAGAGCCAATAGCCTGATTTCCAAATGCAGTTGTAAACCTAGCCTTGCTCATTCATTTAAGCGGGTCAAATCCTGATACGATAGCCTGTTTAATTTCCCACCTGTCTTTTAGCAGCTGCTAGGTCCTAGACTTCGTCAAACTCTGTAAAAAGTCTGAGAGCAAGCTAGTCACTTCTCAGGGACAAATTCAGCATCCTTTTCTGGAAGCAAAGAAATCAGTGCAAAAAAGAAATCAGTGCAAAAAGAAAAAGGCGCTATTTGTTTTCAAAACAACAGTGGACAAGCAAAGTCGTTTTACGCAATTCACTCTTATTCTTCAAATTACTCCTTCACTGCTGTAGTTTCATTTCTTCCTCCGAGAATTTTTGGAAAACAAAACACATGATTTTAATAAAATGGGTCGAAGCAGAGAGCTCTGAATAAATGCTCATTTGCTTCATGTGCAACTGGACTCGGTTTCTGCAAAAGCAATAGCAAAAAAACTTCGTCTAGGCAACTGCCAGTAAAATAACCCTTTTTACACTTCTGTTCATGGCAGCTAGAATTTGCTTGTTCGTCCACAGTCCAACTTCACTCCTCTTTTCCCCACACCCCTTTTACTTATTTTCTTGGGTTGAATTGCTACTGAACGCAATGGCTTGGAGGCAGCAGCTTCTGAGTACAGTGGTACCTCGGGTTACATATGCTTCAGGTTACATACGCTTCAGGTTACAGATTCCGCTAACCCAGAAATAGTGCTTCAGGTTAAGAACTTTGCTTCAGGATGAGAACAGAAATCGTGCTCCGGCGGCAGCGGGAGGCCCCATTAGCTAAAGTGGTGCTTCAGGTTAAGAACAGTTTCAGGTTAAGTACGGACCTCCGGAACGAATTACCGTATTTTTCGCCCCATAGGACGCACTGGCCCATAGGACGCACCTAGTTTTTTTTGGGGGGGGGAGAAATAAAGGAAAAAAATTATTTCCTCCCCAGGTGCGGGGCTGGGGTGGGGGAAGCCCAAGCTTCCCCTGACCCCAGCCCCCAGAACAGGCTGCTATCCGCAAGCCGTGGGAGAGCTGCGTGACTTCAGACCGCAGGTGCGCAGTGACACACCTCCGCGCAGACTTTGGCCCCGGGGTTTACGACGGGCAACCTTTCGAACGCGGGTCACATCAAGCGCAAGCGATGTTCAGGGGGTCAGCAGTGGCAGAGAGAGCACTTTCTCGACGCTGACGTGGTTTGGAAGAGGAGGAGAGGGGACCTGGTGGTTTAACTGTCTTTTAAAAAAGAAAAGAAAAAGAAAGCTTTCTGCTGAACCTATAGGAAAATCGCCACTTCGGGGGGTGGAGGGAGAAGTCGCCTATATATGCTCCATTACTCAGAATGCAGCCGCTTCTGGGGCAGAGTCCACAAAGCGCAAAACAGCCACATAGGGAAGCTGCTCTGTGCTGGCAGTGAATTCATGGGGCTCCTCTACTGAAACGACATGAGCCCACAGGTATATTCTGAGCCCCCAGATGGGGGCTGGGGCTGGGCGATCACGCTGGCATGTTTCATGCAGTCCGCCCTGGTCTTTGGGGTCACGCGGCCTTTCGGCATCTTCTTTGTGGAGTTCATGGCCTATTTCGACGAGCCGTCGAGCGCCACGTCCTGGATTTCGTCTATCACCGTGGCCACGTCGAAATTCACCAGTGAGTACCCGATTCCGAGCCGTTTCCGATGACCGAGTGACTGGTTTCTAAACGCAATTGTGAGCTTAGTCGGTTTCTGCACGTGCTATAGAGAGACATGGGATGTGGGCCTAGGGCGTTCCGATCAGAAGGTCGGCGGTTCGAATCCCCGCGACAGGGTGAGCTCCCAGTGCTCGGTCCCTGCTCCTGCCAACCTAGCAGTTCAAAAGCACATCAAAGTGCCAGTAGATAAATAGGTACCGCTCCAGCGGGAAGGTAAACGGCGTTTCCATGCGCTGCTCTGGTTCAGAACACCAGCTCCCTCGGCCAGTAAAGCGAGATGAGCGCCGCAAACCCAGAGTCGGTCACGACTGGACCTAATGGTCAGGGGTCCCTTTACCTTTACCTTTACAGAGGGAAGTGGTGGTAACGATTATTGTTATTTATTAAATTTGTATACCCGCAGGTCTCAGGGTGGTTCGCAACGTAAAATCACAATATAAAAACTGAGGGGCAGGTGGGGCCCAGCCACCTGGGAAGGGAGCCCACCTTAGAGAAGGAAAACTCTGCTCCTCAACCTCCGCTGCCTTGTCAGAAATCTTCAGGAGATGAAAAGGCTCTGGAGGAAACCCTACACAAATCTGGAGCGGAGTCCCTAAGGCGGTTAGATGGCGCCTTGTACGCCTCCTTCTCGCAACTCCTGCAGCCACTAAAATACAGCGGTACCTCGGTTTTGCAAACATCTCCGCTGACAAACATTTCGGAACTCGACTGCCGTAAAACCAGAAGTAACTGCTTCAATTTTCGAACGTGCCTTGGAAGTCAAACGGCTTCCGCTGAGTGCATACGTTATTTTTCTCAATTGAATTGGCAGGCCGCCTATTGCGCCTCAGTTTTCGAACGTTTCGGAACTCGAACGTTCTTGCGGAACAGAATACGTTTGAAAACCGAGGGACCACTGTATTTGAGGGGGTCTGCCCCACCCCCAGTTGATGGACACTGCCTTTCAAATGGTGTTCATGAGTCTTGTGATCGATTGTGCGAGGCAGGCCTTACCTGGGCCCCCCAATAATATTTTATCCAAGTGGGCACCCTTGAATAGGGAACTAGCATTAATTCTTATTTTCATTCCTATCCACACCTTTTACCTAGACTGGGACTTGAGTCAGCTTACTCAGATTGAAGCAGAAGGGATAAAATGCAGAAGACTCAAAGTCATTAGCAGAGCCCAAGCAATATAAAGACAGGTGAATACAGATAGCAAAGAAAAAGGAAAAAGAATGGCATTATTTAAAAGCCCTTACTTTAAGGAAACAGTCCGTTCCCCAAAGGCCGGTAGCTATAAAAACATCTTCACCTGTTTGGCAGAAGGATAGGAATTGGGGAGCTGGTCTGGCTTCTCTAAGCAGGGAGTTCCTAAGGTGCCTGGGAGGAGCCACCACCGAAAAGGCCCTGTCCCATGTCCCCACCGTGCAGGCCTGGGAGGGTGGCAGGACTGAGAGAAGCACCTCCCCCAGAGATCTCAGGGGAGAATGAGATCCTTCGGGTAGCCTCAGCCGTGAGGGTCCAGATCAGCCCCTCTGTTTATCTTCTATATTTTCAGGTCCGTTGGCAGGGGCACTGGCCACTCAGTACGGAGAGCGTCCCGTCGCCATGGCAGGGGGGCTCCTTTCGGCCCTCGGCTACTTCCTCGCCTCCTTCGCCACCAACCTGGCACAGCTCTATATATTTATTGGCGTGTTCACAGGTAAGGAATGTCTGGAGTCAAGCCAGGGTCTCCTTCTTACCGGGAGGGGCTCTTCCTCCGCAGTAAAGACCCCCAGCCACAGGCCAGAAAGGTTTATTATTTGAATATGCTTGCCACATTATACACACACAGAGAGAGAACTACATGCCCTAGGTTCTCCCTTGCTCCCTCTAAATCCCTATAACTCAATATTGTCATTGATATAAAATGTCTTTTACAAATGGATAACACGCATGCAGGTTATCCCAGAGTTCGGAGGGACCTCCGAAGCTCATCTAGTCCAACTCTCTGCAATGCAGGAATCGTTTGCCAGTGTGGGACTCGAACCCAGAACCCTGAGATTCAGAGTCTCATGCTTCGCCAACAGAGCTATCCCAGCTTACAGAGCTATTTATACATAATTTCATATCTGTAATTGTTATGATATACTGACGTACCTTGGTTCTTGAACTTTATTATTATTATTATTATTATTATTATTATTATTATTACTATTATTAATTATTATTTATACCCCGCCCATCTGGCTGGGCTTCCCCAGCCACTCTGGGCGGCTTCCAACCAAATATTAAAATACAGTAGTACATCAAACATTAAAAACTTCCCTAAACAGGGCTGCCTTCAGATATCTTCTAAAAATCTGGCAGTTGTTCTTCTCTTTGACATCTGCTGGGAGGGCGTTCCACAGGGCGGGCGCCACCACCGAGAAGGCCCTCTGCCTGGTTCCCTATAACTTGGCTTCTCGCAGGGAGGAAACCGCCAGAAGGCCCTCGGAGCTGGACCTCAGTGTCCGGGCAGAACGATGGGGGTGGAGACGCTCCTTCAGATATACTGGGCCTTTGAGGCCATTTAGGGGTTTCAAGGTCAGCTCCAACACTTTGAATTGTGCTCGGAAACGTACACCGGACGTTCGGCTTCCGGAAAACGTTCAGAAACCGGGACGACCGCTTCCGGTTTCTGGTTGTCCGGGAGGCGAAACGTTTGCGTTGAAAGGCGCTTGGCTCCTTTTGCTGCGCTGACGCCCTGTTTCCCTGTCTTCCCCACTCAGGAATTGGCGGCACCTTTGCCCTCTGGCCCTCATTGGCCTTGCTGTCGCGCTACTTCGAGCGCCGGCGCCCCCTGGCCACCTCCCTGGCCCTCTCGGGCGCTGGCGTGGCCTCCCTGGCCCTCTCGCCCCTCTTCCAGTTCCTGGTGGACCTCTATGGCTGGCGCGGGGCTCTCCTGCTGGTATCCGGTATGGTCTTCCACCTGCTGCCATGCGGAGCTCTGCTTCGCCCCCTCGTCTTGCCCGAGGACGATGCCCTGGCAGTGCCCCCGGAGCAGGCGGTCAGCTGGCGCCACCGGCTCTCGTCTCTCTTCGGACTCTCTCTGCTCCGCCACCGAGGCTTCATGACCTACACCTGCTGCGGGGTGCTGAACGCGGCCGGGTTCTTCGTACCGCTGGTCCACCTCGTGCCCCACGCCCGGGAGCTGGACTTCGACGAGTACCAGGCGGCCTTCCTCGCCTCCGCCGTGGGTGTAGCCGACATCGGGGGCCGCGTCGCCTGCACCTGGCTGGTCACCTGCGGCCCTCTCCGCCTCTGCCACCACCTCACCCTGTGGAGTTTCCTGGCAGGGGTTTCCGTCCTGGCTGTGCCCCTGGGGCGCAGCTATGGGGCCGTGCTCGCCATCAGCGCCTGCTACGGGTTCCTGGCCGGCGCCGTTCTCCCGCTCAGGGTCTCCACTCTGGTGGAAATCGTGGGTCCTGCACGGATCATGGGAGCAATTGGACTCATCAACCTGATGGAAAGCGTTGGGGCGCTGTCTGGGCCGCCCCTCTCAGGTAAGGAGGGCATGGTGCAGGCCGGAGCCTGGCGGTCAGCCGGTCAGTCTCCAAGCATCCTGATTTTCCAGGGACCGTCCCGGATTGACAGAAGCTGTCCCGGTTTCATCATCATCATCATTTTTAATTTGTATCCCGCCTTTCTATCTCAAGGCGGTTTACAAGTTGAAGAAACAAAAAATGTACTTCTTATAACAATCTAATGCAACACAAAAATGTGATAATAAAACAGAACTTTAAAATAGGCAGCCTACATCGAAATGGGGACGCAGGTGGCGCTGCGGGTTAAACCACAGAGCCTAGGACTTGCTGATCAGAAGGTCGGCGGTTCGAATCCCCGTGATGGGGTGAGCTCCCGTTGCTCAGTCCCTGCTCCTGCCAACCTAGCAGTTCGAAAGCACGTCAAAGTGCAAGTAGATAAATAGGTACCACTCCGGTGGGAAGGTAAACGGCGTTTCCGTGCACTGCTCTGGTTGGCCAGAAGCGGCTTAGTCCTGCTGGCCACATGACCCGGAAGCTGTACTCCCTCGGCCAGTAAAGCGAGATGAGCGCCGCAACCCCAGAGTCAGCCACGACTGGACCTAATGGTCAGGGGCCCCTTTACCTTTACCTACATCAAAATAGCAACATTCAACCATGAATTAGAATAGTATAACATAATAATAATATATTATTATGTTATACTATTGATAAAAGTTAAACAGAAATCCACTCCACAGTTACACTCCACCGGCATCCCCTTTTAACATTATTTTTTAGTAAAAAAAACCCCTAGTCTTGTACATGGAAAAGTACCGAATATTGAAATACTGTCCCTTAATGAGGCCAAACTTAGATTCACAAAATGTTTAGGGGTATGCGTGTCCCTGCCCCCCCCCCTAGAAAAAAGCACTGTTTGAGGGTATGGTAGATGTCCCTATTTTCATAGGAGTGTATGGAATTATGCAATCGCACAGCCAAGAAGGTAAGTAACTATACAACCTTCAGAAGACATCTGAAGGCATCCCTGGATAGGGAAGTTTTTTAATGTTTAAAGTTTTATTATGTTTTTATACATGTTGGAAGCCACCTAGAGTGACTGGCATGTTGTTGTTGTTGTTGTTGTTGTTGTTGTTGTTGTTGTTGTTGTTGTTGTTAAGGACATCCCTATTTTCACCAGAAAAAATGTCAGTGGGTACAACCTGCAGCCATCTCTCATACCCAAGGCTGGATTAAGACCTTTAGAGGTGCTAAGCACTTAAAAGATTTCAATGCCCCCCATATATCTAATTCAAAATATAAAGCACAAAAAACTGTAAAATAAAATGTTACTTTTCAAAACGAAACGAAACCTGCAGTAAGATGGAAAATAATGTTTATTTTTGTATAGTTCCACTTCATTCATATTTGAAACATTTCTTCCAACTTTTTATGATTGCGAAGCCTTTGATCGGATCCGCAGAACTAATCTTAGTGTTCCCCCTGAGGCCACACCCACCTGTCCGTCGGGTGCTGTCACCCCAATAGGCGAGTGATGTAAGCAAATTGAGACGAGGGGTGTTGTAGAGATTTATAAAGCTGTGCTGGGAGTGGGAGGCAGAGAAAAAAACTGCTTTTTTGCCCTTTAGCATACTGTCAACTCAGCTGTAGTCATTTAAATGAACAACTTAGATTTCTCTCCCTCTCTTTCAAAATACATCGCCTCCATTTTTGCCCGAGACTGGCGGGCTTATCCCATAGCTGTTAACGTTCCCCTTTTTTTAAGGGAAATCCTCTTACTCCAAATAGGATTCCTCGCAAGAAAAGCAAAAAGTTGACAGCTATGGCTTATCCCCCAGCTTATCTTCTCCATTGAACGCACTAGCCACAAAATTCAGGACAGATGAAATAAAGGACTTATTTGTGCCGCGCAGTTAAACTGCGGAACTACCTGCCACAAGAGGCAGTGACGTCTACCAAACTAGATGGCTTTAAAAGAGGATTGGGTGAATTCATGGAGGAGGAGGAAGAGGAGGAGCAGGCTATCGATGGCTTCCGACCTCTCCCTTCACAATTGGAGGCCATCGATAATAATAATAATAATAATAATTTATTATTTATACCCCGCCCATCTGGCTGAGTTTCCCCAGCCACTCTGGGCGGCTCCCAATCAAGTGTTAAAAACAGTACAGCGTTAAATATTAAAAACGATCCAGCAGACCTGATCCAGCGAACTTTTACTATGCTCTTATTATGTACACCCCCAAGATGAATCTTATTCCACTCACGACTTGGACCTTTCCTCTGTTCCAGGTTGGATCCGGGACGTGAGCGGAAGTTACAAGGCCTCTTTCCTGGCAGGGGGTTCCTTCCTCGTCGCTGGAAGCCTGGGACTTTTGCTCCTGCCCGGCTATTTCTCCCTCCATACCCCCAGCCCCCCCAAGCAGAACCAGGAAGGGAGCAAGCTGGAAGATCCCTGGAACTCAAGCCAGCAAAACGGAGTTTGTCTAGCCTGAAGGAGATCAACCCCAGACTGTTTCGTTTTGGGAAAAGGACCAGTCTCTCCATCGGCCTGGGACATGTCATATTCCTGATGTTTGGGGGCAGGAAGGCAGTAGGGTGGAGGGGGAGCAGGCTGTTTTTTTACCCTCTGTCTTGCAAGCCCCACACACCCCCAGCTTGGAAGGGACAGGAGCAAAATATACGTCTAAATTAAGTACCAGAGTCAACTCTCAATACATCACTTCTGGCAAATGAGACATCCTAGCTGCTTAATGGGCCATGAACATTTGTGTCCCGGGCTTTTGAAACCCCTGTGCTATCTGAAACCAAAACAGCACATTAGTTGTCAGATGTGAAATATATTAGCCTTGCTTTCAGTTCTCCTACAAATTGGACTACAAATCCCATCAGCCTCTGCCAGCACGACTGTGCATGATTTATGGCTGAACACCTGAAGCGCGCCAATTTGGGTAGAAAGCTGCTGTTAGACCGGGCAGCTCTCAAATTCTTTTTTGCACACCCCTCGACAATTGCTCGGCGACTTAGAAGAGCATTTAATAAGCTTTATCGTGTGTGTTTTTAAATCACGGCTCATACTTAACTCATATTTAATAAAAAAAGATATATATATATATATTCTTCTGCAGTGCAGGCATGGTCGATAAAAGCAACCTCTTTGTATGCAAGTTATTGATCCCTTGAAATGAAATTTTAAGGGAGGAATTATTCGGCAGACACTGTCTTGTGAAAATGGCAGGCTTATCCAGCCTTCGAACTCCAGCCTTGATAAAATAATAATAATAATAATAATCACCTGCCTGGGCAAAAGAGATATTCTCAAATCCTCTGAAACCTTTCCAGTTTGTGGATTAGTGTCTGAGAAACAGCCTGTGTCCCAGATTTAAGATATGCGACAACTTTTTGTCCTCTGCGGTGAAAAACAGGCGCTCACGGCTGAAGTTCGGTTGTTGTGTCAATGCTTGAGAAGAGGTGTTTCTTTTCTTTCTTCATACCTGCGAACATTTGCTTGTGAGGGGAGAAGGCAGCAGAGAGGGGAGCGAGCCAAGGGTTCCCCGGGTCCTGCGATGGGCATCGTCCTTGCAGCAGCCGGGGCAGAAAGAGGGGAGGGCAGCGAAGACCCCGCTGGCGCAGAGGACGAAGGACCCTCCGACCAGGAACGAGGCGGTGAAGTCTCCCGTCAGGTCTCTCAGGAAACCTGGAGAAGAAGAGGAAGACAGTAGGAGGCCGCCAGATCTTGCTTTCGCCAGAACTCAGAGAACTTTGGGCAGGAGGCCTGGACTCGTGGCTAATGGCAAAACAGAACCTCCATGTTCAAGGGCAGTGTACCTTGACGCCTGGCAGGACCGAATTTAGGTGTGATGGGGCCCTCTGCTACTGAAGGTAATGGGGCCCTCTATACATCCAGCTGTCCTTTGTCAACAACAAATTGTCGCTGTTTTTTGTGTTGAATATATGCTATGTGGTCATTTATGGACCTGATAGGTATCTAAAGCCGTTTGCACATAAGAAAAGTTTATTTTTCCTTTACATTTTTGGGGGGGCCCCAAGAGAGTGGGGCCGTAAGCTATACCTTGTTTAGCTTATAGTGGCACCTGGCACATTCAAGTAAGGAGGAAACATGAGGCACGAAATTTGCATGGTGTTTGCATAACAGCCTCGGTCCAGAATACCTGAAGGAGCGTCTCCACCCCCATCGTTCTGCCCGGACACTGAGGTCCAGCTCCGAGTGCCTTCTGGCGGTTCCCTCCCTGCGAGAAGTGAGGTTTCAGGGAACCAGGCAGAGGGCCTTCTTGGTGGTGGCACCCGCCCTGTGGAACCCGCCCTCCCATCCGATGTCAAGGAAATAAACAACTATCTGACTTTTAGAAGACATCTGAAGTTTTTAATGTCTGGTGTTTTATTGTGTTTTTAATATTCTGTTGGAAGCCGCCCAGAGTGGCTGGGGAAAACCAGCCAGAATGGCAGAGTATAAAAATTATTATTATTATTATTAAAATGCATGGCTGCAAATTTAGTAACAATGGCAATACAGTGGTACCCCGCAAGAGGAACGCCTCGCGAGACTAAAAACTCGCAAAACGAAAGGTTTTTTCGTTTTTGAGTTGCCTCGCAAGACGAATTTCCCTATGGGCTTGCTTCGCAAAACGAAGCTTGCCCCGCAAGCTCCGGGGACAGCGGGTCTTCCCCGCTGTCCCCGGACCTCTTTTGAAGCAAGGGGCGGCGGGGAGAAGCTGTCCAGGACCTCTTCTGAAGGCGGGCGGGGGGCAAAAGTCTTTGTCCCCCCTGCCTGCCTTCCCAGGGGCTTTTACATCGCCCCGGACAGCGGAGAAGTCCTCCGCTGTCCCGGGCGATTTTAAAATGCCGCCTGCCAGCATTTTAAGATCGCCCCGGACAGCGGAGAAGTCCTCCGCTGTCCCGGGTTTTTTAAAATGCTGGGGGTGGGAAGAAAAGCCCTTGTCCCCCCCCCCCAGCCTTCAGAAGAGGTCGGGGGACAGACTGTCCCCGGACCTGGTCTGAAGGCGGTTTCCATAGGAACGCATTAATTGATTTTCAATGTATTCCTATGGGAAACCGTGCTTCGCAAGACGAAAAACTCGCAAGAAGAAAAAACTTGCGGAACGAATTAATTTCGTCTTGCGAGGCACCACTGTAATTTAAACAGGGGTAATGCATCTCAGCTACCCAGAACTCTCTTCTTGTCTGGATGGAGGGCAGAGTGGTTGGGTGGGAACGTGTGTGAGGTCACTGGCTGAACATGGGCCAGTCACGGCCTCCTGGTCCTCGCCTACCTCCCAGGGTTGTTGTGGTGATCCAACGAGGAAGGGGAGAACCATTCCCATGCCACCTTGAGCACCTTCCAGGAAAAGGAGGGATAGGAATGCAGTGCTCCCGCCTTCGCACATTTGAAAAGCTAAGCAGGTGCCAGTGGGGTTTCAGATTGGATGGGGGACCTGCGTGTTGAGATCCCTGCATTGCAGGGGGTTGGGCTGGATGTCCCCCGGGGTCCCTTCAAACTCTATGATTCTGTGACTATTTATATGCAGCCCATCTGGCTGGGCCGCCTCTGGGCAGCTTCCAGCCAAATATCAAAACACAACAAAACATCGAGCATTAAAAACTTCCCTACAGAGTTCTAGATTCAGGTAGGTAGCCAGGCTGGTCTGACACAGTAGAAATATATATATATAAAATTTAAAAAATTGTCCAGTAGCACCTTAGGTAAAGGCTAAAGGGACCCCTGACCATTAGGTCCAGTCGTGACCGACTCTGGGGTTGCGGCGCTCATCTCGCTTTACTGGCCGAGGGAGCCGGCGTCCAGCTTCCGGGTCATGTGGCCAGCATGACTAAGCTGCTTCTGGCGAACCAGAGCAGCGCACGGAAATGCCGTTTACCTTCCCGCCGGAGTGGTACCTATTTATCTACTTGCACTTTGACGTGCTTTCGAACTGCTAGGTTGGCAGGAGCAGGGACCGAGCAACGGGAGCTCACCCCGTCGCGGGGATTCGAACCGCCGACCTTCTGATCGGCAAGTCCTAGGCTCTGTGGTTTAACCCACAGCGCCACCCGCGTCCCTCTAAGTAGCACCTTAGAGACCAACTAATTTTGTTCTTGGTATGAGCTTTCATATATAATTCTGATTATAGATGTTGTGATCTTTTCTATGAACCCCCCCCCAGACCTACTGTTGTAATCATCATCATCATCATCATCATCATCATCGAGGTGTCCCTTACCAGAGAGAGGCGGGCCCAGCAGCCCCCCGACGCTCATGGCCATCAGACACAGCCCCGTGGCGTTGACCACGCGTGCCACACCGACGATCTCGGGCAAGACCCCGAAGGCCACCGTGGCAAAACTGCCCGCGCTTGTGCCGTAGAGCAGGGCCAGTCCGAGGGCATCTGCGAAGGATGAGGCGAGCGGGAAGAGGAGCAGGCTGCATGCGGTCAGCGCACTGCAGAGGACGAGGAGGCGGGCCGGGGACAGGAGGCGCCGGTCAGCCAGGCCGCCGGCCACCAGCCGGGCCAGAGCGTCTGAGAGGGAGGCCGCGGACACGACGGCTGCGGCTTCGTAGGGTCCAAGGCCCATGGCTCGGCCGTAGGGCTCCAGGTGGACGTAAGGCGTGAAGTAGCCAGCGGCCAGTAGGGCGGCGCCGAGGGAGAAGGCTGCAAAGCCCCTCTCGGCGAACAGGCCCAGGTCGAAGCCCGGTCCCGAGTGCGAGAGGTCGCCCCGCAGGCTCAGCGGGCGCAGGAGGGCCCCGCAGACCAAGAGGTGGAGGCCCAGGGCGGAGGTGGCGAGCAGAGCCCCTCGCCACGCCAGGGAGTCAGCCAGGAGCCTCAGCAGCGGGGAGAAGGCGAAGGAGGACAGTCCGTTGCCCGTCAGTGCCAGGCCCATCGCCAGGGATCGCCGAGACGAGAAGTAGCGCGAGAGGGTGCCCATGACGGGGGCGAAGGCCAGCGCCCAGCCGAAACCTGCGAGGGGAGAGAGGCTTTGGTTGGGCGAAGGAAACAGCAGGCAGCCGTGTTGCTGCCAGCAATAAATCCCTCTTTATTCAAAGATCTGCTCAGGACTGCCAGGCCTAATGAGCACAGCAGCTGTGGTCCTGCCCCTATGAGGCAGTTGTGGGGGCTGAAGGTCCCTGTCTCCCCACAGCCATCTCAGTCCCCTCCTCTCCAGGTTTTCCCCAAGCATTCGGAGACTGCGCCTGCCTGCAGCCAACCTATCCTCCGCCCTCTTCATGCCTCTTCTGGTTCCTGGGGAGACCAAGGGAGAGAGGAGCAGGTGGCAGCAGGAGAGGGAGAGATTATTATCATAATTACTAAAGGACCCCTGACCATTAGGTCAAGTCACGGACGACTCTGGGGTTGCGGCGCTCATCTCGCTTTATTGGCCGAGGGAGCCAGCGTACAGCTTCCGGGTCATGTGGCCAGCAGGACTAAGCTGCTTCTGGCAAACCAGAGCAGCGCACGGAAACACCGTTTACCTTCCCGCTGGAGCAGTACCTATTTATCTACTTGCACTTGGACGTGCTTTCGAACTGCTAGGTTGGCAGGAGCAGGGACCGAGCAACAGGAGCTCACCCCATCATTGCGGGGATTCGAACCGCCGACGTTCTGATCAGCAAGTCCTAGGCTCTGTGGTTTAACCCACAGCGCCACCCGTGTCCCACATCATAACTACTACTACTACTTTAATAATAATAATTTTATTATTTATACCCCATCCAGCTAGGTCTCCCCAGCCACCCTGGGCGACTCCCAGCAGAGGACTAAAAACAGAATAAAACTTCAAACATTAAAAACTTCCCTAAACACTACGCTTATGTTCTGCCTCCTCCTTCATGCAGTGCGTAGTTAGACTGCGGAACTCCCTGCCACAGGAGGCGGAGGTGGCCGCCAGCTCGGGTGGCATCAGCAGAGGATCGGACAAGTTCGTGGGAGATAAGGCTCTGCTCTGCCTCCGCGGTTGGAAGCAGCGATCCTTCTGAACTCCACTTCCGGGGGGGAGCAGGAGGGAAAGGTGGACTCCATGCTCACTCACCTGTCAGAAAGCCCAGGGTGAGATACAACTGGAGTAAGCTGGTGCTGAAGGAAGCCCAGAAGACGCCCAGAGAGGAGAGAAGACCGCCCAGCATGACCACTGGACGAGCTCCGAACCGCATGCTAGCAGCCGTGCCAACGGGACCTGGGTGGAAAACGGGTGGAAGATGGTTGCAAAGGGTTAGGGCAGCGTCTTGGGTGTTTATTTTTGGACTACAACTCCCATCATCCTGAGTCAGCGTGACTGATTTTCGTGGATGATGGGAGTTGTAGTCCGACAACTTCTGGGGAGCCAAGGACGCAGAACACCGGCTTTTGGCAATCTGATTAGTTCACTGACATCTTCTAGAGATTCCCCCCCCAACCTCACGGTTACAGGTTAGTTTGTTTGGTTTTATGTTAAACTGAAGGATTGAACCAAGGCCAGGATTGAACCCGTGGCGTTCTGCATGCAAATCAAACCCTGCCAAACCCTTCCCAGATTTGCTCTCCGCCCCCTTTAATTTCATGATATTTAGAATATAATTAAAACATGACAGTGTAGGGATGTGAGATTAACAAGAAATGAGGAGCGCTGGGAGATTTTCTCCATTAGAAATAAGCTCTCATAGCATCCTAGAGTTGGTACCCCCAAGAGTCATCTAGCCCACCCCTTGCAATGCAGAAATCTCAGTTAAATGTGTTGCCTTCGCTCCGGAGACAGACCAGCTGATTCACTCAAAAATGAAGAGAAACGGCTGCCTTTTTTGTCTGGACAGACTTTTTACGGCTTAATTATTTGCCATTTCGCCTATTTGAACCCTGCACAGTTTTTCAGTATTTTGAGTTGTGTTCCAATATGGTTAAAAGGTTTGTTGCTTGAAAAGTATATTATTCTGCAGGCGGCCGCAACATCGCCGATACAAAAACTGGGATCCGGAGCAAAGGCGTCAACAGGCGTGGCCTTCTGGGTGGTGGCCCCATCTGGAAAACTTACTAGCCAGCTGCTGGGTTGCCAAGGCGATGGCCGTCACCCAGGAGACCTGGGCAGCGCTGGCGTCGAAAGCTTCCACCAGTTCTTCAAAGAGGATACCCAGAGATCTCAAAACCCCGTAAGTGAGGGAGTTGGCCAGAAATCCCGAGAGGACGATCAGCCAACCCCAGCCCCCATCCGGAGGGTTTTCCAGAGGCAGCGACATCTCTCAGGGTCAGATTCCTAGAAGAGTCGAAGGAGAGAAGAGAGTGTGTTTGCAAAACACGGCCATAACACACTGCTCTTTATAACTTCCACAAGACAAGGCTGCACATGTTCAGTGGGAACGTTGTGGCAGGGAGCAGCCGCCATTTCCGGTGCTCCTCTGACCCGGAAGTGCGCCGGAAATAGCTTGCGCGCATGCGCAAGCATTATTTGTGCGTGTGCAAGCGTTATTTGTGCATGCGCAAGTGTTATTTGCACACACACACAAGCGTTATTTGTGCATGCGCAAGCATTATTTGCACACACACAAGCGTTATTTGTGCATGCACAAGCATTATTTGCACACACACAAGCGTTATTTGTGCATGCACAAGTGTTATTTGCACACGCACAAGCGTTATTTGTGCATGCGCAAGCGTTATTTGTGCATGCACAAGTGTTATTTGCACACGCACAAGCGTTATTTGTGCATGCACAAGCGTTATTTGTGCATGCACAAGTGTTATTTCTGGTGCACATCCGGGTCGGAGGAGGCCCGCGCGCATGCGCACAAGCTATTTCCGGTGCTCCTCCATCCCAGAAGTGCACCGGAAATGTGTGCGCACACGTATGGGCACACGCTCCCCCGCCCTCTGGCCCGCCGAGTGATAGGCGCTGGAGACACTTGCCCAAGGCGCGGTAAGTTTGCTGACCCCTGATTTATAGCAATCGGGGCCGTCTTAACCATAGGTGCCAGGGGTGCGGGGCAACCGGGCACCGGGCTCTCAGGGGCACCAGGCTGAGAGTCCAGGGCCCGAGAGTTGGAGTCCAGGGAAGAGCCCGCCCATCGGTTTGAGCGCCACAGCGGGCTATTTTACTGCGGGCGGCTCTGTGCCATGAGTTTGGGGGTGACTGAGCCAGCGTGGCACTGAGGCGGACAATTGGATCTGCCCTCCTGCGCGCTTGGGATTGGTGTAGGGCCCAGCACACGCTGCTTACACCACGAGGCGCCCGGCTTTGCTTAGTTGCTGACGCCGATGCCTCAGGCTGGTTTGCTGCGCTGGGCTCCTTATGTTTCCTGTTTTCTTTTCCTGAGCAGAGATAAGCGTGGTGTCAGCTCCCTAAAAATGTTAACAGCTTTGGGGTTCCTCGGACACTGAGGCCCTCGGAGCTGGACCTCCGTGTCTGACCTGAACGACGGGGGTGGAGACATTCCTTCAGGTGTACTGGGCCTTTGAGGCCGTTTAGGGCTTTCAAGGTCAGCACCAACACTTTGAATTGTCCCCTGAAATGTACTGGGAGCCAATGTAGGTCTTTCAAGACTGGTGTTATGTTGTCTCGGCGGCCGCTCCCAGTCACCAGTCTAGCTGCCACATTCTGGATTAGTTCTGGGTCACCTTCAAAGGTCACCCCACATAGAGCGCATGGCAGTAGTCCAAGCAGGAGATGACCAGCATATGCACCACCCTGGTGATACAGTCAACGGGCAGGGAGGGTCTCATCCTGCATACCAGATGGAGCTGGTAAACAGCTGCCCTGGACACAGAATTGACCTGCGCCTCCATGGACAGCGGTGAGTCCAGAATGACTCCCAGGCTGCGCACCTGGTCCTTCAGGGGCACAGTTGCCCCGTTCAGGACCACAGAGTCCCGCCCACCCGCCCACCTCCTGTCCCCCCAAAACAGTACAGTGGTGCCCCGCAAGACGAATGCCTCGCAAGACGGAAAACTCGCTAGACGAAAGAGTTTTCCGTTTTGGAGGTGCTTCGCAAAACGAATCTCCTATGGGCTTGCTTCGCAAGACGAAAATGTCTTGCGAGTTCCTGCGGGGTTTTTTTCCTCCCCCCCCCTTTTCTAAGCCGCTAAACTGCTTATCCGCTAAGCCGATAAGCCGCTAAAAGCCCTAATAGCGCTAATAGCGCTAATCTGCTAATCTGTCAATGGGCTTGCTTCGCAAGACGAAAAAACCACTAGACGAAGAGACTCACAGAACGGATTCTTTTCGTCTTGCGAGGCACCACTGTACTTTTGTCTTGTCAGGTTTCAACCTCAATCCACCAGCTGCCATCCATCCTCCAACCGCCTCCAGACACTCACACAGGACCTTCACCGCCTTCACTGGTTCTGATTTGAAAGAGAGGTAGAGCTGGGTATCTTCTGCATATTGATGGACACCCAGCCCAAACCCCCTGATGATCTCTCCCAGCGGCTGCATGTAAATGTTGAAAAGCATGGGGAAGAGGACGGAACCCTGAGACTCATCTTGGCCAGCAGCAACGCATCAGGAGCTGGGTGCGCCCCCTGCTGGAAGGAGCTGGCGAGGCAGGGAGTCTGCCCCCCGAAAAAAACGCCCACCTGGTTAAATTCTCCAAACCAGCGTTTCCCACGGCGCAGGTGGGTCGCGCAGGCTTCGCACGGGAGCCCCATAAAATCCCCTGTGATCAAGCGGCGTGCGTGCATTCGCGTGAGCAAAATCTCGGATAGGGGGCTTTGAAAGTACTATAAATATTTCACCAAATGGCACATTAAATAGGGACGCTTCGCTCGGCTGCTCTGAGTAATGGGCACAAAACAAGCAAACTTGCAGTTCGGAGGCACGAAATCGGTGGCTGCCAAGAAAACGGAGAGGTCCAGAATTCATGGGGCAATAAATTGATGGGTCAGCATATCAAAGGATATCCAAAATAAAAAAAATCCTTCCAGTAGCACCTTAAAGACCAACTAAGTTAGTTCTTGGTATGAGCTTTCGTGTGCATGTACACTTCTTCAGATACACTGAAACAGAAGTTGCCAGATCCTTCTATATAGTGAGAAGGTGGGGAGGGGTATTACTCAGAAGGGTGGTGGGAATGGGAGATTGGCAGATAGCTGAGATGAGCCTGTTGACGACTGTAATAGGTCTTACAGGAAAAGGCAAGGGGTGAGAAGGTGAGAAATGGCTTAGTCATGTATAATGAGATAAGAATCCAATGTCTTTGTTCAGACCAGGTCTCTCCATATGAGCAAAAAACCTGGGAAACATAGTTCTGTATGCACCCAGCATGGCCACAATTCTCCTATATAGCAGGTGTTCTCAAAGTAAGGGGTGGGGTGGGGGGCTCAGGAGAGGCAAATGACTACCAGGCTTTGAAAAGTTGGCATCATTGGACCACGTTCATCCCTTTTGTGGAATTAATGGAAATAAATAGTTTTAACGGGACTTGGAATAAATGCGCAATTCGTTGTTTAGGTTTGGGATTTTGCTGTGCCGTTCTCTTTACTTGAGAGGGTCGTGCAAACGTCCGAACAGCGCTTTTTACAGGGGAGGGGGCGGTGGAAAGGAATTTATGGCACCAAGTTGCGGGGGGGGGGCGCGCAAAAAGTGTGGGACTCTCTGCGGTATAGTATCATGGCGACTCCCCAATCAAAATCTTCCTTTTTTCAAAATCAACACACACCCACCCCATGGTCTAAAGCCAAATACTCCCCCCCCCAAAAAAAAGCTGCTCACTGATTATACAAGGCAGTGCTTAAATCTTTAATCCGGAGACTCAAGGGGCAGTTTGGAACTGGTTGGTTCAGGTGTATTGTAACCCAACTCTCCTGGGAAACCTCCTTTTTTTTTGTGTGTGTGGGGGGGATGATTTGTGACGGCTGAGAAGAGAGAAGCCTTCTGGGCTGCATAAACTGGGGGGGGGGGTGTGGATCTCAGGACAGGGAAATGAGCAAGGGAGAGAATATAAAGTTTGGTAGGGGTCGCCAGGACGCAGAAGAGGGGGAACCCACGAGGGGTTTTGCAACCAAGAAGGGGTGGGTGGGATGCAAGACCCCCCCCCCATTTTAACAGGGACCGAAGGGGGGTCTCAATAATATAAAATGGAAACTTTTGAAGACCCCCCCTCCCCCAAACTGGTGGCATTTTTGTGGGGCATATTCTGCAATGTGTCATATCGGTGCAATAACAGCGCGTTATTGTGCACACATCATTATTGGGCTGGGGGGGGTCACTCTTATCCCATAAGCGCAGCAAAAGTTGGACACCGCCCCCACCCCATTCCCGGAACGTTTGCGGTGTGAAAAGTTGCAGGATACTCGCAGGAAGACCTGCACCGATTGGATACGAAGTTGTTTCCGCGCTGAAAGTTTCAGAAACAGTGTCGAAAGCGGGATTTACGTATAACCACCCCGATAGCATCATGAACGCAGTTATTTATTTTTTGAGGACGTCTGGAGGGGCCCTGAAATTATGGGATGGGGCTGGAGGGGGGTGTCATGAGCCAGGCACTAACGGGAGCTCCCCTCTCCATCACATCTGAGATCTTTGCTGGTTTCCTGACCCTGCCCCCCCACCCTACTCCGTCCTCCTTATCCAAGTTATTTTACCTGCGACAGGTGAGAGAGGATGCTGTGGGAAGGAGCCTCGTCCTCTGCGGCAACGGCCAGCCCAGAGGTATCCTGAGCCGTGAGAAGGGTCCCCCTCTTTTCCCCACGGAGAAGCTGGGACGGCCGCCTTTAAAAGGTGCCCGTCGGATGGGCATGACTCTGGCTGGAAGCGAAGGCGGATCCTGTTCCCGCCCCGCAAGGGAGTTGGTTGCTGCCTTGCGGTTGCAAAACAAAGAGACTCCTAAGCATTTCTCAGCTGCCCAAGAGGCAGGCTTCTCTCTCGCCTTGCAATCCCGTGTCCTGCGGGGAGGCTTCACCTGTTGGGGGCCTGCCTGTTGCTTCGTCGGGAAAGGCACAAGGCTACTGCCCGGTTCTGTTCTAATAACAATAACAATGAGTGTCTAGAGGTGGTTGGAGGATGGATGGCAGCTAACAGATTGAGGTTGAACCACAAGACAGAAGTACTGTTTTGGGGGGGACAGGGGGAGGGCAGGCGTGGGGGACTCCCTGGTCCTGAATGGGGCAACTGTGCCCCTGAAGGACCAGGTTTGCAGCCTGGGAGTCATTTTGGACTCACAGCTGTCCATGGAGGCACAGGTTAATTCTGTGTCCAGGGCGGCTATCTACCAGCTCCATCTGGTACGCAGGATGAGACCCTCCCTGCCCACAGACTGTCTGGCCAGAGTGGTCCATGCTCTGGTTATCTCTCGCTTGGACTACTGCAATGTGCTCTACGTGGGGCTACCTTTGAAGGTGACCCGGAAACTGCAACTAATCCAGAATGCGGCAGCTAGACTGGTGACTGGGAGCGGCCGCTGTGACCACATAACACCGGTCTTGAAAGACCATATTGGCTCCCAGGATGTTTCTGAGCACAATTCAAAGTGTTGGTGCTGACCTTGAAAGCCCTAAACGGCCTCAAAGGCCCAGTAGATCTGAAGGAGCGTCTCCACCCCCATCATTCAGCCTGGACACTGAGGTCCAGCTCCGAGGGCCTTCTGGCGGTTCCCTCCCTGTGAGAAGTGAGGTTATAGGGAACCAGGCAGAGGGCCTTCTCAGTGGTGGCGCCCGCCCTGTGGGAACAACCTCCCATCAGATGTCAAGGAAATAAACTACTATCTGACTTTTAGAAGACATCTGAAGGCAGCCCTGTATCCGGAGGTTTTTAACATTTGATGTTTTGAATGTTCTGTTGGAAGCCGCCCAGAGTGGCTGGGGAAACCCAGCCAGATAGCCGGGGTAGAAATAAAATTACTATCATCGTCGTCGTGCAGGATGCATCGTCCAGTGCAGTGGCATAGCGTGGGTTGTCAGCACCCGGGGCAAGGCAAGTAATTAGTGCCCCCTAACCCGTGGATTTGCGCCCCCTACCCCTAAACCCCAGATGTTGCGCCTGGTGTGGCCGGCCCCCACTGCACCCCCACGCTACGCCACTGGGCCAGTGTTTCCCAGTTGTCAGTGTGTATACTCCATTTTTAAAGATTTGCCTTGAGAGAGTCTTTAAACCTCTTGTTGACCACCAGCATTACGCTTAGGGACACGGGTGGCACTGTGGGTTAAACCACTGAGTCTAGGACTTGCTGATCAGAAGGTCGGCGGTTCAAATCCCAGCGACAGGGTGAGCTCCCGCTGCTCGGTCCCTGCTCCTGCCTACCTAGCAGATCGGAAGCACATCAAAGTGCAAGTAGATAAATAGGTACCACTCCGGCGGGAAGGTAAACAGCGTTTCCGTGCGCTGCTCTGGTTTGCCAGAAGCGGCTTAGTCATGCTGGCCATATGACGCGGAAGCTGTACGCCAGCTCCCTCACCCAATAAAGTGAGATGAGTGCCGCAACCCGAGAGTCGGCCACGACTGGAACTAATGGTCAGGGGTCCCTTTACCTTTACCTTTACCTTTAGCATAAGTTTGGAATAGAGTAGTTGCTTTGGAAGATGATCATCAGGTATCCGAGTCCTAGCACAATTGCCTTGGCCCTGGGCTCAGCTATGAAACCCTTGCTGGTTTAGCCCTGGGCCAATTGCTCAGCAGGAATATAGCAGCGGCTAGGCAGCTCAGTCGGTAGAGTGTGAGACGCATCTCAGGGTTGTGGGTTCGAGACCCACGTTGCATTGCAGGGGGTTGGACTACTCGATCCTTGTGGCCCCTTGCAACTCAATGCCAATCACCCACCTACTACCCTGCTGAGAAAAACCCCACCCCACCTTCCCACACGAAAGCTTATACCCAGAACATACTTAGTTGGTCTCTAAGGTTGGTGCTACTGGACATTTTTTTATTTATTTCGACTACATCAGAGCAACACGGCTACCTACCTGAGCCCTTAGCCTACCTTAGAGCCAGTGTGGTGTAGTGGTTAAGAGCGGTAGTCTCGTAATCTGGGGAACCGGGTTCGCGTCTCCGCTCCTCCACCTGCAGCTGCTGGGTGACCTTGGGCCAGTCACACTTCTGTGAAGTCTCTCAGCCCCACTCACCTCACAGAGTGTTTGTTGTGGGGGAGGAAGGGAAAGGAGAATGTTAGCCGCTTTGAGACTCCTGAAGGGGAGTGAAAGGCGGGATATCAAATCCAAACTCTTCTTCTTCTTCTTCTTCTTAGTCAACAGAGTCAGACCACTGGTTGGTTTGCAGAATAACAGGGTATTAAATGTTTAATAATAATAATAATAATAATAATTTTAGAGAGGACGTTCCTCTCCTGAATGCTGTCCTCTACTGCACATGCCCGGGTTTTATCCAAATACAGTGGTACCCTGGTTCTCAAACTGAATCCGTTCCGGAAGTCCGTTCCGAAACCAAAGCGTTCCAAAACCGAGGCGCGCTTTCCCATAGAAAGTAATTCAAAACGGATTAATCTGTTCCAGACTTTTAAAAACAACCCCTAAAACAGCAATTTCACATGAATTTTACTATCTAACACTGATCCATAAAATGAAAGCAATAAGCAATGTGCTGCAGTCACACAACCAATCCATCAGTAGCTGGACTGGGTTCCACACAGTCACAAGAAGAAAATGAAAAAGAGCTGCAAAAACAAAAACGGAAAATAAATAGCAAAAACAGACAAACCTCAGCAGAACACTCAAATCGGAAGCGTGGCTCTCAAAATGGAGCACGTTTGGCTTCCGAAAAATGTTTTCAAACCAGAATACTTACTTCCGGGTTTGCCGGGTTTGGGTTCCAAGTTGTTTGAGTACCAAGGCGTTTGAGAACCAAGGGACCACTATACTAGCTGTACTCGCTTGAAATCAAACCTTTATTAGGCATTATGCAAATAAAAACCGTAAGAAGGAAAATAACATGTAAAAGCCTTGAAATATATATAAAAAGGCAGCAGACGCAGAGCCCTCTGGCTTCAAACAGAGTAATCTAGATAATTACCTGCTACCCCAAAAACAGCACACATTCCCTCCCAAAACTTTCCCCAACTCTTTTCACGGAGAGACAGTTGAAGAGATATCCTCAGGGATAAATGAGGACAAGGCTACTACTCCCATAATCGAGGCACAAGTACTAATTGGTAGAAAGGTGGAGCTGCTGGAGGAATGCTGCCTATTGACTGCTCAAACAGTTCAAAAAATCTTTGAACAACTACAAAACATCTCCAAGAAGCTGGATAACCCAGATGAAAGGAGGCAACTCACTCCTTTTTTGACATCCTTAACAAGCCCTGGAAGCAAACAGAGCAAATACAAATTTATACCTCTAAACCAGCCAAAAGCCAGAGGAAGCCCCCCTCATTCATTCAACCTGATATTGAGGCCGTGTGAGATTGTTCTCCACATTTTTCCATATAGAGGGCCCCTACCTTACTGGGAGTCATCCTTCTGGGCCAGACATCATCTAAATCTGCTCCTAGGCCTTGAGGGTGGAAGTATTGACTTAAAAGCAGTCAAGAGGCTCACTAACGATGGATACTCCAAAAAAGTACTACTAAGATTTGGTAGTCACAGAATCCCAACCAAAATCTTAAGGGAAAAGGCTCATTTAGCCCAGAAAGGAATTATTCCGCGTCGACACTTCGAAGATATATCACTCAGTCCACTGATTGCACCTAAAAGACAAAATAAGATGAACAAGGCCATTCCACCAGAAGCCGACACCTGCCCTACTCCCGCGGAAGAACTCAATAGATGGGTGAAGCCGCAGCCAGCTTCCCGGGAAATCACGCAAGAAAAACCCAAGCTCCCAAACCAAGCGACTGTAGCATCAAATAACAGCCTCGCTTTTGACACAATAGACTGGACCGTCCCAGAAGAAGAAGATCTGCTAAGCAATTTTACTAAGCTACCAGATAAAGAACAAATAAACATACTCAGTAAATTGACGAAACTACAGGCCAGATTGACCGAAATTCGCCAACAAGATCAGCAAAATGCAGTAGAAACAATACACAATCAAACTCTACACTTACCTGCCCTCTCCCCAAAATGCATAGTCCAAAAGAGAGCTACTAATGGAACTTTCAAATGTATAGACGCAGAGCTTCAAATCCAGCCTCCTCTAAAATATGAAATGGCAAGGAAAAACTCCAGTAAAGAGACCACAAATTCCTGGCTGGGATATCAAATACTAGCTCCAAACGAAATAGGTACCCTTTATTTAAGTACTACAAAGGACTCTAACATTGCCGAACAAAATATGACCTCCAACAGACCTGGCACACTGAGCCTAACGCCAAATGAGGCCAAAGAAATGGAAGTAGAGACCGAAAACAGCCCTACTGCCCATAACAGTCCACCAAGCACAGAAATCCCCCAGGAACAAGGAACAGCTAAGGAAGAAAATCAAGAAAGGGAGGAAATAATTCCCCGCACTTTAAAAAAGAATCTAAAAGACCCACCATTACCCTCCCCACCGAAAGCAGCGACAAATGGCTGTATTTGCAAAAGACAAAATTCCTCGCTGGACTCAATAACAGAACTAGAATGACTAAATGCTGTTAACCAGCCACCAACTCAAAAACGGATTCTACGCTTACTGTCCTGGAATATTGCAGGGTGGGGAAACAAAGGCGGAGACCCAGACCTAATGAACTTCCTCAAAGATTTTGAATTAATACTTCTACAAGAAACATGGTCAACTAGAGATATTAAAATTAATGGATTCACCTCCTATACGAAACCCGCTTTGAAAACAAACACGAAGGGCTGGCCGAAAGCAGGGTTCTGTTGTATGATCAAAGACAACTTAGGGTTTGAGATCAAGCAGCTAGAAAAATGCTTTCCACTTGCACAAGCTCTACTTTTAACACAAAAAGACGATACCTTGCTACTTGTAAACGTCTACATCCCCCCAACCAAAAACAACAGCAGCAGTGAAAATTGGTCACAGCTAACCCTCTATATAGAAAATTTGACCGATAAATACCCAAATGCTTCACTGATAATAGCAGGTGATTTTAATGCTAGAGTGGGAACCAACAATGAACAACTATGTAGCAAATTAAATTGGAATACTGATAATGATATCGCACATGCCCTGAAAATAGGACGTTTCTCCAGAGATAAGGTTGTAAACAACGAAGGCTTACGCCTACTTGAATTATGTAACAACTTTAATTTGCAGATTGTGAACGGCTCAACAGAAGGCGATAGAAGCGGGGAGTTTACATACTTCTCCCCCCGAGGATGCAGTGTCATCGACTATATTCTTGCCCCTTATAATATTATAAATTCGATCATGGACCTCAAAATTGGAACGCGTACTGAAAGCGACCATCAGCCACTATCGCTGTCTATAAACTTAAAGAACGAAACCAAAATAACTAAGTACAATATCATAGAACCTTCTCAATACAAACAAATGACTCAATTAAAATGGTCTCAGGAAATGAGTGCAGCAGTGGGGCAAAAACTTACAGCCAACCTGAGAAAACAAGTATTATCCAATTTAAAGACCACTAATCCCTGCAGTGATATTCTGAAAACTTATAATGAAATCTTCCAAATGTTTGTAGAGCTTAGTACTCCACTTAAAGGTTGGATACTTAAACATAGCGCTAGCCCCTGGTTTGACGATGAATGTTTCCAGCTAAAAAGAAAACTGCGTCAAACATTTAAAAATAATCGCATTAAACTAGAGCCCTCTTATCTTGATGAAAAAAGAAAATATCATTACATTCTGGCCGAAAAGAAACAGAAATATGCAACCCAAAAATGGCTACAACTATTTGACTCAATTCAGAGTAAAAACAACAAAGCGTTCTGGAACCTAGTGTACGGAGGACTGAAAGCCGAAAATCAACTAACCCAACCACCAATTGCAGAATCCAAATGGTCCCAATACTTTACATCTGTATTTAACAATCTACACAGTGAACTTAAAGGAAATGAGACCGCTATAAATAAAATCAATAAACTCCAGGAGTGGCCAAGGGTAGAAGAAGTGGAAATTAGAGAGATAGTTAAAAATTTCAAATCGGGGAAATCGCCTGGGCCAGATGGTCTACCAATAGAATTATTTAAGACCTATATAGATTGGTGGGCAGAACCCCTAGCTCAATTGTTTACTCTCATAGACAAAGATGGGATCATACCGGAGATATGGTTAAGATCAATAATTATCCCAATCTTTAAAAATGGCGACCCAAAAGAACCAAAGAATTACAGACCGATAAGCTTACTATCAGTGATAGGGAAAATCTACGCTAAGCACCTCCTATCTAAACTCCTTATATGGATGAAAAATTTAAATTTACCAGGGAAAGAACAAATAGGTTTCTCTAAAGGTTGCTCTACATTAGACCACTGCCTTATACTTATGCATTTGGTTGAAAAATATAGATCCCAAAGGCAATCTAAGATATATGCTGCTTTTGTAGATTTTCGTGGTGCATTCAACTCAATTGACCGCCCAAAGCTGTGGAGGAAACTCGCAGAACTAAAAATTGATCAGCGCTTATTGATTCTAATACAAAATCTATACTCTTCCAATGTCTGTCAAGTCAAACTTAACACCATAGGTCATCTTTCATCAGACATCCCAATCTCGAAAGGGGTAAAACAAGGATGTATTCTTGCCCCCTTTCTATTTAACTTATTCTTATCAGACTTGCCAGATCACCTTCAAAAAATAGAATCACATGCCCCTAAACTTAATCAGAAACCAGTTCCTCTCTTATTATACGCAGACGATGCAGTCCTACTATCATTAACGAGCTTGGGTCTGAAACGTCTTATATCTTCTCTGACCCTTTACTGCGAATGTAATAAACTCTCTATAAATTACGAGAAGACAAAAATTTTGGTCTTCTCAAATGGTTGGAAACTAGAGAAATGGAAAATAAGAGGGCAAGAAATCCAACAAGTAAAAATCTATAGGTATCTGGGAATCTTATTCCAGAGCAATCTAGGGTGGGCAAGTCATCGCACAAATGCCATAAAACAGGCAAAGTGCACCTCATCAGCAGTTGCCCGTTTTTATTATCAGAAAGGTAATCAATTTATTCCTGCGGCCAATCAGATTTTTCAAACAAAAGTGCAAGCCCAGATACTCTATGGAATCCCGCTATGGATTCAAGCATATAACAGTGATTTAAATAAGATTCACTCCAGCTTTCTGAGACGTATTCTTGGACTCCCAGCTGCGATCAAATATGAAACAATGTGTGCAGAAATAGGCATACACACAATGGAATACTGGGCCTGGTCCACCTCAATAAAGTACTGGTTACGCTGCCATTTTCGCTGCTCTCCATCAAGCCTGCTCGCTGATCTGCTCAAAGACTCCTATAAATCAAGATGGTATCAGTACCTCGAAAAAAAGATTGAATCTTTAGGCATCGAGCTGGAGCCCCTGTATAATTCTAATGAGCAATACATTTTCCACTAGCTGTACTCATAGCAGACTCTTTGCAGTGAATGGGCATGTCTAAGTTAGGTCTATCGATTTCAATGGGTCTACTCTGAGTAGGATTACCCCCTCCCCCTTTAACAGCACCTGGTCAGCAGTTTGAACGGGCACACAGGTCACTTGGTGTCTTTCTGCTATATATCATAGAATTGTAGAGTTGGGACCCCCAAAGGTCATCCAGACCAACCCCTTCAATGAAGGAATCTCAGCTAAAGCTTCCCTGACAGACGGCCATCCAACCTCTGCTTTAAAAACCTTCCAGGAAGAAGAGCTTACCACCTTCTGATATTATTATTATTATTATTTACAGAAGGACATAATAATTTATTACTTATTCCACACCCTTCTGACCGGGCTGCCTCAGCCACTCTGGCCAGCTTCCAACAGAATATAAAAGAAAACAGCGAAACATCAGACATTCAAAACTTCCTGATACAGGGCTGCCTTCAGAAAGACGTAGAAACTGGCTTTCAATTATATGTCTGTATCAATTACATTATGCAATTTTACATCCGGGTGTGTATGTGTGTCTTTTTGTGTGTGTTATCAAGCACCGTCCCACAAAGCAGGGAGTCTCTCCAAAGCCCTACCTCATGGGTAGGCAAACTAAAGTCCGGGGGCCGGATCCGGCCCTATCGCCTTCTCAATCCGGCCCGTGGATGGTCCGGGAATCAGCATGTTTTTACCTGAGTAGAATGTCTGCTTTTATTTAAAATGCATCTCTGGGTTATTTGTGGGGCATCATCATAATAGTAGTAATAATAATAATAATAATAATAATAATAATAATAATAATATACCCCGCCCATCTGGCCAAGTCTCCCCAGCCACACTGGGCATTAAATATTAAAATTTTCCCTGAACAGGGCTGCCTTCAGATGTCTTTTAAAAAGAAGATAGCTACTTATTTCCTTCACATACGGTGGGAGGGCGTTCCACAGGGCGGGTGCCACCACCAAGAAGGCCCATTGTCTGGTTCCCTGCAACCTCACTACTCGCAGGGAGGGAACCGCCAGAAGGCCCTCGGAGCTGGACCTCAGTGTCTGGGCTAAACGATGGGGGTGGAGACGCTCCTTCAAGTATACTTGGCCTTTTAGGGCTTTCAAGGTCAGCACCAACACTTTGAATTGTGCTCGGAAACATACTGGGAGCCAATGCAGGTCTTTCAAGACCGGTGTTATGTGGTCTCAGCGGCCGCTCCCAGTCACCAGTCTGGCTGCCGCATTCTGGATTAGTTGCAGTTTCTGGGTCACTTTCAAAGGTAGCCCCACGTAACGCGCATTGCAGTAGTCCATAGGAATTTGTTCATATTTTTTTTCCAAAATATAGTCCGGCCCCCACAAGGTCTGAGGGACAGTGGACCGGCCCCCTGCTGAAAAAGTTTGCTGACCCCTGCACCTGGCTATGCCATCAGGGATTGTCCTGCATGCAAAACACTCGGCTACCACCTTTCCCCTCACTTCCCGGGGGACACGGCCTGCTCTGCAGGGCTCTTGTGAGGATAACAAAATAGGGTTCTGCCCTGTGTGTGCCACCCCAAATTCTTGGAGAAAAGGATGGGATACCAAGTGAATGAACGCCAGAGTCAGCATACAGCTCCCTCCTTTATACATCTGAGATCAAGACAATTTATTTGGGGCAATGTAAACTTTGGAAAAAAAGACGCCTGCTTTTTGGGAGAAAAGCAATGACAAACCTAGACAGCATCTTAAAAAGCAGAGACATCACCTTGCCAACAAAGGTCCGTATAGTTAAAGTTCTGGTTTTCCCAGTAGTGATGTATGGAAGTGAGCGCTGGACCATAAAGAAGGCTGATGGCCGAAGAATGGATGCTTTTGAATTCTGGTGCTGGAGGAGACTCTTGAGAGTCTCATGGACTGCAAGAAGATCAAACCTCTCCATTCTGAAGGAAATCAGCCCTGAGTGCTCCCTGGAAGGACAGATCCTGAAGCTGAGGCTCCAAGACTTTGGCCACCTCCTGAGAAGAGAAGACTCCCTGGAAAAGACCCTGGTGTTGGGAAAGATGGAGGGCACAAGGAGAAGGGGACGACGGAGGACGAGATGGTGGGACAGTGTTCTTGAAGCTACCAGCATGAGTTTGACCAAAGTGTGGGAGGCAGTGGAAGACAGGAGGGCCTGGCGTGCTCTGGTCCAGGGGGTCATGAAGAGGCGGACACGTCTAAACGACTAAACAACAACACAAACTTCGGAACTCCCTTCCTATCTATATCAGGCAAGTGCCTTCACGGTTCTCTTTTCAGAGCCTGCTAAAAACATTCTTGCTTAAGCATGCCTGCCTGCGATGTTTAGAAAGTTGGTGTGAGTTGCAATCTATTTTTAATTTGTTGTTATTTTAACTTTTCGCAAGTTTGACGTTTTTGCTCTTCACAAAACCGTCAGTAAGGAAAATGTCTTAATTTGTTTTGCAAATCACTTTGGGGCTTCCCCGCCCGCCCCCAACACTCAAGCGGTGTATAGATTTTATGAAATAAATAAACCCCAGTCCTTTGAAAAACAAACAAGAACACACTCACACACAGAGGCAGAAAATCAAAACACGGAAAAGACCACACTGGTTGCCTTTAGCTTGGTCATTTGGGGTGGTTTGGCCAGAGATGCGAGTTTATTTAAAATGTCCACACCACAATTTAAATTAAAAGAAAAGGAAAGTTCCGTTTACGCTCAGCTAATTACGAACGAAATAAACGTGGGCAAACCTTGAGGCAGGTTTGCACTACCTGCAAAATTAGATTTCAACCTCAGGAAAAAACCGCCGAGAATTTCAACACACACAGAGATGAAACACACCATTTCCCAAATTGTAGGGAGCTGTGCTTAATCTGTGCCTCTTCCTACACAACCTTTTCTCGACCCCAAATCCCTTGCCTCCCTCAAGGAGTATCTCCCTTTTCAAGGCCCAGGGAAGAAAATAAAACGACTGTAATCTGGTTTCGAAGAGGTGGGAGGAGAAATAATCCGTAATTTTATCTCTGTGTCCATCAAGGGCCAAGAAGGTGGTACAGTTTTTTACGTCCTCGTCCGTCAGCAATAAATAGACAGGAGTTGTGGAGGGCAGAGTAATCTGGAGAGATCGGTTCTTTGTTTCCCGCAATCTTCCACGAAAACCTTTTCTTTTTGTCCGACTCCACAAAGTCGCCAAAAACATTTTGGGGGCTGCTGAAGGGAGAGACAGGCTTCTACTGGACGGTCCTTTGTTTCCGACTCAAGTGTCACACCGGGAATTTGCACATGACTTAAGGCCTCCTGCTCCTGTCTCCCTCCTCCTTTCGGCGGATGGGGGCCAACTTCACATTGTCGTCAGCTTCAGATCGTAGCTCCGCCGGGTCAACTTGTCCGGATCATTGGATGCCATGAGGGAGAAGTCCTGGAAGATGTCGAGGTATGTTTCGTCTCCTGGAAGTGCGGGAAGAATCAAGGAATGATAAAAATAAAAATAATAAGACATTTTATTTATAGCCCGCCCTCCCCAGCCAAGACTGGGCTCGGGGTGGCTAACACCAGATATAAAACAATTGATTAAGATACAACTTAAAAACAGGATTAAAATACAACATTAAAATGAAGCCTCATTTCAATAGAAACTCAAATAATAATTTATTACTTATACCCCACCCATCTGGCTGGGTTTCCCCAGCCATTCTGTGTGGCTTCCAGCTAAAGATTAAATATACATTAAAATTTCAGTCATTAAAAACATCCCTAAACAGGGCTGCCTTCAGATGTCTTCTAAACGTCAGATAGTTGTTTATTTCTTTGACATCTGAAGGGAGGGCGTTCCACAGGGAGGGAGCCACCACCGAGAAGGCCCTGCCTGGTTCCCTGTAACTTGGCTTCTCGCAGGGAGGGAACCGCCAGAAGGCCCTCAGAGCTGGACCTGAGGGGGGGTGAACGATGGGGGTGGAGACGCTCCTTCAGGTCTACTGGGCCTTTGAGGCTGTTTAGGGCTTTCAAGGTCAGCACCAACACTTGGAATTGTGCTTAGAAAAAGGGATACAGTGGTAACCTCGGGTTACATACGCTTCAGGTTACAGACGCTTCAGGTTACAGACTCCACTAACCTAGAAATAGTACCTCGGGTTAAGAACTTTGCTTCAGAATGAGAACAGAAATCGCGCCGCAATTTCGTGTCCGGGCTGAACGATGGGGGTGGAGATGCTCCTTTAGGTATACTGGACCGAGGCCGTTTAGGGCTTTCAAGGTCAGCACCAACACTTTGAATTGTGCTCGGAAACGTACTGGGAGCCAATGTAAGTCTTTCAGGACCGGTGTTATGCGGTCTTGGCGGCCGCTCCCAGTCCCCAGTCCGGCTGCCGCATTCTGGATTAATTGCCATTTCTGAGTCACCTTTAAAGGTAGCCCACGTAGAGCGCATGGCAGTAGTCCAAGCAGGAGATAACCAGAGCATGCGCCACTCTGGCGAGACAGACAGCGGGCAGGGAGGGTCTCAAACTGCATACAAGATCGAGCTGGTAGACAGCTGCCCTGGACACAGAACTGACCTGTGCCTCCATGGACAGCGGTGAGTCCAGAATGACTCCCAGGCTGCACACCTGGTCCTTTGGGGGCACAGTCGCCCCATTCAGGACCCGGGAGGGAAACCCCAAAGCTCATCTAGTCCAACCTGCTCCAATGCAAGGAGCGCAGCTAGGATCCGCAAGGGCCCCCGCCAGGGAGCATCGGAAATCTGTTTATGTCTTGGAAGGAAGACCCCAGATCGCCGCTTCAGCCTGCCCTGAATCGCACCAGCCACTCTCTGGCATTGAATCAGAATTCGCACCCACAGCCCCAGCATCTACTGGTCATGTTGGGGGAATGTCCGCCAAGGAACTAATGGGATAGATACCAAAAGAAGGCGAATGGTGGCAGATCCAGGACAGATAAAAGGCAGCGCTTCTTCACGCAGTGCTTAGTTAACCTGCGGAACTCCCTCCCACAGGAATTTGCTGGACAAAATGTCCAGAGCTGGGTCTCCTCAATCTTTTCGCAAGAGACGAATATTAACTTACAGCTTCAACCTTCAATTAAGTTCTCTCCTACTTAGCAACCAGGCTCATAATAATAGCGAGATCTTGGAAGCAATGAGAGGTGTGTGCGTGCGTGAGAGAGTGTGTTCTCTGACAAATCGGTACAGCAAAATCTGGCCAAACTGTCCTTGTCAAGAAACAGAATAATAAAAGAAAATTGGCTCAAGTCTTGAGGGACAAAGGCTCCATGGCACAGGTTGGCTTAAAAAAACTTAAAACAGGGGACTCTCCTCACATTATAAAGCCTTTGGGTTAACTTGAGCTGTTTATTGCCTTCTATAAAAATAGCAGCCTGGGATAAAAACTTATTATCGTATAGAATTGTCAAGTTGGAAGGGACCGCAAGGGGCATCTAGCCTGACCCCCTCCAACGCAGGAATATTTTTGCCCTACGTGGTCTTCGAACCCACAACCCTGAAATTCAGAGCCTTGTGCTCAGTCGACTGAGCTATCTCAGTTATTTGGTTGTTAATTTTGCACCTGTTGCCTAAACACCAGCTTCTGGGTTTTGCTACTTATCTGTAACATTAATTAATTTTTAGCTGTTGTTATGTCCGGGTGTGTAAACAGCAAACACCCATCACTTGTTTGTCCACCTGTTGGCCATCGTTGCCAGATTGTTCCCATTTTACAGATGGAGCAACTGAGGACCGAGAGCATATGGGAAACTGATTCCGGAAGATTTTCGAGGAGATAGAGCGAATTCTGATGTGGAATTGTGTTCCCACCCCCCCACAGCTGAGACTCACCTGATTGGCCGAGGGCAAGCTCAGATTCACGCATCTTGGCCAATCGCAATCTTTGAAAGAGGGAAGGTGGGTGGGAAGAGAAAAAGAGTCACGTGACACAACAGAAAAAAATGAATTTCAGCCCCTTCTCCCCCCCCATCTTACCCAATCCCCTACCAGCCACAGACCCAATCGTTCAATTTATTTTGTTGATTATATATTTCGTAAAATTTATGCATACCACTTGGTTGAAAAAAAAAACCAAAAAACCTCAAAGCAGTTTACAAAAAGAATAAAATTACCAGTAAAAGCAATTTAAGAACAGCTATTAAAAACGTCGGAAGAACAATCGGCAAGAAGCTGAAACCAGATATGGGCTGGATCTACACAGCTGTAAAAAAACGCTATGGAAGAAACGTAAAAGCTGACAATGGAAATGATAATCGACTTCCAGTTTCAGCCCGACAGCGCCATCTAGTGCCACAGTGTTATAACACATTTATAGACCCAAAGACCTAAGCCCAAGATTCAAGATGGCCGACGTCCCGCCAACTTCCTCCCAGAATCCCTCTCTTCCCCTTCAACCTCTGAAGAGCTGCAGAATTCACACCCAAGACTTCACGATGGGGGAGGATTATTTGGCACCCAAGGGAGACGGGGGCGGGTGGGGGGTGGAGAATTTCCCTTACAAGGTGACGATATCCGCGTTGGCTGAATCTATGGCGATGCTGAGGGGGTCCTTCCCTTCCCCATCGACGGCGTTCATGTTGGCCCCGCGCTTGAGGAAGAGGCAGGCCAGCCTAGGAAACGAAACAGGGAAGACACATATTCAATATTTCCACATGACAAGCATCTCTCACAGCCTCATACATAAATAGATCATTATGCACTATCAGCAAAATCCCTTTACAATATATAGGTGAAACTCAAATCTCTTTTCTGATGAGAGCAGCTTTTGCATCTCACTTGGAAACCAAGGACCCAGAGTCTGGAGGAAGAACGGGGAGGCACACAATGCCAGATGCTTGAAGTCCAGGGTGAAGTTTCCACGGTCTGTGTTGATTTGGGGGGGCCATGTCATCAGCTGGTGTTGGTCCACTGTGCTCCGTTAAGTCCAGGGTCAACGCAGCCGTCTACCAGGAGATTTTGGAGCACTTCATGCTTCCTTCCGCAGACGAGCTTTATGGGGATGCTGACTTCATTTTCCAGCAGGACTTTGGCACCTGCCCACACTGCCCAAAGTACCAAAACCTGGTTCAACGCCCATGGGATTACTGTGCTTGATTGGCCAGCAAACTCACCTGACCTGAACCCCAGAGAATCTATGGGGCATTGCCAAGAGAAAGATGAGAGACATGAGACCAAGCAATGCAGAAGAGCTGAAGGCTGCTATTGAAGCTTCCTGGTCTTCCATAACACCTCAGCAGTGCCACAGGCTGATAGCATCCATGCCACGCCGCAGTGAGGCAGTAATTGATGCAAAAGGGGCCCAAACCAAGTACTGAGTACATATGCATGCTTCTACTTCTCAGAGGTCCAATACTGCTCTATTTGCAGTCCTTATTTTGCTGATTTCATTTAATATTCTAATTTTCTGAGATTGTTAATTTGGGGTTTTCATCAGCCGTACACCATAAACATCACAATTGTAACAAATAAAGGCTTGACATATCTCGCTTTGCATGTCATGAGTCTATCTCATATATTAGTTTCACCTTTTAAGTTGAATTACTGAAATAAATGAACTTTTCCACAATATTCTAATTTTTTGAGTTTCACCTGTAACGGTTATTCGTTCCCAGTGCCTGGAACAAATTAGTTCACACCAACCAGATCACTGAACCAATTGTCCATAAGCTCAGTCGGTAGAGCACAAGGGTTGTGGGTTCGAATCCCACTTTGGGTGAAAGATTGGAAGTTGGACTCCAATCTGGGCGGCTTCCAGCAGAACATTAAAACACAATGATTCAACCATCAATAGCCTTGTTCTCCCCCTGAAGTCTCCCTTCTCCCCCTTCCCGCGGCCGCTTGCTTGCTTTCGGGCTTCTTCCACACCTGCTTGCCCGCCATTCTGTTGCCACGCTGGAGTTGGCGCTGGCTGCAGCGAACTACAACATGACGACAGCCTTCCATTTCTATGCATATAGGAAGATATATGTATAGAGATATATAGATAGGTATCTACCCAGTGTGTCCCAAGATGGTAGCATGATGAAGGGGGCCTCTGCCTCTGCTGTCTGGCTGGTTGACGCTGGCTCCGTTTTGAAGCAGGAATTCGCAGGCCAAGAGAGAATTCTGGGGAGAGAGAGAGAGAGAAAGAAGGTGAAGTGGGGAAATGAGGGAAGTGGGTTGGCGTTTGAGAGCGTCAAGAGTTCTGAGCCCCACAGAAAAAATAAAGAACAAACCCAAACTGGAATTCATCTCAAAATGGGAAGTATTTCAAGTTTGTTTGAAAAACAATTACAGTAGTTTAAACTCTGTCGCAGCATTTGAATAACTTTAGTAGTAGATTTAAGGAAGATCTGAAAGCTTAGATAAATCAATAATTAGTTAATTTAAGACAAAAATGTTGGCAGATGAAGATGATGTATTTTTCGGAGCTACCTGACCTGACTGGAAGAGTCCGCCACCAGAAGGAGGAGGAGTACCAGGAAGAATGGATAAAATTTAAAGACTATTTAGCTAAATATGTTAAGATAACTTAATTGGAAAAGCTTGCAAATATTAGGTAGGCTTAGGATTTAAAAATGTAAGAATAGGAATTAAGATGTTTAAAGCTAAGACTAGAAAGAATGAAAGATGCTCAGTGATCAAGTTAATTTTTTAAAAAGTTTGATTTTGGAAAACTGTTAAAATGATATACAATGAAATTCAACCAGGGGCATTTGAGGAAGTCACTTAACAACGTTATTAAGACTGGTTTAACTACAATTAGGATGTATGTTTGTCTTACAATTGTTCTGGAAAATTAACTTTAAAAAATTGGGGGGGGGGGAATTAAGACAAAAACATGTATTGGTGACAAATAATAGATAACTGAAATACGGAATAGACGGGAGGTCAGGTCTATAGTCCAAGGACCACTTTTCATTTTATTGATTTGTAATTAATATTGTCCTTATCATGGTTTGGTTTGTATTTCTTGTCTTGGTACCCCCCCCTTTTTTTTTGGTGTATCGATTAAAAAAAAAAAAGAGTTCTGAGCCCCACAGAGACTCACCGCAGTGACGGCCTGCAGCAAAGGGGTCCGGCTTTCGTGGTTCGCGTTCACCCAGTTGACGTCAGCGCCATGAGCCAAGGCGTCTGCCATGGTGGGCAGGCTTGGGGGTGCGGCAGCAGCGCGATAGAGCAAGGCCCCTGGGTGCAAACTCTGCAGGTTGTCTGTGGGGCTTGGAGAGGCCCCATCCCTTGCTCCTAAAAAGAGGGGGGGGGCGGCAGAGAGAATCAGTCCAGCAACAGCCACCAGCGTGGATTACTTAAGAAGCTGTCTTGTACTGAGTTAGACCACTGTCCCATCTAATTCAGGAATGCCAACACTGGCTGGCAGCAGCACCTCTCCAGGATTTTATTCATTCCATATATACATGACAAGAAACCCAAATGCAGTTTACGAAAAGAGCTAGAGCAATGACAGATTGAGGTTCAATCCATTAGCCACCATTCATCCTCCAACCGCCTCCAGGCACTCACGCAGGACCTTCACCGCCTTCACTGGTTCTGATTTGAAAGAGAGGTGGAGCTGGGTATCATCTGCATATGGATGGACACCCAGCCCAAACCTCCTGATGATCTCTCCCAGCGGCCGCATGTAGATGTTGAAAAGCATGGGGGAGAGGACGGAACCCTGAGGCACCCCACAAGTGAGGGCCCAAGGGTCTGAACACTCATCCCCCACCACCACTTTCTGGACACGGCCCAGGAGGAAGGAGCGAAACCACTGTATAAAAGTGTCCCCAGCTCCCAGCCCCTCAAGACGGTCCAGAAGGATGCTATGGTCGATTGTATCAAAGGCCGCTGAGAGATCCAGCAGAACCAGGAAACAGCTCTCACCTTTGTCCCTAGCCCGCCGGAGATCATCAACCAGCGCGACCAAGGCAGTTTCAGTCCCATGATGAGGCCTGAATCCCAATTGGAAGGGATCCAAATGGTCCGCATCCTCCAGGCGTGCCTGGAGTTGTTCGGCAACCGCTCGCTCAATCACCTTGCCCAGGAATGGAAGATTTGAGACTGGGCGATAGTTGGCCATACTGGCCGGGTCTAAAGATGGTTTTTTAAGAAGCGGTTTAATGACCACCTCTTTCAGCGGGTCTGGGAATGTTCCCTCACAGAGGGAAGCATTCACCACCCCGCAGAGCCCATCGCCCAGCCCTTCCCGGCTTGCTTTTATTAGCCAGGATGGGCAAGGATCAAGGAGACAGGTGGTTGGTTTCACGCGTCCAAGCAGCCTGTCCACATCCTCGGGGGTAACGGATTGAAATTGATTCCATGCAACTTGACCAGACAGAGCTCCAGCACTCTCCCGCCCCAGCCCTGCTCCCACGGTGGTGTCTAGCTCCTTCCGAACATGAGTGATTTTATCTGCAAAAAACTTAGCAAAATCATTGCAGGAGATCTTGGGGTCTTTACAAGGCCCCGGTGGTAAAGGTGGTTCCGTTAAATTGCGGACCACCTGAAAGAGTCTCCTGCTGCTGTTTTCTGCAGATGCAATAGAGGCGGTGAAGAAATTCTTCTTCGCCGTCGCTATCGCCACTTGGTAGGCTCGACGTTGAGCTCTAACCTGTGTCCGGTCAGATTCGGAGTGAGTTTTCTGACAGCTATGGTCCCCATCCCTCCTAAACTGAGGTTGACAGCTATGGTCCCCATCCCTCCTAAACGGAGCTCAAAAACAAACCTCCACCACCTTTCAAAGTATACCTGGCTTTGAGAGACACATACCTGGGTTTGGGCTCGCTCGGCTTGGACTACTTCCTGTAGGAGTAAAAAAAAGGGGACCAGTAAGAAACGGTATATTCTTTCAGCGTTCAGGTAAAACCAGTGTGGTGTAGTGGTTAAGAGCGGTAGTCACGTAATCTGGGTAACCGGGTTCGCGTCTCCGCTCCTCCACATGCAGCTGCTGGGTGACCTTGGGCCAGTCACACTTCTGTGAAGTCTCTCAGCCCCACTCACCTCACAGAGTGTTTGTTGTGGGGGAGGAAGGGAAAGGAGAATGTTAGCCGCTTTGAGACTCCTGAAGGGGAGTGAAAGGCGGGATATCAAATCCAAACTCTTCTTCTTCTTCTATATTCTTTCAGCGTTCAGGTAAAACCTATTGGTATCCTTATCTGCACTGCATTATGCAATGACGACTTTACACCTAGTTTGCAAGGAGGCTGAGAAGGTGAGCGCTGGTGGTGCAGCTGTTACCTTAGCAGGTAAAGGTAAAAGGTAAAGGACCCCTAGACAGTTACCGTATTTTTTGCACCATAACACTCACTTTTTCCCTCCTAGAAAGTAAGGGGAAATGTCTGTGCGTGTTATGGAGAAAATGCCTGCGGGTGGCAGGGGGGATCTGCTGCAGTCGTGAGCAGAGGATCCATGGTTCCCCTTCCTTCCCTCCTCCGTGGCTCGCTTTGAAACAGCAAAGCGGGAGAAGAGCCACTGAGTGGGGAGGAGAGAGGGACAGAGAGCCTGCTTCTTTAAAGGAGCAAAGCGGGAGAGGAGAGGAGCCTTCTCCCCTTATACCCCTCCTCTTCATTATTAGCAGCATCCTTCTCCACCCACCCCACGCATGCTCCTTGTCCCTTCAATGCTTTTCCTTCCCTCCCCACTTAAAACGTGGTTACAAAGCACGGATCCACATGGATCCTCAGGATTTTTGCATTGGGCTACTCCAAATTCACTGTCAGATCACATGTCTGTGGCCACAGCATGAACCACAAAAATCATACATCCACTGTTTCGTTTAGAATATTTTTTTTCTTGTTTTCCTCCTCTAAAAACTACATGCGTGTTATGGTCGGGTGCGTGTTATAGAGCGAAAAATACGGTAAGTCCAGTCAAAGGCGACTCTGGGGTTGCGGCGCTCATCTCGCTTTATTGGCTGAGGGAGCCGGCGTTTGTCCACAGACAGCTTTCCGGGTCATGTGGCCAGCAGGACTAAACCGCTTCTGGCGCAACGGGACACCGCGATGGAAACCCGCTAAGGGCAGGGGGGGGAGGAAGAGAGCCGTTCTCCCTACCTGCACCCCCTCGTTTCTGCCCCGGAGGTTTGGGTTTGGGGAACGGTTTGGGCTTATCGATCCCTCGGACATCTCCACCTCGATTCAGCCGTGCCCCGGCCTTTGGGAACTGGGTGATGAACTTCTTTTCCACGTATTTGGCCCTGATCCAGGCCTCCTTCTCCAACCTTGGGACAGAGAAACAGAAGAAGAATTTTATTTTATTTTATTTTTTAAATTTTTAAATTTTTAATTTAATTTAATTTTTAATTTAATATTTAATTTAATTTAATATTTAATTTAATTTAATTTTTATAACAATGACAGGTACCAAAGGTGAATTTTGCACATGTTCAGAGACTTGACAACGTTCCTGCACAGAATTGACAAGCGAAGGGGGAGGAGCCAAAGTTTCCTGGTGCATGATGGGAGTGGCCCCTTCATCTCTCTCTCTCTCCCCCCCCCCATTTAGAGAGTGAGGGATGGTGCAGATCAGTCCTATGCAACAGCACCACCTACTGGGCAACCGACGGTAGGTGCTTTCTGGCCACCATGGTATCAGCCAACGAAGTTGCAGGTACCTGAACACTCCTCTTCCCTCCCCATCCCTCTTTCCTTTTGTGCCGTGTCTACCGGAACGCGTCAGCCCCTGGGACAGGGACCGCCTTATCTTTTAATACACAGGGAGCACTGAGAACCTTTTAGGTGCATTATAGAGTATTGAATAAAAAGGGAGGGAATCAAATGTGTAGGCGCAACACAAATCGGGACTTCCGGGTTGGCGCGATCTGGAAATGGCGGATTCCCTCCGAGCTCCGGAGGGAATCGGCTCAGCGGTGGATGGGTCTTTGCCGTGCCGGCGACACGGGGACCCTTAAAAACCGCAGGCGCGGAAGCCTGCGGACTGAAGACTCGGCGGGTGCCTTAAGCGCCCCCTCTGATTCGCGAAGAGCCTTTTTAAAGGCTACGGAGGGGATACGGGGGACGGCGCGGCACTGAGAGTCGATCGCTACCGCCGCTGAGCGAAGCCGCGAGCCATAACTGGAGAGCGCTGACTTCCTTCCTTGAAATTTGGACTGAAAAAAAAGAACCCGTGAGTAATCTGGAACTGAACTTTAAAAATTTTACCTTCTGAATTTGAGACGACCGGGGGGTGTGTTAAAAGGAAGTCCCCACCCCACCCCCTTGCAGACGATCCAGAGCAACGATATAAGAGCTAAGCTGGAGTGCCTACCCTGTAAAGGGTGAGTTTCAAAAAGACAGTAACTTCCAAGATTTGGAAAGGCAAATTTGAGCAGGAGAGTGGAGTGTTGGAAGAGACTTTGTTTTGTTGTAAACAACCCTCCCTCCCGGGCCCGGGAGCGACCTGCTTTGGAGCCTGTATAGAGGAGCAGAATTTGACAGCTGTCAAAGCTGTCAAATGGACTGTTAACAGTGGAAAAATTGCTATTTAAGATCTCTCCGGATTAAAAGGAGTTACAATTGAATCAAAATTGTTGGAAACAAAGAAACAATAACAGGACAGAGGATTGTTGGAGAAAAGAACACTAAGTAACCAGATTCCCTCTAGGGGGAATTCTGTGGAATTACAATGGCTGTGGGTGGAAAGATACTGAGAGAAATCGAAAGGATGTTTTCACTGGTGGGAACCTTACAGGAGCAGACTACAGCTATGAGTAAACAACTGATGACCTTGAATTCTGAAACAAGTAGTTCTGCTGAATGTAATGAGGATTTGAGTGAGAAAGAACCCACAGCTGAATTCGAAATAATAAACAAAGAAGAGGAGAAGACAAAACAAGAAAGAGAACAAGTTAAGTGGGAAAATACTAACCAGAAGCTGACATCTGGAGAACACAAGCAAGGAGACTATTGGATTAAATCCATTTTAAGCCTACGAAAGATACAGAAGACGAAAGTGGAGGCCCCGGGAGTTTATGGAATTCAGGAACTTGAAATAAAGAAGTACAATTGGGGCCTCCACATAGACTTTGATTTTGATTATCATCAAGACTCAGGCCTTGTGGAAATTCTTCAGCAGTTGTTTCTAAATATGGGAAGAGACTATGGACTGATTGGATTGATTGTGAAGGAACTCTTTCGAGACTCGATGACTGACAAAAAGGACTACCAACAAAACCGGCGGAGAGGGACTGAAAAAGATTTGAGAGCCTCGGACGTGCGGAACCCAGGCTAAAAACTGTTATTTTGGACATGTCTTGGGAAAGGACGCAAACCGGGGATGGGAGGGAGGGAAGCATTTAAATTCAAACAACACTCAAGACCAGGGGGTTTAGTTAATAAGAAAATTATTCAAGAAAAAATGAGAAATCGAGGGAAGAGAATTGGGGTCCAACTTAGGGAAAATTTATTTTTGTTTTTCTTTATAAAAGGATTAATATTAAGATGGAAAAGGAAATGCCAACTTGCTGATATAAATTTGGGAATAGGGAGGCAAGGGTGGGGGTGGGGGGAAGTCAAGGACTAGGGTTAGAAAATAAGATGTTAGGAAATTGTACATGTTTGTCGTCTTTTATGTTTGTTTTGGTGTTCTATGTTTTGTTTTTGTCTATATAAAATGTGAAAACCCAATAAAAATATTTTAAAAAAAAAAATCAAATGTGTAGGCGCAACACAAATCTCTCTCCTTCTGTGGCTGTGTGGTGTCGTGGTTAGAGCACCAGATCTCAAACTTTCTTCCCTGGGCTACACTTTCAGAATAACATTTTTGCTCGGGCCACATTGAATCGTTTTATTCCTAAGAAATGCAATGGAATACTCCAAGCAGTACTCGATTTATAACACGGAACACAATTGCTTTATAGTATGATCACGGGACACTCAGAAAGTATAAAACAAGGCAGCTGCCTAAAAACATGCATCATTCCCAAAATATAATTAGGAACAAGCCTCTTAAGTAAGTATACAAAGTCGAGGAGACGTGCAAGCTTGCTTTTTTGCCAGGTAATCTCATTTAAATCAGATCTCATCAACACAAGAAGCCTTTCTCTTCTGTGATCTTTCTTATTAGCCAGAATTTATTTGCCCTGTACACAACAATACGTTGTGGAGAACTGCATAAGAATAGCCAACGCCCCTGAAGAGAGGTGTGGAAAGTCTTTCTGGCTGTATATCCAAATATATACAGTGGTACCTCAGGTTAAGTACTTAATTCGTTCTGGAGTTCCGTTCTTCACCTGAAACTGTTCTTAACCTGAAGCACCACTTTAGCTAATGGGGCCTCCTGCTGCTGCCCCGCCACCGGAGCACGATTTCTGTTCTCATCCTGAAGCAAAGTTCTTAACCTGAAGCACAATTTCTGGGTTAGCGGAGTCTGTAACCTGAAGCGTATGTAACCTGAAGCGTATGTAACCCGAGGTACCACTGTATATACATTTGATACCATAGTACACTGAAATGTTTAAATGTTTCTTTGCTTGTCCCTGAACGTTCCCGCCACAGTTGCCATCCTCTCCTGGCGCACCGGTGCGGTGCGTCACACACCCTTAGAGAACCACTGGGTCACAGCAAGATCTGGGTTCAAATCCCCCCCTAGGCCATGGGCGAAGGTCGTGGTTGTGGCCTAGAGGCAGCCGCTGCCAAATCTCAGCCTAAGCTACCCCACAGGGTGGTTGTGAGAATAAAAGTGGGAATTAGGAAACCATGCACACCAACTTGAGCTCCTCAAGTTGGGATAGAAATGTAGATAATCTTTTTTAGGGTGGTTATAGCAGATGGGGGCTTGCGGGGGAAGGAGGAGGAGATGTGGGGTGCTTCTGCCTTCTGGAAGAAGGTAAAGGTAAAGGGACCCCTGACCATTAGCTCCAGTCGTGACCGACTCTGGGGTTGTGGCGCTCATCTCGCTTTACTGGCCGAGGGAGCCGGCGTACAGCTTCCGGGTCATGTGGCCAGCATGACTAAGCCGCTTCTGGTGAACCAGAGCAGTGCATGGAAACGCCGTTTACCTTCCCACCTGAGCGGTACCTATTTATCTACTTGCACTTTGACGTGCTTTTGAACTGCTAGGTGGGCAGGAGCAGGGACCGAGCAACGGGAGCTCACCCCGTCGCGGGGATTTGAACCACTGACCTTCCGATCGGCAAGTCCTAGGCTCTGTGAAGGTACAGGGTTATAAAGATGAGGACTAGCTGCCTGAAAAACAGTTTCTATCCAAATCCGATTTTGGTTTTAAATACAGTGTAAGGAGTCTCTATGGGAGTACAGTGGTACCTCGGGTTAAGTACTTAATTCGTTCCGGAGGTCCGTTCTTAACCTGAAACTGTTCTTAACCTGAAGCACCACTTTAGCTAATGGGGCCTCCCGCTGCTGCCGTGCCACCGGAGCACGCTTTCTGTTCTCATCCTGAAGCAAAGTTCTTAACCCGAGGTACTATTTTTGGGTTAGCGGAGTCTGTAAGCTGAAGCGTATGTAACCCGAGGTACCACTGTATATTGTATTTAAAAATAGGGTATCAGAGTTTTTAGGGGGCTAACCAGGCTGGATAGCAGGCTTGTTGGTTTCTGAATGTCTTTATGTAGATTTTTTTTTCTATTTCGTTGTTCTGTATGGGACAATGACAATAAAGATTATCGTATCGTTCAATGAAGGGGACGTCCTCACCGCGAACAGCCCGGCTGGGGACGCTTCATGTTCATCTCTTCCACTCGCGCCTCGTAAATCTGGTTGATGACTCGGTTTCCCAGTTCGCACATCAGCTGCAGGAGGAGGAGGGAGAAGAGAGGCTCTCAAAAAGGGCATTTTAGCCAACCCCACCCCCGACCCATCTCCACTAGGCACTAAGAGGGAACCTTTAGCCTACCAGCTTTTGCTAAATTCCTAACAGCCGTCCTCTCGTACAAGAGACGGAATGGAATGTTAGCCGATTATTGATAGTTATAAGAATTATCTATAATGACATCAGATACTGATTTTAGTGTAGTGCCTAAATCGTAATCTTAAATTTTTCTTTTGATTTGCTAATATCTGTCCTTGTGAGCTGTGAATTGTGTTATATTATTGGTGGCTTGTACGAGTCCACTGTATTATTTGTTTTATTTGTTTTGTTTTGTTGTGTTGTGCTTTATGATGGGCGTAAAGCCGAATAAACATTTTCGTTCGATGAGGGGGTGACAAAACGCAACTCGCCGCTGTCTGTGGACCCTGCCCGCCCCGTCCATGCCCTGCCCTTGGGGGGCTGATGTTAGGATATTTCCGTTCCACCTTAAAAGGGAGCAGGATGTTTGTGTCACAGCCTGCGTATTTCCTGTTCACAGGATGTTTCTGTTGTGTCTTTGCTTTCGTTTTCTCTCTGTGTCGGAGACACTGACGCAGACGGTCTTGTCTTTCTCTGTTCTGATCAACGCTGAATAAAGCTTGTAAATAATGCTCTCCTGAGTGCAACTTCTGCTGTCAATTATCTGCTGATAAGAGTGTGCATGAGTTCTGGAATGTGGCAAGATATTTTCTAGAAACTCATGCCGCTAATTGCTGACACTGCGTGACTACGGGAGATCGATGGGTCGTCCGGCAGACGGCTTGGGGCCATGATGGACTTTGTCTCCCTGGCAGTATCCCAACAGGTACACACTGCCTTGCCACAGCTTCGAGCGCGGCCACACACACACACACCGAGGGGAGTGACATTCGGCGCACATCACACCCGCAACCCCCAAGCCTACCCTGACGCATAGCTGTCCACTTTCCCCTTTTCTTGCGAGGAATCCTATTCGGAATAAGGGAATTTCCCTTTTAAAAAAAAAAGGGAAACGTTGACAGCTAGGACCCTGAGCCGTCGGGGGAAGGCGGGGAGCTGCGCCGCTTCGCCAGCGGCCTTCCCCAACTTCCCCCAGCTCGGGGGAGGCTTGGGGGTCACGGGCGGGTGGCGCGCTGTTGCCCCCCATGCTCCTGGAGAAGGGCAGGGCTTAGCTTGCTTTGATGGGGGCAGTGGAGGGAGGGAGGGAAAATTTCAATGGGGAGGTTGACAAAAAAAATTCCGCACCGGGTACCACCTGACCTTGCTACGCCACTGCCATCATTCCCAACCACTGATGACTGATGGGGACCGGGTACCACCTGACCTTGCTACGCCACTGCCATCATTCCCAACCACTGGGGACCGATGGGGAGTTCGGAGCCCGCCCACCATTAGGCCCCTGCATTTACCTTGACTAGCTCAGGTTCCCAGGAGTCGAGCGTCAGCGACCGCACCTTGGAGAAATGGACACCGAGGCTCCTAATTTGGAGACAGGGAGGGAGAGATCAGGCAAGGGGCACTCCAAGCCCCACCCTCTCTTCCCTGGCTCCTCCCATCTATGGCAAGCACCTCCCCATTTTGTCACAAGCCCCACCCCTTTCCCAGTTCCTGGTGTGCAAGCCCCGCCCCTTTCCTCCACAGGCTCCTCCCGCAATCTCAGCCCCAACACTTCAGCCACTAACTTACTAAGATATACTGTATTGGCCTGAATAGAAGCCGCACTTCTCCCCCCAAATTCCGACTTATATTCGCGACTTTATGGGATGCAGCCGGGAGCGCGGCGAAGTGCCCCATCTTCTCCCCCAAGGGCAAGAAGGGAGGAAACGAGGAAGGGGGAAGGCCGCTGGCAACGCAGGGCAATCCACCCCCTTCTACCCAGTATGCAGCCAGAAGCAGCAAGGAATGAATCGGCTTGAAGAAATGGAGGTAGTGAGAGATTTTACTATCTTGGGCTCCATGATCACTGCAGATGGTGACAGCAGCCATGAAATTAAAAGACGCCTGCTTCTTGGGAGAAAAGCAATGACAAACCTAGACAGCATCTTAAAAAGCAGAGACATCACCTTGCCAACAAAGGTCCGTATAGTAAAAGCTATGGTTTTCCCAGTAGTGATGTATGGAAGTGAGAGCTGGACCATAAAGAAGGCTGATCGCCGAAGAATTGGTGCTTTTGAATTCTGGTGCTGGAGGAGACTCTTGAGAGTCCCATGGACTGCAAGAAGATCCAACCTCTCCATTCTGAAGGAAATCAGCCCTGAGTGCTCACTGGAAGGACAGATCCTGAAGCTGAGGCTCCAAGACTTTGGCCACCTCATGAGAAGAGAAGACTCCCTGGAAAAGACCCTGATGCTGGGAAAGATGGAGGGCACAAGGAGAAGGGGACGACGGAGGACGAGATGGTTGGACAGTGTTCTCGAAGCTACAAACGTGAGTTTGACGAAACTGGGGGAGGCAGTGGAAGACAGGAGTGTCTGGCATGCTCTGGTCCAGGGGGTCACGAAGAGTCAGACATGACTAAACAACTAAAACCACAATATTTGGATAGTTTTTCTTTTTTTCCTTCCAATTTTAAAGGTGCAGCTTATATTCATGCCAATATGGTATTTCAAAGCCCCTCCCCTTTCTCCAAGGCTCCTCCCACCTCCCTCAAGCCCCGCCTCTTAGAGCAGGAAAGGGAGCAGCAGAGAAAACCAGGAACTGGAATCTGCTCCATCCGCCACGCCCTAAGTTTGCCAGCTCACCTGTGGATGCCGGAACACTCTATGCAAAGCGTGATGCCCAGGTTGATGCTTGCCCACTCGGGCGCCGGCTCTCGGCAGTCGCAGCACTGGGCGTTGCCCTCCAGTCTCTGCACCTGGTCTATGACTTGCTTGTCCACGCCGGCCCGCAGCTTCCGGCTGGAGGGGGACTGCAGTTTTGCGGCAGAAAGAGACGCCGTCCGCTCCAGGGGCTGCAGAGGAGTGGAACGAAAAAGGCTTGCATGTATTTCCCCCCCTTTCCAAGTTCAGAAATTGGCATTCGGGCGCGAGAATCTCAATCCTCGTTTTGAAATGGCAGCGACAAAGAAACCAAGTGGCTAGTCCTCAGTACAGGCTGGGAAGGCTATGACAGTGTAAGCCTTGGGAACTGCGGGGCACAAGAAAGTTTCGAAGGGGTGGAGTGCCAGTACGGTAAAAAGAGTTGTGCAATGTAAACAGGATTTATATACCACCTGCAACAATGTTTGAATATTTTAAAGGCACAGCACCGGAGGCAGGTCAGGAAATTGTGGCCTTAGTGAAAAACAGTGACAAAAATAGAAATCTGCAAAAATGAGAGAAGTTTAAAAAAGGTAAAGGACCCCTGGGAGGTTATCACGCTTTTCAGGCTGAGGGAGCCGGCGTTTGTCCGCAGACAGCTTTCCGGGTCATGTGGCCAGCAGGACTAAACCGCTTCTGGCACACAGAACGCCGTGACGAGCAGTGGCGTAGCGTGGGTTGTCAGCACCCGGGGCAAGGCAAGTAATTTGCGCCCCCTAACCCGTGGATTTGCGCCCCCTAACCCTACCCCCCAGATGTTGCGCCAGGTGCGGCCGGCCCCCCCTGCACCCCCCACGCTACGCCACTGGCGACGAGTGCCAGAGCGCATGGAAAAAACATCTCTCATCATCCATAAATTCCCAGCTCACCAGAGCCTGGGAAATGGCATCTATCAATAAACCCACAAATCTATTAAGGGTAAGAGAAGGTCAGTCTGGCAAATGGGAAAATGGAACTTGATTATCTCCCACTGGAACAGCAAACATATAAAACTGGAACTTGGTTATTGGAAGACATATAGATATATTTTTTAAAAATCCTTTCCTGTGTATGGCAAGACTCTGCACAAAGGTTCTGTACTGCGGCATATTTTAAGCACACTTCTATATGCTGCCTTCATTACATTTATATTCAACACACCAATATTCCTAGTCTCTAGTCTCTTGGGACAGAGCGTTCCACCAAGTCGGGGCCAGTACTGAAAAGGCCCTGGACCTAGCTGAAACCAATCTAACCACCTTGCGACCTCCAAGATGTTGTCATTTGTGGACCTTAATGTCCTCCGTGGGGCATACCAGTAGAGGCAGTCCTGTAGGTATGAGGGACTTAGGCCAAATAGGGCTTTAAAGGTTAAAACCAGGACCTTAAACCTGACCCTGTACTCCACCGGGAGCCAGTGCAGCTGGTATAGCACCGGGTGAATGTGATCTCGCAGTGAGGACCCCGTAAGGAGTCTTGCTGCGGCATTCTGCACCCGCTGGAGTTTCTGGGTCAGTCTCAAGGGCAGCCCCACACAGAGCAAAAATAAGCAAAAAGCGGTGGGTGCCTTCTGCTTAGGGTGAAGGTTTGGGACCGGAATACTGTGAATTTGCTAACTCTCCTGGTGTTCGGCAACCCCTTACCTGCCCCCGGGGTTCCAGGTGTTCCTCGTTGTAAGCAGACGCGATGCTGTTTTGAACGGCAGACACCCACGCTTGCTGGTGCCTCTCCGAATCCGCCTGGAGGAAACAGCTCCTGCCAGGGAAAGCGGAAGGACAGCAAAGGATCAAAGAGGGAGAACACGGAATGGCAGAACTACAGAGCTGGAAGGGACCTCCAAAGGTCATCCAGCCCAACCCCCCGAGATGCAGTCTGTGGTCGTCTGAACCTTCGTTGAAAAACCTCCAAGGAAGGAGAGTCCATTCTGAGGGAGTCCGTTCCACCGCCCAACGGCTCTTAGTGTCAGAAAATTCGTCCTAATCTTTAGTCAGCATCTCCTTCATTATTATTTGAATCCACAGGTTTGGGTCCGGAAAACAGGCAGCGGAAAACAGGCCTTCTCCATTTTTGTTTTCTTATTTGAAGATGGCTGCCTCTCAGTTCCCTCTTCTCCTGGCTAAACTCTTCCAACGCTTGGTTTCCAGACTCACTTTATAGTCTCGGTTGCCCTCCTCTGCGCACCTTCCAGCTTGCCAATACAGTGGTACCTCGGGTTAAGAACTTAATTTGTTCCGGAGGTCCGTTCTTAACCCAAAACTGTTCTTAACCTGAGGCACCACTTTAGCTAATACGGTCTCCCACTGCCGTGGAGCAATTTCTGTTCCCATCCTCACAAAGTTCTTAACCCGAGGTACTATTTCTGGGTTAGCGGAGTGTGTAACCTAAAGCGTATGTAACACGAGGTACCACTGTATCCCTCTTCCCAATTCAAAGTGTTGGTGCTGACCTTGAAAGCCCTAAACGGCCTCGAAGGCCCAGTAGACCTGAAGGAGCATCTCCACCACCATCGTTCAGCCCAGACACTGAGGTCCAGCTCCGAGGGCCTTCTGGCGGTTCCCTCCCTGCAAGGAGCCAAGTTACAGGGAACCAGGCACAGGGCCTTCTCGGTGGTGGCGCCCTCCCTGTGGAACGCCCTCCCAGCAGATGTCAAGGAAATAAACAACTACCTGACTTTTAGACGACATCTGAAGGCAGCCCTGTTCAGGGAAGTTTTTAGTGTTTGGTGTTTTATCATGTTTTAATATTCTGTTGGAAGCCGCCCGGAGTGGCTCGGTTTCCCCAGCCAAATGGGCAGGGCATAAATAAATTATTATTATTATAGTGGTACCTCGGGTTAAGTACTTAATTCGTTCTGGAGGTCCGTTCTTAACCTGAAACTGTTCTTAACCTGAAGCACCACTTTAGCTAATGGGGCCTCCTGCTGCCGCCGCGCCGCCATAGCACGATTTCTGTTCTCATCCTGAAGCAAAGTTCTTAACCTGAAGCTCTATTTCTGAGATGCTCCTTCTGGTCTACTGGACCTTTGAGGCCATTTAGGGCTTTCAAGGTCAGCACCAGCACTTTGAATTGTGCTCGGAAACGTACTGGGAGCCAATGTAGGTCTTTCAGGACCGGTGTTATGTGGTCTCGGTGGCTGCTCCCAGTCCCCAGTCTAGCTGCTGTGTGTGTGTCTGTGTGTGCAAAAACACACATATTTGAGGGAGGGCCTAACAGGGAAGATAAAACTCACTTAGTGGGAGAAACCACCTCGAAGCAGAATCGGCGTTCGTGTTCCGGGCAAGGCTTGACGGTGCACAGGCGCAGGTCCTCCACAACCACCGTCAGGACATCCTGGGCTCCGGAAGGAAAAGGGCAGGATTTGGCCCTGGCACAAACAGCCCCCTGCCTCTGCCTCTTCATATGCCACCATCATTCTTCCCATCCATGCCCTGCTCTCATCCCCGATATTAACCCATCTGAACTCTCCTCCACCCGACGGATAGAATTCATCTTACACCCACACACCCTGGTGGATTAGCAGATAAGTCTGCCAAACCTGTTTAGGCTCCTAATCCATCTTTCTTTCTTTCTTTCTTTCTTTCTTTCTTTCTTTCTTTCTTTCTCTCTCTCTCTCTCTCTCTCTCTCTCTCTCTCTCTCTCTCTCATCAGGCTCCTAATTCTTCATTCAACAAAGCAAGGTGAAGGGGTCAATTCTTTCGGTAGTTTGGGTGCAATTGAGATTTGCAGAAAGCAGGGTTGGAAAGCCAAGAACTGATTTTTCATCTCAGGACTGCACTGCCAATTCCGAGAAGCCTTTAATCTTAATGATTTGGATCGCCCGCGTTCCAGGGCTTGTCAAATGACCCTTCTTGAAAAGGAATCTCATAAACTGAAAGTACCCAGCAACGCTGAAAGTATTCAAAGGGCAGAGCTCAAATGACCGTTTTTTCCTTATGTACGGCATAAATTTTATTTCTTATACAAACTTTGAGGCACGGGGCCAGTAAACGGCCACATTTAAGACTACACAGAACCCCTATTCTCAACAATAACGGAACTCACAGATGGAGAATGCTTTTATTTTTAGAAATATTTGCAAAGGGAATCTTTGTATGAGTTACCGTATTTTTTGCTCTATATGACTCACCTTTTCCCTCCTAAAAAGTAAGGGGAAATGTGTGTGCGTCTTACGGAGCGAATGCAGGCTGCACAGCTGTCACAGAAGCCAGAACAGCAAGAGGGATCGCTGCTTTCACTGCGCAGCGATCCCTCTTGTTGTTCTGGCTTCTGAGATTCAGAATATTTTTTTTCTTGTTTTCCTCCTCCAAAAACTAGGTGCGTCTTGTGGTCTGGTGCATCTTATAGGGCGAAGAATGCGATAATAATGTACGGTCCCTTTGGAACTGTGCTGTTGTCTTTGTACTTTTGTCCTTCCAGGCTGTGGCGCTTTATATTTTAAATTCTTATCTTTTCTTACTTTTTGTTGCGAACAAATCAATAAAATTAAAAGAAAAAGAAGAGGGGTTTGCCTGGGGACAGAGGGAGGAAAATCCATATTCCCAGACTATCCCTGGGCCTTTGACTTCTCTATCTCTTTCATGTTTAGACTGATACTCTAGTGTCTAATAAACTTTTTAAGCCATCCAAGTGGCAGGGAGTTCCGTAGCTTAACTACTCACTGTGCAAATATTTATTTTATCTGTCCTAAATGTTCCAACATCCAGCTTTATGGAGTGTCCCTGAATTCTTGTGTTTGACAGAGGAAGAAAGGCTTTTCTCTGTTCATCTCTTGCCAACTTCAATTCTGCTGCCTCTTAATCTGCCTTTTCTCTAAACTAAAAAGTCCAAAATGCTGCAAGCTTTTCTTCCTAGGGGAGTTGCGCTCTCCCCCTCACCCGTGATCTTTTCGGCGGCCCTTTAGTGAATCTCTTCCCCCGTCTACGATATCTTTTTGGAGCCAAGGCAACCACTTTGCATACCAAAGAGCTCCAACAGCTCATCGGCCTTAATTTCAACAAATTAGTAATAATAATAATAATATTTTTTAATTTATACCCTGCCCTTCCCGGTTCAAAAACCGGGCTCAGGGTGGCTAACAACAAATTTTAAACACTTAATTATAGAAGCAGAATAAAATACAGTATAAAAACGTGAATAACAATAAAATTCAAAATTCAAAAATCAATTTAGGGGAATAATAATAATAATAATAATAATAATAATAATAATAATAATAATTTATTATTTATACCCCGCCCATCTGGCTGAGTTTTCCCAGCCACTCTGGGGAAACAAGCATTAGATAATCCCCAGGGCTAGCTGGCTGAATTGGTGATACTTGGGCCAGCGAGGAGACCAGGGGAAAATTAGGAAAATAGGAAAAAAAGAAGCAGGTGGAATCTTGCAAACCTTACGCCCTTTGCTTACACCAAAGTTTTTGCCCCTTCCTCCCACCGCCCCCCAAAATTCACACGCATCTCAAAGGCTCACAAATACAGTGGTGCCTCGCAAGACGAAAAGAATCCGTTCTGTGATTCTCTTCTTTTTCATCTTGCGAAGCAAGCCCATTGACGGATTAGCGCTATTAGCGCTATTAGCGGCTTTTAGCGGCTTATCTGCTGATCGGATCAGCTGATAAGCGGCTTAGAAAAAGGGGGGGAGGGGAAAAAACCAGCAGGAACTCGCAAGACATTGTCGTCTTGCGAAGCAAGCCCATAGGAGATTCGTTTTGCGAAGCACCTCCAAAACGGAAAACTCTTTCGTCTAGCGAGTTTTCCATCTTGCAAGGCATTCGTCTTGGAGGCACCACTGTAAATCCATTTCCTATTCCTCACCTTGGCCTTCTTCTGATATACCAGCTGGTTGCTCTGGATGGAAAACCAGCGCCTGCAATTAAAAAAAATATACATAATGAAACGCATGGAAGGGAATGCGTGAGCACAAGGCAGATCTATAGACGTTCTGGACTAGGGCTTCAAGAAAGGGTTTCCCTCCCTCTTTGGCAGAACTTAAACCAGGGGTCAGCAAACTTACCGCGACTCAGGCCGGCGTCTCCAGCGCCGATTGCGCAGCGGGCTGGAGGGCGGGGGAGCACATGCCCATGCACATGCGCACACGCTATTTCCGGCACATTTCCAGGTCGGAGGAGCACCGGAAATACAGTGGTACCTCGGGTTAAGTACTTAATTCGTTCCGGAGGTCTGTTCTTAACCTGAAACTGTTCTTAACCTGAAGAAGCACCACTTTAGCTAATGGGGCCTCCTGCGCGATTTCTGTTCTCATCCTGAAGCAAAGTTCTTAACCCGAGGTACTATTTCTGGGTTAGCAGAGTCTGTAACCTGAAGCATATGTAATCTACAGCGTATGTAACACAAGGTACATGTGCGCATGTGCACGGGCCTCATCTGACCCGGATGTGCACCGAAAACAACGCTTGCGCATGCGCAAATAACGCTTGCACGTGCGTCCAAGCTATTTCCGGTGCTCCTCTGAGTGGACAGCGGCACAGCGCTGGTAAGAGCGGGTGGCGAGGGTTGCCGCGGGCCGGATAAACGAGTCCCTTATCCGGCCCGCGGGCCTTAGTTTGCAGACCCCTGAAAACACACCAACAACTGGGAAACACTGGCCTGCAGTCGCCTCTGACTCTACAATTCTATGATCTAGAGCAGAAAGACACCCGGTGACCTGTGCGTCCGTTCAACCTGCTGGCCAGGTGCTGTTAAAGGGGGAGGGGTGTAATCCAACTTTGTCCTACTCAGAGTAGACCCACTGAAATCGATAGACCTAACTTGCCCATTCACCGCAAAGGGCCTGCTCTTGAGTGCAACTAGTATTTGCAAGTGCAACGAAGAACAGCTTTCGGGAGAGGAATGTGCTCTTTAAAGCATTTAATACCCTGCTATTCTGCAAACCAACCAGTGGCCTGACTCTGCACAAGGCCTCTTCCTGTATTCATAGAATCAAGAGAGTTGCAAGGGGCCACAAGGCCCGACTAGTCTAAGGTTACCAGATTTTTTTCAATGAATCCGGGGACACTTTTCAACTTCAATGGATTTTGCATGGGGACTGATTTGTAAATCTGGGGTCTGTCCCCAGGAAACGGGGATATCTGGCAAGCTTAGTCTAGTCCAACCCCCTGCAATGCGACGTTGGTCTCGAACCCACAACCCTGAGATGAAGTGTCTCACACTCTACTGACTGAGCCGCCTAGCTGATGCTATATTCCTCCTGAGCAATTGGTAACCTGTGCTTTTCTTTCCAGAGCCTAAAAGCACAGGTAAGTCCTGACCCTTACAAATACTTTCGGAATAATGAGAGGCTGCAAAAACTGCTCCAGGTATCAGAAGGAGGCGGGAGATTATACGCCCCGGGCACTAGCCAATAGGTGCTGATCCTGCACTCAGATAACGTGTATTGATTGCCCCACAGACAGTCGCGTTGCTGGGGGGGCCAGTTATGGCTTGGAGGGCTGTGAAGATCTGCAAATCCAGTTTGGCCACAGGCCACTGGGTTAGCGGGGGATGAGAGGGATGGCGGCGGAACGAGTGTAACAGGAGCAGTTGGCAACTCAGGTTGCATCCTGCTCATGAAATTTGGTATTGTATTGTTGTTTTTCTTTGATGCATCTTCTCTTTTTATGTCTTTCTTTTTGTTTGTTGTTTCGTTATGTGACATTGGTTATAACTGTGGAAAATCTAATAAAAAAAATTTTAATAAAAAAAAGTGAAATTGCAGTTAGGATTTTTGTAACTGGCTTTAGGTGTTTTAAACGGCGGTCGTTTTTTAACCTGTTTTAGAATGCTTTCGACTGTATTTATTTATTTATTTATTTATTTATTTATTTATTTATACTCCGCCCATCTGGCTGGACTTCCCCAGCCACTCTGGGCGGCTTCCAACAAAACACTAAAATACAATAACCTATTAAACATTAAAAGCTTCCCTAAAGAGGGCTGCCTTCAGATGTCTTCTAAACGTTTGGTAGTTGTTCTTCTCTTTGACATCTGGTGGGAGGGCGTTCCACAGGGCGGGTGCCACCACCAAGAAGGCCCTCACTTCCCGCAGGGAGGGAACCGCCAGAAGGCCCTCAGAGCTGGACCTCAGTGTCCGGGCAGAACGATGGGGGTGGAGACGCTCCTTCAGGTCTACTGGGCCTTTGAGGCCGTTTAGGGCTTTCAAGGTCAGCACCAACACTTTGAATTGTGCTCGGAAACATACTGTAAACTGTGTTACCTCTGTGCCGCCCCAAACTCTTGTGCAGTAGGAGTTGCTAAGAGACAGTGGCAAACAGGAGCCTTGCTCACCTGCTCCAGGTCTTGAAGGCGTTGCTGGCCCTTTTGTAGAGGTAGCCTTCCATCACCACCCCTCCGGGCTCCGTACGGACCTCGGGAACAACGTCTTCCTGGGACAGGTCCTGGGAAAGAACGGGAGGGGGGCAGACCCACCTAATTAAAGAAAAGATGCCCAAAGGCAAAGCCCAGCCACGTGCTCCGAAAGTCAACGCGAGTGTCAACCTATTGCTACGATTCTATTCTTCTGATTTTGCCTAAGCCCCGCCCCTCGCTCCTAGACTCCTCCCACCCAATCAGCAAGCCCCGCCCCATGGTGTTCCGCCCACCGCCACAAGCTCCACCCCTTCATCCGCAAGCTCCGCCCACACCCCAAGTCTGAGGCGCTCCCCTGCCAAGCCCAGTCGAGTGCCTTTCAGAATCCCGCCCCATGCTCCAAGACTCCTCCCACCTGTCCCAAGCCCCGCCCCTTAGAACTCCAAGTGCAAGCTCCGCCTCCCAAAGGCTCCTCCCCTAACTGGGCGTCTTCCGTAAGGCAAAACTGAGGCACACACACACACACAGAGTGCTCAAACCTTTTGCTTGATCACGGTGTGCCTCTGCTCCATGTCTCGCTTCTCTCGGGCCGACTCCAGAACCAACTGATCGAGCTGGAGGAAGAGAGGGAGGGGAAATGAGGCCGGACGCCTGGGTCCCTTTCTCACACGAAAGTTTGCCTGGCATTCCTCGCGCCCCCTCCCAGCACACCAGACTGGGGAGGGAAGCCCATTCCAGCCAAAACAACAGATCTAGGGTCACTCTGCATGTCACTTCCGCCAGGAAGACGGTGGAGCGAGATTTGAACTCGGAATAACCATAACTGGGGGGGGGGGGGGACAGATTTGAAAGGAGCTTAAGGGAGGAGCGTGGAAGGGTGAAAGGATGATGGGAGTCAATAATAATAATAATAAATTGTATTTACATCCCGCCCTCCCCAGCCGAAGCCGGGCTCAGAGCAGCTAACAACAGTAAAATGATAAAACATTCTAAAATCATTTCATTATAAATGACCGCCGGTTCGCCGATCTCCACATGTACTACAAATCCCATCATCCTGAGTCAGCTCAGCCGATTGCCCTGGATGATGGGTGCTGCAGTCCAACGGCAACCCAAGGTCGAAGAATCCTGGCTCAGAGCAGCCTTTGGAAACCTGGCACCCTCCATATGTTTGGACTGCGCTGGAGCATGGAACTTGTAGTCCAACATCGGGAGGCTATCAAATCAGCCAAGGCTGTAACAGCCTTCCAGAGGGCTTCCCGCCCTAGGGGAGCAACACCGAAAATAATCCCCACGGCGCCTGCAGGAGTCACTTGCCACGAACCCTTACAGCTGCACCGCCGGCCATGTCAGGGTCCTAGTCCTCATTATGGGCTTGGAGAACCCAGAATCAGAAACCCCGAATTCCAGCATTTTCCTCCCAACATCCAAATCGTTTCCACCCGCCTCCAAGTTTTCCCTCTCGCTGGTCTTGCGATCACAGGCACTGACAGGGCTGGTTCCCCAGCCTCCCACCGCCCAAGCCAGCTTCCTCCCTCTCCCTGTCCTGCCGTTTCCAGCAAACCCCATCCAGAAGCTTTTCCTGCTTCTGACAGTGGCGACAGAGCATAGGAACTGCGGCTGGTAAACATCAATAGCTCTCGCTCCTCTGTGAATTTATCCAATCCTCTTTTACAGCCATCCAGTGGCAGGGAGTTCCGCAGTCTAACTAGGCATCTGTCCTAAATCTTCCAACGCTCAGCTTTGTCGGTTTGTCCTTGAGTTCCAGCGTTATGACACAGGAAGGAGAACGTTATCTCTTTCCTGCCCGCCCATCTCCCCGCCGCTTCCTTCGAACCCAGCACCCTCCCACGACTCCTCCGGGTGCTCACCTGAGCCGCCAAGTCCTTCCGATACTGCTCCAGCCGCTTCGCCGTCTGGAAGCCCTGCTCCAGGTAGAACGACTGAGCCTCCATGAACGTCAACATCTGGAAAAACAGGAAGCAGCTGCTGAAGTTACCAGCGTTCGCACCCGGCTCTTGGGCTGAAAAGAGCGACGTACTATACGGTCGGTTAAAATGAGACAGCCCCGGCAGCAGCCTTATAATCTTGAACAAAGAAAAGCACGACACGCAAGGAAAGGGGAATAGGGAGGGAAGAGGAGGAAAGCAAACTCGGGCACAGATTCCTAAATAGTTTTTGGCATAATCAGCCGGCGTAGAAAACGGTTCGGGGTAGGAGCTGGTCTGTTGGCAAAGTACCAAACTTTTAGAAGACATCTGAAGGCAGCCCTGTTTAGGGAAGCTTTTAATGTTTAATAGGTTATTGTATTTTAGTGTTTTGTTGGAAGCCGCCCAGAGTGGCTGGGGAAACCCAGCCAGATGGGCGGGGTGTAAATAATAAATTATTGTTATTATTATTATTATTATTATTAGCAGCTATGATTTTAAAAGAAAAAGGTTCGGGGTCCAGGGTTGCCTAGAAGCCACCGTTTTTGGCTAGGAAAGCCTAGACAAGTGGGAGATGGCTATAACTGGTTATCCAGGGCAGGGGGAATTCTGCGTATGCTCAGAGGTACCCTCATTTCTGCATGTGCTTCAGACCTAAGCCTGAAAACAGGCTGAGGTTGAATTGAGGGTGGGCGACCCAGTTTTTCCAATACACATTCCAGCGCGCCACACAGTACAGGTACACAGCCAAAGAACCAGGATTTAACCCCCTGGTCCATAGCTGGCTGGGGCTGATGGGATTTGTAGTCCAAAATTTCTGGCTGGCCAAAACCGAACCACAAACCGTCAGCTACTCACAAACTTCAGGATCTCAAACTTCTTCTTCGACTGGATCACGTTGATCTGAAAGACAGAGAAAAATTCTTCCAATTTTTCTTCTTTTTGCAATTTTTCTTCTTATTTTTTCTTTTCCTTTTCCCCTTTTCTCTTTTTTGTTCTTTTTTATATATGTGTGTGCTTATCTGAAAAAATATGTATGTATGTATTTTGCTTGTATTTTGTAATAATTATGTTAAATAAAAATTTTTATTTTTATTTGTAAAAAAGAAAGACAGAGAAGCCCGTTCCGTCGCTTCGGTCCTTCGTACTTTGCTCCCAACGCCAAGCATGGTGTTCGCCCAGAGACCCTCCCCCAACTTTCATTTTATCCTTTTTAAAAATTTCTCATGCACGAAGAAATAAAGAAAATATTAAGAATATCATATAGTAAAAGGCCAGAGGCATTCCTTTTAGGAATTTTAAATGACGATATTCCCAAAGACAAAACTAAATTTTTATTATACGCAACGTCTGCAGCAAGAATCCTGGTGGAAAGGGAATCAGTTACCCACTAGGGGAGAATGGCTATGTAAGCTCTCAGAATGCTTAGAATTAGCCAAATTGACGGACGTTAACAAGACAAAAACCAAAAAGTCAAGTGAAAAAAGAATGGGAGTGCCTAAATGAATACCTCAAAAGTCAAGGTTTGAGGGCAGAAATCTGGCTGAGTCTGGAATAACCTTGTGAAGTGAAAGGATATGAAAGAAGGATTTATATCTAGATGTTAGGACAGAGATGATAAGGAAAACAGGAAGACAGGAAGACACAATGAGAGATAAAGGAGGCGCTGTGGGATGGTGGAAGTCAACGTCTTGTTGTTGCTGTTTTAGTGTTTATAATATATATAATGTCTATAATATATAATATTATTATATTATATTATATTATATAATATTATAATATAATATATATATAATATATATATAATGTCTGTGGTTATTCCTGTGTGCAATTTGGTATTTGTGTTTTCTCTTTCTTCTTTTCTTGCTGTATCAATAAAATAACAAATAAATAAATAAATAACCCAAAAGGAGAGCCACGCCCCTTT